>NW_027555847.1:323529843-324129843 GCF_003287225.1 Phascolarctos cinereus
ATTGCATTTCTTCAAACACACTCCATCTCCCATCTTTATGACTTTGCATTGACTGTATTCCCCCACCCCAACCCCCACTCTACTCTGCCATGTCTGGAATGTTCACTTTCCTCACCGTCACCTACTACTTGTTTCCCTGCCCTCCTTTAGTCCTCAAGGTGGGGTCTCAAATCCCACCCTCTACAGAAGGCCTTTTCTGGTCCCACAAGCTTCTAATGCCTTCTTCTTTCAAAGTATCTTCTTCTACTGGACATATCTCTTATCTGTACCTGCTTAATTGCATGTTAACTCCGCCATTAGAATTTACACTTCTTGAGGTCAGGAATTTTTTTCTGCCTGTCATTGTACCCACAACATTTAGTGTTTAGGAAGCACTTGGTTGACTCATATCAAGTATTTAAATTAAACATGAGATTTCCTTAATAAAGTCTGCAAGTTTCCAGTTGTTTGAAAATTTTTAAAGGAATTTTCTCTCTCTCTCTCTCTCTCTCTCTCTCTCTCTCTCTCAATCTCTCTCTCATCCTGAAACATAGATATTAAAGAAAATACAGGATTTTTGAACAGAAATTACAATAATTTCTCCATCTACCTACACCTCAAAAGGATAAGCTATTCCACAGATATTTGCAGATGGTGCAAACAGCTTCTATAATGTGACAACGATGTTACTTGAGAAGCATAGGAAACTTTCAAACAGCCTTTCCTACAAACTGGAGGCAAGTACTACGTTATGAGACTTGGATGAGTGTGATGATCAAACCCAGGGTGAGGTAAGGAGAGAGTGATTCAGGTTATGGGTTTGGTCCATCCTAATGAGGGGGAAGAACTGCAGTGTTAATCCTAGATACTTGGGGAACAGTTTGACTTTATTTCAAATAAATTCCTTGTAATATTTTACAAAAAGTGGGGGGGGTTGTTCTGACATTTCAATCAACAGATCAGGGAGGGCGGCTGATGTTGTGACTCACATTTTCAATTTCCATTAAGCAGCTTATGTGCTCACAGGTTGACTTATCTTCAGTCTAGCCTAATTTCTTCCAGAGCTTTTTTTTTAATTTAATTTTTTTTATTTTTTCCATATGCTTTTGAGTTGAAAATTTTTCTCCCTTTTCCTCCCCCCCATTCTCCCCAAGACGGCGCACAATCTGATATAGGCTTTACATTTACATACCCATTAAACATATTTTCACATTAGTGAAGTTGTAAGTGAAAATTAAAACCAATACGAGGAACCATCAGAAAGATGAAACAAAACTCAACAGAAGGTAAAAATAAGTGATAGTGATTCGACTTCCATAGTTCTTTCTTTGGATGTGGACAGCATTTTCCCTCCCGAGGCCTCTGGAGATGTCTTAGATCCTTGTAATGCTGAGAAGGGTTCAGTTTAACAATCTTAGTCATTGCATAACATGGCTGTTATTGTGTACAAAGTCCTCTTGGTTCTGTTCACCTCACTCAGCATCAGACCATATAAGTCTTTCCAGGTTTTTCTGAAGTCAACCTGTTCATCATTTCTTACAGCACAGTAGTATTCCATTACATTCATATACCACAACTTGCTCAGCCATTCCCCAATTGATGGGGATCCTCTCAATTTCGAATTCTTTGCCACCACAAAAAGAGCTGCTATGTATCTTCCAGAGCTTTTTTGACATGGGAGTGCATTCTTACTTCAATGGAAAGAGCCACAGATTTGAAGTCTGAGGACCTGGGTTCATATCTCACTTTTCCCATCTACTATTTATGTGACTTTGGGAGAGTCATTGAAACTCTCCGGGCCTCCATTTCCTCATCCATAAAAGAAGGAGGTGGGACTAGGGGCTTGTGAGGTTGTTGCCAGCCTTTACATCTATGATCCTATGAGTTTATTGATATGGCTGATAAAATTAATGGTCACTTATTAATGATGAATTTAGTGATGTTCAAAAAAGGTATTCTGGATATGCAGAGCATACTCATAAAGAACTGAGAAATTAGACTGTCTAGACTTGGTTACTGCATCTGTCGAATAAACTGGTTAGAACAGATGATTTCTTCCTGTTCCTTCCCATGATCTACATTCTGCTTCGCTCCAGAGGGAAGAATCAGGAACAATGAAAAGAAGTTGAAAATGATCAGATTAAAAGTCAGAAGAATAAAAAACCTTCCTGACAATTGAACCAGTCTATGAGTGACATGGGCTGCCTTACGAAGTAGGAGGTCCCCTGCAATGGAGGCCTTCAAGCAGTAGCTCGATGATTATCTGCATAGCGTGTGTACAGTGACGACTCTTTTTCAGATATGAAATTCTGTGGAATAGTTGCACAGTAGATAGATAGCCAGAGCAGCGAGGTGGTGCAGTGGGTAAAGTGCTGAGTCTGGAGTCAGGAAGACTCATCTTCCTGAGTTCAAATCTGGCCTCAGACACTTACTCACTGTGTGACTCTGGGCAAGTCACTTCACCCTGTCTGCCTCATTTCCTCATCTGTAAAATGAGCTGGAGAAGGAAATGGCAAACCACTCTAACATCTTTGCCAAGAAATCCTAAATGGGGTCATGAAGAGTTGGACATGACTGAAAAATGACTGAATGACAGATAGATAGCCCTTGTCTTTTCACAAGATATTTCAAATCAAAGTAGACAATTAGAGGCAGATAGATGGTACAGCAGATAGAGCACTAGACCTAAAGTCAGGAAGACCTGAATCAAATCTGGTCTCAGACACTTACTCACTGTTTGACCTTGGACAAGTCACTTGACCTCAGTTTCCTCATCTGTAAAATGGAGCAAACAACAGCCCCTGTTTTTCCAAGTTGTAAAGATCAAATGAGTTACTATTTGTAAAATACGTTGTAAACCTTAACGCTCTCCATAAATATTATTATTTATTATTATACAATTAAAGCTGTCTATGAGTAGCATGGGATGGAGGCCTTCAAGCAGCGAAGAATCAACACATCAACAAAATGAGAAATGAAGCCCTGGTCGTAATGTTTGCCCATTTCTGAGGTATACATAAATGTTCATGCTGAAAATGTAATGATCAGCTCTTGTGGGCCCATTTGAGCAGCACATTCCTGGCCAAGGACTATTTCTTCTGCTTACATATACCAAAACAGTTTCTGCATGTACACAACACTAATGCACACAGCATGATATAATATAAAAAGCACTATATTTGGAGGCAGGAGACCTGGGTTTGAATTCCACCTCTGACCCTAACTCACTTAATCTGTCTGTACCTCAGTTTGCTCATATATCAAATAGAGATTATAACATTTGCACTCCCTATTTCACAGGGTTATTAAGAGGAAAGAGTTTTGGGAATCTCAAAGTGCCACAGTAGCCTGAGTTATTATTTTTAAATAGAGTAGATAAATGTTTATTGAATGAATGGAAAAATATTACATGTGGGTTCTGGAGCGCAGAGAAGGAAAGAGGGAACTACAAAGAGGAAAATCAAGAAATAACCCCCTTAACAGTACAAGAATCAAATTTGTCCTAGAAAAGTGTGCAGAAAGTAAACTACAGATTATTGACATTTGAAAAAGACAAATGTATCCTGGCCTTCTATTTCATCCACCCGCATGTTCTCCTTAGAATCACTGTAACAGAGACTGCTGGGCTAGAAGGACCTGCAGGGTAATGATTTCTATTCATTCACTCATGATTTCATTTGTAAGTGTGGCCAAAAATGTGAGCAGCCCCTCATTCTTGCCGGCTTTTGCTTATGTCCCTCGAGAAGGGGAAAGGAATGCCTCATCACAGGTGTGTCTCATGTTACTCTCATGGGTGCTGCGGTAGATTCCCAATATTCTCAGATGCAAATAAAGCACATTTTTGGTTAGGAAGAGATATTCAAGTGGCAATAGTAATGGGAGTAATTTTGAGAAATACTTAGTTTTAGAAATCATTTTTCTTTAAAAAAAGAGTTTGTCTTTTTAAAGTTATAGCTTAACTAATATAATAAAACACTGGTTTCTGATAAGCAGATGACTTACTTTTTTTTCTTTTGTAAATTTAAACTTTGTTCTCTATTCGCAGTTGGAGGGGGGAGTAGAGGCACCCTCTCTGAAACTTAGCTTAAAACAGGTTTGAGAACCAACACATTAAGGCATGCAGTTATTTACTTTTATGACGCAGGGTCAGGCTGCATCCTATCTCGGCTTGCAATATGATCTCTCCATCCTGGTATGATGCAATATGGAGTCAAAGCAAATAACCCACATTTTTCAAGCTGTCTTTCTGGGAGGTGTGTCTTCTCTGGAATATCTTACACAGAAGACATTCACTTTCCACAGTCCCATGATACACTGTCATCTTTGGGAACGAAGCCAATAGTTCAGAAGTGGTTTGGAAAAGCTGTGCATTACTTTCGAGCAGGACAAACTGGGCATTCAACCAATTTGACAGGCATGATTTCCATACCCTTTCAGGAAAGATTATAGCTGGAGTGTCCTTTTTTGCTCGTCCAAGGTAGACCTTGTTGTCCTGGGCCCCCAGACATTCAGTCTGGCCTAATAGCATCCAGTTGAGATCTTATTGGGTTGATATCAACCAAGAAAGCTTTATAGACATTTTGTATCTTCTTCTTTATCCTGCCCTTGGAATTCAAAGGAATGAAAACAGGCAGTTAGGCAGAGCAGTGGACAGAGTTTGGCAATTGGAATCAGGGAAACCTAAATTTGAATCCTGGCTCTGCCATTTACTAGCTCTGTGACCCTGGGTGAGTCACTTAATTGCTCTCTTTGAGCCTCAGTTTTCTCATCTGTAAAACTAGAGGGTTAGATTTGATGGCTTCTATGGTACCTTCCTTAGAGCAGCTAGATGTCTCGGTGGATAGAGTGCAGAGGTTTGGATTCAGTAAGACTTGAGTTCAAATGCAGCATCAGACACTTACTAGTTGTGTGACCCTGGGCAAGTCACTTAACCCTGTTTGCCTTAATCTGCTGGCGAATCACTCCAGTACCTTTGCCAAGAAAATTCCATGGGCAGTATTGGTATGCTTTGTCCATAGGGTCATGAAGAGTTGGACATCACTGAACAACAACAAAGTACTTTCCAGATCCAAATTCTATAATCTTTCTTACAAATCTGTCAGAAGGAAAAAAAAGGGCAATAGCACCATCCTAAGTGTGGGCCTCCATTCTGGAATGTCCATAGATACCACATCTCCAGATTCAACCTCCATTTTATACTGCTCAAATGGGGCCTCTTGGGTTAAATGAACAGAGCTCACAACCTGGATATTAAGTAAGTGAGTTACCAAATACCACTCTGATCCTTTAAGTGTGAAGTCAGAAGCTCCCTTTAAAATACACACTTTTAAAGGTTAGGGAGAAAAGAGCAGAGAAGAACGAATCTGGGCCATTGCCAGCCCTATAATTGTTGAGAAATAGCTTGTGTTGCTTTGCCAAACTCAAAACACAGCCAGGTTTTCTCATCTCTACAGAAGAGGAATGTTAAAGACCTTACCTATTGACCCAAACTACTAAAGGGAAGGTAACCTAGGGGTTGAAAATAATGCTTCTTTGGGGAAAAAAGCTTCTGTTGCCAAGTGACTGCTGAGATCTCAGTGTGTAATTGCATGTCTAATGTTGGATATTCAATAACGTACAAGTGTGAGCTTTGCAAATAAGTGAGGGAATGTTATACAGAGGGCAGGGACCAATTAGCCTTATTAACTTGAACAGGCAGAAGACCTAGTAATGGGCTCTGGAGACAGCAGGGGAAAGCTGGGTTAAAGCATTGATGAAGGCGATGTCACCCATCCGGCAGCCAGCCACAAGAGGCAGAGCTTGAGGACTAC
The DNA here is from genome assembly GCF_003287225.1 of Phascolarctos cinereus. NCBI lineage: Eukaryota > Metazoa > Chordata > Mammalia > Diprotodontia > Phascolarctidae > Phascolarctos > Phascolarctos cinereus. Next base: position 323,535,633 of record NW_027555847.1, read on the forward strand.
ACCCCACAGTGGTTTTGAACATGAAGAATAGACCTCTATCAGTGAGCAGAAGATCACCTTCAGATACTCAGAAGAAAGGCACTATGGAAATCAATTATACAAATAAGAAGTAAAATGCTGCAGTGGAAAGAGCCCTGAATTTATTATGATAGGACCCACGTTTGGATCCCACTTCCAGTATTTACAGTTTTGTAATGTTGGGAAAGTCACATCCAATGTTTTGTGATTCCTTTTTGGGGTTTTCTTGCAGAAATACTGGAATAGTTTGCCTTTTTTTTTCTCCAGCTCATTTTTACAGATGAGGGAACTGAGGCAAATAGAGTTAAGTGACTTGCCCAGGGTCACACAGCTACTAAGTGTCTGAGGCCAGAATTGAACTCAGGAAGATGAGTCTCCCTGACTCTAGGCCTGACACATTATCCACTGCACCACTCAGCTGCCTCTATTTTGGGCATAGACCCCCCTTTTATGGAAGAAGAGAGACTTTTCTGCAAAAGACGACTCTTCCCTACTCAATAGGCAATATCACTTCTCCTAACATTTTTGATAGTTGGAAGTATCAAGTTTAACATGAGAAAGGAGATTCCATTAGAACATTTGCTTTAGCTCCACGGCCTACAGGAAGAGTATTTTGGCCCCCTGCTAAAGAGTGTGCACAACCAGAGCTTTGTGGCTGATCCCCAATACGCGCCACCCTCCTTCCTCTTTGGCTTTGTCAAAGATATGGACACTGTTAAATTGGAATCTTCAGGGTCAGACTCTACTTCTGAGTGGGACAAGACATGCTCCATTCAAAAAGTCTCTCTTCTTCCATAACATGTTAGTCTAACCATTAGCATTGCTGGGAGTGAAATAGCTGTGATGGTGGCCTGTTGTTTGAAGTCTGTAACTTTTAGAAACTGAACATGATCTTTATTCCTGGAATTCTTGAAATTTAGGGAATTTGTGGTAGCATATTTTGTTTTATCATCTTTTTATTAATTTTTACGATTAACGAAAAACTCAATGCATATATTTGAACATGAAAAAGAGAATTTTAACAATAGGTTATTGTAAACTCTTGGAAGTTGAGGTATCTCACAGTAAAGATAATTTCAGCTCCTAAAAGACAGAGACCCCAAATGTCTATACTCTTTAGCCTCTTAGGGCCAAACAATACCAAACTTCAAAAGAATAATTAATAAGTAACATTAATAAGTAACCAGCATAGGTATTGGCAAACTTAAGGATATAAGGGCATAGAATTTAGAATCAGGCAGGACTTCAGTAATAGCCTTTAGTCCTTCTGAGAGCCCAGAATAAGACTAATTGGTCCCTGCCCTCACCATTCTCAAGGAATCCAGGTAGGAGGTAGGGATAAAATGAATACACACACAAAAAAAGTATATTACAGGGATAGATGGAGAAGTCAGTCCATCAACAAATATTATTTATTAAGCACCAATCATGTACCAGGCACTGGATTCAGCACTGGGGATACAAAGAAAGACAAGATACTCTCTGCTCTCTGGGAGCTTACTGTCTAATGGAGACAACCTGTAAACCACCATGTAAAAACCAGATGTATGCAGGATAAATTAGACATAATCAATAGAGGGAAGGCACTAGAATTGAGATGGATCAAGAAAGGCTTTTTTTTTTTATCTGAGACTTGAAGGAAACCAGGAAGCCGGGAGGTGGGGACAAGGAAGGAGAACGTTCCAAGCAGGGGTGATAGCCAGGAAAGTTCCTGGAACTGGGAGATGAGCGTCTGGTGGGAGCAACAACAAGGAGGCCACTGTCACCGTACTGCAGTTTTGTGGTTGAGATGTGCAGATTTAGAGCCATCTCCACTCCAGGTGTGCATAGGGACTATTTGTCTCTGACCTGGGGTAGAGCCTTCCAAGCTCATATTGCTCTGATCAGCCACAGTCAGACACACTGTACTTTGACCCCAACATAGTGATGTCATTTTGATCCTCTTCAAGAGCAGAGGACAACGACCAAGCATTGCAATTTGGGAGATGCATAAGGTGTAAGAATGCTGGAAGGTAGCAGGAGTCCCGATTATGAAGGCCCTTCAATGCCAAACAGAAGGATTTTCTATGGGATCCTAGAGCTACTAGAGTTTATTGAATGGAGCGGGGAGGAGTAAAATGGTTAGACCCACACCTTAGGAAGATCGCTTTGGCAGTGCAGTGGAGAAAGGACTGGAGTGGGGAGAGACTTGTGGCATTCAACAATCTTTTTGTTTTTGTTTTTGTTTTTTCTCAACCACTTTTAGTTTTAGCTTCATATGTAAGAATTTTAGGGGCAGCTAGGTGGCGCAGTAGAAAGAGCACGGGCCCTGGATTCAGGAGGACCTGAGTTCAAATCTGGATTCAGACACATAGCACTTACTAGCTGTGTGACTCTGGGCAAGTCACTTCACCCCATTGCCTAGCCAAAAAAAAAATAATAATAACCAAAAAACAAGCAAAAAAAAAAAAGAATTTTAGTTGTGGCTGAGTTTTCAAGAGTAATGGATGTGACCAAGACGAGTCCTGGGGGTCTGCTGTATAGAGGCAGCTTCCACAGAGCAGGACTTGCACTGTGGTCCCTTTTTGTGGAGTATGTGTTCTTGCCCCTTGCCCCATGGGAAGTAACCCAGTTCACCCCATCAAGGGCTTGCCCTGATCACCCTGGATTATACATATCTAGTAGAAAACTGCTCTGAGAATTCATTATACCTGGAGCTTTCTAAGTGTAACTGATCAGCATGGACTTGAAAATGTTGAATGGTGTTATCAGAGGTCCTGAAATGTCTGGATAAATGAGTATGTACTTTAAGATTTTCAAAGCACTTTTCTCACAACATCCTGTCAAGCAGATAGTATAAGTACTTCATTTTACAGATGGCAAAACTGAGGCTCAGGGAGATCAGCGGTCATAGCTACTCAGTATCAGAGACAGCATTTGAACCCAGGTCTTCTGACTCCAAATTCAGTGCCACTGTAGGCTGAGGCCACTAGGATCTTAGATGGTACTAACCTAGTACGATGGTAGACCGCGCTAAATGGTCTGATCACATGTACCCAGAACACATAATGGGACCATGCTGCAACTGTGACTAAGGCTGTGCCTAACTCTACAAGGAAAAGGTAATGATTTGTACAGAGTGTCCTAAACAAGGAGTCAAAAGTGGATCATAGGTGTATAAACTAAATGCTTGCTGATTTACACATAGAGATGAAAACAAGCCAAAACTGAACAGGTGTCTGCAGTCCAAGAGTGTTCTTTGAGACTGTATTTACTTGACGACACAGTTGTATAAACCCTCAAGAGCTGTCCTTCAATCCTGAGCCAAAAATTCCCATGACTCTGCCATGAACAAAACTCTAAGGAAGAATCCATATCCATACAGGTGAAGCTTCCATGATCCCAAAAATGCACCCTAAAAACACATGTACTTTAGAGGATCCCTCTGAGAGATGTCCTAGCCCATCCCCAATCTCCAAAGAATCTGTCAACAAGAGATTATCCAGAATTTAGACAACGTCAGAGGGAGTTGAGTGAGTTCATAGCTGTGTGCAACTGGGGCTTTCCCTTGACCCCTTCACACACTCCGAGACATTTTAAAGTCTAGCATTTGGGCTCTTCTGTCTTGCCATTTCCTTTACAGGCCTACAGACAAACTCGGACTGGATCTGGTTAGCCCCTTGGTAAGCTTCAGAGAGTTGTCTGTCAGATGTACTCATGTCAACACACCACCTGTTGGTACGAAACCAATTTCTCTCCTATTTGTTCTTCTCCTGGGAAGTGTGTGTGTTTCTGGCATCTGTCCCCAGTACTCCTCCTTAGCAGATGTAGACAAAGAAGTCACTTCATTTTTTTTTAAGCCATGTCTCCCGCTTTGGTCAATAAATTAGCTGTGTCATTTCTCAGGGACTGTGCTGTCTCCTTCCCGTTTCTGTATTTCTTTCCGTATTTGAAAGCTATTGTTTTTATTTTGTCATGGCCTTCTATCCCATTTTCTTGTCAATTCTTATGCCTTGTTTCTCTTTAGACTTTTTTTTTTTATTATCCCATCCCTCACCCTCCGTTCTGTAGTTTCATAAAAGGACCTCTCAAGTCAAAATGTCTTTACAATGTTTCCATATGGCACAGTGGCTAGACAAGTGGTATTGGACTCAGGAGAACTTGAGTTCAAATCTCACCCCTGACATTTATTAGTTGTGTGACCTTGGAGCTTAAGTTCCTTAACCTCTCTGTATCTCAATTTCCCCATCTATAAAACGAAAATAATAATACTCATCGTATTTGCTTTATATGTTGTTGTGAAAAATCCAATGATGTATGTAAAGAACTTTAAAGTACCCTAGAGTATATATACAGTAGTATAATATGCAGCCATTGTGTGTGGAGGGAACTGATTTTTTAAAAATGAATACATGACTTTCAATTTCCTCTACCTTTTGTGATTTGTTTTTCATAAATACATTTTGTTTTTCCTCTACTTGTCTTCCTTCTCATTAAGTAAGCAGACTAAGTGAGAAAACCAGGAAGTACTGTCTCAGTTACCCCAACTGCAGGCATTGCCAAGGAGACTAAGACAGGAGAGATGGGCGCCTCCTAGATGCTCTGAGGAGGTTTGCCCTGACGTTAGCACTGGCCAAGGAGCTGAATTTGACTTAGAAGCCCTTCCTTCTCACTTCTGGACTTGGGAAGAGAAGAGAGAAGCCAGGGGTAGGAGAAGTGACCATGAGGTCACTGGTGAGATGAGGCAGCATGGATGAATGCCTCACGAGGCTCACTGGGGGAGAATCTGGCACTGCCAACGTCCAACGGGGGTACCGATTAAGGCTTATAATCCTTCACTGTTCCCTTTGCCCTCTCTCATCTAGAGGGTGAGTGAAAGCTTCTGAGACTGCTATTTGTCCAGGCATGGGAAGCTTATTTTTGTTCCTTAAAAGTGTGTTTACCCTTTTCTATTTAAAATTTTACTTTTTCTCAAGTCTGCAAATGTGATAAAGGTATTGATTAATGAATAGTTAAGCTGAGGGCTATTGTATTGCTTGAATATAGCACTGAATCAAGTAGGAGACATTTTAAAAACGCTGTATATTGCCAAAGCAAAACTTCTGACTGGGGACTTAGGTCTGAAAAAGAGAATTATTGATTCTTCTTTACAACTTGCCAGGGAAAAGAAAATACATTCATTAGTATTTCTTTGGGCAAATAAGTTAAGAACAACAGCCGAACAATTAACTGGCTAGGCTGGCATTTACCCTTCCTATGGCCTGGTTTGAAAGGAAGATGATTCCTCTGAAAGGGAGGATGGGGCAAATGGCTAGAGAGAAAGTCGCAGCTCAAGGGGGAAGAGGACAAGTCACTGACAGCCCTGCCTGCCTGTTTAGCAAATAACAACCACCCCTGCTACAATAAGATCATAGACATGGCACTCTACTGGACTTCAGAGGACATCTAGTCAACTCTCTTGTTTTACAGATGAGGAAACTGAGGTCAAGAGACTTTCCTCGTATATCAGACAGATCATCATCATCATCATCATCATTTATATAGTGCCTTAAGGTTTGCAAAGCACTTTTACAGATACTATCACATTTGATCCCCACAATAACATTGCTAGGTAGAGGCTATTATTAATATTCCCTTTTTACAGTTGAGTAAAGCCAAAGCAGATAGAGGTTAAATGACTTGCCCAGGGTCACATGGCAAAGGAGGAGTCTGAGGCAGGATTTGAATGCGAGTCTTCCTGACTCCAAGTCTAGCACTCTATTGATTGTGCTACCTGAGCTGCTTCAGAAATGTCAGAAGTGGTCGTTGAATCCTGGTTCATGGACTCCAGAGAGCCAATGCCCTTTCCATTTACGTCCTGATGTTCTTTTCATTAGACAGTGTGACTTTCTGGATTTGTAATACACATGATAATTATCCTGCCCTGTCCCTCCACCTTTTTCCAAGCACTGAAAGAGGCAGGATTCTTCAAGTGGCTACTTGAGTAGACTTTGAGGCATTTAGGTGGCACAATGATTAAAATGTTATGCTTGGAGTCAGGACGAGTTCAAATCCGGCCCCAGATATGTAAGGGCAAGTCATTTAATCTTCCCTCAACCTCAGTGTCCTTGTCTGTAAAATGGGGCTAATAACAGCACCTGCTCCCTTCCCTTGTTGTGAAGATAAAATTAGATAATACTTGTAAAGTACACTGCAAACTTTGAAGTGCTATATAAACTCTACTTATTATTCTTTTTATAATTATAATTATCACTATTACATGGCTGGTTGGATCTTCTCCTCACTGTAGAATTATGATGTAACTTTAGTGAAGTGACAAAATGGTACCAAGAAAAGAGAACATGGTGAAGCCTGGAGGTTAAGGAATTTTTTTCTTAATTCTATTGTTTAGATGCCTCTGACCTCGGGGAAGACAGGTAATCACAAGAAGTATTTTAGTTTCACCTCTTAAAGAGACTCTAGTAATAACTTCAAAGCAGAGCTTAGGTATCATCTCCTACACAGACTTTTCCTTATTCCTCTTTTACTGTATTGGCGCACGCTCTCTCTCTCTCTCTCTCTCTCTCTCTCTCTCTCTCTCTCTCTCTCTCTCTCTCCCTCCCTCCCTCTCTCTCTCCCTCCCTCTCTCTCTCTCCCTCTCTCTCTCTCTCCCTCTCTCTCTGTCTCAATCTGTCTCTGTCTCTGTCTCTCTTTCTCTGTCTCTCTCTCTCTCATATCTTAATTTGTATTATTTTACTTACTTATGTGTGTATACGGCATATTCTCCCTTCCCCACCTTCCAAGTAGAGTGTGAGATTTTGGAGGGCAAGGATTGTTTTGATTTTGTCTGCTGTACCCCCAGCACCTGGAATGTAGTGTGCAGCGAAATACATACATACAGTATTTAATTGAATTGAATTCACTTTTTAAGGCACTTTCTTTACAATGACCCTAAAAGGAGACAGGGCAAAGATCATGATGCTCATTTTACAGAGAAATTGAGAGGCGAAGGAACCTAAACATGGTCCTGCAGCTACTAACTGAAAAATGGTCCTAATTTCATAGAGACCATTCATCTAACTGTCCCTCGAGGGTACTGTATGTTGAGGAGCACAGGCTAGTCTTGTAAAATGCTTTGCTCTGCTCAGGAGAAAGGTAGTCTGCCACAATAACCTATCATTACCTTCTCCCATGACAGTGGGTCAGTCAAGGGCACACGTCAGCAATGCACACTCGTAGACACGCCACTTAGCTGTAGGAGTGGTACCAAACAAAGTTTATGAGCCCTAATCAGATGTACCTTACAACTGAATGCCTGAAGCACTTGTTTTGGTCTGAAGTAACCTGCCTAAAAATATACCTTCCCTCCCAATCAGGACCGGTTCCTGTTGTTTCCCTCTCACCTACGCAGCTAAGGACCCTGGGCATGTCCTTGACTTCAAAGGGCTCCCAGTTCTTTAGAATATGAGTTTATGCCAGTGTCATGGACTGCCTTATAGATTCATGGCCCAGCTGTACATAATAATAAGGGCAAGGTGTTATTGTGCCGTGTGATTATTATTTTGCTGATGGTAATGGTACTGGTGATGATGATGGCGGTAGTGGTAGTGGTGGTGGTGGGTGGTGATGATGACACTATCAGCTGAATCTGCATGCAAACCCAGGGTGCTTCAGCACATTGGCAGTCAGGTGGACATGCACAATCAGCCCTACAATTTGGAGATCAAATATGCATCTGCTGTTCAGATCTAGCCGGTTTGTTTCAACTTGACGGCATTAGGCAATTGAAGGGATGGTCAGCTTTCAAATTTTTTTCAAACTCTACCTCTTGCATTTAATAAACATGCTGAGATCCCAGACGATAACCTTAGAAATTGCTCAGCCAGGAGATGGGGGAAGGGAAGGAGGAACCCAAATATATGAATTTTAAATTCCACCCCCTTTCTCGGTTGCACGGAATCCTAGAATTTTACATTTGGGAAGGATCTTAGAGGTCATTGTGTTCAATCTCCATTTCTTAGAGATGAAGAAACTGAAACGTTAACACCTAGACAATGACGGGCTGAGAATAGAAAGTCTCCTGACTTCTTTCCCAGAGCTTTCTATCATCTTCTGACCTCCACTATTAGAAAATTGTTCCTCAAGTTCCACATCTGTAAAATGGGCTTTATAAAGCACAGCAGCACTGAGAGAGTGTGACATATTGGATACAAGGCGAACTTTGGAATCAGGAGGATACAGATTGGAATCCTGCCTCTGATCATCAAAAAATCACCTCAGCTCTCAGTGTTCCAGGCAACTTTTTGATATTCTAAATTACTGATGAGTTGATGACCTACATGAGTGGAGAGAGTTTCCACAAAGGAAGTTTCCCACAGTGATGAAACCACAGGTCCATAGTGGAAAAATGACAGAGGTATGTCCCAAGTTCTGGAGGCAGAGGACCTATGTTCAAACCCAAACTTTTCCCCTTACTGCTTACTGAAGTAACCTTGATCATCTTTAAAATCTGTGGAGGGGACTAATCCATTAGATTGTGAGCTCCCTGAGTGCAGGGCCTATTTTTTCCCCTCTTTTTGTATCTTCAGAACTTAGAATAGTGCCTGGCACATAGTAGATGCTTAATAAATGTTTACTGATATTGATTGATTGATAGATGGTCTCTGAGTTCACTTCCAGTTCTAGACCTATGTTTCCATGATCATATCATCATAATAACTAAGAGGAAAACAAGGAAAACCTCAGAGAAATTCTCTGAGATTTGAAAGCGATCCTTACATATACTTACTGGTGAAAGGGACAGGAGAAATCATCTAGTCCAAGGGTGGGGAACCTGTGGCCTTGAAGCCACATGTGGCCCTCTAGGTAATCAAGTGCGGCCCTTTGATTGAATCCAAACTTCACAGAACAGATCCCCTTAATAAAAGAATTTGTTCTGTAAAGCTTGGACTCAGTCAAAAGGCCGTACTTGAGGACCTAGAAGGCCACATGTGACCTCGAAGCCACTCCCCATCCTTGATCTAGTCCATCATCTTTATTTTTTACAGGAGAAGCAGAGGAGGGTCATAATCACACAACACAAGTTGTATGTGGCAGAACTAGGATTTGAACCCAGATTGTCTACACTGCACTGTGCATGATTTTTTTTGTTGTTGTTGTCCAATCATTTTCAGTTGTGTCCAACTTTTTGTGACCCCATTTGGGGTTTTGTAGGCAAAGACACTGGAGTGGTTTGCCATTTCCTTCTCCAGCCCATTTTACAGATGAGGAAACTGAGGCAAACAGGGTTAAGTAACTTGCCCAGGGTCACACGGCTGAGGCTGGATTTGAACGCATGTCTTCCTGACTCCAGGGCTGAGCGTACTATATCCCCTGTGTCACCTATGTTAAAAAATGCAAAATAATTAAGCTTGAGATTCTACCCTTTCCGCCAATGAATCCCCTATTCCTTATATAATTCTTTGCATCCCCTGCTGTCCTCTATCTCACGTTTTTCATTCCATCAAGAAAATGTCTTTTTCCTAATCTGGAATTTCTCCTTCCCCCAGTGCATTTCCCCCTGCCTAGAATGGGGCTCTCTTTCTGCCAAACCACGTTCTTCAAAATATTGCTCAAGATTTTCCTCTTTCATAAAATTTTTCAACACTCAAGTCCTCATCCACCCTGTGATCATCCGTAACAAATCTCAGCCAGATGGATGTTCACAACATTCACAGATATATTGGCTTTGCATAAACAGAATAGGTCTGAAAAATTGGTGCCCTGGGCACTTATCTCACCCTTGGAACATTCATTTATCGTGATACCGTCTGGTTAATCAACCTCCTTCTTTCCTGTCCTTTCTCAACATCTTTACCTGTAGCTCCTCCAACATCTAATGCCTGGCCCCACTGATCTCCCACAGGGTCCTGATGGGGTCTGGAATAGCTAAATGCTTTAGCTTCTGTTCCCAGTGTGTTCACCCCTAATTCTTCTAGACTTAGTTCCTAGCAAGGGCTGGGATCTGGGACTCACAGCTTCTTTTCCTGCCTTCCAGCAATAATAGCAGTCTACCTGCTGGCCTATGACATGCTGCTGTGATGTACATTATAGCCTCCATAAAGACAAGTTACCATGACTTAATTAGCTCTGCATTTCCCCTAGTATTTAGAATACTACTTTGTATACAGTAACCATCTCAAAAATGGCAGTCACATTACCTGTTAACATATATTCCCCTTCTTTGAGGATCCATCATTTCATTGGTATGATATCAACATAGATCATGACACCTTACTAGAGGGTCTTCAAGAGTTTCCATGACAACACACATACATACACATATATACATATACATAGATATATACACAGATCATGACACCTTACTAGAGGATCTTCAAGAGTTTCCATGACAATGAACACACATACAATACATAAATAAATACATAGATCATGACACCTTACTAGAAGATTTTCAGGAGTTTCCATGACAACACATACATACACATACATACATATACATAAATACACACATAGATCATGACATCTTACTAGAAGATCTTCAAGAGTTTCCATGACAATATACACAAATACATAAATACATACACAATTATATGAAATATGACATAGACTATATTATATGTGTGAACATATATGTAGAATGTAATATAGACAAATAAATTCTACCTTACCCATGTCCTTTGTAATCTTGCTAAGCCTAATATGGTGCTCTGTACATAACAGAAATACTGTAAATTCTGTTGCCAGTCACTGACAGCTGGTTGGTGGTTGGTAGATAGCTGGATCTGGAATCAGGAAGAATTTAGTTCAAATCTGACCTCAGACATTTACTAGCTGCGTGACTTTGGGCAAGTCATGTATTTGCTATTTGCCTCTTTCTCCCCATCTGTAAAATGGGGGTATGAATAGCACTTCCCTCTCAGGGTTGTGAAGATAAAATCAGACGACAGCTGTAAAGCACTTTGCAAAACCTTAAAGAGCAATGTAAACGCTATTGTTGTTTGGGCCACAGACCTTGTCATGGTCTGTCCCAGTTTTCAGGGCACCTCAGGCTTTAGAATTGAAGGTAGTGACTGTGTAAGCTGTCTCACGTGTTTCGTCTGCCATCTTTCAGGTTATGAATCCTACAATCCCAAAGTGTGCTGGGGAATTCTCCCTTTGTACCCAAACAGCTGGTATAAATTAAAGTGCAGAACGCACATATTCCAAATTCACCTTCTCTTTCTCAGCCTATTCCGCTCCACCTGTAGCTCCTCAGAATGTATGCTATAGGGTACTTTAATAATATGTCCATATAGTTTGGACTGTGTTGTCCTGAATATGATTTCATTGACCTATAGAATATAGAGTTAGGAGAGACCTTGGAAATAGTCTAGTCCTATTCCCTCGTTTTATGGATGAGGAATATAAACCTTGAGAAGGTCTCTGGTACTAACACTAGGGCTCTTCTCACTTTATCATTGTCAAATGGATGTTCTGTTCTTTCCCCACCTTTTATCCACTCCCCCACCAACTACGTAAAGAAGAGAAGGGAGGAAGGTAGGGAGGGGAGAGAAAGGAAAGGGAGGGTAAGGAAAGAGAAGGGAGAGGAGGGGAAGGAAGGGAGGAGGAGGAGAAGAAAGGGGATGATAGGGGCAGCTAGGTGGCACAGAGGATAGAGCACTGGCCTTGGAGTCAGGAGGACCTGAGTTCAAATCCGGCCTCAGACCAAACACTTGACACTTGCTAGCTGTGTGACCCTGGGCAAGTCGCTTAACCCCAATTGCCTAAACAACAACAAAAAAAGAGAGAGAGAGAGAGAGAGAGAGAGAGAAAGAAATGAGGAAGGTAGAGGCATAAGACAAGGTCTCTGCCCTCATACAGCTTACCATCTGTGAGGGGATAGAATCCACATACAGATAATGATAGGAGAAAATAGATACCCGTGAGAACACCAGAGAAGTAGTCTGACTGGGGGCCAGGGCAAGTGAGGGAGAAGAGTATAGTCCCAAGAGAAGGGAGGGCACTTGATCTTGTAAGATGGATTCAACAGGTAGAGGGAAGGAAAAAAGGCCATTCCAGGCAAAAGGAATGGCATGAGCAAAGGCACAAGAAGACGCAAATCTGTGGCATCCGTAGAGGACGTTGAATAGGCCAGTCTGGCTGGAGCATAGCCTGTGTGGTGAAGAACGATATGAGATAAAACTGAAAAGAAAAGGTGGTACTTGATGACAGAGATTCTTGAATGTCAGGACTAAAGATTTGGGATTTTGTTCAATCATTTAAAGGTGCCCTCCATTTCCTCATCTGTAAAAGTTAAAGCTGAACTGGGAAGTAAGCACAACCAGGAGGTCATTGGACATAGTCACAGCAAAATTGTAAGGGTGACCAACTATGAAAGACTTGTCCGTTCTGATCAAGACAATGATCCAAGACAGTTCCAAACGACCTGTGATAGATGTTATCCGCCTCCAGACAGAGAACTGATGAGCTCTCAATGCAAATTGAAGCACACTTATTTAAACTTTATTTTTCTCGGTTTGTTATGTGTTTTGTTTTTGGTCTGTGCTTTCTTTTGCAACGTGGCTAATATGGAAATATGTTTTGCATGACTTCACATGCATAATTGATATAAAATTGTTTGCCTCCTCAAGTAGGGTGGAGGGGCTGGAGGGAGGGAAAGGATTTGGAACTCAAAACTGTCAAAAATGAATGTTAAAAATAAAAATGTAAATAAAAAGAATAATGGGGACAAAAAAGACTGAACTGGATAGATGATCTCTAAGATCCCTTGCAGCTCTAAAATATTATAATTGCATCGATTTCCAGAAAGAGGCCTGATTATTTGAAGGGGGGTAGAGAGGAGCTCTCATCATAACAAAGAGAGTGGAGCCAGTGTGTGGGTGCAACATGTGTTGATGCTCTTCCGGGCTGAGAAAGAGGGACTGTGAAAGCAAACTCTCAAGTGTGCACATCTGAGAATGAGGCACTAGAATAAACAGTAGGGAGCGAAGACAGGAAATTTTAGCCCCCCTCACATCAGTCCTTGAAGTTTGGCTCTGGGAATCATAGCCCTCTCAGACACTGTACAGCCCAGGGAGTGATGTGGAATGACATACGGAGAAGACTTTCCTGGGAATGAGTTGGGAAGACTGCTTATTATAAACTCTAGGCCTTTCTCTGTGGGATTGAAAATAAACGGAGGCAGTGTGTGTATGTGTGTAAGGTTACCGGGACGTGGTGAAAGGCAAGACCTACCATCTGTAACTGATAGAGATATTCTGGAACCTGGTTCCCAAAGTATTCTTGAGAGAAGAGAATTCAGCATAAGGTGACTGGCTCAGGCTGGACCTCCTTATATGGCTGTTTTGCCAACAGGCTTTTCCATGGCCAGATACCAAGGATAGTGTTGTATCATAAGGAGATTCTGGACTAGAGTATTTGCCAAGCCTTAGCTGAAACTGATATGTGATGCTTGAACTGAAACAGCAAACAAAATTTGTTGTTCTTTTATGAAAAGGAGGCTCTTTTGTCCTTAGAGCCCCAAATGATTTCTCAGGTTTTAAGGAATGAGGCATTACTGATTGGCCTTAAGGATTTGTTCAGAGGGGAAAAATCTGTTATGCTTCTTGTATATTTTTCTCCATAATATATATGACCTTAAATGTCTCCATGTGCACTTTCCCCCCAAGGTTATTCGGACACAGGAAAGCTTTGCTCCTCAACTTTGTGCGTTAGTCTCCAGCAAGAAGTCAAATCTTCCATTCATGGAATTTGGTTCTTTATGAAGCTTCTGGGTAAAGAAGGGCTGCCCCCTGGAAGAGGGATTAGACTTCTTCTGTTTAACCCCAGAGGACAGAAGTAGGAATCACAGTGGAAACTGCAGAGAGGCAGGTTCATGCTTGGTATCAGGAGCATTTTCCTAACAATTAGCACTGCACTGAAATAATTAGTCTTCCTTGGCATATGGTGGGTTCCCCCTCACAAAAGGTCTTCAAGTGAAGGCTAGATGGCCCCTTGTCAGTGTATTGTATCAGAGATTCTGTTCAGGTATGGATTAGGACAGAAGGCCTCAGAGGGCCCTTTTAACCCTGAGATTTTGTGATTCTCAGGTAGATGAAGGTAAATTGCAAAGCATAAAGTATCTGGACTTGAAAAAGTATATTTTCCCATATATTACAATATAGTTATTCACACTATACAATACAGAGGCACTGACAATTCAAATCTAGAGACATTTCTAATGGGCATCTCACTTTAAATGGCACTTTCCCTGCAGCACTAGCTAGTTGTGCATTTGTATTAATGGCATATATTTATAGGAATCTTTTCCTATGAGCTCAAAGCACTGGAAAAAACTTAGTAAAGAACACCTTGAGATCTGATTTGGGGACATTGTCATTCTCTTTGCAAGATGCATTTTGGAAGCAAAAGGACTTTCATCATTCTAATTATATAATTTTCTAATACTTGGCAGTTAAAGAAAGCATGAAGGGGTGGGTTGCAATCTGTCCCACTGGAGAGACTATTCATGTGGGTGAGAAAAGAATTCATGGAAACATTCTATTTGACAAGCAAATTATCCTGGCCCCATTTTTAGGTAGCAGGCTCCTAATTTAAATATATCCCTTTACTCTAATTCCTTTGCCAGGGATCAGCATTCTTGGTGATAGCCCCCATAATCCCATTCTCAAAGTACTGAACTCAAAACGGGGACCTACCTGGGGAACATTTGGTCAGTCATTTCAGCTGTGTCCTACTCTTCATGACCCCAGTTGGGGTTTTCTTAGCAAAGATATTAGAGTGGTTTGCCATTTCCTTCTCCAGTTCATTTTACAGTTGAGGAACTGAGGCAAAGAAGGCTAAATGATTTTCCTAGGGCCACTTAGCTAGTAAATGTTTGAGGCCAGATTTCAACTCAGAAGAATGACTCTAGGCCTGGAACTCTATCCACTGTGCCCCTTGGGAAATACAATCATCTTCAGTTCAATTCAACCCTTTTGAAGGGGGTCTGGATCTAGGAGGAAATCATAGGGCCTGCTCCTTGAGCCCCAAAACTTTCTATGTAGCTCTGGAAGTGAAGTGGATAGAGTATTGGTCCTGGAGTGAGGAAGACCTGAATTCAAATCTGACCTTGGACATTTACTAGGTGTGTGGGGAAGTCATGTCACCTCTGTTTGTCTCAGTTTCCTCATCTGTAAAATGGGTATAATAATAGTACCTCCCAGGGTTATTGTGAGAATCAAATGAGATAATATTTGTAAAGGGCTTAGACCAATGCCTGGCACATATTAGTTTCTGCAGAAATGTTTATTCACTTCCACTGGTTGAGGGTTCTTCAGATACACTCCGGGGTTGAGAACAGTCTTCCTCAAGTTAATGGTCCCTCTGGAAACTCTAGATGTAGAAGGATACTTCTCCCTGGGATACACTGAAATGAAGAGGCAGGACTAAGGGACCCTTTAGTCTTCTTTCTCCCAGGAATTTAATAAATTTGATTAAAATTGAAATTTAATTAACATAGGATCATAGTTCATAAGTTTATATATTTAGAGCTAGAAGGGATTTTACAGATGAGGAAGCTCACCTGTAAAGGACCCATAATTTTACAGATTTGGAAACTGAGACTCAAAGAGATTAAACAAATTGCCCAGAGTCACACAGCTAGTGTCAAAGGCAGAATTTGACCTCTCTGACTCTCTGTAGCAGCATACATATGGCATGAATTTCTATGGCCACCAGGGGGCCCCAGCGAGAGCATATGACGATGAATCAATCAATAAACATTTATTAAGCACCTAATATATGCCAGGCACTGTGCTAAGTACTAGGGATATAAAAAGAGGCAAAAGACAGTCCCTGCCCTCAAGGAGCTTACAATCTAATGGGGGAGACAAAAAGCAAACAAATATATACCCAATAAGCCATACAAAGAATAAACAGAAAATAAGCAAAAGAGAGTAGGCACTGAAATTAAGAGGAGTTGGGAAATGATTCCTGTAGAAGATGGGATTTTAGCTGGGACTTGAAGGAAGCCAGGGAAGCCAGTAATGTAGAAAGGAAGTACCCTAAACATTGACTAAAACATCATTAATAGACTCATTGCTGCTTGAGGAGTAGGCTATATGACTTGAAAATATAGCAAAGGGAAGAATTTTCATTGCATAATGCTTTCCAAGTCGCTGTTCTATGAAAGATGCAAAAATGGAACAACTCCTAGAGCCACAGGCCACATGAAAAGACAACTCCCAGTGAATGACCCTGGAAGGGAAACAGTTTAGGAAATGGCACTGCTGAGAAAGGGGAGCGCTGGCTAGTCAATGAGGAGTTGGCTTTGCCTCTTGGAGCTCCTGAACAAAAACCATAGATTGACAAATTTTCTGCCCACTCTGGGAGAAGGGAAAAGACATTCAGTTTCTTGGGCAAAGCTGGAGAGGATTGGAACATTTATCTGGAGTTTAAGGATTAGGTTAAATCCAGAAAATACAAAAGGCAAAATTGACAGGATCCACACGTACTGTAACTGCTGATGTAACTGTAACACCATAATATTTATGGAGGCCTAGGAAAAGGTAGCTGTGAAGATGGTGGTTGAGATGAAGAGAAAGACAAGGGGATGATATTGTGTTTGGTTCAGACAAAAGGAGGTTTGACGGAAATCTTTTTTTGTTTCAACTCTTTTGGTGAAACTTACTTCAATTGTTCAAGATTTCCTCATGGGGGTAGATCTGAGGCAGCTTTCTGCTACAGACCACAACTGCTTTAGGAGGTCTCTAAGACTGGATATGGCCAAAAATGTCATCTGCCTATGACCCACCAGTGGAAGAGCCTCTCCTAATTTAGCTAGGTTGGTCCTAGAACAACAGCCATGTCACTCAGCACTGTGCCCATAGAATAATAATAACTAATATTTCTATAGTACTTACTATATGCCAGGCATTGTGCTAAGTGCTTTACAATTATTATCTCATTTGATCCTCACAACAACCCTAAGAGGTAGGTGATATTATTATCCCCATTTCGCAGATGAGGCAAACAGATGTTAAGTGACTCGCCCAGAGTCACCCAGCTAGTATGTGTCTGAGGCTGGATTTATACTTGATTTTCCTGACTCTAGAGCCAATGCTCTATCCACTGGGCTACCTAGCTGCCCATATCTGAAGCCTTTCTCCATTGGTAAGACCCTCTGTGGTTCTGACTTCAATGGCATAACTTTCTATTTTTGTTTTATTTGAGGGGTTTTGGTGGGGGGGAGGGGTTTGGCATAACTTTCAAGAACCCAGAGTCACATCCATGACTATTTCAATGAGACTCTGGAATATTTGATAGCACAAATTACTGAAGCATGGGAGTTTACTCTTAGTCCTAGAGAACAGAGGATGAAATACACTTCCCTCCTCTCAGAAGAGGGGTGGGGGGCTTTGGGAGCAGAAAGCTGAGTGTGTCATCAGATGTAATTATTGGGTCGGTTTTGCCTATCTGCTTTTCTTTGCTGTGAGAGGGTTCAGAGTGTGTGTATGTGTCAAGGGAGAATTATACTGGGGAGTATGACCATGATATAACATGATAAAAGTTACCAATAAAATTTTTAAAATAATTTCCTAGTCTATTTTCCTGTCAACACACTCTACACGGTAGAACTTATCCTTTCTTTGATGATTCAGATGCTTCTAGTATTTTGTCACCATCACAGAGTGACAGGATACAAAAATGTTGATCTAGATATTGATGTTGGTGTAAAAGATTAGGCTGAATTTTGGTAAATTCAGGACTCACTCTGGAAGTTGGGTTTTTGACTCAATTCCAAGTATAAGTTTGTTCTCTTTTAATTTACTTCATTCTAATGACGGAAAGTTGAGGAGAAAATCTGACCACTTAAGGATCCTCTTTTAGCTGGATGCTGGTTCGTTAAGCTTTTACTGCTCAAGAATTCCTGTGTTTATCCCTTGAACTCTTCCCCCACGGAGAAGAGGAGAACTTGGGCCCAGCTTCATCCTTCTCAGTTTTCCTTATTCCTGCCTGATGCTCTGACCCTAAGGTCTATACAAAGTAGGGATGGAGTATTTGGGCCAAGAATTCTTTTTCCTTCCCCTGAGATATTGCAGCCAAGGCCACGGTGGGGAAAGGCTGCACCCCAGCAGCCCTGTGGTGTTTGGAACCACAGATTTTTACTGTTACTGCATCTGAGATAGGAGATCAGATAGGAAAAAAAAGAGGAAGAGAAGAGAAGAAAGTGGGGAGAAAAAGAGGGAAATGTGTTGTGTTGGTTTTTTTTCTTCTGAAATTGAGGATGAGATCAAAGTGGTTAGTTTAAAACTTTGCTCCTAGGAGGTAGCTAGGTGGCCCAGTGGATAGAATACTGACCCTGGAGTCAGGAGGACCTGAGTTCAAATCCAGCCTCAGACACTTAACACTTGCTAGCTGTGTGACCCTGGACAGGTCACTTAACCCCATTGCCTAACAAAAGTAAAATAAAATTTTGATCTTAGTTTCCATGTCCCCTGACTTGAATGTTAGATTGTAGGCTGTTAATGATCAGTTAAAGTCAAGAAAGAGGGAGCACTGGATTGGAAGCAAGGGCACCTGGATTCAAGTTTTGTGTCTGCTTCTAACTAGCCAGAGGACTAGGGTGAGTCACTGGGAGTCTTCAGTCCTCAGATCCTCATCTTTACATGGGGTTGGAGTAGAAGATGCCTAGAGCTAGGAAACCTTCTAGCTCTAGCATGTGATTATCCTAGGTATTTGAACTGATAATACAAATAACGTAAACAACTCCATATCACTCGAGCTCTGACACTTTCTTAAAATGGGCAAGGGCGTAACTTGATGATTTCACGTTATGTTGTTCACTTTTCAGACAGGCAGCTGTTTTAATCCTCAGGCATGTTTTTCATTACACCAGCTCACTTTATTTTTTTGGAGGCAATCAGGGTTAAGTGACTTGTCCAGGGTCACACAGTGAATAAGTGTCAAGTGTCTAAGGCCAAATTTGAACTCAGGTCCTCCTGACTCAGGAGGTGGTGCTCTATTCACTGCATCACCTAGCTGCCCCTTAGGTTTTATTTAAAAGTTTGCCAAATCTCCTGCAGTGCCAAATGGACTATGTTTAAACCTCTATATGACTGGATTTTTATACTGTAAGCTCCTTGAAGGCAGGGACTGGGTCATTTCATCTGTGTTTCCCCAGGGCCTAGCTTAGCTCTTTGAGTAAAGTAAATTTTTTTTAATGTTGGCCTATTATTCACTGATTTCTGAAGAGGGTGAAAATCCTATTTGATGAAAAGAGTAACACTAGATTCTAGTCACTGA
The DNA here is from genome assembly GCF_003287225.1 of Phascolarctos cinereus. Taxonomy (NCBI): domain Eukaryota; kingdom Metazoa; phylum Chordata; class Mammalia; order Diprotodontia; family Phascolarctidae; genus Phascolarctos; species Phascolarctos cinereus. The sequence goes on from NW_027555847.1 coordinate 323,554,896, forward strand.
ATGGTCACCAGCAACAATACCTATGTTCCTTAACAGGAACTATTTTCGTTGTTGTTGATGAATTGTTATCGAAGTGTAGATATTCTCTTTAATGATGGGCAGCTGGGTGGTACAGTGGATAGAGCACTGAGACTGGAATCAGGAAGACTCAGCTTTTATGAATTCAAGTCCAGCCTCATGCACTTACTAGCTGTGTGATCCTGAGCAAGTCACTTAACCTTGTTTACCTCAGTTTCCTCATCTGTAAAATGAGCTTGAGAAGGAAATGACAAAACTCTCTAGTGTCTTTGACAAGAAAACCCCAAAATGGAGTCACAGAAAGTCGGGCAAGACTGAAACAGCTCAACAACGATGAAAATTTTATGATGATGATGATGATACAATGACTGGTGTCAAAGAGAAGGAGTAGCACAATGGGAAGAATGATGGAGTTTGGAGAAACCTGGCTTTGAAAACTTGGGTGTGCTTCTTCCAACACTAGGTCCACGAGACAGTGGTAGTACATTGGTCAGAAGGTGGGACTGGGAATCGGGAGGATCTGAGGTTGAATCCTGCCTCAGACATTGGCTGGGTGACCCCAGGCAACTCATTTACACTCTCTAGGCCTTGATTTCCTCATCCTTAACAAAAGCCACAAGTTTAGTACCTGCTGAATAGATTTTTTTTGAGGATCAGCTGAAGTAATATTTGTTAAGGACCTGACAAACCTTAAAGTGCCATAGACACGTTAGTGATCCGTGATCACCTCACAGGGCTGTTTTGGGCTCAATTGGATCAAGGATGACAGTGCTGTGTGAACTTGAAAGCATGATTTAAAGGGGGACCACCAAGTGGAAATGAGTTCCCTATCTCTTCAAAATGAGCAGCTTTGACTTCTGTAAAGGGGGAAGGAGAGGACCCACCAGCATTGAGCAACATGTTCCAATGACCCAGTCTGACTTCCACCTGAATATAAATAGTAAGGAGATCATTACTACATGCTGACAGGGAAGAGCTCATGTATTGCAAGTCAGTTCAATAAACATTTATTAATCATTTATCATTTGCAATGCAAACAACATACCTTACCCTGCAGGAGCTAACTACCCAGTAGGAAGTCCAACGCAATATCTTTCTCCTTTGGAAAACATTGCATTATAAAATCAGGATTTTCAAAGGAAAGTTGTTTATTATTATTATTTTTTTACATGGAAGAACCGCAGGTTATTTGCAGAAATGGCACCTAGCAATTAGGTTGATGTGAAGGAAACCCTCAGAAACTCCTTATCTTGTTGGTCTGTCCTTTTTGGTGTTGACAAGCCACCCAGCCCTTAGCAGGCTGTCCATCCACGATGTGTCCCTTTGCTCAGGATCCATGATGCTCTTCTGATTGTGATATTGCCAGTGGCAGAGGTGTGCTGTGTTCTGTGTGTGTGATGTGTGATGTGTTCTATTTAAATTATCCTGAAACTTTTTTTGTGCACTGCTCTTGAATACAGCTTGGTATATATTGTAATGAGCAATGGCTTATATGTCAGAAAAGCTGAGTACAAATTTTACCTTTTATACTTTCTACCTGTATAACCTTGGGTAAGTCGCCTAGACTCAGTTTCCATTTCTGCAAAGTGAGGGGATTTATGCTACATCACCTCTGAAGTCCCTTCTATCTATAATATAAATATCACATCATGAGATTAAACCACACAGAAATGGAGGCATGGGGGCAGGGAGAGAATTTATTTCTTATTCCCCTTTCCTTTCCTATCTTCTTTTTCTCTTTTACCTTTTAGGAACTTGCAGGATTCAGGTGGTCTTGGGGTTAGTAATTTATCTCCAATTAGGTTTTTCTCTTGGTTAATTGCTTATTTCTTGGATCAGAACCATCCCACCAACCAAACTATCAGGTCTTCTTATGACTCAATCCATCTTCAACTAAACAACTTTCTGAGAATATGAAAGCTGTTGATTATGGAAATTGGGTTTTACCCACATTTGGTTATGGGCTTCATGTGTCACACACTTATAAGAAGCAATGTGCTATCACTAGATTGAATCTATACATTTTGCTGAAATTTTGAGATAGGTCATCAGTTCATATTCTTGTACTTGTGATTCAGTCTCCTAAATTCACTAATCTTCAGATCAAGGTAGAAGAAGCCTTTGACCTGAATACTGTCAGGAACATATTCAAAGCAACCTATTTGGTTTTTATACAATGGTGTCTAATTCCCCCTCCCCAAAATGTTTCTTATGATAGTGTCAACCAAAATGGCCAGTCCTTAGAAGAGTCAAATAAAGAGGTCATGTTTGTATTAATAGATTAATGGGAGGTACAAGTTTGGAGGTTAAGAGAGAGTTTAGAGCAGAATAAGTTGATTCGATATAATTAGCATAGAACTGATAATGGAATCCGCAGGAGCTGATGAGATCAACTAGCTATATTAAATAGTGGAAGAAGGGAAGAGCACCCAGGACAGAGCCCAGTGGAACATGAACCCTTAGTGGGTTTGGCTTGACTGAAAATCCAGCAAAAGATACTAAAGAAGAGTGGTCAGATGGCTTGGAGGAAAACCAGTATAGGATAACATCATGAAATAGAGTATGAATGGAAGAGGATGATCAATAATGTGAAAGGCTCTAGAGAGGTCAAGAAGGATGAGGACTGACAAAAGACCATTAGATTTGGCAATTAGGAGATCCTTGGCAACTTTGAAGAAACCAGGTTCCACAGAGAGTTAAGAAGAGAGTGAAAAGAGAGGCAGTAGAGGCACTGATTGTAGATGACCTTCTCAAAGAGTTTATCCACAAAAGTAACCAAAGGTGAAGTACTGAGGCTAATGGGGACAAACAGATCAAGTGAGAGTTTCTGAAATTTGGGTACTTTTATAGGTAGCGGAGAAGTAGCTTTTAGAGAGGAAGAGAATGAAGATCAGTGAGAAGGTAGGGATGACAGAGAGGGTCTTTTCTGGATAAGATGGGATAGAATGGGGTCCCTAATGCTTGTAGCAGGGTTTGCCTAGGCCAGAGGAAAGGCCACCTCATTGTGTGAGACAAAAGTGAAGGAGGAGATACTAGGGGAAGATATCTGGGTCAGACGAGATAAGGAGGAGAGGAAAAAAGGGAGCCCTTGAAGCCTGGCTTCAATTTTTTTTTCCAGTGAAATAGAAGGCAAAATTCTCAGCTGAGAGGATGGAGGGGAAGGGGAGCTGTAGGATATTTGTGGAGGGAGGAAAATGTTCGGAAAAACCACTGTGGTGAGTGGAATAGCAATAGTAATTATATAGACAACCAACTGAAGAGCATATTTAAATACCCCCCAAATCAGACAACCTCCTTCCCTGGACTTCTGGGGCTAAGAAGCTCTAATTTACAATTCCTACATCCACAGCCCATGGAGCTCAGAGCTAAACTGGTCTGAGACTAGACTAAATATGCAGAAGGATGGCAGGTTGAGCCCAAGTACAGGAACTCAGAGCAAGGAAATGATAGGGACACATCCAGTCATCATAACACAGTGAATGGAGTTGGACTCAGAAGACCTGGGTTCAAATACTGTTGTTTTTACTTACTATTAATCTAACTTTGGCAAGTTGCTTCACTTCTCTAAGATGGTTTCTTCAACTTTAAAATGAAGTGGAGGACAATAAGGGTTTGAGGTTTGCAGTCAAAAAAGACCTAGGCTCAAAGCCCACCTCCCTGTGATATTGCTCAAATCAATTCCCCATTCTGGCCCTCAGGTTTCTCATTTGTAAAAAGATAGAATTTGACTAAATGCTCTACAGTGTCCCTTCCAACTCTAAAGCTACGATTCCATGACTTTTCCTCATCAAAATTTTGTGAGGAGATGTTCACCCAGCTGAGAAGGGGAGAATGATAGCAACGTTCCCCCTGCACTTAGGAGAAGAGACTTGGTCTCAGGGAAGAGCTGGATGAGAAATCAGGCAGAATGGTGAAGGTTGTTAGGTACTCAGGGGAAACAATAAGTGTACTAATGACTCAGAGCATGGGAGGATGCTTGAGAGGGGAGGTGCCATGGCTTTGAGAAAAGATGAGCCTTGGGGAAGGTGTGGAAGGGAAGAAAGTTTTGCTACAGACTGGCAACTACCACTAACAGCAACTTGGAGCTTGGAAGTTATGATCACGAAGTTAGTGAACCCAGAAAAGGAAAGGACTTCAGAGGTCATCTAGTGTAACTCCCTTATTTAACAAATGGAGAAACTGAGGTCCAGAAAGGTTAAATAATTTACACAAGGCCCACAGATATCAAATAGTAATGCTGGGATTTGAATTCAGGTGTTCTGGCTCCAGATCTAGCCATTTTTCCATCATACTGTTTCCCAGGCTGTCTCCTAGGATCTCTTTAGAACTTCCCAGTGAGAGGGAAGTAGGAGGGAGGAGCAAGGAAGGAAATATTCAGAAATGTAGGTGAGATAAAAACAAGATATCAATAACTTTTTTTTAAGAAGAGAACTTCCATGAGAGTTTCACTTTGAGAAACATTGATCTGACAAGTGTAAGTATTCCTTGAATTAAAATGGAGATTGACTCCCAGGCCAATGCTTTACCCATTGCCTTTAGATGGGTCTTGCTGAGGTCAATAATCTCTTCAGTTTGAAGTGTCACTAGGAGGGCTGAACAGTGTTACACAGGAAGTCTTTCTTTAGGAGCAGGTCCTGGAAGTAAGTTAGCAGGGAACAATTCAGATAGGAAGCGAGAGGCTGGGTCTGATAACTGCTCAGCAAGCCCATGCCTCCCTTCCCAGAGGAGCTCATCCGTTCATCTTCAGAACTGCTGCTCTGGAGTTGAGAGGCCCTGATGAGTGAGTAAGTGCAAACTTACTTGACCCACTATTATCTAGACAGACCTAGACCATGATTCATCCTGGATTTTTCGTCATGTGCACTGTCTCCTCTCAGCTGCGATCCATAGAGACCAAAGTGTCCCAGGGAAGCACTCTCTGTGCTATGCCCAGACCCCTTCTTGTTCTCAAAACCCAACACTAAAAGGCATTCCCTCTTCCTCTCAGTTGCTCAAGGTCTATATTTTCCTTTGAGGCTCAGTTTGGGGACCACCTTTTCTATGAAATCTTCCCTGATGTCTCAATGGTTATTTCCTCTCTCCCCTCCAAATACCTCGTGTTTACATGTATGTATGCATGCTGTTGATTGCAAACTTCTTAGAGAGGCAGCATGTGGTTGTGGCAGTGACCCTGCACAAGTGACCTAACCTCTCAGAACCCCAAGCAACTCTTTGAGACTTGTTTAACTCTCCATTGGCAGAGGGAGTGCTCAGTGCTAAGGAAATCGAGTATTTTTTAAAGTATAAAAACTCTTTTGTTTCATTTTTGCCTTTGTATCTCTAGTATCTTGCACTTGGGAGGTACTTAGCAAATGTCTGTTGAATTAAGAGGACTAGAGAAGGGATGTGTGTGTATGTATGTGTGTGTGTGAGAGAGACAGACAGACAGACAGACAGAGACAGACACAGAGAGACAGACAGAGAGACAGAGAAAGAGAAAGAGAAACAGAGACAGAGAGGAGACAGAGACAGGAACAAAGAGAAAGAAAAAACAAACAAGCAGAGGGAAAGAGAAAGGAAGAGAAAGAAACAGAGAAAGAGAAACACAGAGAGGGAAAGAGAAAGTGAGAAAAAGAGAAAGAGAAGGAAAGGGAGAAAGAGAAACACAGAGAAGGAAAGAGAAAGTGAGAAAAAGAGAAAGAGAAGGAAAGACAGAAAGAGAAATGCATAGAGAGAGAAAGAGAGACAGACAGGATGAGAAGGAAAGAGTGAAAAGGAAAGAGGAAGAAGATGGATATAGAGAAAAGATGGAGTAAGAAAATAGATAACAGAAAATGAAATAATTGCATATATACATTTATATAACTATATGGATATATGTGTATATATACATTATATGTATACACACACAAATATATTTGTATATGTACATTATATATTGTATATGTGTAATACTTCTCAGTTATAACATAGTGATACCAGTATTAGAAAAAAATTAAAATACGATTTGGGACTATAGAATAAAAAAAACACCCAAATTCAATTTAAAAAAAGAAGTATAACATTGACTGGGGATTAATAATAGTTCCAACCCTGTTTTCACTCTGCCTCTCTGTTCTCTAGTAAAATTACAACTGCAAAAGAAAGGTTCCTGCCTGCGCTGGTCTTCCTCTCCAAATCCACACGTGTGAAGTCAGCTCTGTTCAGCGGCAATTACCCAGATAGTTCAAGTAAGCCTCCAGACAATGGAAGGAAGAGCTCTTTTGCTCTGTGCTCTCCAACTTGGCTGTTGATATTTCCTGCAATCAGAGGATCATTTCTAACCCTCCACTACATTTTGTGCTAGGGAGCTATTGTTGTTTTTCTTCAGCCATTTTTTAGTCATGTCCTACTCTTCATGACCCTATCTGGGGTTTTCTTGGCAGAGATACTGGAGCGATTTGCCGTTTCCTTCTCCAGTTCATTTTACACATGAGGAAACTAAGGCAAACAGGAGTAAGTGATTTGCCCAGGATCGTACAGCTGATGTCTGAGGCCACATTTGAACTTGGCAAGATGAGTCCTCCTGACTCCAGGCCCCGCGCTCTTATGCACTGTACCACCTAGAGAACATTAGAGAAGAATAACAAGACTTCTTGTGTATTTTTGTTATATGGGAAGTTGTAAGAATTGTACACAGCCCTGATTGTTTGGACTTTAGCCCCATGATAATCTGCTGTACCTTTAAGAGTACACAGAGAACATTAAAGTAGAGAATTGAGCAAAAACCTAGTGAACCTGAGTAGTGAATAAAGAAAGAACAGATAAAATAGCACACAATCAGAGGAGTTCTCAAGGAATTCTCTTAAATATCTGCTTCATTTAGTTTGCCTTGGTGGCTACACTGTGTCCTGTGAGGATCAGTGCCTTCTCTGGCCTCACCCAACTCCTGAGCACCTTGGTACAGAACCAAACGATGACTGGAAAGAAGCAGACCGAGAAAAAAATGCTAAAAGGAAGGGATGTGGAGCAGTGGAAAAGTACTCAGTGTCCACATGAGCTCCCAGGGGCAGAGGACTAGCATAGTTTTCCTAGGAACAGATTCCCTGGGACATCTACTATTTCTCAGGTCAAGTCCCATTACCATGAACTCCAAAGGAATGTCAGGATCTTTGGGTTGTGTGGAATATATTTTATATATCTGTATCAGATATCCTCCCTTGAGAAGGTCATTCTCTGTGTTTTGGAAATCAATTCTTTGGAATTGATTTGGAATATATTTTATGTATCTATATCAGATATCCTCCCTTGAGAAGGTCATTCTCTGTGTCTTGGAAATCAGTGTCTTTGTTGCAAAGGTATTTGTTATAATAGAATTAGACCTAGAATATTATTTTCACTATGCTCCTCACTGCCCTCCTCTAACCGATCCCCCCAAAATGAGAACAAGCAAAATGTTAACTGGATAAAATAAGCAATGAAAATGAAAGTAGAGAAGGAGAAGAAACAAATGGGTCCTTTTTTGGCTGCATTGGAGTGAGGAGGACAAATCACTGTTGGCTTCCATATCGGGGAAGAACCATGGGCCCTCTTCCATCTGGGCTGTGGTCTGAACATGCATGGCCTGGCTTCTGCTTCTGTCTGTGCCGTTTCTATTCTTTCCGGTTCTTATGGTTCTTTCTTGCTCTTTCCTTTTCACTCTTTCCTTCTCATTCTGTCTTTCTTTACCTGTGTTTTGCATTTTTCTCTGTTTCTCTTTCTCTCTTTCCTTTTCTTTTTCTCACTTTCTCTTTCCCTCTCTGTGTTTCTCTTTCTCTGTTTCTTTCTCTTCCTTTCTCTTCCCCTCTGTTTGTTTTTATCTCTTTCTCTTTGTTTCTGTCTCTTTGTTTTTCTGTCTCTGTCACCTCTCTGTCTCTGTTTCTCTTTCTTTATCTCTCTGCTATCCGTCTGTTTAATTCAAAAGTACTGTTGAAGATGACTATGACCTTGAGAGCTTCGAAAGATCAGAACTGTGAACTGCTGGAAATCCAAGAGGGAAGCTAGGCAGTGCCGTAGTGCACAGAGTGCCAGGCCTGGAGTCAAGAGAACTCATTTTCCTGAATTCAAACCTGTCCTCAGATACTTCCTAGTTGCGTGACCCTGGGCAAGTCACTTCACCCTGGTTACCTCAGTTTCCCCATCTGTAAAATGAGCTGGAGAAGGAAGTGGCAAACCATTCCAATATCTCTGCCAAGAAAACCCCAGGTAGGGTCACGAAGAGTCAGACACAACTGAAATGCCTGAACAACAACAGGAGATCCAGGAACTGGAGTACATATTAGAATTTGGTAAAAGATCAGCCCATTGAGGAGTGAGTGACCTACAAGAAAAAGCCCAGCTGGGAATCACCCCCACCCCACTCCAGATGCCATTCTCTGGAGCAGCTTCACCCACCAGGCATGCCACATTAGGAAGTGAGCTTGGGGGAATGAATGCTTTGTAGTAACTGCTTTAAGTTGGAGCTCACTCTCTTTAGGGTTAAAAGAGATAATATTTATGAAAAGCTTCTTAGCACAGGGCCTGGCACATAGTAAGTGGTGCTATGGAAATGCTTATTCCTTTCCTTCCACTTGTAACGACCAAGGTGGTATAGAGAAGAGTACCTTTTCCTTGGTAATGTTTTATACTTCTGGTTTTGTGATACCTTCTCAGTAAATATCCCTTTGTTAAAAGCTAAAAGGAAAAGGAAAACAAGTGAGAAAGAACAATAAATTTGATATTCTCTTGGACTGAATATGCCAAGTCATTTTCATGTTTTACTTTTCCTCTGCCTTATTCCAAACCTCAAAAGAAGCACAGGGTTAAAAAAAAAAAAGTTGTGATGGGAGAAGACAAATCAGGCAGTCATGTCTCCAGCCTCCTCCCCTCACCACCACCCACTCTAATGTTCTCTTCCTCTATCCCTTTTGCCTTTGTTTTGTCTTTGTGGACATATAGGTGCATCTGTTACTTTTCCCTTACTCTTATACTGTCTCTATGAAAGAATAGCAACAGAGAAAAATCAGGAGTGAAGGAGGCACATTTGTAAGTGTGTCTGAGGCCAAGGTGGATCTTGCAGACCACTTACAAAAATGCAACTAGGAATTTTTGCCCCCAAGCAAATACATTTGGGGTGGGAGTGGGTGTGAGAGTAATGGTGTCAATGCACAAGTCAGTAGCTGATACTTCAGAGAGTCCTCCTTTTTTTCCCCATGAAGATGTTTTTGGGAGGAGCAGCCCTGGGTGACAGATGCCATGGTGATGGGGCCCTAGGAATGGCCATTGGGGGGCACAGGCAAGGATAGGACAATGAAATGAAGAGTGTGGATACTAGGCAGAAGATTCTGGTCTCCAGACACCAATGATGAACCACAGCCACATCTCAGTCATCCAACACTAGTTATAACTCAGTCCACACATCTAACAATCATTCAACAAGTATTCATGCAATACCGAACGTGTGCCAGGCACATAGACCAGCTAAAGATTGAGGGAAGCTGTTCGTGAGGCTGTGTGGGGTTTGTGTAGCTCTGATTGACACCGAGGCAGCAGATGATACCTGTGATTTATTCTTCTGTAAGCATGGTGTTAAAATCGTGCATTAAACCGAGAAATTTTAGAAAGGAAGTAGGAGGAGAAACGTAAATAAAATACCCACTACTTTCATACTCCAGAAACGAATAGTGAAGCATTTTTTAAGCAGTCATGAACTGAAAGAGAAATTTCTTATCTAACTTGTACAATGTCAGTAAATGACTTCCCCATTAATAGCAGGAAAGTGAGAAAACAATCCCTATGATGAAGTGTACACATAATTACCAGGAAGTGATGAAACAACAATTTTCCTATGGTTCATCAACTTCTAAAGTTAGTAATTAGAAAGTTGAGAATATGCTTTAAACAATTCTTGATGAAGAAGAGGAGAAAGAGAAGGAGGAAGAAGAGAATGAGACCAGGAGGAGAAGAAGTAAGAGGAAGGGGAAGAGGAAGGGAAGGAAAGGAAAGAAAAAAGATTGGAGAACTTGCTTCCTGACTAGTTCATGGAGCAGTGACATCTGAAGTCCTTAACTTTTACTGCTTAGGCACATTTGAGCCCTCTAAAGAGAATTTTCCTTATAAACTTTTGGCTTTGTAAGATTCTCTACTATGTAGAGAAAGAAAGTATGAAGGATCTGTGTGATTTCACCTGTGTGTAGAACTCCTGATGTGGGAACTTCCTCCACCATGGCAAATCATAACCGGTCCAGTAGTAAAGAAGTGCTTGGGAGCTACCAGAAGGCCATAAAGGTCAGTGAACTTTCCCAGGGTCACACATTTCATAAATATCAGGAGGAATGTTTTAGACTCCAGACTTTCCAATGCTGAGCAGGACACCAGCATGCCACATTAGACACTGAGCTTGGTGGGATGAATTCTTTTAGCAACTGCTTTAAGTTTGAGCTCACTCTCTCCAGGGTCAAATGAAATAATACTTATAAAGAGCTTCTTAGCACAGGGCCTGGCACATAGTAGAGGCTATTGGAAATGGTTATTCCCTTCCCTCCCCTTGCAAGGACCAAGAGTCTGCCCCGATTTCCTTTTTACTTCTGGTTTTGTGATACCTTCTCAGTAAATATTCCTCTGTTAAAAGCTAAAAGGAAAAGGAAAACAAGTGAGAAAGAACAATATATCTGATATTGTCTTGGATTGAACATGCCAAGCCATTCTTACATTTTACCTTTCCTCTGCTGTATTCTGCCGTTCTGTAGAGGATAATAATCAGCCAATAATACAAAATACTGGTCCAGACATATGCCATACATTTTCACTTTTTAAAACAATTTATTTTGTTTTAATCAACCAAAATCTACTTTCTCACCGTTATACCTCCTACCCCTCTTAAGAACATTAGAAAAAAAATAACCCATTACAAATACATATAGTCAATCAAAATAAATTCCCACACAGATCATGGCCATAAAATATTTTGTCTCATTTTGCATTCACCTCTAGATCAGGAGCTTGGCAGCATGTTTCATCATAAGTCCTCTGGAATTCTGGTTGGTCATCATACTGCTAACAATTGAGTAGAATAGTACTCTACCACAGTTATATACCACAACTTGTTCAACCATTCCCCAGTTGATGGGCATTTGCAGAGTCCCATCCTTTGTCACCTCAAAAAGACTCATAAATATTTTTGTATATCCTTAGAACTCATTCTATATAGGACTCATCACCCCACCCCACCCCAATCTATCCTTTCTCTAACATCCCCACCCCTCGCCATACATTTTCTTAAATGTGGCCAATAAACACACACACAGAGTCTCTCTCTCTCTCTCACACACACACACACACACACACACACACACACACACAAACTTGTGTTCTCCCTCTAAGTACAATCTTGGTACCATGGGTAGAGAAGCTCTGATTTAAGATGAAACCTGTTCTTGTGCAGAACATCTGAATATTCAGATATGCTACCCTCCTCCCTAACAAGTGATGGTCCTTGCCAGTAGGTTGTTCCTTGAGAAATGACTCAAGATCCTGAAAATCTGTTTTAGGGGGTAGAAGTTTGTTATTATTTAAAAAAACAACAACAATGACAACAAACCTATTGGTTGGGAGTTGAGATACAGTTACAACATGAATTTATATGCAGCAATGATTAACTATGAACAACAGGAAAGCAGGAAGGAAATACCAATATTGTGATAAGATGGTGAAGAAGAAAATGATAAGAAATATGGCCAAAAAAGCAGTTTGAGCTAAAATGAACAAAATACACTCATTTGAATGGAACATAATGGAAAAAAAATAGTGGTTAGTGGATTTTTATGTAATTTATGAACTTCAAACATCAATACAATAAATAAGCATATTTTATAACTATTTACATTTTAATGTATATTCATGAATTAAACATACAATATCCTTAACAATCAGTTCTTCCTTTTAATTTTCATTTTACCTATTTGTCCCCTTAGGGGCAGGTGGATGGTTTAGAGTGTCTGGTCTGAATTAAAGAGACTTACCTTCCTTTTTTTTTTTCTTGAGAGACTTACCTTCCTGAGTTCAAACCTGGCCTCAGACACTTACTAGCTATGTGACCTTGGGCAAGTCACTTAACCCTGTGTGCCTCAGTTTCCTCATCTGTAAAATGAGCAAGCCACTCCAGTATCTCTGCCAAGAAAACCCCACGTAGGATCACAAAGAGTCAGACGTGACTAAAATGACTGAACAACAAATTCATCCCTTTATTTTGCTACACCTACAGCTAGGGGCTGATTAGTGAAAATAATCCACTGAGTTGGTCACATGTATTTGAATTCTCACTATCCAAAGTTATAATTATGTAAAATATGGCAATTAGTTCCAGTTCAATGGAATTATGCAGTATGGTTTGAATAATTTGACCACTTCAGGGAATTTATTGCTCACACTAATTTGGACCTACTTAGGTGTAGTTGTACAGACCAAAGATTTAATCTGTGTAAGGAGCTTTCAAATGAGAAAACTCTATCAGTGCAGACTAATAACTTCCTCTGTGACTTCTGGCCTTAGAGAGTTGTCTGAGACACTGAGAAGTTAAGTGACTTGTCCAGGCTCACACAGTCAGTATCTGTAGGAGGTAAAACTTGTACCTAGGTCAACTTGACTTGAAGGTTGACCCACTAGGCCACACTTCCACATGTATTGGTGCATGCATTTCTCTGTTTTTTATGGTCGAAGTCAGTGTGTTTAAGGTTCTTCTGCTTCTGGTTTCTTTGTGCCAAATTATTTCAGACAGGTTTTTCCAGATTTCTTTGAATTCCTCATACCTCATGGTCTTAATCATGTTATAGTATCCCATTATATTAAAATGCCACAATTGTTTAGTTATCACCTAATTTGGGGACACCTTTTTGTGGTAACAAATAATACTACTATAAATACTTTCGAACATCTAGTTCTATTTTTGAAAATAATTTTATTAAGGTACATTACATATTGAAATTATTAGGTCAAAGTATATAATTATTTTTGTAATTACATAGTGTACAATGAGATTGTTTTCCAAAAAGATTCCACCAATTTGCAATTCTGTCAACAATTCTGTAACAATGTGCCTGTTTCACCACAATTTCAGCAACATTGTGAATTTGAAACATTTTTTTCCCATTTTGACGGGTGTCAGTGGTACATCAAAATAATCTTAGTTTTCATTTCTCAAATTTTAGAGAGATTGTGTGTGCTATGTGTTGATATGGTATAATTACCTATGGTAATTTTGTTTAATTGTTTCCAGTATATACTCAACTCAATAAATATATCAAGGGATTGATCTAGCCACTGGCAAAAATAAACAGGTCCTGGCCTTGAGCAGCTTAGAGGCTCCTGGCAGGACCTATATTTTTCCTTTCAAAGAGATCTCATTTTGGAGATGCAATATATATTCATGGACACTTTTATTAAATATTATATGATATATTTAATATCCCAGAATTTTGAGCTGGAAGAGACTTTAAGGAAAGGGCCTTTGTTGAAAACCATAGCAGGAGTGCATTAGTTGGACAGCTTTTCATTCACTCTTTTAGAAAAGAAAATTTGCAGTCTTGCTTGATATCTCAAGAGCCACAAGTCCCTAAAACATGTAGAGTGATGGTAGGAGAACATGAAGTCCATAACCCAGTGAAATATTGGGAAAAAATAAATATTTTAGCTGGTAGAGATTTTTCCCAAATAGCATTTTGATCTGAAGATGCTCCAGTTGATTATTATCAATAATACCCAGATAACTTTTTCACACTAACTAGTATGAATGGAAGCAAAGGACTATGCTAGATTGATTTGGGTGACTGGAGTTAGGAAGGACTCATTAAACATTATGTCTGGCATGCCAATTCCCTTAGGATTCAGCAGTAGTTTCATTTACTGCTTACATGGTCTGAGCCTACTGCTTAGTATCTTGTTTATTATTGAGCACATAGTGATTTTTGGTGTGCTCATATCCAAGCAAGAGAGGCAATAGGCTGAATTTTAATGTTAAATAAATGGTACCTTTTTCTATGTAGTTTACTAGATCCCTTTTTTTTCAGTGTTCTGAAATGTATAGGGCACAGAAAGGAAATTCTCAGAGAATAAGTGAAAGGGCAGAGTATCACCAGATACTACATCAAGATTTGAACATGAGGTGCAATCAGCACTTAACATATGCCTCCTTTCTGTGCTCCAGATCTCTATTGACCCTTAGAATTCCACTAGGTTATATCACTAGTATTGACTTATGTTGTTGAAACATTTCTTTAGAAGCAGTAATACTGTAGGCTGATCAAACCATTTTGCACTTAGGTTTTTGGATTGGTTTTTTTTGCCTCCTACAACTATCTAAAGTTGAATAGTAAGCAATGAGTTAGGTCACCATTTATTCCATCTGTTTGTTAAAATGTTGCAAATAGCCATACTATATTATGGCCCATAGGATTGGGGTGAAATTATTGTGATTACCTTAATGGTTAGATTAAGTCCACCACTGAACAATTTAAAATATTAATCAAAATATTGGCAAATAGAAAAAAATATTTGAGACACAGTTAGTTCTTGTCTTCAAGGGAACTTTCATCCTAGGAGTTGATGAGATGGACATATATGTGCTTTTCTTTTTTAAAAAAATATTATTTATTTTATTTTTAAATTATGGAATGAGCGAAGCATTTCCATAACATAGTATAATAAAAAAGATGAAATTGCAAATCTGTTATGTACAATTTACTATTCTTTTAAAATAAATAATAAAGTTAGTGTGTAAATATTTTTTCCTTTTTTCCTTCCTTCCTCCTTCCCCCACCCTAGAGTTGGGCTGCATTAGATATAAATATGTGGGGGGGGGTGTAAAATCATTCTATATATACTTCTATTTATCAGTTCTTTCTCTGAATTCAGATAGTGTCTTCTTTCATGTCCTCATAGTTCACTTGGGTGTTTATAATACTCAAAAGGATTTATTCCCTCAATGTTGTTGTTAAAACAATATTACTATTGCTGTATACAATATTCTCTTGGTTCTCATTTCACTCTTCATTATTTCATGCAAGTCTATCCATGTTTTTCTAAGATCATCGAGTTCATAGACGTGCTTTTCTTTTTATGCTTTGGCAGCTAGGTGGTGCAATGGATAGAGTGCTGAGCCTGAAGTGAGGAGGATATGAGTTCAAATTTGATCACAACACTTACTAGCTGTGTGACCCTGGCCAAGTCACTTAATTCTATTTACTTTAGTTTCCTCTACAGTTATTCCCTGTAAAATGGAGATAATAATAGCATCTACCTCACAACATTGTTGTGAGGATCAAACAAGATAATGATTGTATAGTGCTTAGCACAGTGCCTGGCACATAGTAGGTGCTTAATAAATATTAGATGTTATTATTATTATTATTAAGAAAAATATACTTACTGATTAGTTCATCTTTCATTTTTTGGTTATTTGGGAGGAATGAATGGGAGAAGCAGGCTTTCCTTCTACCTACTTACCTTAAGGTTTCCTGGAAGCCATGAAATTTAGAGTTAATCTTTAAATCAGGTCAGGAAGGTGGCTTAATGGATGGGTAGGGAGGTTTGGTTGCAGCCACATGGCAATGTCCTGTTATTTGTGGAGCAATAGAGACCATACTCTCAAGGTAGCTGCATATATCATCTCCTTTCTCCCTCCGTTACTTCCGCTGGCAATAATACTTCCCCTAGAGTCAATGCCTCAAGCCCTAAGACCAAGTCATAACCTTAGAAACACAAGCCATTGACTTGCTCCTCTTTGTAGTGAAGAATAGGCAAAAGTGTAAATATAACATTTCAAAAACCTAATATTACTTAAAATTGGAAATCTGTTGTCATGATTTTCTGAAGGGGAGTTATGTGATCTAGAAGCTTTTAGACCTAATTAAGTTAA
Source organism: Phascolarctos cinereus (assembly GCF_003287225.1). Taxonomy (NCBI): domain Eukaryota; kingdom Metazoa; phylum Chordata; class Mammalia; order Diprotodontia; family Phascolarctidae; genus Phascolarctos; species Phascolarctos cinereus. The sequence goes on from NW_027555847.1 coordinate 323,570,800, forward strand.
ATGCCCGTCCTTGATGTCTGCCCTGCACGAGCCATCTTGAACAGTTTTCACAGCAGGCCTGGTCCAGAAGCCAGGGGTGACTTTGCTGGAACAAGGCCCACAGTGATCTCAGTCAGTACAAATTCTGCATCGATAACTACAATGTCTCTGTAATAGGCAAACAGAATGGTTGGGTGCTTCTGTACCATGAATGTCATCAAGTACTCCTTGGTCATTTAGCAGCTGGATATTTTAACATTTTGGAACCAGAGAACCACAGATGTTAGAGCTGGGAAGGGACCTTAAAAACTCTCCTTTCTTTTTCTTTTTCTTTTCCTCTTCCAAGCAATGCATTCACAATCATTTATTAAGCTCCTTAATGCATGCCAGTTACTGTGCTAGGCTCTGGGGATGCAAAGACAAAAAACTAATGAAAAGAAAAAATCCTGTCCCTGTCCTTGAGGTGCTTACATTCTTTCAAGGGAGAGAATACATACATATAGAAGTCTATAAAAATATACACAAAATAGATACAAGGTAATTTTTGGAGCAGCCAGGGGGATCAGGAAAGGCTTCGTCTAGAAGATAGCTTTTGAATTCAGTTGCAAAGGAAACACAAAGATTCTGAAAGGTGGCATTAAGAGCAAAGTGAACTCAAGAAATGGAGGAACAGCCATATACAGACATAGATAAGGGAGATGAAGTATTATGTGGGAGGAAAGGGGAAGGGAAGGAAATAGGCATTTATTAAGCATCAACTATGTACCAGGCACTATGCTAAGCAGTTAAAAATAGTTTATTTCTCCCCTAATTACATGTACAAACAATTTTTAACATTTTTGAAAAAGTTTTGAGTTCCAAATTCTCTCCATTTCTCTCTCTTCCCCCCCCAGAAATAGTAAGCAATTTGATATGTTATACAAGTGCAATCATGTAAAACATTTCTATATTAGTCATTTGTACCAGAAAAGAAAGAAAGAAAGAAAGAAAGAAAGAAAGAAAGAAAGAAAGAAAGAAAGAAAGAAAGAAAGAAAAAAAGAGAAAAAGAAAGAAAAAAGAAGAGAAAAGAGAAAAAGAAAAAAGAAAGAAAGAAGAGAAGAAAGAAAGAAAGAAAGAAAGAAAAGAAAGAAAGAAAGAAAAAGAAGGAAAAAAGAAAGAAAAGAAGAGAAGAAAGAAAAGAGAAGAAAGAAAGAAAGAGGAAGAAAGAAAGAAAGAAAGAAAAGAAGAAGAAAGAAAGAAGGAAGGAAGGAAAAGGAAGGAAGGAAGGAAGGAAGGAAGGAAGAAGGAAGGAAAGGAAGGAAGGAAGGAAGGAAGGAAGGAAGGAAGGAAGGAAGAAGGAAGGAAGGAAGGAAGGAAGGAAGGAAGGAAGGAAGGAAGGAAGGAAGGAAGGAAGGAAGGAAGGAAGGAAAGTAGGACAATTTGGGTGATGGTAGAATGCAAAAAGGGAAATAATGCATAAGAAGTTTGGAAGAGTGAGTTAGGGCCTGGAGATGAAGGGCTTTAAAAGCCCAAAACAAGAGCTTAACTTTGATCTTGAAGGTCAATAGAGAATAACTGGAAGTTTTTGAATAAGGAAGTGACATAATGACAGCTTTAGGAAAATCACTTGAATAACTCTATGGTTGGTAGATTGAAGTAGGGGAGGGGGGGGCAGGGAGACCTAATTGGGAGGCTTTTGCAATAATCCAGGTGAGAGGTGATGAGTCCTGAAGTAGGGTACTGACTGTGGGAACAAAGAGAAAAGGATGAGAGAGATGTTGTGGCAGAAGAAACAATGAGATCTGGCAACTGATTAACTGTAGGTAAGGAAGAGTGGAAGTCAAGGAGAACTCTGAGGTTACAAGCCTGGATAACTGGAAGGATGGTGGTCCCCAAAATAAAAATAGGGAACTTTGATGTGTGGGAGTATTTAGGGAGAAAAGATAAAGAATCCAACATGGTGACCAAGGACTTCCATGTTTTAAAGGACTTGGGATGAAACATGCTACCCTTCAGATACTGAGATAAAGGACTCAGAGTGCAAATTAAAGCTTTGTTTTTTTTTCAAATATGGCTAATGTGGTGATTTATTTTCCTTGACTACACATATTTGTAAAGTGGATTTTTTCCCCCTTGCTTTCTCAATTGGTATGGGAGGAAGAGAATTTGGAAACCTGAAAATCAAATAATGTTGAATTTTGAAAGGAAAGATATTGAATCTTGTTTTATACATGTTGCTTGAAATGCCTATAGGATATACTGTTGGAAATGTCCAATAGGCAGCTAATGATGTGGGACTATAAACCAGGAGAGACTTGGGCTGGATATCAAGATTCAGAAGTCATGTGTGCAGGGATGATCAGCTCCCATGGGATCTGATAAGGTCACAAGGTGAGAGGGTTTAGTACAGGAATTCTTAACCTAAGGTCCATGAATTTGTTTTTAAATATATTTTGATTAACAGCATTTCAATATAACTGGTTTCCACTTGTATTGAATTCCAGACAATTGATTTACAATCCTATATATTTTACTTTATGCATTTAAAACATTTTTCTGAGAAACAGATCATAGGTTTCATGGGACTACCAAAAGGGTCTCTAACACACACACACACACACACACACACCCCATTGATGTACAACCGCAGTTAGAATGTGTTATAAGGATGTTGAACCAGCAAAAGAAAATTGAGAAGAAATGGTCAGATAGGTTGCTGTTGTTTATCCTTCATTTTCAAAGAGGATCAATGACATCACAAGGTGATATCTTGACTTGCGCATGAATTGGATTTAAATGAGGCACAGCCACATGAAGTCTTCAGCCTCAGATAGATAGGAGAACCAAGAAAGAGCAGCTGTGAAAAAAACAGAGAGGAGAGAGAGTAGCCAGGAAGAGAGGATGGTCAATAATATTAAATAGTGTAGAGAAGTGAAGAAGGAGGAGAACTGAGAAAAGGTTATGGGGTTTAGCAACTGAGGAGTGACTGGTGGCTTCATAGAGAGAAGTTTCAGGTACAAGATGAGACCAGAAGTCAGATTGCAAAGGGTTGGGAAGTTGAGAGAGAGAGAGAGAGAGAGAGAGAGAGAGAGACAGACAGACAGACAGACAGACAGACAGACGGACAGAGACAGAGAGACAGAGAGACATAGACAGAGACAGACAGAAAGACAGAGACAGAGAGAAATGAGCATAATTAGATTTTCCTAGGAGTTTAACTGTGATAGGGAGGGTCATAGATCTATGAAGGGATGTCAGAAACCGTTTAGCCTAAACCTCTCATCATACAGATGAAGAAATTGAGACCTGGGGAAATTCAGTGAGTTGCCCAAGGTCACACAGATGGTAAGTACCAGAGGTAGGGTTTGAACCCAGGTCTTCTGATTGCAGAGCACCTGTTCTGACAGCTTGAGTGAAAGGTTAGGTCTAGTGAGGTTTTTGGTTTTTGCTGTTTTTGTTTTTGTTTTTAGATTGAGTATGAGACACTTAGATGCATGTATAGACATCTGGGGAAAATAGTAGGTAGAGACTGAAGAAGATTAGAGGGGGTGGGAGGAGATTAATGTAAGTATAATCTGCTGGAGAAGATGGAAGGGGTGGGATCAAGAATATCTATTCTTCAAGGAGCTGGCCTTTATAAGGGTCACTTTTTCATCAGACTGGAATAAAGGAGGAGAGAACATAGAAGGACATCTATGGGTTTTGAGATATAGAGAAGGGGACAAAAGGAAATTCTCAACAAATAGTCTGTACTCTCTCAGTAAAAGATGTGCACCGTTAGAATGTAAGCTCCTTGAGGTCAGGGATTGTTTGTGCTTTTTCTTTGTTTCCCTGGTACTTGACACATTGTCTGACACATCTTAACTTCATAATAAATGCTTATCAGTTGATTGATTAAATGATGGGGTTTGGAGGTGAAGTGGTTTAGGAGACTTGAGTAGGGAGGAGAAGATTTGGGACAGCCTTTGTGGGGCATGCAATAGACAGCAATAATAATAGCTTGCATTTATGCAGTGATTTAAAGTTTGTTCGTGAATATTATCTCATTTTATCCTCACAACAACCCTGTGCTATGATTATCTCCATTTTTCAAATGAGGAAACCGAGGCAGACAGAAGTTAAATGATGCACAGCGTCATACAGCTAGTCAAAAGTCTGGATTTGAACTCAGTTCTTCCTGATTCCAGGTCCAGTGCTCCTCCTATATCACTTAAGGATGAGTAAGAGTATTGGCTTTTTAAATGTTTTATGGATGCTTTTTTCCTTTTTTTTTTTTAATGTCACTGACACTTCCTGACTACTCCCTAACCAATTCCCTTTCCCTGTCACAAATAATTATAGTCAAGTAAAAAAAAAATCAATACATTATCCATGATTGCAAATGTGTGCTTCATTCTCCATCTGTAATCTACCATTTCTGCCAAGAGGTAGGGCCTTGCCTCATCATCAGTCTTATGAAGTCAAGATCAGGGACAGCATGGATCAGCCTTCTGAAGGCTTTGACTATTGTTTTCTTCACTTCATTGTAGGTAGTTATCTGGAAATTATTCTCCTGCCTCTGCTTATTTTGCTCTCTATCTTCTCATAGAAATCTCCCTAAATTTCTCTGAAATCTTCATAGTCATCATTTCTTACTATGACATATTATTGTTGTTTATTCATTTCAGTTGTTTCCAACTCTCTGTAACCCCATTTGGGGTTTTCTTGGCAGAGATACCAGAATGGTTTGCCATTTCTTTCTCCAGCTCATTTTACAGATGAGGAAACTGAGGCAACCAGGGTTAAGTGACTTGCCCAGGGTCACGCAGCTAGTAAGTGTCTGAGGCTAGATTTGAACTCAGGAAGACTAGTCTTTCTGGCTCCAGGCCTGTCACTCCATTCATTATGCCATCTAGCTGCCCTATCATGCAGTAATATTACATTGTGTTTACATGCCCTAATTTATTCAGTAACTCCCTGTTTAATAAACACCTATTTTCCTTTTAGTTCTTTGTGCCTCCAAAAAGCGCTGCAATAACTATTGTCTTGGGGCAGCTAGGTGGTGCAATGGATAGAGCACCGGCCCTGGAGTCAGGAGGACCTGAATTCAAGTCCGGCCTCAGACACATAACACTTAGTAGCTGTGTGACCTTGGGCAAGTCACTTAACCCCAATTGCCTCATCAAAAAACCAAACCAAACAAAAAAAAATTATTGTCTTCAATCTCCTTGGGAGAGTAAGGTCTTAATAAATGTTTATTGGTGGATTGATTGATGGAGATCATCACTGGGTCAAAAGATATGTATAGTTCAGTGACTTTTTTTAGTATCATTCCAAATTTTTATCCAAAATAACAACAGTCTTATTTTCCAAATGGGGAAACTGAGGCTTGGGGGTAAAGTGACTTTTCCAAGGTCAACAAGATAAGGAATGAGTCATCTCTCCTGACTCCAGGACCATTGCTCCTTATAGTACACTATCCTGTTTCATGCTGAAATCGTAGGAGGCATCCTGCCATAGAGGGAAGAGCATTGGACCTGGAGATGGGAAGACCTGAGCTAAAATCCCACCTCTAACACTTACTATGAGGGTTTGGGCAAGTCTCAAAACTTCTTTGAGCCTCATTTTCTATATCTGTAAACTGAAGCTAAAAATACTCATCTCTTTCCTCCTGGGACTGTGAGGAGACAACCAATGAAGTTAGGAAAAGTGTTTTGCAAGCGTTGAAGCGCTATACAAATGTCAGCAGGTACTTTATGTTGTTGTTCAGTCATGTCTGACTCTTCATGACCCCTTCTTGGGGTTTTCTTGGCCAAGATTCTAGAGCGGTTTGCCATTTCCTTCTGCAGCTCATTTGACAGAGAAGGAAACTGAGCTAAACAGGGTTAAGGGACTTGCCCAGGGTCATGTAGCTAGGAAGTATCTGAGGCCGGATTTGAACTCAGGTCTTCCTAACTCCAGGCCAAGTGCTCTATCCTCTGAACCATATAGCTGCCCCAGTAGTTTGCTATGATTGTTTATTATTATTATTATTATTATTATTATCATTATTATTATATAGTGTGTCCCAAAAGTCTTAGTGCAGTTTTAGGGTACTTAAGCTTTTTAAGTTTAAAACTTCACCAAGACTTTTGGGACACCCTGTATAGAAAGTTAAAGCATATTTTTAAAATATAGTCCCAAAGATAAGAATATGACTTCAATCTATTTTTTAGCTGATTGTTAATGAAGAATTTGCATCAGTAAAATGATTCCTCCTTGGCACAGCATGTATGTGTGTGTGTGTGTGTGTGTGTGTGTGTGTGTGTGTGTATGTTTGCAGGACTCAGTTTTTGGCCTGTAATAGGTCATGATTGAATGCCTTCAGGAATTTCCATGGTGACTTTTAGCCTATTAAGGTACAACACTTCCCAGAAGATCAGAAATCTGTCTTCATACCAAGTTTATTCCTCTGCTTGTTGCATCATCAAGCTGGCCTGCTGAAAATAAATCAGCTAAAAGGGAGCCAATTACCAAACTCACCTTTAGGCTATTAGTTCTGGGAAATAGCCTAGAAATGAGGCCTTTGACAGTAACTCAACCAGGCACTGGATTAGGACACTGTCTTGGAATGTTGGTAAACTTCTCTGTGTAGCCACCTTCAGTAAGTGTTGTCTCCTGATTTACGGAAATATCAATTCTGACTCTCCTAACTCCTTAGGATGCAAAATGTAGCCAAAATTAAGAGGAAGAAATGTCATTGAACCCATCCACATTCCATTTGCCCAGTCCACTGGCCCTGCTCTCTCTAAACATCTTTTCTTTCTGCTCTGGAAGCCCTTATCACTGGGAAAGTAAGCATTGCTCTTGCAGGGAACACACTCAATTTATGCCCAAACCACAATTTCCTATGCAAAGCAAATCAAACTAAAAAGGGATGGAAAATCAAGGCAGAAAATGAGTTCATTTTCATTTGGGTTAATGCCTGATTTTCATTCCCTATCTCATTTCCTTTAGGGTCTCCTGGATTGCTCTCTGACCTGTGGACCAAAGCTGATTTTGGGAGCTGGGGGCGAGTCTGGTACTCTCTACTCTCTTCTACTTCTCTCACATCTGTAAATCTCTTGTCAGGAGAACTTGTTCTTGCCTCAGCAACATAGTCCCTGGATGGACATTGTTAGGCAAAAAGAAGTGTGAGATCACTTTAATAAGTATATTGGCAATGATAGTGGAAGGTAAGAAGATGTCAAAGTACTTACCACAGTAGTGGCTGCTGTTACAGTGTCCATCTTTGTTTTTGTCCATGGTAACCGCCACTCTTTTTCTTGAAATCTAGGTTTTATGTATCAAGAAAAGAACTCCCATAGATATGTCTGCAACATTTGTTTCAGAGTTGCCTAAAGGAGAAAAGGACTGGATTACTTTGGGGGGGGGGTCTATTTCTATATAAACTCTAACACAAAAGATAAAAACAATCTTTCTATAAGAATAATACTAATAATCAGCATGGTATACAATTTGTCCTCTGCTACATTCTGGTTGTGTGGCCAGGAGCCACACAATCACTTAACCTCTCAATTCCCTAGGCATCTCTCTAAGAATATAAGTTAAAGACAAGTTGCCCATTTTCATCACCAGTGAGAATTCCCATATTGGGAGTTTCCTAAGCTAATGAAATCCATGGTCTGAATCAAATCATTATTATTCATCATGATTGAGAAGAGATGAAGAGACTAGAATACCTGGGGCAGGAGGGGGAGGGGAAGTTATGTCTCCCTTGACTTGACACCTGAGAAATGAATAGTCCAACATAGAGGTAGAGCACCAGACATCACCATTGCAAAACATCATTTCATCACGAAACATCATTTCATCATGCAACAATAAAGGAACATGCCCATTGGATTTGTCAAATGGAATGGAAAGTGGGTTGCCTCCAGTTGGAGCCTGTGAAACAACTTAGATCCAAGAATGGAATCAAAAAGGCTTCAGTGGGTGAAATCCACATGATCTCAGCCAACAATATCCAGAAAAAGAAGCAGCCAAAAAATGTCTTCCAGATTTATTTGTGGAAGCATAGGGGTTTATGATGACGATTCAGGTCTAAGTTGTTGCTACCAGAGATTATAAGAAGGTTGTCATTGAGGAGCGTGGGCATAGTGATCAATGCAAACTATGCAAGGGAACAGCGGAGACCATGCAACATCTCTCACTAGAGGCTACCAAAAAATAACCTCTTAAAAGTACCTCTCCAATTCTTGTGGCTAGAATTATACCTCTTTCATGTACTAACAGATGACAAATCCACATGCTACAAATACAGACTTTAAAATATCCTTGAAAATCCAACCAAGAAACTATACTAGAACCAGACCATGATTACAGACCAAGCCCACAATGGCCTAGACATAACAGTGATCCATAAAAATTTAAGAAGAACATTTTAAATAGAGTTGCCAAGCTCAAAATCTCCAAACTGTGTAGAATGAAAAGGATACTTTCAGTGAATCTCTAGAACATAAGCCAACATGCCAATACTCTCATTCGTTTATATCATGATAGTTTTATTGAACTACAAAATGCAATTATTTCATCTCCCTGTATGATAGTCTGAATAACATTATATACAAAAGAATAATTTCGGTATGGTGATTTGTCATCTGACTATTTCTGTGTAAATTTCATCCCAGAAGATAAGAACAATTCTTAAATAATCATAATCATCATGGCATACTGAATATATTGTTGTTATTGGTTGTCCTTTGTTTTTGAAGAAGACCAATGATTTAATGAAGGCGATATCTTCACTTGCGTGTGAATTGGACTTAAGTGAGGCAGAGCTGCACAAAGTCAAAGTCATAAGCCTCACTGTCTCTTAACAGAGCCTTCAAAGTCCAGTGGTAAGACAAAAGTCAGGATGACTGAGGATGGACTGGGATGCAGTGGACAACCCTGGTATCTTTGATGTCTAACCAAGCTCTAAGTGCTCCACAGCACCTGCTTCTGCCATCTCCCTTGGCACAGGGCTAATCAGAACACCTGGGTTCTAATTCTGTTTTGTACTGGTTTTGTGACCATGAGCAAGTCACTTAATTTCTCAGTGTCTCAGGCAGTATTCTAAGGGTAGGGGAAAAGGAATGAGCATTTATATAGCACCTCCGGATTGTGGTAAAGGGTTTTTTTTTTTACAAATATTATTTCATTTGATCTTCATAACAAAACCTTGAAAGCTGGGTGCTCTTATTATCTCCATTTTACAGTTGAGGAAGCTGAGGTTAAATGACTTGCCCATGGTCACACAGCTAATAAGTGTCTGAGGTGGGATTTGAATTGTGGTCTTCCTGACTCCAGACCTGGCCCTTTATCCACTTTGCCACCTAGCTGTCTCTGAGAAATAGATTACAACAAGATGCCCATCTGCAACAGTGGAAGAAACTGCTATATTGGGAGTTTGCTATACTAATGAAATCAGTGATCTGGATCAAATTATTATTATTCGTTTTAATGGTCACAATAACACTAGCAACAACAACTTAGATTTGTGGAACATTTTAATGTATATTATTTGATCCTCACAATGACCCTGCCAGGAAAGTATTTTTCATTATTCCTACTTTATGGATAAAAAACCCAACATTTAGTAAGGTTAAGTGACTTCTCTGGAGTCATACAACTGGTAAGTATCAGAGATGATCCCATCACTCCCTATTCAATCAACTCCAGTTGCTCTCCAGGGTCAAATACCAAATCCCTTATTTGGCTTTTAAAGCCATCTTTAGTCTAGACCAGGGTGGAGAACCTGAGGCCTGGAGGCCACATGTGGCCTTCTAGGTCCTCAGGTGCAGCCTTTTGACTGAGTCCAAGTTTTACAGAACAAATCCTTTTATTAAGAGGATTTGTCCTGTGAAGTTTGGATTGAGTCATAGGACCACCCTTGAAGATCCAGAGGGCCACATGTGGCCTGGAGGCTGCAGGTTCTCCACCCCTGGCCCTAGCCTCTTCCTTACTTTCTGATCTTCTTATAGCTTACACCCTTCTGAACAAATATACTGTGCAATCCAGTGACACAGCTCTCCTTGCTATTCCTCACACAAGAGTCTGCATCTCCAGAATCGAAGTTCTCCCCCAGGCCCAGAATTCTCTCCCTCCTCATCTCTGCCACCTAACCTCCCTGGCTTCCTTCAAATCACAGCTAAAAACTTCCTTCTTCAAAAGGCCTTTCCCAGTTCTTCTTAATGCTGGTGCCTTCCCTCTGTTGATTGACTCCAGTTGATCTTGTATATATCTTGTTTGTACCCATTATCTCCATGTGTTCTTCCCCACATGAATTCCTTGAGAACAGTGGCTGTCTTTTGCCATTCTTTGAATCCCTCACACTTAGCATAGTGCCTAACATATAGTAGGTGCTTAATAAATGATTGTTGTCTGAGAGATAAAAGTTAAGCCCATGTGTTCTTGTCTCTAAGTCAGGAAGACTCATAGTCAGAAAGACCTGAATTTGGATCCCAACTCTAACCTGTGTGAACACTGGTCTCAGAAAGCCCTTTTAGACTATAGGATACACACAAATTGTGATCTGTGTGGAGAGGAAGAGGTGCCAAACCTGGAGTTCTCAAACTGAAGATATCATAGGTTTTTGACATATTGATGTGAGATGTGGCTATGTTAACTATCATAAACCTCTTAGGAGTTTCCCCAGTGGGGAGCTATGACTCATGGAACTGAAAGGAGCTACACTAATACAGAAGGCTAATTATGACCAGAAGCATTAATCTTAATATTTGGATTCAGAAGGGACACCAGCTGTGAATGATAAGAAGAACCAGCAGCTGGGTCTAGTCTTAGGCTAACTAGTACAAGATCCTTGTGTTATCATCCTGTTTGGTGCTGGTTAAGTCCATCTTGAGATTAAATTCCTATGATCTATGACTGTACAATTTTGAACTCCAAGTGCTTAGTTTATATTTCTTTCTCTCCCTTTAATACATTAGCAAAGGCCTTTTGAAAAACCCAGCTACTCTCTTTGAGGAAGTGGTAAGAAGAGGATAAGTAAGAATATTGAAGAGGAACAAAAGCCATATGTGGGGCCATGCTCAGGCATCAAGACTAGGACAAGGCACCTTCCCCAGCAGGTGAATGATAAATGCCTAATGAAAAAAAATTTAGGTTGAATGGAAATGATTTTTTAAAAAGTAGGTCCCTATTTCTGAGTGGAGTCTGCTTCCTCAGGATCCCAGCTCTAACACTAGGATCCTGTGATCTCATGTTTGTTCCCAAAGGCTATCCTCACTGATTCCTGCTCAGGAATCTCTACAGGAGCAAAATCTAGCACAGCCAAGGCATACAAACCTAGAGGAACCAGGCATACAGGCCTCCTCAAGAAAAGGCACACACCCCTTTCCTTTCCAGCTTCTTCCTGCTCTGACACTGACTCATTACCACTGACCCCATACTCAGTGGAGTGACCTAGGCCTCCCTTTGCATGAGATTAGAAGAGGGCAGTGTGTCCTTCCCCAAAGGACCACACCCAAGATCTCCCGAGACTGGCAAGCTACCCTGATTCCCTCTTGCAGTGGACTGGGGCACATTTTGTAAATTAAATGTGCATATATCCGTACAACTCTGCACCTACTGTAGGGTTAGCATGCCACAGATCCCTTGTGAGTTACCAGCAGGTCCAGCTACAGAACAAATTCAAGCCACAGCCCATGTGGCAAAAGCATGATGACCACTTCAACTTAATTCACAAACACAGGAGAGGAGAAATAGCAGCAGATTTGAGCTAGAGATCTTTTTAAAAACTTAATTCACAAACGTAGGAGAGAAGAAACAACGACCACCTTTGAACTAGAGATCTTTTGAAAAAATAGTTTTTTATTGATGTCTTTTTTTAAAAATCACAAATATTTACTCCAATATCCTTCCTCCTCCCCCTCCCAGAGAGCCATTTCATGTAACAAATTGTATTTGTTTAACGACAAAAATTTAAAAAAGGAGAAAAATCAGTAAAACTGATTAATTCATTGAAAAAAATCTGAAAATCTGTGTAATGTACAACTCTTGTGGACCTCTCACTTCTGCAAAAGGGTGGGTGGGGGTGTCTTACAACTCTACTTTTAAATCCTGATTGCTCTTTATAAGTTTGTAACATTGTGTTTTTGTGGGGGTTCTTTCCTTTTACATTGTTACAGTCGTGTATATTGTTTTCTTGGCTCTGCTAACTTCCCTCTGCATCAGTTCATATAGATCTTCCATAGCTACTACATACTACAATTTGTTTAGCCATTCCCCAACTGATGGCTATCTACTTTGTTTCCAATTCTTTGCCATCACACACAAAAATACTGCTATACACATCTTGGAGTGTATCTGGACAGATCATTTTTAATCATAGGCACATACATGCTTGCAAAATTGAATGCAGGAAGACAATGATTTGTATAAATAATCTTGAGAAATCAACCTCCTCCCTTGCCCAAGAAAAAAATCCTATTTGTGCAGAACTGTTGACACAACTGTTTCCACTCTCATGCCATTTTTTTTTGTGTAGGTATAGTTTAGAGAAATATTTCAATTAAATATGTACTTAAGTACTTAACATCTTGTCCCTGACATATAGTGGCTGAATGACCCTGGGAAAGTTACTCAGCCTTTCAGTGGCCCCAGCCACTCTCTAAGAACACAAGTAACAGTGTAGGGATCAGCCTACCTTGATAGAAGGAGTCTTCTCTCTAGGAACTGCCTACACCATTGACATTGCAAGTCAAGTTAAAAAGAGGGAAGGGAGGGGAGAGGTAGGGTGGTGATACAGTGAATAGAGAACTGGCTTTAGAGTCAGGATCACCTGGGTTCAGTTCCTGCCTCTGACACACTGGCTGGGTGACCCTAGCTAGGTCATTTAATCTTTATGTCTTTAAGACCATCACTTGCTAATCTGCCTCTGTGGAGAAAGGAAGCTTCCTCACTGGGAGTTTCCTATGTACCTCAAGACCTCAGCATCTCTTTGCCAAAGCAGCCTTGTTCTCTAATATTATTCTGGTTCTCTTTGATGAGAGATTTTGGAAGCTTTGGATTTTTAATTTTTTGGTGCCAAATGTCACTTTGAGGTCCCTTAGGGACAGGCTGGTGTCCTGCAGCATCTCACACCACCAGCTGACAAAGTTTCCTACTCAATGATTCAGCCATATCAAATGGCTAATGTTGGTAACTGGAGCATACCTTATGACAAAGGCAAAATTCAACATTTTCCCTTAGGCATGAGTGGCTTGTCCATTTAAAAATTTTTGCAGTCTCTTTTTAATAAGCTACAGGGGCTTAGGACACATAATAAATTAAATAGGGTAGGATGTGTATACTAGGACTTCAGATCATCTTTAGTTTTATCAATGTGATGACTCACTTTGCCTTTGGAGGCCATAAACTTCTCCTTACCTCAGTCAGTGATCTTCATGAATTTCTGGTGCCTAAAAGTTCTTCACCTCGTGGCCCTCCTTCTGGTTAGGAGCCTCTCTAAACTCCCCTCATAGAATGCAAGCTCTTTGGGGGCAGGGACTGTTATAATTTTATCTTTTAGAACAGCCACATTAAGCACTTAATAAATGTTTGTCAATTGATTGATTGACAGATGACAGAAGCACAGTCTTCTGAGGCATACTGATGGCAGGAATTGTCTTACTTTTATCTATCTCTAGCATGAAGCATAACGTTGGGTATATAGGAGGTACTTAATAAATGCTGATTGATTGGCGTGGGAAATGTATCAATCTTGAAGCTCAACATGTCCTAAAAAAGCAAAGAACATTGAAGGAGAGACATTGAAACACCAAAAGTGCATTAAATACCCTTTAAAAAGAGCATTAAGCACTGAAAGGGTATTAAATTCCCCTCGGATACTGCACATTGTACAGGATCCTCAGCCCAAGACCCCTGAGAATAGCAGGGCCCTCCAGACCACTGGCACTGCTTCCAGCCCCTGCAGCCATCATCAAGGGGGAAAAATCCCTGTAGAGAAGGGTCCCACCATTCTCAACATCAACACTAGCCAGTGACTAAGAGCCACCGATGGGCAGGTAAGTCCAAGAGCTCTGAGAAAAGCAGGACCCCCCATCCCCAGATCTCTGTCCCTGGTTCCAGTCTAGCCCCTCCAGCCAGTGCTGGGCATTACACTCTGTAGACAAGCTACTTGGCAACTTCCTCCACAGGTATTCCAGACCACACAACGACATGCTTATACTAAATGTGGGAGACAGACCTTGCTGTAATGAAATGTAATGAAATACTCTTGAGCCATATGAAACAAGAAAAGGAGCAGTTCCAGAGAAACTTGAGAGGACTTGCATAAATTGAGGCAGACGCAGCATTGCTGAACGTCATACTTAAAACTTATTCGAATCTATAGAATAAGGCGATCTACTCTAATAGAATCATAGGTTTCAAACTGGAAGGGACCTCATCTAGTCCAACCCCTCATTTTACAGATGAAGAAACTGAGGCCCAGAATGGTTAGTGACTTGCAAGATCACATAGATGCTAAATAGCAGATCTAGTATTCAAAAGCAGGTCCTATGTCTTTGAATCTGGTCCTCATGCTATTATACCACACTGTCTCATTCAATTTACTTTAAATCTAAAACATGATTTGGATGACTGCTAAAAATTACGATTTGTGCTATAAAAATCTCTGAACTAGGGGGCTATGTTGTCAAATTCTACAGGCGTTTTCTTTCTAATGTGCTGTATAACAAAAGTGTCAAACATGTCCTGCAGGCTGCATCTAGCCTACAATACTTCTGAGGGCCTCTGAAGCAGAATAGAATGTAATTGGGAAATATTGAACAAAATAAACTAAAAATGCAATAAAACATCAAACATATTAATATGTGGTTTTCTAAGCCCCTATTCAGCCTTCAGGGATCCTTATGCCAACCCCCCGCCCCATTTCTATCTGAGTTTAATACCATTGCTACATAATCACCTTACTTCATAGCAAGAATAGAAATCCATGGGATGGGAACAGGAAAGGGGAGGGCAGTCACCAACTCTCTGTAAACTCTGGGTTTGGGAAAAAGGCACCTCTGGTGTGATAGCTTGCCAAGCCCTTTTCAGGGCTGCTTTTTTTTCAGTACATCTTTGGTGTCAACCAGTAACTCAACTCTCACCTGTGGCTCCAAGACACTGTAGCACGTGCAGTGGCCACACTCTGCTAAAACCATCTTGGCAGACAAGGTAGACCAGGATGAGGGTAACTCATGGGCCTCAAACCCATTGGAATGTCTACCCCAAGCATATAAAGACTTCCCCTGGCAAAATGGATGGATGAGAACAATGTGTTCCAAAAGTCATGAAGGCAGCTGACACTGACTCTGTGGAGTGCTTAGAGCTCAGTCAGACATTGAAGATGCCAAAGTCATCTGCTGTACCTTGGGTCATTGCCAGTTGTGTTGACCTTTGACCTGCCATTGGACTTCAATGACTCTAGAAGAGAGAGTGAAACTATTGGTTTTGTGCGAACTCTGCCTCATTTAAATCCAATTTACTTGAGAGTCAAGACATCACTCCATGTTATCATTGGTCCTCTTTGAAAACAAAGGATAAACAATATCTATTCCAGTCATATTTTTAAACCAGAGTGGAATTTATTTTATTACTGTTGTTTAGCATTTACTGAACTCCCTTATAGGACAGTTAGATAAAACCCCCTCCACCTGAACTGAAAACCCAGCCATGTTTCTTCCAACTGACCTGTGATAGATTTCAGGATGATAGGTGTCTAACAGCTCATTAAATCAAGTCCATATCATGGCTATATTTACTAAAGCTAAAGTTGGGACATATCATCTGACAAAGAATATTTTTTTTGCAATATCTCATTAAAGGAACATTTCTTTTTGTTGTTGAAATTGGAACTGGCCCTGAAAAAAAATGCAAAGACATGGGGTCATCGTTTCTATGGAAGAAAGTGGGGTTGTTTGAAAAGATAATGTTGAGAGAGAGAAAGAGACAGGGAGGGAGAGAAGGAGGAAAAGAGCTCTCTCGCTCTCTCTCTCTCTGTCTCTCTCTCTCTCTCTCTCTCTCTCTCTCTCTCTCTCTCTCCTCTCTGTCTCTGTCTCTCCATCCCTTTCTCTGTTTCTGTCTCTTGCTCCTTTAAAAAAATACACTGGAATTCAGTCAAAGTTCACATAAGCTCTAAGCAAGAGTTCACCTGCAGAGGGAAATGGCACTGGAGTGAACTTGAGGTTGGTACTGGTCCTCCAGCCAGGTTGATTGTGTAGCATACATGGACAATGTGATAATGGTAGTACTTGTGACATAAGCCTATATGGTAGTGAGACCTGGTGTGGGTAGCATTGTTAGTAGTGTAACACCCCATAAGGGTAGTATTAGCATTGTAATACCCCAAGCTGGTGGTGTTCTAAGTTCCAGAAGCAGCAGTGATAGTATGGTTGCTCCAGAGGTGATGATGATAGTACTAGAAATAATAGCATGAGCAGTAGTAGAAGACTCTATGTTGGTAGTGGTGGTGGTGGTGGTGGTGGTGGTAGTGGTAGCAGAAGCAGCAGAAGGATATGTATAATGCTCCATAATGATGATGATAGTAGAAGTAGTAGTAGTAGTAGTAGTAGTAGTAGTAGTAGTAGTAGTAGCAGCAGCAGCAGCAGCAGCAGCAGCAGCATATGACACTTGTTCTGTCATTTCGGTTGTGTCTGACTCTTCATGACCCCACTTGGGTTTTCTTGGCAAGGATACTGGAATGGTTTGCCAATTCCTTCTTCAGCTCATTTTTACAGATGAGGAAACTGAGGCAAATAGAGTTAAGTGACTTGCCCAGGGTTATACAACTAGTAAGTATCTGAGGCTGGATTTTAAGTCAGGAAGATGAATCTTGCTGACTCCAGGTCTGGCACTGTATCATTTAGCTGCCCTTATATTTGTATAGCTTTTTATAATTTAAAAACATTTTCACATCGTTTGATAGTTTGATAATGGTAACTAAAGTATTCACTGCTGAAAAACTCTATCAAACCCAGTGGCAAATAGTGGGGGATCCAGCAGAAGTTATTGCTAGGAATTTCCTGTCAGAGTTTTAACTCTGTCTGACAGAAATACACTTTCTTTTTCTCCTTTCTTCTCCTGTTTCCTCAGTTTTGTTTGTGGAATGGTCATGGAACTCACTCAGGCATTGTTTTGTTTGAAACCCTAACAAGGTCTACCAGAATTCCTTTTGCCTGCCCTGAGCCTACAGGGTATTTGTTGTTCCCGTGTATTTACACTTCTGTCCAATTGTGTTGAAAATAACTGACTTTGTCTAAAGGATATCTGGAAAGTGATGTGTGATTTACTTTAAGCAAGCCTGTGGTTAATAATTCAAATTCACTGATGTCCCTGCTCTTTCATGAGAATAAGACAGAGATCTCTGTCCAACACTGTCCAGCTCTGTCCAACACTCTCTACCAACACTAATAATATGTTTTAAAATTTTTAAATGTTTTATTGATATTTTTTAGTTTTACATCACTTTCATTTCCAAATATATCACTCTCCCTTACCTTCACAGTCAGCCATCCCTTATAACAAAGAATAAAAGGAAAAAGAAAACTGTTCAGCAAAACTAAACAAAACATCAACTGAATTTGACAGTATACTTGGTGCTCCATATTTATAGTCCACCCCTACCTTCAAATAAAGGAGAGAAGTATATTCTAATATCTCTTCTTTAGGGACAAGCCTGGTCATTGTAATTATACAAGTTGTGTTGTTGCTGTCATTCTTTCCATCTACACTGTTGTAATCCCTGTGTATACTGTTTTCCTCATTCTGCTTGCTTGACTCTTCATCAGTTTCTGCATCTTTTTATGTTTCCCTGAATTCTTCATACTTATCATTTTTTAAAAATTTTATTTTCAATTTATGGAATAAAACAATCATTTCCATAACATAGTACAACAAAAAAGATGATTACATATGAAACTGTAAATCTACTATGCATGACATTGCGATTCCTTTCAAATATACAACAAAACTATCATGTAAATTTTCCCCTCCTCCCCACCCTAGAGATAGCTACCATTAGACAAAAATGTGTATATATATATATATATATATATATATATATATATATATACACACACACACATATATAAAATTATCCTATACATACTTCTATTTATCAGTTCTTTCTCTGAATGAAGATAGCATCTTTCTTCATATGTCCTTTATAGTTAATTTGGGTATTTATAATTGTCAAAATGATTTAGTCATTCAAAGTCATTCTTAAAACAATATTGTTGTTACTGTGTACAGTGTTCTCTTGGTTCTGTTCATTTTGCTCTTCGTTATTTTGTGCAAGTCCTTCCATGTTTTTTGAAAATCATTGAGCTTATCATTTCTTATAGCACATAGTAGACACTATGTTTATCTTATGTCATTTTTTGGTAGGTACGAGGCAAAACCTTAGAGTTATAATCTGCATTTTCCTTAATATTAGTGCTTTGGAGTCACCTTTCATATATGATTGTTAATAGGCTTTAATTATTTCAAGACTTTTTTTTTTTCATATAATTTGACCCCTTATTTGGGGTGGAATGGCTCTTAGTCATATGATTATGTTAGATTGCTATGTATACATACTGGCTACCAGATCCTAAGCAGAGTTTTTTGATGTGAAGATTCTTTTTATTGCTAGTACTTTCAAAAGTTCAGTGCCAAATTTCTCATGGGCTGTGAATAATGAAAATACTTAAGAAGAGAATTTCTGGATTATGTGACCAACAAGATGGAGGACTAGGTATTTTCTCTATCCTTACAGCCTCTCAAAAACAGAAATTATATGCTGAAGTTAGAACCTCTTCAGCTACCTCTATGGTCTAAGATGCCCAAAATCCAAAAGGAGGCATAAAAAGGTGAACTGATACCTGCCTCAGCTCATGCAGCACCCCTTCTGTCCTCCACTCTACTGACAGTGAGGCCATACTAGCCCACCCAAGCACCTGACCCATAGGGTTACAACAAAGCCCAACTTCACACCCCAGTTTCCCCCATCCTTTTTCCAGTGCTGTGGAGGTGTGGGCTCCAAACTGTAAAAATTTACTAAGGCTACAACAGCTAGCACCCCAGCAGTGTTCTGTGCTGCCAAAAAATCGCTACAGGAAAATGAGTTTGTGTCTGGGCTTGAAATGGAGTTCAATCCCACACCCACTCTGCCCACCTCCCAGAGCCTCAGAGACCTAAACTCCAAATGACAGAGTTCATCCCCTGCTGCAATGGCACCAGTATTGCAGTGTTCTGAGGAATCAGACTGGAGGAAAAAGGAACAGAGGACACAAAGCATGATAGATACTGTGCGTGTGCTGGTACTCTACTAAGCCTGGTGAAATGAGTTCAGCAACTAGCTGAGGATAGTTCTTCCTCCAAAAAGTTACTTGGGGCAGAGACCTAGGCTAGTAAACCAATGACTTGCCTAGCATAGGAGGAGGCTGAGATACTTTAAGATCCAGTTCCCAGGGAAACCACCATCAAAACGAGATGGGGAAGACAGAGCATAAAAAGTTAGCAAGCAGGGAAAATAAGGGCAGGGGGAGGGGAGAAGATTGAAATTACTAAAGATCTCAGGAAGAAGAAAATTCAAAGACATTGAATACAAACAGGCAAATCAAGAAGGAAAACATTAACAGTAGAAAACTACTTAAGAAACTTGGGAAAAGAAGTTACTTGTTAGAGCTTCTGAGTCACATGACCATGAAGATGGAGGACTAGACATTTTCCCCAGTCTTCATGACCTTTAAACCTCTCCAAAATGGGAATTTTGTGCATGAGATAAAGCAATTTAAGCATCCTTTTTATCTAGATTGCCAACATGATCATTCAGCAGCTTCTCCCCCACTGTCCACCATTTTGCTGTGGGGCTACATAACCCTACTCATCGGCTTGCAACAGAACTCAACTCTACTCACCCTGCCTCCTCCAAGTGCAGTAGAACACCCAAAGGCAGAAGTTTGTCCTAACTGGGACAACCGTATGACAGTGCTCTGTGCTGTAGGAAAACTCAGCCAGGGAAATGGAGAACCAAAGGGCAGACCGTGGATGTGGTTGTACAGGTCTCCAATAAGCCTGAGGTAAAGAACTTAGCGTCCAACTGGGGCCAGTTCTGTCCTGCCAGTGAGGCTGGTTAAATGTGAATTGCACAGCATCAGAACAGTTCAAATGGCTTTGAGGTCCTGCCCCCAAAGTAACTGCTGTCAAAAGAGGAGTCAGAAGGTGAGTAATAAAGGAATATAAGGAGGCGAAAAATTAGTTATCAAAGATCTCAGGTGGAAGATAACTCTGTTAAACACCCTAAGTATAAGCACATAAACCAGCAGGGAAGATATTAATAACAGAAAGGAATGTGGCCTCCAGATCAGCTAAGCAAGTCCAGATATCTGTGAATAAATATTACAAGAAAAAGGAAAGTGAATTAACACTGGATGAGGCAGGGAACCCTGCAGAGAGGATAAAAACACAGTAGAAATTCCTGAGTAGTTTAAGAGAAGTAAGAACTGTGAAAGCAGAATGTATGGCCTGCACAACAGAAATAATTAGCAGAGAAAAACTTGAATCTATGGTATCAAGACTCATCAAAGAAATAAAAGGGAAAACAACAGAATAAAAATAAATAAAAGTGAGGTCAATCTGGAAAAAGAGAAGTAAAAAGCAATAACACTAAGAGAGAACACACTCTCCATACAAGGAAAACATAGACCTCGAAGATAATATATATAGAAACAAATTAAGATTATAGATCTTCCAGAAGAACATGGCAAGTAAAAAAAAAAAACAACCTGAATATAATAATGTAAAAAATAATACAAGAAAACTGCTTTCAAATTCTCAATGCAGACCACAAAGTTCCAACGGGGGGAATATACAGATCACTTATGGAAAAAAGAAAACCAGATACCACAAATTCCAGTACACCTAGTTATTAAATTTAACAATTCCACTGACAAACAACTAATCCTGCAAGACTAGTCACTAGGAGAAAGACCTTCAAATATAAAAGAAAGGAAATTAATAACACAAAACCACCAGCAACTAATTGCAAGAGGGAATGGAATAATGCATTCTGAAGGACAAAGGAACTCAAGATGCAACCCACGGTGGCAAACTTTGTATCCCTCACGCTAACCATTAATGGAAAAAGATGGATGTTCAGTTGCTTTTTTTTTTAAAGTAGGCATTGAAAGCATTCCTAGAAAGAAAACCAGACCTGAATAAATTATCTGTTTTTCAAATAGCTCAAACAACAAAAACACAAGAAAGGTAAAGCAATACAGCAATTAAGGATAACAACAATAAAATAACTGGAGACAATAAATGATTTCTTTCTAAAAATACCCAAGGAGATAAGGGTGAAAGTGGAAATCAAGTAGTAGCGACAGTGGAGAAACAGACCTGGAAAAGGGACTAAACCTCACAGCATCCCACCTACAGGTGACTCAGTGTTCCTGTGGGACTAAATTACAGAATGGGAGGGTGAATAAAAGGGAAAAGGAAAGGAAAAAGATAAGAGGGAAATGTGATATACCCTAATTAAGTCAAAGATTAACAGTAACTCCTGTACCTTCAGGAAGAAGAGAGACTATAGGAAAATGGGAAAGGAGGAAAAGAGATGGATTGAGACAGGAGGGAAGAGAGAAATTTTGTTTAAATTGTAGGAGGGGGTACCAATGATGGATGCTTCATCATGGGAAGACAGATATTCTATAAAGGGAGATGGCAACATTATAGTGGACATCATATGCAGGGATTTGGTGCTTGGAAAGATCACTCATTCTGCCCCAGGAGCAAGAAAATCAGAGTTCTTAGCATTGAGTAGTATCCAAAAGAGGCACAGGGCATGGACCTAGGGAGGAGATTTTGAGGTAAATTTGGAACTCAAAATCTTATAGAATCAATGTTGAAAATTATCTTTACGTGTAACTGTAAAAAACATAATACTATTAAGTGAGGGGGGGGAAAACTGCATAGGCTTTTTTGGCTAACTGCATGGTTTCAGATTTGGGCCAAACTTTCAGACTGACTTGCATGTGTACAGAAATAAGAAATTGTAAATAAAGGGTGACCACAACAGCAATTACTGGGACCGTGTCCATTCCCAAATAAGCCATGGGGCTAAAAACTGTACTCAGATTAAACAAAAGGGCTGCCTAGTAGGCCTGCTCCAGGATAGGCTGGATCTGTGGTCTCTCACCACTACAAGTACTCCCTCCAATGGTGTAGGTTGCAACCCATCTATGTCATCTGATGCGGTGCAATTTTTGTCCATGTTCTGCCATGAAACCTGTAGAAAAGCTAAGTTTGTATGGGAAGCTTTTCCAAGCGTGTCTCAGAGTACAATAGTGTGAGAGGATCTGGATTTGGATCATACTTTTGTCACTAGCCGTGTGACCTAAGATGAGTCACTGCATCCTTTGGAGGCTTAGTTTCCTCATCTGGAAAATTACAGGGTTGGACTAAATTAGCTCTACCATCCTTCAGCTTTAATTCTATGATTCTATGATCCTTCAGATTTAAAAAAAAATACTCTGTGGCTGACAGGGCACCCATGAGGGTTACGTGTCGCAGGAAAAGAGCTCAGAGATGTGCAATCATCAGCTTCTGGTTTCAATTCCAGAACTTCTACCTGTGTAACCTCACATGTAAAATGAGTGGATTGGATTAGATGACCCCAAAGGTCCCTTCCACCTCTACCTTTATGACCCCATGATTTGTTACTTCTTACCCAGAACAGAAGGGGTTTGCAGCCAGGATTGCCCTTCACTTATCTGCTGCTCTTCACCAGTGGAGACACGATCATTACCACATACCAAGAGTGGTGGTTGTTGTCGATGAGTCTTCATTTCCACCAGCATTCCCTTCTTATTCTCAGTGCATCACAAAGAAAAATAGAATGCAAAAGGAGTTCAGAATAATAATTGTGGTAAGGAGTGTGAGAAGAAGGGAAAATTACCTAATTTGTGAAATGATCTATTTTGCTAAATGGTGGAAACTTGATTTTTTATGTTATGTTACCATAAGTGGGCATAGAGGATGGGCTTAGGTGATGGCCAATTGTCATTGACCAATGAGTTCCCCTGAGGCACTATTTGCCCTAGGGTGTGCTGACCCACCTGAGCAAACCTATCCTATGCCTATACATGATAGACAGAAGTGCTAGTATGAACCTAGGCTTCACTGTATCTAAAATTGGTGGGGGGGGTGGAATGGGTTCTGGGCCTTTTTCAAACACCATCTGGAGCACTGTGCTTCATTCTAGCACCATATTTTAGAGACAGGGATTAGTACAAAGAGACCCTGAGGAAGGTGACTAGGATGATGAGGGTGTTGAAGGATGGGGACTGGAAATGTGATTTCATTCATATAAGGAACTCCCAGATGAGAAAACCCCATTTATCAGTGCAGGTCAGAACCTTCTCAGCAACTTCTAATTTTAGAATTAGATTAGAATTAATCTTAGAGAGTTGTCTAGAATACTGGAAGTGACTTGCCCAAGGTCACACAGCTCATAAGTGTTGAAGGACATTGAAAGGTCCATTTAATAATGGTTATTAACTGACACTTATTTAGTGTAATTTGAAAAAGTTTTTTTACCCAGATTATCTCATTGGAATCTCATAACAACCTAAGGCAGGTACTAGGGGTATTATTATATCTTTATTTTTCAGATGAGGAAACTGAGTCTCTGAAGGGTTAAGTGACTTGCCAAGGGTCACATAGTTAGTGACTGAGGCAGGATTTGAACTCAGATCTTCTTAATTCCAAGTCTGGCATTCTATTCTTGATGTCATGCTGCCTCTTATTTGAGAAATGATTGAAGAAGGAAGGAATATTTAGAAGACAAGACTTAGGGTGGGGTGGGGCATAACAGTCTTCAAACAAGAGCTTGGGAATAGTAGCTTTGTTCTGCTTGATGCTGAAGAACAGAATTAGAAACAATAGACGGAGGTTACAGAGTGGCAGTTTTTTCAAAGTTAGACCCCTCCAGAAATTAAATAAACTGCCTCATGAGGTGGTAGGTTCTTTGTCAGTGTTGCTATTCAAGCAGTAGCTAATTGACCACTTGTCAATGAAATTATAGAGGAGATTCCTGTGCTGGATGAGAGATTGGTCTAAAATTTAGACCCATATGGGGGCAGCTAGATAGCGTAGTGGATAGAGCACTGGCCCTGGATTCAGGAGGACCTGAGCTCAAATCCGGCCTCAGATACATAACACTTACTAGCTGAGTGACCCTGGGCAAGTTGCTTAACACTGTTGCCTAGCCAAAAAGTAAAAATAAAAATAAAATAAAATTTAGACCCATATGGAGTTGTGACCCACTGTTTAAGAAGCACTGAAGGGGTTTTGAGTGGAAAAAGTTTAAGGAGCCCTGGTCTAGTGAACTCTAAAGTGTCTTCTGACTTTTCTGTGATTCTGAGATTTTTGCTTAGGGGAAAAAAAAAAGAAAAAAAAACACATGATGTAAGGGCAGAAAGTTGTGGTGACCAATGAATTGCAGAATGTTTGAGTAGAAAGGGACCTTTGATATCACAGTCTAGCCTCCTCATTTTACATGCAGGGAAGCTGTGGACCTGAAGATTTTTGTAACTTGGGATCATGGGATCTTGGGATTTAACTCAAAAGTGTCCTTACAGGATCATCTAATCCAGTAATTTATTAGACAAGGAATCCAACACTCAGAGGGGTGAAGCAAGTTGGCCAAACTCCGAAAACCACAGGCAGGTAGAACCAAGACTAGAACCCAGTTTCTGTCTTCCTGATCCAGTACCTTCTTTTACCCCAAGATGTTGTCTGTCCTTTAAGTGTTCTAGCAAACTGCGCCACCCAGCGCTGTGATGATGCCAGAAAGGGAACAGTGCCAAGACTAAAAGAGAGTGATTTCTTCTGGGTGATGAAATTTTCTTTATTGAAATTATTGATAAAGATCTAGTCACAAAAAACAAATATTCAGGCTGACACACACTTGATGCACTTGCCAGATAAGCTGAGAGGGAGCACAGCTGACTGATTAGAGGAACTCAGATATTTCTGGGAGAAGTCTTTGGCTTGGAGACTGACTAGTCATATGACTTTGAATTAGTTGACTTTCTCTTCTGGTAGAATACTTTCCCATGCATAAAATGGACACAAAAACCAACACAGGGAAGATGCTGTTGAGCACTGGGGATTGAAACAAGTAAAAGGTCAAGTGGGTAGCTAGATGGCACAGTGGATAAAGCACTGGGCTCGGAATTAGGAAGACCCATCTTCCTGAGTTCAAATCCAGTCTCAGACACTTATTAGCTGTGTGACCCTTAGCAAGTCACTTAACGTTTATCTCTGTTTCCTTATCTGTACAACGATCTGGAGAAGGAAATGGCAAATCACTCCAGTATCTTTGCCAAGAAAATCCCAAATGGGCTCATGAAGAGTTGGACACGACTGAACAATTATAACGGAAAGGCGAAGCACAGTTTATTCATTCTGGAGCCAATGGACACCACTTCTGCCTTGTGGTTGACACCAGCTAGAGAGTTGTGTGACTGAGTCAACAGAGGCCAGGGCAGAACAACACACATCTATGGAGTGTTGTAAGTTACACAAAGTGAACACCTCACCCTTGGTTTGGAGGTCTTTTTTTTTTCCTTCACCAAGTTAGGAAATAAATTGGGCCACATTAGAGAAACATTAGGGAAAACCACACCTTCTCTCTCTGTGACTACTAATGAAAGACGAGAATTGTTACTCCAAATTAGTTACTCTTTCCACTTTATAAAACATTTTAAAGATAAATAGGATCATTTTAGAACATCAAATATATGTTTAAAAGATAATTATGGCCAAGTCCAAAAATTCAAGAATTTTTGTTGCATGTCCATACACCATTGCTGGTTCCTGTAGATGACTGTGTATTTTTTTTTAACTTAAAAAGTTGATGTATTGATTGTGACAGATCCATCAACAAATATTTATTGTATCTACTTTGTGCTGGGCACTGTGCTAAAACAGATGCCAGATGGACAGATTTGGTGAGCAAAGATATTAACTCTTCCCCTTACTCCTTGGAGAGAAAAAAATCAGGTAGAATTAATTTGTGGGCTACTCTGGGCCTCATTTTCTTCTTTAGTAGAATGAAAGGGTTGGACTGCATGTGGCCTTCTAGATCCTTTTGACAGTCAAAAAGCCACACTTGAGGATCTAGAAGGCTACATGTGGCCTCAAAGCCGCAGGTTCCCCACCCCTGAACTAGAGGATTTCTAAGATCTCTGCCAGTCTGGAAAGTATGAGATTTCATGAGCTGTGATCCCATGAGATTCATAGTTTTTAGAGCAAGAAAGGATTCTGGAGATTTTCTGATCTCACTCCCTCACATCATAGATGAGGAAACTGAGGCCAAGAGAATGGAAATGACATCCACAAGTCAAAGGGCTAGTATATACCTTTACACCACCCCACTCAAGAATCTTTAAAGACTCCCCATTGCCTCTAGGATAAAATACAAAATCCTGGCATTTAAGAGCTTGAATGATCTGGCTTCCATCTACCTTTCCAGGATCATTTCAAATTATTCTCTTTCACACGCTTTCTGTTCCAGTCAAATGGACTGCTAGCTGTTTTTCTGTCTATGAGTATCCCTCTTGCAGCCCCTAGAATACTCTTCTTCCTCATCTCCACTTCCTGGAATTCCTATCTTCCTTCAAGATACAACTCAGACCCCATCTCCTATGCCAGGCTTTTCTTGACCCTTTCAATTACCCTCTTGAAATTTCTTTGTGTATCCTTTACTTGTGTATTCTTTGTGGTTGGGTTTGTATACTTGGGTTGGCACACATGTTATATCTCTCCACTAGAATGTAAGCTCCTTGAGGGCAAGAGCTGTCTCAATTTTTTTTATGTTTGTAACTCCAGTGCCTAGCATAGTGCCTGGCACAAGGTAGGTGTTTATTGGATGGAATTGAAGGAGTATTCTCAGAGTTCATTGCATGGGCTCTCTCTGTGGAGATTTTCCTTGCCTGAATATCAACTCCTGGGGAGTGTGTGATATAAAGATAATGTTAATAAAATGAGTTTATGGGAAAAGACTGAGACTCAGCAATCACTAATCTCACTTAAACTTGTATTTTACTGTCTCATTGAATTGACCAGCTCTCTGCATGCCAAACTTCACAGAACAAATCCCCTTCATAAAAGGATTTGTTATGTAAAACTTGGACTCATTCAAAAGGCCAAACCCAAGGACCTAGAAGACTACATGTGGCCTTGAGGCTACAGGTTTCCCACCCAGCTAAAATGTTTTTAAGCCAAAGCTCAGTGTGGCTTCCTCCTCCAAGAAGCCTTTCCTGATCATCAGTCCCCTCCCCAGTCCCCCAGATGAAAAGGATCTCTCCCTCCTCAAATATCACATAATTTCCCTAGATCTCTCCTTTGTACTTATCCCATTATCTCTTTTATATCAATTACTTGTGGATATACATGTCCTTTCCCCATTACTAAACTGTAAGCTACTTGAAAACATAGTGAATGGCAATCAGTTTTCTAGTTACAGAGGCTAACTCAGTGCCTTTCATAGAGTAGCCACTTAATAAATATTTGTCAAATTGAAATTACTTTTATCAGCTGAGCTCATGACTAGGTTGTTAAAGAATGATCTTTTCCAAAATTGAGATAAAGTTCATACTGGTACCAATCAGGAAGATGTTTGTAATAAAATCAGTGTGCCATCCCATGCAATTTAGCCCAATAAACATTGAATAAGTACCAATAAGTACCTACCCTGTGCAAATATCTTGACATACAGGTGGTGTAGTAGATAAAGCACCAGCCCTGGAGTCAGGAAGACCTGAATTAAAATTTTGCCTCAGATACTTACTAGCTGTGTGACCCTGGGCAAGTCAATTCACTCTTTTTGCCTGGGTTTCCTCATCTGCAAAATGAACTGTAGAGGGAAATGGCAAGTCACTCCAGTATCTTTGTCAAGAAAACCCCAAATGGGGTTACAGAGAGTCTGAAACAAACAAAATGACTGAACAACACTGTGTGCAATACACTGTCCTGGGTGCTAGAGATCTCCAAAGACCAAATAATAAGTAATCCTTGCCCTCAAATAGCTTATGTTCTGTTTGAAATTTAAAAATAATATTTCACATTTCTGTAACACTTGAAGATTTGCAAACCACTTTCTTCCAGGTAAGTCTGCAAGGTAAGTACTACTATCTTCATTTGTACAGGTGAAGAAACTGAGACTCAGCATGGTTACCTAATTTGTTGGTTGGTACAAAAGTCATTAAACAGCAGAGCAGAGATTTAGATCCAGATCTTTTTTTCCCCCTAGTCAAGTGCTCTTTCTATTATGCCAGATTTGAATAAGATCATCAATTTGCTTGAGACCTTTGTGAACAACTCACACTCCCATGATGCTTTATGGTGTACGAAGCACCTTTCTCACACTAATCCTTTGAGCTAGGCAAGTAGTGAATGTGGCATCACCCCCATTTTATTGATGGAGAAACTAAGATCCAAAGAAGGAAAATATTTTGCTACAAACAGTAAGTTGTAGATCAGGAACTAGAACCCCGATGGCCCCAGCTTCAATGCTTTTGCTTATACAGGTAACTCAAATTGAAGACGTGTTTAAATGTCGAAGTGAAAAATGTCACATTCTGGTACCTGCCTGAGAAGTCAACTTGTCCCCTGATTAGGTGATTTTAACTCCCCACAGACCAAATTTGAACACAATCATAGGAGAACTTGTCATCTGCACTGTGGCTATTTGAAAAGTGAGACACATAGTCAAGTGGCCAAGAAACTGCTTGTTTGAATTCACTTTTAAAGCTGAAGTGAATCAAATCAGCTGGAGTATAGACATAATCTACAAAATACCAATGCAACCACTCAATGATGGAAAGATTGAAAATTCAGTCAACTCAATTCTTTTATTTACGTGATACCAAATTGTGCTTCTCATCTTTTTTCCCTTGAAATGACTAGTCATTTTGATGTGATGTGGAAATATTTGAGTCACAAAGTGACTTTTACAGAATTACATGAATTAAAAGATGACTTTTTGTTTTCAAATTTCAACCTGTTTTTGCTTTTTAATATTCATTGATGGGGGCAATGTGAGAAAGAGCAATGATGGAGATGGGGGGAAGAAATAAAAACATCAATGAAACATAAGAAATACACAGAAGAAAGTTTAGAAGGGAACACAGACAAGTAGGGCAATATTGGTACTATAGTGTTAAATTTAATATATGCTTAAAAAATAAGCTGTACATAATAGAAATTCAAGGTTTCATATATAATCATCTTTTTCCAATCTGCTTTGTATAAGGAAATGTTCATGTTTGTTGATATTTGTCAAGTTCATCATGAAAAAGGATTTTTTTAAAAAAAGTATGGAATATGTACTAATTATAACCATATGAAGAAAAGTGATAGAGAATGAGTGGACAAAAGAATTCTGATGGGGACTTGCAGGAAAGGACTAGAAAAGCGTTCTTATACTTTTTGCATTGACATTTCATTTAAATGTAAGTAATTACTAAGTAAGTATAGTCATTTATAGTGATATTTTATATTTCTAGGTTTTTATTTTTATTTATTTTTAATTTGTGGAATAAAACAAAAATGTCCATAACAAAGTACAATTTAAAAAATATGATTGCACAAAAACTGTAAATCCATTGTGTATAACTTGCTATTCCTTTTAAATATATAATAAAGTTGTCATGTAAATTTCTTCTTTTTCCTTTCTTTCTCTCCCTCCATCCTCTGCCCTCCTTGCCCTGCCTTTGAGATGGCTACCATTTAGTCACAAATATGTGTGTGTATATGTGTGTGTGTGTGTGTGTGTGTGTGTGTGTGTGTATGCGTGTGTAAAATCATACTATGCGTATTCTATTTGTCAGTTCTTTTTCTGGATGCAGATGATGTCTTCCTTCACAGGTCTTTTATAGTTAATTTGGGTATTTATAATAGTCAAAATGACTTATTTGCTCAAAGTTGTTCTTAAAACAACATTGCTGTTACTGTATACAATGTTTTCTTGGTTCTGCTCATTTCACTCTTCATCATTTCATATAAGTATTTCCATGTTTTTCTAAGATCATTGAACTCATCATTTCTTATGGCACAGTAGTATTCCATCACAATCATATACCAGAGCTTGTTCAGCCATTCCCCAATTGATGGGCATCCCTGGAAATTCCAGTTCTTTGTCACTACAATACATGGGTTGTTTGTTTTTTTAAATTCAGACTTTTTTTTTAATGTAAGGAACTACATTAAGGAAATTTTCTCCAGTAATAGATTGGTAACTGTTCTGCAATTTCTTGACTTAAAGATTTACCTGGAGCCTTGAAAGACTAAATGATTTGCTCAGGATCACATAACCAGTAATTATCATAGGCCAGACTTGAACCAAAGTTTTCCTGACCCTGAGGTTGACTTTCTATGCCAAACTGCCTTTCTAATTTCTAATAAAACATCTTTTTTAAAGAATAATGATGTAGAGCTAGGAACATGCTCGATGGTGATACACTAAACAATAACAATCCTATCTGTCTGTCTGTCTATCCATCTATCTAGTACCCATTCTAGAAGTATAGAGGCTTCCCACAGAACGATTTAACTCTGATCACCTGGGAGCTTAGGTCTGTTCTGTTTCTGACCTAGGCCAATCTGGTCTTCCTTAGGAAACCAGGTGGCCCTTACTTGAGATTGCATAGCTGGGATGACAGGTGAGTGTTATTACACCTGGCCTTTTCCCCTGTTTTCTGCAGCCTACCAAAAAACCATTCAGTCAGCTATTGAACATCAATGAATTAGGAGGCATAGTTTATGCTTTGGCTACTAGGTAGCAGTACCCTTAGTCTGCCAGTCAAGTGGCTTTATCAGACAGTATTCGCTGCCCGTGTGCTGGCTTTCACAAGGGTTGTGGTGGCCCCATTGCTCATTAGAAGGCGCTTAGTCCATAAACTTAGAGACCACTGCCCCCTCATACAAGTATGGGCTCCTAACACCTATCTTGCAGGGTTATTGTGAGGACCAAATGAAGTAAAGATTGTAAAGCACATAGCACAATGCTATAGTAAGCACTATACAAGTGTTAGTTATAACTATTATTGTTTGATATGGTCTCAATAGGGCAAAGTACAACAAAACTACTACTTCCTTCCCTCTGCACACAGTGCTTCTTGTAATCATTCCTTAAAAGTGAAAGGGCAAGCATCTAGTTTAAAATTAATCCTCTGAACAGGACTTCAATGTGTTAGTAATTATTTGGGAATTTGTTATTAAAAATAGAGCCTCAAAATAAAGTATGTGCAGAGTGGAAATGTCCATATGTGTGGTTAGGCAACATGAGACATCAGTAGATGTACTCCCAGTATGGGAAGCCCTAGAAGGGCTGGGGAGGACCTTTTCAGAGAAGGGGGATGAAGGACAAGCAGGCTGGAGAAAAAAAAAATAAAAACACCAGCCCCAGGGTAGATGAAGAGAAGCATTTATAGAGTTGGGCCTTATTCAAGCCAGAGCTAAAAACAAGGAGGACTTCCCTTAGCTGCGCCCCATCAATGCTGATATGAGTGGCAGGAGACATTTCTCCTTATCGGTGTGGGACTCTGAGGGGGCCGATGTTCCCAGTGGAAGCAGCAGCAGATGTTTACCTGCTGAGTTCCAAAACAAAATAATAAGACTGTCTTCTCTCTATCCCAATCATCCAAAGGATAAGTCATTTACTCCTTGTCCCTCTGTTCTTTAACTTAAAATGCTATGCTGATAAGTTAACACAGGAAGCTGGAGCTTACACAGTATTAGGGTTGGAAGGTGGGGGTAGTTTTAAGGAATTGGGTGTTGAGAGTGACTGCTGCTTATTTATTCCTTGTTATTTATTTTAACATTCTGCTTTAAGTGAATGTGATGTCACATGTTTAACTCTGGTTAGGTTGAAGAGATCAAAATGGGAAGGTAATGGGTCTCTGTTTTGAATAGATCAGGGGTGGGGAAACTGTGGCCTTGAGGCCACATGTGGCCTTCTAGGGTAGGTCCTTGGGTGCAGCCTTTTGACTGAGTCCAAGTTTTACAGAACAAATCCTTTTATGAAGGGCCACACTTGAGGACCTAGAGGGCCACGTGTAGCTTTGAGGCTAAAGGTTCCCCACCCTTGGAATAGATGATGGGCCCCAAATGGGTTCTAGCAACCTGAATGTGGCTTACGGTGGCTACCCCTTAATGAACCCCTCTCTCCTCCACACACATACATAGAAATGACATAATTAGCAAAGGCAACACGGTGTTTAAAATGCTCAACCCCATCCCCTGCCCCACTCTCACCATTTATTTTAATATGAAATAAGACTTACAAAGAGAAAATTAGCTAGATTGAACAGCTAGATGATTAAGGATGACCGGCCTTTATTTTGGGCCCTTCATGTTCACCTAGCCAATCAGAAAGAAATCTTTGCTTCTAACCATCATTGATTCTCAGGATTTGTGCTGCTGATTTCTAAGAAGCAGTTAAGGTAGTGCTGGTTGTTTTCAGTCCTGGAAGCATGCAGATAAATTTGATCTTCTTTCAGTAGGGGACCAGCCTACAGCTGATTTATCAGACATCATAATCTGAGGCAGCCTCATGATTAATCACACTATTGACTCATACTGAGCTTGAAGCACACTAGAAACTGCAGATCTTTTCCAGACAAACTGATAACTAGTCATGCCTCTCCTGTCTTGATCTTGTGAAATCTATTATTTTAACCAAAGAGTAGGTCTTTACAATTATCCCTATTAAAGTTAATCTTAACAGATTTGGACCAATGTTCTAATCTGTCAGGATCATTTGGGATCCTGAAACTATCATGTAACGGGTTAGCTATCCCTATTAGCTTTGTGTCATCTGGAAATGTAAGAAATATGCCAACTATGTCTTTATTTGAGTCAGCAATAAAAATCTTAAGACTGGGCCAAGTGCAGATCCCTAAGGCACTCCACTAAAGACCTCCTCTTAAGCTAGCTTCAGACTATTAGTGATTACTCTTTGGGTCCTGACACTTAACCACTGTGTACTATTCTTTAGTCCATAACTCTCCCTCTTCTGCACAATGATAGAATAAAAGATTTTAAAAAGCCTAATAACTGCTTAAAATACATCTGCAGTGTTCTCCTGACCTACTAGTCCAGTAACCTTGTTAAAAAAAAAAGACAGTGGGTGGGTAATTAAGTTCATTGGAAATTGTCTGGTCCTAATGAGCTTTCCCCCACTTATCTTTATCAAGTTGGAGTTTAACTGTAATGCAGTGGAAAGATTGCTTAGTTTGGAATTACTTATGTGACATCAGGCAAATCACTTAAACTTTGTGGTCTGCAAAATCAGTGACTTGAAGGAGTGACTTCTTTTTTTTTGTTAGGCAATGGGGTTAAGTGACCTGCCCAGGGTTACACAGCTAGTAAGTGTTATGTGTCTGAGGTCAGATTTGAACTCAGGTCCTCCTGAATCCAGGGCTGGTGCTCTATCCACTGCACCACCTAGCTGCCCCCTAGGAGGTGACTTCTCAGGTCTAAATCCATGAAACTATTTTGGCTCTTTATAATCACAGCTTCCTGTTCTATGTGATTAATAACTCTTCCTTTAATAATGTGCTCTAGAATTTTACCAAGAATCAAAGCCAAGGCTATTTACTTAGAGTCTGAAGACTCCTCTTTCCAATTGTTGAAATCCATGTTAGAATGTATGATATTTAGACTAACACTAGACCCATTGAGCTATTTTGGCTGTGTTGAAAAAGCCATTTAGTGGCTGTAAAACTGTGCAGACCATTTGACCCAGCAGTACTACCACTATACATATTCCAAAGACGTCAAAGAAAAGGAAAAATGACCTATTTGTACAAAAATATTTATAGCAGCTCTTTTTGTGGTGGCAAAGAATTGGAAATCAAGGGGATGCTCATCAGTTAGAGAATGGCTGATTAAGTTGTGGTGCATGATTGTGACAGAATAATATTGTGCTATAAGAAATTAGGAGCAGGAGGGTTTCAGAAAAACCTGGAAATACTTACACAGACCGATGCAAAATGAAGTGAGCAGAAGCATGAGAACACTGTATATAGTAACAGAGACAATTATGAAAGATTTGGCTACTCTGATCAAGATGGTGATCTAAGACAATTCCAAAGGACCTATGATGAGAAATGCTTTCTACCTCTAGAGAGAGAACTGATGAACTCTGAATGCAGGCTAAAATATACTTTTTAAACTTTTTTAAAAAAAATTTTCTGTTTTCTTTTGCAACATGGTTAATATCAAAATACTTTTTGTGTGATTTCACATGTATAGTCAATATCAAATTTCTTGTCTTCTCAAGGGGGAAGAGGGGTGATAGGGAAGGAAAGAATTTAGAACTCAAAATTTTTAAAAATGAGTGTTAAAAAAATTTACACATAATCATGAAATATTTAACAGAAAAATAAATAAAATACATTTAGAAAAATAAAAAGTTCTTTAATTCATTTATTTTCAGAGAGATTTTTGGTTTCACATTCTCACTAGGATGAAAAGTTCCTAAGGGAAAGTATGAACATGCACCACTGGACTCTCAGAGAGATCAGGGAATTCAGGATGCTCACATATCTGGAAAGGAAAGAGAGAGAGAGAAACCTGCCTAAGTATATTCATCCACCAAACTTTATACCATAGAGAGTAGCTACAGTGTAATAAGGATAGCAGTTGAAACAACCAGAAGTTGACAGGAGACAAAAATCCGAGAAAGAAGCAAGCAGATAGTCATGTTTTCAAATGTGTAAACAAGGATATGCAAATGATGAACCAAAGGTACTACTGTATGGAAGCAAAATTGACCTTATAGGAATCATTAACACTTAGTGGTATGAGACTCATTATTGAAACATGGGCTTGTTCTATTATGAATGGGCATGCCAAATTCTGAACAAGTAGGATAGGTGAAATAGGGTGGGATAGTGTATATGAAGAAGATAGACTCTTCTGCAGAAATCCAGGCACCAAATAAGGGAAGAATTTGAATAAAGGTAGATAGAGGCAGAAACCAAAGTGAGTTGCTACTGGGTTAGACTTCCCCAACAAAAAAAGGAAAAAGATGATGTATTTCTTGGGAAATAGATCACAAGCCAACATAAAGGCATTATATATTAGGTACAAGACTTCAATTATCCCGGTGCCTAGTGGAACACTCTCTTTCTTTGAAAAATAGAGGAACTGACACTTTCTTGATTTGACCTAAAGATAATTTCATCTTTCAAAAGATGGAGAAACCAAGAAGGGGAATAAGTTAACAATGTGATACGGCACTGAAGAAAATGAATAAGATCTTAGGTGGCTCTAAAAGTAATAGCTTCCTGAAAGAAATAGGTGGGTATTCCCCTGTATTGTGTCTTGAGCAAATTCTACTGGAGTATTCTGTACCATTCTAGGAAGATCATTAATGAATTGGAAAATACCTACAAGAGAGCAGCCAGTTTACAGAAGTGCCTTGAAGTCATGCCATATTAAGATTGGTTTAAAGAAATATTTAAGGGTATTTAGCATGCAGGAGGAAAGACTTACAGGGGATATGATAGCTATCAAGTAATTGGAAGGCTTTCAAGTAGAAGAGTAAATTGACTTACTTTGGGAAACATAGACTTGATTTCATGAAAAGCTGCCTAACAATTAGGGCAGTTCAAAAGTGGAAACGATTGCCTTGGGCGTAGGGGATAGGGAGGCATGAATAATGAGTTTTCCCTAAATGGAAGTCTTCAAACAAAGGTTGGATGTCCATTTCTTTGATATGTTGTAAAGAGATTCTTTTGCAGTTATGACTGGGTTGGACTAACTAGTCACTGAGGTTCCTTCTAACTCTGAAATTCTGTGATTCTTTGATCCTACGAGCAAGCCAGCACCCCTCAGAGATCATAACTTGTTGCAGTCCTCAGATGGATTCTAGAGCTGCCTCACCGTAAGGGAGAAACGTGTTTTTCTTGTTGCCTTTTTAATCTTTGGTTTAAGTTTTTTGTTGAGATATTCAAGCTGGCAGTCACGGATGGGTATACCAAAGAATGCATTGTACTCCCCTATGCCAAGCAAACAAATGTGCAGCCAAAGTAAATATTTTTTTTTTCTGTACAACAGACCATAGAGATTCAGAGGGGAGGATGGAGTATATTGTAATGTGTGGAGAGAGCTAAGAAGGGGCCCTGGAGAACCAAGGATCAAAAGACGATAGTTTTAGAGTGGAAAAGACCTGAGAGGTCACCTAATCCAATGCCCTCATTTTACAGTTGAGGAATTAAGACTCAGAGAAACTGTGACTTACATTCAGCTGGGACTTAAACTTGAGTCCTCTGATTTTAAATTAAACTTTCTTCCTGCTACAACAAAGAAGGATGGAAAACCTCTGTGTGAGGGTGTGTGTGTGTGTATGCATGTGTAAAGAGATTGTCTTTGTGTAATCATGATGTCAGTACAGGGGAGGGAAGACTGGTGATTCATAGAAGTCCAAAAAGCCTTCTGTGTCCAAAGAAAAGAATTTCTAATAACAGAATTTTAGGGCAATGAAGGAAGGGAAGAGGTAAGGGGCTTACCCGGTTACTTTCAAATCATGCCTATCTATTTCCATAACATATCTATATCTATAACATGCACATCTACAATATCAGAGAGCTGGATACAAAGAAAGAAGGAAGAAAACAGTTGTGAAGTGCCTACTATGTTCCAGGCACTGAGTTAAGCAATATTATCTCTTTGAATCTGCATAATGATTCTGGGAGATAGGTGCTATTACTATCTTCATTCTACAATTGAAGAAACTAAGGCAAACATAGTTAAGTGACTTGCCAATGGTCAGATAGCTAGTAAGTGTCTGAGGTTGGATTTGAACTCAGGTCTTCCTGATTCCAGGCCCAGCACTCTGTACCATCTAGCTGTTTTACATGCTAGTATTCTTTAACTAGGCTACTGAATACTGGGAAGGTTCTGGTTTGTTAAATAATTTACCATTATTCTCACTTTGTGTCCTGGTTTTTGTATATTGAAGTTTTTAATTATTCTGATCCATTGAGATAATTTTACTTTAAAAATCAGTTGAAAAAAATATATAGCTTTGATGACTCGGGGTTCCATTTTATTCTTATGGTCTTGTCCTCAGTATTCTTAACAACTGCTCTAGGAAGAGTTCTGTTCACCAAACACTTTCACCCATGATTACAGCAGGCAAACCTCACTAGCTTTTTGTTTCTTTTTGAAAAAAATCCTTCAGTGTATAAATATACCTATGTGTATGTATGTGTAAAAGCCACACAATTATATTATAATGATTAATAATAATAACAGCTCAAATTCATGGAGCCTTTTAAGGTTTACAAAGGGCTTGAAATATACTGTCTCACTTGATCCTCACAAAACCCCTGTAAGACTGATGCCATTGTAATCTCCCTTTTACAGATGAAGAAACTGAGGCCCCAAGAGTCACTGGCTCTGTAATCAGAGAATCCGTGTTCAGATCTCAACTCTAACCCTTGCTATCTGTGTGACCTTAGACAAGACTGCTTGCTTATCCATTAACATGAGGGTGTGGGACTAGGTAACCTCCAAGGACCTTCCAGCTCTTAATCTTTATGATCTTGTGACTCTCTTAGGTACTTTTGCTCACTGACTGAAACATCTGTGCCAGGACTGGTAACTTTGCTTGAGGGTTGTTCTTATCCTATATCTTATCCTTGCTTTGCCTGTATTTGTTTGCAGGACACTAGATTATAAGCTCCTTGAAGGCAGGGGCTGTCTTTTTCCTCCTTTTGTATCCCTGGTGCTTAGCACAGTGCCTGGCACATGGTGGAGTTTAATACATGTTTACTGATTGATTGATTCTTGGGCCCTGTCTCTAAATGTGCTGGGAAAACAGAAAGTTTTAGCCAGGACAATCTCAACATTCTCTCTTTATATTCAGTGGGCATCTTGGTGCATTTCTGTCAGAACAAAGGGTGAGAGGCAATTTGGATTTCTCTCTTTTATGTTTGGCACCAATTGAGCCTACTTCCTAGTTTTGCTAAGGGGTTTCCCTGCCTTTAACAACTCGCTGACTTTCAAATTCTGTCAGCTGCTCTTTCCTCTTCCTGTTTGACTCAGTGTGGCTGCTCTTTCTGAAACGTTCCATTTCTGACCTGGTGTTCCCCAGCCCTTACCACCCAAATGTCACGCAGCTCTGCAAGCAATGTGCCCCTCACCACCAGGCCTGGAACATCCCCGATTCCACCCACAGTCTGTTCTCTGTACTCTGAGGTATGTGTGCAGGTTATGAGTCACAGGCTGCATGGCCTTCCTAGATGTAACTATAATTGGAATATCTCTTTCTTCACTGAGGTCATGATCTCTCAGAAGAAGGGCCAGTTTCATGAATACTCCTAGATTTTCATAACCCTCCTTCTGGAGATCTGCATGTACCTCATGGGTCACTTGCTATGGTTTACAAAGATCTGGGGCTTTTACTTTGTTTTGGCTAGCAAATTAATTAATATGAATTCAATTCAACACAACAAATATTTATCTGAGCACCTATTCTGTAGGAATCACAGCTGAGATTACTACATTTGGCAAAAATAGCTCCTTCCCTTAAACCTATATCTAGTTCAGGTAACATGCCAACCATTAGGGGGAAAGCAGTTAAATACAAATATAAGTCATATGATTAGCAACAAAAATGAGGGAACAGGTGTTCAAAAAAAAAAAGAAGGTAACAGGCAACACAGTGTCTGCAAAGTAACTGTATGAACATGAAGAATTCATTTAATCTTTCTTGTGCTTATTTTCGTCAACTGTAAGATGGGGTAGGCTTAACCAGATTATCTCTAAGGTCTTAGGCTCATGTAACTCTGAAAGGGACCCTAGAAACCACCTAGCCCACTTTCTCTCCCTGCCCCCCATTTTACAACTGAAAAACTGAGACCCAGAGAGAGTTGCTCACAGCCACAGCAGTAAGAAGTAGTAGATCTGAGATGCAACCAAGAATTCTTTCAATTTTAACACTCAAAATCTAGGAGAGTTAAGAGATGGAAGAGATAGTAGGTTCAATTTATTTTCAGTTACAGATTCTCTTCTTTTCCCCACCCCTCTTCCACCCATTGAGTAGGCAAAAAAACCCTGCAAACCCATTAAAAATATGAAGTCATACAAAACAAATTTCCACATGAGTCATGTGGAAGAGATAACTGGAAACTGGGATAGCTTGTCAAGGCATCACGGATGACATTGACAAAGTAGATCATATCCAGAAGAAGGAGACCAAGATGGTGAGGGAACTTAAAACTAGATCCTAGGAAGATGGATTGATGCATCTAGGAATGGTTATTCTGGTGAAGAGAAGAGGAGGGGCTATCATTAGTCATCTTCAAGATCAAATGAAAAATTATATCTAAAATGCATGGCAGATTTTAAAGCACTGTATAAATAGTCATTATGAGTATCATATTTTTTCTGATTTTTTGGATGAGATTCAGATAAAAATGTTATGAGGGTGAGTTGTTATCCTGCTACTATTCTTTTATATTGAATGTCCTGTGGACAAAGTGATTAAACAAATGCTTTTTGTAACTAAAAAACTGTTGGGAAGTAAGTACCTCTGTCAGAAACTCCCTGAAAGTATCTCTAGCAGGATGAAGGTAGCATGGCACGTACCTCTTTCTGTTCCCACATGTTTAGTTTTCTTTGCCAGGTGTGTTTATTTTGAAAACTTTTCATTCCGTGTACTTTGGGCATTATGAGCATTTGGAATAGTTGCATCTGTCAAAAAACATCATTCTTAAATTTCTTATGTAGCAATGGCAAGTTTATCAAGGCAGTTTAGGGCAACAGTTCTCTCTTCAACAATGCTCCAATTTTATTACAGTTGGTTTGTTGAATTTTCAGATAGGGTTTGTACTTGTACAACAGGGATTTGTCATCTGGTGGTTTATAAGGGGCAACAAGCTTCTGGTATGGAATTCTATGGACCTGATTTTGACTTCTAGGCATTCAGCAGATGCTAAATCGTTGCAATCTGTTGTGATATGTTGAACCGTTTCCACCACTTCATTGCATATTCTTCCTTGATGAATAAGTACAGGTTCCATAACAACAAAGTTTTTGTAATTTCTGGTGTCAATGGCCTGAGTTGCTGTCACAAAACCCACAACTTTGATGATGATGATGATGACATCTGCTATTTATATAGCCCATTAAGGTTTTCGAAGAACTTTATATATGTTAACTCACTTGATCCTCACAACAATCCTATGAGGTAGATGCTAAAATAAGCCCACATTTCTATTTAATGCTGATCAAATCCAGCAAGAAGAGACAGAAAGAGAATGTCAACGTAAAATTACTACAGAGTGTATAAAATACTTGGGAATCTGTCTTCCAAGATACACAGAACATCTGTTAATCTTCTCTTCCTTTTTGAAAATGAAGTATTAATCTCTCTACACCTGCTTTAAGGGGTGAGAAGTTTTGTATTTTGTTAACATGATAAGGATTTTTGTTCACACACCTTCTACATCCATTTTTGTCAATTTGACTGTATCAAAAAATGTACATGAACATTGATATTAGTTGGCTGGGTGTGGTGGCACAAGTCTGTAGTCTCTGTGAAGGCTAAAACTGAGAGATTGCTTGAGTTTGGGAGTATTGCGTTTAAGTAGGATAAAAGCCAATCAAATGTCTATACTATATCTGACACTAGTATGTTTACCATACCTCTCTCCCAGGGGTGGAGGGCCAGCAGAATATCTAAGGGGGAGCTAACTGGCCCAGGCCAGAAAAGCAGAGGAAGTTAAAGCTTCCATACCAATAAGTATTGGGACTGGGCCCATGAATGACAGGTATATTTCCAGACTAGACAAGGTAGAGAGACTCAGTCTCAAAATTATTATATTACATACATGTTTTTGCTTTAAGCATGTTCTTCTAGTTAAGCTTTGAGTTCAGGATGCCAGTCATTCTCTTAACATATAGAGCCTCAGCTTTCCCTTTCACAGTTTTAGCTTCAATGCATCTTTGCTGGAGAAGATCAATGTATTTATAAGCATCCTTTTTATCTTTTGTTTCAATTCAACATCCAGGTATAAGCTATCAAACCTTCAGTCTCTATTCTTCCTTGGCACATATTAAGAATTTTACACTTCACTAATACAGTGTAGGTGAAACTGAACTGATCCAACCATTTTGGAGAGCAATCTGGATTATGCCCAAAGAGTTATAAAACTGTGTATATCCTTTGACCCAGCAATAGCACTATTAGGTCCATTTCCCAAGATGATCAAGGAAAAAGGAAAAGAACCTGTATGTTCTACATTATTTACAGCAGCTCTCTTCGTGGTAGTAAAGAACTAGAAATTGAGGAAATGTCCATCAATTGAGGAATGGCTAAGCAAGTTGTGATATATGACTGTGATGGAATACTACTATGCTGTAAGAATGATGAGCAGGTTGATTTTAGAAAAACGTAGAAACACCTGCATGAAATAATGAAGAATGAAAAGAATAGAACCAAGAGAATGTTGTATATAATAACAGCAATACTGTTTGAAGTATAACTGTGAATGACTAAGCTATTCTGAGTATTACAAATATTCAAATCAACTGCAAAGGTCCTATAAAGGAAGATGCTATCCACCTCGAGAGAAAAAACAGATAAATAAAAATATTTATAGTATCATTTTACACGTTTGTGTGTGTGTGTATGTGTGAAATGGTGGATTTCTCTAGTGAGGAGTGAGGAGGGTAGAAGGGAAACAGTTTGAAACTTAAAATGTAATAAAAAATGAATTAAATTAATTTAAAAAGAAAAATAATATATGCTTTATATATTTTCCAAGTGACATTTCTGTCACTGGAGAAAATTTCCATGAGATCAAAAAGCAATTTCATGGACTTTTCACTGAGCCATTTAACTTAAAGTCATGCATGTATATCAAGTGATTAGCATGTTTTGGTAGAATGACATCTT
The DNA here is from genome assembly GCF_003287225.1 of Phascolarctos cinereus. Taxonomy (NCBI): domain Eukaryota; kingdom Metazoa; phylum Chordata; class Mammalia; order Diprotodontia; family Phascolarctidae; genus Phascolarctos; species Phascolarctos cinereus. Next base: position 323,612,726 of record NW_027555847.1, read on the forward strand.
TGACTTTGGAAGTCATACTCAATGCCATTCAGTAGTGATGATAATGGACTGAAACCTAGGGAGAACCATAGCAGTCTTAAATTGCCACTTTGGAGATATTTTATATTCTATATTAACATTTTATTAATATTTTATGTAACTTGTACTTGACATGATTGTGTTGGTTATATGCTTTAAATAGAAAACAGTTTTCCACACGGACATCAAATACGCTAGCATTCTCACTAATGTTTGGCTCTATTTTGTGTTTGTAGTACATGGCTAAGCCATGAGTCCAAAAGCAAGACAAAGGCTTTGTGATGATCAGCAAAGGCATTGTAAATGTTACAAACTCTTGGGGCATCAAGTTTAATAATAACCGGATTGCTACTGAGTTGCTCTTTATATTCCTTGATCTTTTTGGCACACTCTTCATCTTTCAGCTGATACATTTTTTTTCTTGCATGCATTTATGGACTTTTTTTCAACTATGCAAACTGTGAATGCTTTTCATCAAATAAATAAACATATAATTGGCCTATATTTGGAGGGTTGCTGCAGTTCTCATCTTTAGGTAATAAAAATATGATCTCTTCAATTTTAAAAGATGGGATTAAGTTTACATCAGAAAAGAAGCTGGTAAAGTGCTTTGCTTTTAATTCATTTACTGCTGTGAAGCCTTTGAGCCAATAATTATGAGCCTTAGCCAAACCTGCCACTTTCCACTTTTGCAGAGAAGCTAGTATTTCAGTCACATCAACTGATGTAACTTCTATCATTCATTACATTAATATACACAAATATTTTCTTTCACATTTAATCTAACTTTCACTGTTATTGTGTTAACTTTCTTTGGATTATATAGATGACCAGAAATTTTCTATATCCTCTTTCTTTAGGTGTTTTATTTTTCCCTTCTTTTTCTTCTTGTTCTTCTTCTTGTTATTCTTGTTCTTCTTCTTCCTTCCTTCCTTCCTTCCTCCCCTTTCTCCTTATTATTGCTATTTTGTTTCTCAAACCTCTATAGAATAGTTTTTAATTGATTATAAATTATGTATTTTATTCTTTGACTCATATCACATTAACCAGTGGGCTTTTATTTTTAATTGTTGAAATTAAGGTACCATGAAATTCTGTTTTATGTATTTCTGTTTTCTGGATTCCATACTGAATGATTCTTTTTCAGTGTCTAATTAGGTGACATGATGTTCACATTTTCTATTGTGGATGCTTGTTAGAAAATGATGCAATCTTCAAATGTTTTAGAAATTTGATTTTTAGTATTTTTTCCAGGCACTTTTACCATGTTGGCATTTGATGCCTCTTCTTAGGATTATTACTCAATAACTACTGTTCTCTTTATCTTAGCAAAAGATACAGTATAGATTGTTATGTATGTGTCCTAGAATATTTTTTATACTGTTGGTCAAACTATTATAGTAGAATAGACAATTCATTGTAGTAATAGGCTATAATGTTTTTTTCCCAAAATTACTCAGTTTTGGTTTTAAATAGTTGGTCTCATTCAAAGGTTTTTATCCTCAGGTTCACAGAACCTCAGGGGATAGATTTCAGGGAGTCCATGATACGGGATGGCAAAATAATTGCATTTTTATTTCAATATAATCAGTTTCCATTGCAATGCTATGTGTTTTATTTTATTCATTTGAAAACACTGTTCTGAGAAAGGATCCATAGGCCTCACCAGACCAGCAAAGGGGCCCATGATACCCAAAAGTTTAAGAGCGTCTGCTCTAATTGAATTTTTGCCATCTAATTCAAAAAGAGCATTTTGAAATTTCAGTCTAAGTATGCTCATCTCCTTTTCAAGACCATTTGAGATGACTGCATTGTTTTTGCCATCCATTTAATGAATAGATGGCACTTCTGGCATTTCTGTTAAGTATAAATTTTCAGGGGCAGTGAGGTGATGCAGTGGAGAGAGCACGGGCCCTGAAGTCAGGAGAACCTGAGTTCAAATCTGGCCTCAGACCAAACACTTGATGCTAGCTGTGTGACGCTGGGCAAGTCACTTAACCCCATTTGCCTAAAAGCAAAAAAAAAAGAAGTATAAATTTTCAGTGCTTTCAGGTTCCTTCTTCAGGTTTAAGAATCTTTCAGTTTTTGTTCTTATTTCCTCCAATTTGGGTTAAGAAATGAAGTTACTACCCTCCATTAATCTGTAACATATTGTCGTGTACCTTAGAGCTGAGGATATTCGGGACAAAATGTTGTGTGAATTCTTTGCCTTGATAAGATGCATTTCCAATTTTGTTATGACACAGAACTGGCCCAGGCCACTTCATGACCATTTGTGGTTTTCCTGCTTTGGTGGCTAGTAACATCTTCACTGAATTATTTGCAGTGGAGGATGGGGTAAGGGGAGTGGGATTGGCACTTCTGAGTTGTTCCAATATATCTTGTCTTCTTGTGACATGGGAAGGGGGAGGAGTGTCACTTCCCTGTCTTCTATGTCAAACTGTTCTTCACAAGAGCTCAGAGTAGGACCAGCCTACAACCTTATGCTGCTAAGTTTATTTCTTAGCTTCATAGATGCAGTGTCATCAATCAGCTTGGCTGGAGTGCTAGCCCAATCCAATTGACCATCATTTCAGTGTTCCTTCCAGGCCTCCACAATGAAGAAAATGGTGCCAGGGAAATGCAGGGTCACAGCTGTACATAATCCTGGCAGATTTGCCTTTACTGAGGGCATCTCCTTATGACATGGATGATACCTTGAGTATTTAGGTATGATATTATTGTTGTTGATAAGAGACTTGACTCAAGGGCTATTGATGTGGAAGAGGGTTTAGATTTATTTTCTTAGTTTCATAGGGATAACTGGGAATAGGGAATACAGTCAATTTTCATCTTGCTGTAAGAACAAAAAACATACTTCCTTGTTATTCCTAATTGTTATTAGAACTAACAGTCAAGTCAAGAGTATTTATTAAGTACCTACGTGGGCCAGACACTGCTAAGCACTAGGGATACAAAGAAAGACAAAAACAGTTCCTACTCTTGAGGAGCTTGTAGTCTAATAAAGGTGACAACACGCAAACAACTATGTACAAACAATAGATAAAAATAGGTGATAGATCTATATCCCTATCCATAGAAAGAAACAGATTTCTATAGATATCTGTATGTAAATATATCTTTATAATACATATACACATGTTAGGGATCTGTAAGGATGTAGAGGGCCACAACGGTTCATGAGGTCTCACTGAAGGGCTGAGGCCCCTCTCGGGTGTTGGTCCATGAGCAAAGATTGCCTGGTTCGGTGCTCCATCTTATGCATCTTTAACTTCCCTAGTCACTCATTAGTCATTAACAGTATATTTGTGATTGGTGGTAGGTAAGTGCATGGACTGTGCACGCACTGTCCTTGAGCACAGTCATTGTAACATGAGACAGAGTTCTTGTTACTTTACTATATAAGTGAGTGCTTTGCTAAAAATAAAAGAAGTTGCTGCCATCTTGTCTCCTGCCTCATCACTGCACGGCTCAGAAGGAAGATCAAGCTGGACTTGAATCTTTCAGGAGAGCTTCCAAAGTGAGCTCATAGCCGATTGGGCTGGTCACAACATACACACATAAACATTTATACATACACATATGCAGGATAAATTTGGAGATAATCTCAGAAGAAAGGTACTGACATTAAGGGAGATGGAGAACAGCTTTTTTCAGAAGGTGTAATTTTAGCTGAAGCTTGAAGGAAGCTAAGGTGGCCATGGAAGCCAGAAGGAAGAAATGAGGAGAGAGAGTATTCCAGGCATGGGGAAAAGCCAATACAAATACATGGAGTTGGGAGATGGAGTGTCTTGTTCAAGGAAAATCAGGGAGAAGCCAGAATCACTGAATCACAGAATAGGGGGTAAGGGAGACAGAGTAAGGTGTAAGAAAATGGAAAAGTAGGAGAAGACCAGTTTATGAAAGGTTTTAAAAGACAAATTAAAAGAATAGTATGCTTCTAAAAAAACATTCTGCCCACCTCCAGACAGAAAGGTGATGGACTCAATATGCACATACATATAATTACATATATATGTGTGTGTGTGTATAAATACACATGTTATATTGGACATGACCAATTTGGAAACATATTTTGCTGGACTACGTGTGTTTGTAATGCGTTTTCACCTTGCTTTCTCAATGAGGGTAGAAAGAGGAGGTGAGAGGGGAAAATGAAAACCTGAAAATAAAATAGAATTTAAAAAATAAAGATAGTGATAATAATAGTAAAAATTATAACAGCAAAATGTTAATTGTATTAAATGACTGACTATTAAAGGTAAACACACTACTGGGGGGCTCATGAAACAGAGATTTAGGAATGTGGACCCAATGAATACCTTGAACCTGGGGTAGTGACTTCTGGGGACCAAACTGAGAGGGTAAGTTAAAAGGCTAATGCCAGAGAAAGTGCTACACTGTGTGAGTTTACCATTACTGGAGGTCTTCAAATGGAGGTTCTATGAATACTTGGAGATGTTATTGAAGTGACTCTGTGGTTGAAATAAAAGTGATCCCTGATGTCCCTGATACATCTGAGAATCTCTGATCATATGTAGAAGGTAAGGAGCAGTACCAGGTGTGGTACTTGAGTTCAAATCCAACCTCAGACACTTACTAGTTATGTGATCTTAAACAAGTCTCTTAACCTTGTTTGCCTCAGTTTCTTCATCTGTAAAATGAGCTGGAGAAGGAAATGGTGAACCACTCCCGTATCTTTACCAAGAAAACCTCAAATGGAGTTATGAAGAGTCAGATACGCCTGAAATGACTGAATAAACAAGAAGAAGGTAAGACAAGAGTAAGACTGGAAGGATGATAAGGATTTGGACAATTGAGATGGATGAAGGAGGCAGGGTATGAAGAAATGCATGGAGGTTTGAATGAGTTTGAAGTAATCATGGAATTATTGGAATTCCGTAGAATTCTAGAAGGGACCTCAGAGACCATATAATTTAATTTCCTCATTTACAGATAAGGAAACTAAGGTCCAGAGAGGTATGTGATTTGCCTTTTATTAGTGGGCCAATGCTTCCTTTATTGCATCAGACCACAATTAAGTAGAATCACAGTGTGTATTGAGTTATTAATTGGAATTATTGGCTTTTGGTGTTCCTCCTTTTACTCTTCCCTGACCATTTGAAAATATTCACACTGTCTTCACCTGGGAGAAGGTTTACAGCTATGGCTAGAATGAGAATGACTGCTTTTCCAGATTAATGTCTGAAAAGTGGGGATCCCTAGACTTCAGTTTACTTTCTGTTTTGAGATTTGGACGGGCCAGACATGGCCGCAAACTACAATGTAAACCTTGGTTCTTGAGCCCCAGGGTGTGAGTCCAAGAAAGAACTGAAGTCCATCAGAATTTGGGTAGTCTTTTGGACGAAGCATGGGACTGTAAATTTATAGGATCATAGTCTCAGAGCTGGACGTGACTTTAGAGATTATCTAATCCGACTCCTTCCTTCCTTCCTTCCTTCCTTCCTTCCTTCCTTCATTCTTTTCTTCCTTCATCTCTTCTTTACTTTTTTCCTTCCTTCTTTCCTTTATCCTTCCTTTCTTCTTTTCTTACTTTCTTTTCTTCTTTCCTTCCTTCCCTCCTTTTTTCCTTCCTTTCTTATTTTTCTTCCTTTCTTCTTTCTTTCCTTCTCAAAACATTTAGTTGCCAACTATTCACCAAATGTTACCAAAAGGTTCTAGGGATATAAATAATCAAAACAGTCCATGCTTTCAAACACCTTACATTATATTGGGGGGGGGGATAGAAATCTACATGTGATCAGATAAGAAACCACATACAAAGTCATTTGTGAGAGGGCACTAGATACTGGGCAAGGAAATCTCTTACTGGGTGAGTTGTCCTGATGTAAGGCACCACTGCTAACTGGAGAGGGTATGGGGGAGGGAAGAGAAGAGGCAGCTTGGCCAGGTAGAAAGAGTACAAAACTTGGAGTCAGAAAGAGCTGGGTTCTAATCCTACCCTGGACATTTATTAGCTGTGTAACTCTGAGAAAGTCATTTAACATCTCCCGGTCTCCATTTGCATTCAGTAGCATTTGCACTTAATTTTGAAGCAAGCTAGGGATTCTTGTGGGCAGAGTTGAGGAGGGAGTATAATATAGGCAAGAGGGAGAGACCATGCCAAGGAACAGAGAAGGTGCAAATGAGGAAACAGATCTAGGAAGGTTGGTGAATTGCCCATGTTCAGTCACATAGGTAGAAAATATCAGAGCCAAAATTTGAACCCATGATTGCTTTATTCCTAAACCAAATCCTTTTTTCACTGTACCTCCCTATTATCATTTTTGCCTATAGTTTGCCATATCCTTTTGGAGTCATCAATCAACTTTTCCATTTCTTTGTTTCTCTCTTTTAAGAATCAATCAATCAACGAGCATTAATTGAGCACTCCCTAACATACTAGGCACCATGCTAGGAACTGAATGGAAGGGATGACTGGGAATGGGATATTTGCCTACCTGAGAGGCCAAAGGAGAATATCATGGAAGGCATTTTCAGCTCTTTTTTTTTTTAATAAAAGGGGGGAAAAGCTAAAAGCATTTCCCAAAAGCATTAACTGGAAACCCTGAAGAGGGTACACACAGGTGAGTACTTTTCACAGTGATGTCCTATCAGCTAATTCTCCCTTGGCAGTTTCAGTGTATCCAGAGTAATGGAGGGGAAAGGGCACCACATGTTTCAAACACGTACAATATACATGGCCCCCTTGGGAATGAGTGAACCACCACTATTCAATGACCACTTCCTTTCCAAGAGGAGAAGCAGGTGAAAGGTGACTACAAATCTCCTGCCACTGGTGGTTTTGGGGGGTCAAGGAAATGTCTGGAGCAAAACCTGTGTTTTCTACACAGTGCAAATCTTGGCCTGAATTTCTCTTCCTCCTTTACTGTAAGGTAAAGGGCAAGGCTTTCAACTGGAGGAGCCAAACATCAAAGAGTGTGATAGTTTTCAAAGACTGTCAACCCAAGCAATGGACTCTTGCCAAGAAGGATACCATGCTGCCTCACAGGTCCCAAGAAGGAACCTTGGAGAACAGTTAGTCAAACACCCTCCTTTCAATGAGCAGGACACTGCAGTTAGAAGAGGTGACATGATGAGCCTGTTCACACAGGCAACGAGGAAGAGAGCCCAAGAGTCAATCCCAGGTCACCCGACCCCAAGTACAGGGTATTTTCAAGGAGTGAACAGCTAGCAGTATTGTGGAGTGGATCCCCAGTCAGGAAGATCGATGTTCAAGTACTTTCCCTCTAACCCCTAGATACCCACCAGCTTTATGGTCCTTAGCAAATCACTCAACCCTGTATGCTTTAGTTTCATCTTGTGTAAAATGAGGGGGTTGGGCTTCATGGCTCCTAGGGTCCCATCCACTTCTGAGTCTATTATTTTACAAGTGGCTGATCAAGAGTTATAAAGGTATAAAGCCACCACTAAGGAAATCAAAACCCCGGCACATCCATTGGCAAGGTTCGGCTACCAGTTGATTTTGATAAACATTAACCATTGGACAGTAGAGGCTGGAGAGAGTGTGGATAGTAGAGGTCATGACCCTTAATAAGAGGACTCCATTCATGCTGCTTCTCTGCCCTCTGCACTTCAGGTTAATGTGTCTTCATTGTACAGGGAAAACTCTGTTCCTACCAGATTGAGGATTTTGCTCTTTATATCATGACCCCTGTATAACTCCCCTGCCCATGGAACACGTGCCAGCCTTCATAGGCATCAGTGGCATTCTTTCATCAGTTCGTGTCAGGTCCAGGAGTATTAGGGAGTGTGAGGCAACTGTGCTTTTTGAATCAAGAAAAAACCATTGTTGCAGGCATGATTTAGGAAACTCTACTTGGAAGCTTCGGAATTTCTTAATCCCCAAAAGACAGTCAATGATCGTGTCAGTCCATCTTACAGGAGGGATATAGGAAGCCCCTCTTTAAGCAACTTCACCAAGTGGTTTTTCAGATTTTCCCAGAATCACAAAGTGGAAGATGTCCTCATTAGCACTATCAGGGACTTAACCCAAATGAGCAGCAGGCAGAAAAGCCAGAAAGAAACTCTAACCCTAATGGAACCCCAGCAACGACATTGACACCTGCCTCTGGCACTCCCTGCCTTCATGTGATCTTGGACAGGTCACTTAATGTCTCAGTGCCCCGGATTCTAAGTTGTACAGCGTTGCTGATCTATAGCGATAAAGGGGCATTTCCTCAGCAAGAACTCCCTATACTGTTGAAATCATAGGTCTGAAGAAAAACAATCACAAACCACACTGGAGCTTGTTTTGTTTAAACAGACAGATGGACAAGAGGACTGATGGACAGACTGGCAGACACGTACCCACATCCAATTAGATGCAGAACTAAATTCAGGTTGGCGGGTTTGTTCCTAAAAATTGTTCAATTAGAACCAAAACTGGAACATTAAAATATTCTCTTAAACAAAACTGATATTTTTCTATTTTGAAGTCTACAACAAGGCACCTATTAGAACATTATTCTTTCTTTTTCTTAGAAATGTCATTAAGGACAAGCAATATAGACAAATTCCATTCAACAAGCATTTATTAATCACCGACTGTGTGCCAGACATTGTGCCAGGGCCTAAGGATACAGAGCATTTAGCACAGTGCCTGGCATATAGTAGGTACTTAATAAATGCTTGTTGTCTTGACTTGTTGACTTTCTCCTAGGGCAGGAGAAAGGGAGAAAATTTGGAACTCAAAATTTTAAAAAACAAGTGTTAAAAATCATTTTTACATGTAATTGGGAAAAAAATAAAACTTTTTTTAAAAAAGAAAAAAATAAATAGTCCCTGCTCTCACACAAGTGCCATCCCATAGGAAGAAAATAGATATTCCTGGATGAGTAAGTACAAAAATCATATAAAATAAACACGAAGTAAAAGGGTGGGAATGGGAAAGAACCCTAAAAACTGGGAAGATAGGGAAATTGTTGAAAAGAGTCAGGAAAAAATGGCAGGTTAGATGATGATTCAATTCAACAAGCAAACATTTATTAATGTTCAACAAATGATAATATCAATGTTAACATTGATCAAATTTATTAAATATTAATATGTGCAAGGCAAAAGGCATCATAGGGTGGCATATAGAAGACCAGACTTGGGGTCAGGAAGAACTGGGTTGAAATCCCACCTCTGACACACACTAGGCATGATAATGGGCAAGTCACAAGGTCTCAGCTGCTCTAGGGAACTAACTCTCTAAGGCTGTACATTACTAGAAGTGGGAGCTCTGATGACTGATGACATCATGGATAGCCCCTTCCCCTGTTCTCCACATACACAAAGCACAGTGCTAGGCACCGAGAAGTCCTTACCACTTTTGCTTGAGGAGCGGCGAGAAGTCCTGGAGAAGCTTCCGTCTGGAATCTGTTTTCGATAATTCATTGAGCTGGTGGAGTTTGGGGGGAGGAAATTTGCCGTTTAATCACTTAACATAATAATTGATAAATCACTAGATTTCACAACCTTGACAAAAGGAAAATTGAATAGCGGGTAGAAAGTTGACCTTTGCTTCCTTCCATCTATGCTTTCATAACCCCGTCTGAAAAAAAAAAAAAGAGTGGGCATGTGAATACTATTCTCTGAATGAACGATCAACCAGGCTCTGTGTTTTATCCCTGGCAAATCTCTCTTTTCCCCTTCTTGTTGACATCATTACCTATTCTGATTATGCTCTCTCCTGACACTGTTGCCAACTCCTTTGTTTTTAATCTCCCCTACAATGGTGAAAGCTGGAGCTGGAACTGGAATGAGAGGTATTTGAAACTAGAAAAACTTAATCATCCTCCCCCCACCCCGATGCACCTCCAGGAAATGTATAGGCTAGAAAGACAAATTAAGAGAGAAGTTGAAAGGAGGGGGCAGGGCAGCTGCTCTGCAAAATGGTTTTATGTAGGAGTCAATGTTGGGAAGCAGAGGGGTACGGTGGAAAGAGCATTGAATATTAAGTAAGAAGACTCATGTTCAAATCTCCCCTCTGACATTTCAGACCTGTATGATGTGATTAAGTCACAACATCCACAGGCCTCAGTTTCTGCATCTGTAAAATGATAAAGGTAAGTTAGACCAGACAGGTTCTGAGGTCTGTTTCAGCTCTACATATAAGATGACATGACCCCAGCTTGGAACTTTGAGAAGGGAGAAATTAGAGGGAGGTGAAGGAGAGGGAAGAGGCCATAGGAAAAACTGGTGAATTTTGTAGGTCTTCACTATGTGGCTTCATCATTTTGGTTAAAGTTTTGTAGATGTTCAAATAACAAAGTGAAATGTTTGTTCTTTTCTATTATCTTTATACACCTTCCTTCTATTGACAGAGTGGCTGGAACACAGGTACTCAGAGCCAGTCAGACCTACATTCAGTTCCTGGCTGAGACAATTATTAGTTGTGAAACCCTAAGGAACCCCCTTAATCTCTGTCAACCTCCATTTCTCCATCTGTGAAACAGGGACTATAGCACCCACCTCACAGGCGTTATTGTGGAGATAGAATGAAATAAGGCCCTTTGCAAATAGTGGAATGCTATATAAATGTTAGCTTTTATTAATATTAAAATTATTATAACTGAGAGTTGATTCTAGGTAGAAGGGTACCTGGCTGTGTATCGATCGTTGCTATTACAAAATGTTGAGGCTAGGACCAGACTCGGTAGGTCTTTGGAGGATGCTCCAATCCAGCTGAGCAGCACTAGCTGTACTCATCATTCAGAAGACCCTGGAGTCTAACGGTACAGTGACTGAAGCTGCCTGATTGAAAGGAACAAGTGGAAAGACAAATAATTATGGCATTTGGAGGAGGAGGCCTGCCAAGAACATCTCTCCCTCCATCAGCTGCTGTCTGCTGTTAGGTAACATAGGATCAAAGTGTCAAAGCTGAAAGGTATCTAAAAGGTCTTCTAGCCCAACCCTCTCATTTTCCAGATGAGGAATTTGAGGTACAAAGACTTGTCTAAGGTCATACTGCTAGTAAGTGGCAGTGCTGAGATCCAAACCTAAGTTTTCCGAATCAAGTTGCCCACTATCCCATGCTGCCACTCTAGTTTCACTACCCAAAAGCCTTCGGAGGATTAGTACAATACTGAGACTTATTTTTAATTGGCCTTAGAGGTGCATTTTGACAAAATGATTAGAGAAGCCTTTACATGTAGCAAGTACAAGCAACTGTAGGCCAAGGATTATTGACCTCTCTTCCAGTTGTAGTGAGGGATTAAATCACCAAGCCTGCCTTAGGAGCAGCCGTTAGACTCTCTGCCTGCCTGCCTCCTTTCTGCAACAATCAGAAGAGACTTCCTGGAGTCATTCGGGTAACTTGGCCAGATAGGTTTGGAGGAAGGTGAGAGACCTAAAGACAAATGGACTGAGAGAGTGTGCCTCTTAAATCCCAAAAGTCTCAGGGGCAGAGACTGATGCAAACCACAATTCAGTGTATGTGTGCTGAGGTAGGAAGACATAAAATGGGTAGTCTTGAGTCAGTCTGCAGTGAGAAACAGAGATTCCTTTGGTCAGAGTTAAAAAGGACACTAGTTCAATTGAATCAAGAAGGAGGATCCCCAAGCTACTGGAAAGAGGTGAAGATATGAGAACAACAGAAAATTTAAATAGACTGGAAGTATTTAATGATCCAGTGGTGAGAAAGATCTATGGCCCTAAAAATAGATGAGTACTATAAATAAAATAAACATTTAAACACAAAGTGAGTTTGAGACCACCGTTCTGAAACGTCAGTTCTGTGCTCTGTCCACAGATAATTTCAAGTTAAAATTCTATTATCACTAACCTGCCAAGTACTCATTACTTAATTTTGTTCTTTCTTGTTTACTGATATCGTTCTCACTCAACCATTCACCATGATACTCATCCTCTTATTATACACACACACACACACACACACACACACATACAACATACAGATGTATACTCCCACTATAACCATTGTGTTTGGTCGTTTTCAGTTGTATCTGACTATTTGTGACCCCATTTGAGGTTTTCTTGGCAAAGATACTGGAGTGGTTTGTCATTTCCTTCTCCAGCTCATTTTTACAGATGAGGAAACTGAGGCAAATGGTGTTAAGACTTGCCCAGGGCCACACAACTGGTAAGTGTCTGAGGCCAGATTTGAACTCAAGTCTTCCTGACTTCAGGCCTGGTGCTCTATCCACTGCATCACTTAGCTGCCCAAAATTATAACCATATTTACATTTGTAACATATTTACACATATACATTCATTATATACATATACATGTACATTTAAGCATATGTGAATACATTATACACATATATGTATACATTTTATGCAGGTATACATACATAATAAGGGAATTGATTATAGAATCATAGATATAGAACTGGAAGGTACCCTAAAGGTCCTCAGGTCAAGAAATATCAACCAAGAAGTACCAGGGAACCTACAGCCCAACTCACAACACTTTCTAGTTTGGCAGGAACAAGGTTAGAATGTAATTCAGTAATATTTAACAAAACAAGTAAAATATAATAAAACATAGATGATGTTGCATTTAAAACTATGTCAACATGTAGCCCATAGGAATTAGCAGCTCCCACTGGATTTGAATTTGATAACGCTGATCTAGTCCGCAGGTTGGTAAACCATAACCCAAGGGCTAAATCCATCCCCTGCCTGTTTTTGTATCACTAGTGACCTAAGAATGATTTTTTTACATTTTGTAAATGGACTGGCCTAACCCTCTCATTGATTCATTGTAGAGAAGTGAGTTGCCCAAGATCATAGAAGTAGTAAGCAAGGGAACAGGGGATTTGAACCCAGAGCGTCTGACAAAGAATCCAGCTCTGTTTGGATCCTCTTAGATGAGGGATTATTGGGGACACCGTCAATTCAGGAAACTTGGACTACATCCTTCACATGTCCTTAGCATCTATTCTTTGAGTAGCTGATTGCCATGTCTGAAACCTGCTGGGAAAATGCCATGAGTTGTCTAATGTCTCGATAAAAGTAATTCTATTGTGCCCTGTGGCACAGGCCTTATATAACCAGCTCCCTTTGAAAGAAGAATCCTCCTTCCCTTCCCTGGTAGCCGAGAGGGAGCCCACATAATGTTCGCTGCTGGCAGCATGTGGCAGCAGCATGGGGATGGGAGGGCGGATGGAGGGGAGAGTGGGGTGCTGCTGCTTTATTGCACAAGACGCATCTCTTCAGGGTGAAAGCAGGAGGCAGAGATCCTGCTGCACAGCAGGCTTTGTTTGTATAAAGGGGCAGAGATTGATGGGCCACACAGTTTTCTCTTTGGCTTTTTTTTTGGAAACTTTCTAGTGAAAATAATATGACAAGTACAGCAGCCTGACTTGATGGGCACAAACAGTATCAGGTGAGAGTACAAACCCTTCCCTCCTTCCCCCATGCATCCTCCCTGCCTTCCACCCTTATGCCACTCAGCACTTGCCTGAAGCTCCAGCTCTGCTGCTCATTTGGAATCATTAACTATAGGACCCGGAGTGGGGAACCTGCAGCCTGCAGGTCACATGTGGCCTTCTAGGTCCTCGGGTGGGGCCTTTTGACTGAATCTAATTTTTACAAATCCTTTTATTAAGGGGATTTGTTCTGCGAAGTTTGGATTCAGTCAAAGGGCTGCACTTGAGGACCTAGAGGGCCACATGCAGCCTGGAGGCTGCAGGTTCCCCACTCCTGCTAGAGACACTCCTTAGCCCTCTATCACACAGGGAAACTGTCTAAGTCCCCTTTCAGAACTGGACAGCAAGGGACCCTGTCAGGGATTTCAGGATACATTAAAAAAGGGAGCCTAGGATAGTGGAGAAGGGACAGGACTGAAATCAGAGACCCCTGTTGGGTGTCCCAAAAATGTTAGTGCCATCGTACACTTTAGTGACATCAGAAGTATAAAGTGCTACAAACTTTCACATTCACAAATAATATTTGAAAGGTTAATTATTTATAATATTAAAATATTGATATATTATTTCTTGTTAAAATTCAACATAACCACCATCTTGCATTATACATCTCTCCAGTTGATTTTCAAATTTTGTAAAAACTTTTGTCAGCTGCTGCTTCAATTACATTTGTAATGATTTTATAATGTTAGCCTTAATATCATCCAAAAAGTGCAGTTTTGATACAGGAATAATAGTTTTGATGTGATCGTATAAGAAAAATTCTAAGAGTTAGATCAGGTGACCAAGGTGGCCAAATAGATGACCCATTCTGCCAGTCCTGGAAACTGAGAAAGTGTCACCTAGAAACTGTCCCACATATCATGCAAAATGACATGGTTTCATAGCTTGTTAAAATTATAATTTTAAAAATTATTATTCAAAATTCACAAAACTATATAAATATAAAAGAAATGTAAATAAACTTTCAAATAATGGGTTTTTATGTCTGTGGCTTATCAATTTCTGAAGTTATTAAAGCTTAAAACTGCATTCAGATTTTTAGGATGCCCTATATCCCAATTCTGTCTAACTTTGGGCAAATCAGTCCACTTCTCTGGGTCTCAGTAAAACAATGGAGTTAATTCTAATAGGAATCTGAGCAGTGATTAATTGTAGCAAACAGTTTTGATCCTGGAGAATAAATTGTGAAATGTAATTCCTTCCTTTCTGTTGAATAGTGGGGTTCATGGGTACACACTGTCTGATGTGATTACTGAGTTAGCTAGTTGTGCTTAACTTAATGTTGTCTGTATAAGGGAGAGCTTAGTTTAAGGGAAAGAAGAACAATGGCTCTTGAGGCAGAGAACTTAGGTTTGAATCTCCCCTCTAACATTTACTAGCAGAATGACTTTGGGCAAGTCCCTTAGCTTCCCTGGGCCTCAGTTTCTTCATCTGTAAAATGAGAGGTCTTGGGATAGATGGCCTGTGAGGTCCCTTCCAGCCCTAGATCTATGACCCTATGATTTTTTTTTCTTTTTTGGTGGTGGTGGTGGGGGGAAGGGAGTAATATCCAGAAATGACTTTGATGTAAAAAAACAAAGAGAAAAGTAAAGTAAAAAAAAATTTAATTAAGGGATTGGACTACATCATGAGATCTTTGATTTAGAGGTGGAAGGGATTTTAAACATCATCAGTTCAACATTTTATAGATGAGGAAATGTAACCCTAAAGGGCAAGGCAGCTAGGCGGCATAGTGGATAGAGCCCTGAGCCTGGAGGCAGGAAGATGTGTTCAAATCTGTCCTCAGACACTTACTAACTGTGTGACCCTAGGCAAGTCACTTAACCTCTGTTTGCCTCAGTTTCCTCATCTGCAAAATGAACCGGAAATGGGAAACCACTCCAGTATCTTTGTCAAGACAACACCAGATGGGATCATGAAAAGTTGAACATGACAAACCCTAAAGGATTGTGACTCACCCAGTACTAAGTGGCAGAGCTGACATTCATACCCAGATCCTCTGACTCTAGTTTCAGCTCTCTTACCCTTGCCAACACCAAGGTCGCTGGCAGGTCTGAGCCTCACTGTGCTGAAAAAAATACGAGACTCTCGACCTTTGAGGCATGCTTGAGGCTGATGACGTAAGAACTGTATGAAGAGAATCCCAGTCAAGCTCTGTTCCAGCAGCACTTCACAGATGTCTCTATCCCCCTCCTCCCTGCTCCCTCCCTCTCTATCAGCTTCTCACTTGTGTCAGCATGCCGGTCCTCACCCTGATATCATAGCAGTGCATATGAACTGAAGCCTGGGTGATTAAAAAGGAAGTTAGCCCCTGCTTCCACCTCCACTTCCACCTCTAGTTTCTAGTCTGGCACTGAAACCACGAGTGGGTGAACCTAGGCCAGACACTCACAAGAGAACTCTTAAAAGGCTTCCCAATGGCTGTCTCCTCCATTCAATCCAACATGATTCAGGAGACATGCATGCGACATTTTGTCCATGCAAAACACTGGACTGGACACCAAAGACACCAAGATGGGGCAGAAAAAACCACCATCCTAAGGTGCTGACAGTCTAGCAAAAGGGAGAAGATAGACATACATGAATGATTAGAGCACAAGTTGGAAAATCATTAAGTTCATAGGAAAGGTCAGAGTGACCTGAGATGTCAGCGTGGTTTTTCTTACCCAGCGTATACATGAAAAATAACCAAAGGGCAGTTTGTCTGTACTAACAGAAAAGAACAGAGCTCACTGAATTTGAAAGTGAAAAACTATTTTGTTTATATAACCAGAAGCCTCAGACATACGTGATATTCAAGCTGGAATGAATGTGTGTTAGACGGTGGTACTTACTTGTGAAGTATGCTGCTGTTACTCAATTCTTATTATTTATCCAAAAATATTTATTAAACATCTATTATAACAACAGCGTGTTGGAGTCACCTCTTGCCAGCTCCAAGAAAGCTGATTGTTAAATGTTCAGCATGAGCATTTAACACCACAGAAACTGACAAACACAACAAATTAGGGTCTGGTTTATTGTTTTGTTGATTGTCTAGAATTAAGGAAGTGATGAAAAAATGTTAATAATGCAGATTAAACTTTGAAGTATATCTTGAGTTTTAAAAGAACTGGTTGTTAAACACTTATCAGCACAATCCTGTGTGTGTATACATACTAATATGTATGCGTGTATATATGCAAAAGTGTATGTATGTATCACAGTGCTCAGTTCTCTGCCACGAATAGGTCACACATTTTAGAGAGGATCCTTTTTGGAGTATGGGCTGGGCTAGGTGGCCATTGAGGTCCTTTCCATCTCTGAAATTAATGATAGCTAGCATTTATGTAGCATTTTAAGGTTCCCAAAGCATTTTACATGTCATTTCATTTGATCCTCACAAGCAACCCTGTGATATAGGCACTATTATTATCCTTATTTTACAGGTTAGGTAACTTGAGGTTGAGAAAAGTTAAATGACTTGCCTAGGGTCATACAGTTAATAAGTATCTAAGGTGGGATTAAAAATTCAGGTCTTTTTGACTCCAAGGCGACATTCTATCAACAACTCCCTTTTCTGGGATGATTTCAACAGAAGAAGGAGGCAGCCTTGTTGAATACAAAGAGTACTGGTTCTGGAATCAGTAAAATGAGGGGGTTGGATTAGATCACCTCTGAGATCTCTTCCAGATCCAAAGCTATGATCCAACAAGCCAGACTGACTCCCATCTTATAAAGAGTGACTATGTCTATTTCTGGTTTACAACAAATAAACAAATAAATGAACAGGTGAACAAGTAAATGAATTAACAAGTAAGTAAATAAATAAAAATAATGGAATTTTTCTTTACAGAAATATTTTTAAATTGTACATTCACAATTTAATCTGAAATATTTCCAGAAAAAGTGGAATTCCAAAGTGTCTTTATCCCAGACACCCTATCCCCAACAAGCTCATGTCTCCTTTATCATAAAAACATAACAAGAGAACAAAAAACCCTTTCATTTGGTTTTCTTGATCCCTTTTGCAACCATTGTATTTTGTCTTTTGTACTGTGAGACTTTACCAGTGAAAAGCTTACAACCATTGCTTCCACCTCCTTACTTTCCTCTCTCCCTTAAAACTGGCCCCTACCTCCTCACTCTAAAGATGACTGCCTAATCATTAAGCCAATGATGGTCTTCTTTTGGTACTTTATTTTATTTTATTTTATTTTATTTTATTTTATTTTATTTTATTTTATTTTATTTTATTTATTTTGTTTTATTTTACTTTATTTTACTTTACTTTATTTTATTTTATTTTATTTTGCTTTATTTTATTTTTATTTTATTTTATTTTATTGCTACCAGATCTCTCTGTTAAGGTCCAATCCCAATACCGATCATCATAGAACTGTTAACCTGCTCTGTTTTTCAGACTTAGGCAGATCCGCTCCTCTTTTGGCAGCCTGGTGCCACTCACACCCTCTCCCCTATCCCGATCACCATATTGGTGCCAAACTTGCTTTGGACACCCAATCCACTTCAGGTCGACCACAGCTCAGAACTCCCAAACTCAAGTGATACAGGACTCTCAGTCTTTACAGCAACAAGGACTGCAGACATGCCTGTGCCACCATGCCTGGCCAGTCCTCATTCGCTTTGACTTTTCTGTAGCATTTGGAAAGTTAATCCCTCCATAGTTCTGAAACTCCTTCCTTAGCTTCTATTCCGAAGTCACCAACACAATAGAAGTGCATTGAAAGAGAAACCTCAGTTTCCATAAATAGGAAAAACTTTAAGCCAACAGAAAATAATAACATAAATATACTCCTTAAGCCTATTAGGGTTAAGCCCATGAAAAAAAAAAGTGAGCCAAGCCCCTCCATAAAGGTCTGTGTTACTTGTGGGAAGCATCTTTTAATCCTAGCATGCAAAGACATCCCCATTGTGGCCTTACAAGTGGCAGTCCCGTCCAAATGTTACATGTGGGTATCTTTCCCTTAAGAAATATTATCTTTGGGGACTTCCTGCTTATTCTTTACACTTCTCCTGGTTTCTCAAGCTTATTTAATTTTTCTGGCAAGTCTATCTTGTCTCACCAATTGGAATATGAACTCTCTGAGGAGAGGAATAGAGTCTTATACCTCTCTGTGTCCCTCAAAATGTTTAATATGGGCAGTCAACCCATACTTGAGGGATGGACAACCTTAACTCTGAAGCAAGTGTTTCTGCCTAAAATTAGGCTACAATGACAAGCTAATGCAAGTTAAGTGAAGTCAACAAGCATTTATTAAGCCTCTATTGTGTACTAACTGTACCAAACACTGGGGAATACCCCCTCCCCCCAAAAAAGGTAAAAACAGTGCCTGACCTCACAGATAAGTGGGGGAGGTGAGCAGAGGCAAAATGCAAACTATGTACAAACAGGGCAGCTAGGTGGCACAGTGGATAGAGTGCCAGGCCTGGAGTCAGAAGGTCTTTTCTTTGTGAGTTCAAATCTGACCTCAGACAGTGGACAAGTCACTTAATCCTGTTTGCCTCAGTTTCCTCATCTGTAAAATGAGCTGGAGAAGCAAATGGCAAACCTCTCTAGTATCTTTGTCAAGAAAACCCCAAATGGGGTCATGAAGAGTTGGACGAGACTAAAAACAAATCAACAAGCACAAACATGTTATATACAAGATAAATCGCATTTATAGCTGCACTTGTTAGAGGTTCAATAAATACTTGGTTGAATTTAACTTAGACATAAGATATAGACCTAGAGGTAGAAGGGATTTTAGCAGCCTCTAGCCCAAGCTACTCATTTTACAAAGTAAGAAAACTGAGGCCCAGAGTGTTCAAGTGATTCCTATAACAAAAGGTATAAAAGGTTTAGTAGCCAGCATTTGAAATTAGGTCCTGGAATTCGAATCTCAAATTTGATTTAAAAACTTTTAGTAAAGGTAGAGAATTATTTCAAGCCTAAATTTTTGCCTGAGAGAAGATCCCAGAAAAAACCATGAAATTAAATGAAGGGGGACTTTAAATAAATTTGCCTGAGAAAATCAAGAAAAGTTCTCTGCAAGGTACTAACAAACAGAGGAATGATTTGGTCAGTATGAGGGAGGAGTAAAATCAGGCAGCACAGATGACTCACAAACTGGGTGATTCGGGGTTAACTGCTTTGCAACATCACCACCTGATTCTAGGATCTCCAGCTCTCAGCTCACCAGAGATAAGTAGTTTTAAGTGCTAATGGGGGCCTGCTGATGCTCTGAGTCAGGTGCTGGGAGTCAGGCATTCTGCCAGCACCTTGCTGGGTGGCCTTATTTGGAAATGTGTACCTTCTGTCTGCCTCAGTTTCCTTCTCTGCCTAATTGGCGAATAGTGCTGGCCACCTTCAAAGAAGCATTGTGCAAATTAATTAGCAGAAGACAGTCAGGTGTTTTGGAAATGCAGTGTACTCTATGAATAATGATGATTATCCTTAGCATGGGAGACTGAAAAACTGAAACGGGAGAGAAGACTCATAGTACAAATGAGGTCAGATGCTCTCAAAAGGCACCAAGGAAAACCAGTCTGATGCCAGTGGCATTTGTCCCACAGAGTGAGACTGGGCAGGCAGGCCCCCATTAGCAAAAAGAAGCAAAGGACTAACTAAACCGCTTTACTGGAGACTCAGCACAGCCTTTGCCATAAAGCGAATGGAAATCAATAACTTGAAGATCCCTGAAGAAAAACCAAACCAAACCAAACCAACAATTCAAGGGAAGTATGGAAAAGCAGTTAGGAAGGAAAATTGTGGTGAAGAGTGTGAGAAGACCCAGTTACATCCGATTTCACCAGATAGGGGCTTTTACATTTTGCACACCACGGCAGTCACATCTGCTAGTAATTGATCTTAATCAAGTCAACAAGCATATGTTAATCACTGACTATGGCCCAGGTGGGGAAGCTGGGTAGAACAGTGTCTAGAGTACTGGGTCTGGAGACAAGAAGTTCAAATCCAGCCTCAGACACTTACTAGCCGTGTGACCCTGGGCAAGTCACTTAACCCTGTTTGCCTCAGTTTCCTCATCTGTCAAATGAGCTGAGGAAGGAAATGGCAAAACCACATCAGTATCTTTGCCAAGGAAACCCCAAAATGGGGTCATGAAGAGTCAGACACGACTGAAAAACAACAAAATGGGCCAGGCACTGTACTAAAACTGTAAGTACAAAGAGACAAAAGATAGTCCCTGCTCTCAGTGAGCTCACAGTCTGATGATGGAAACGATGTGCAGACAACTATGTACAACCAAGACATGTACAAGATAAGCTGAGGAATAAGGTAATCTCAGAGGAAAGGCTCGAGCATTAAGTCAGACTAGGAGAGACTTCTTGTGGAAGGTGGGATTTTCGCTGAGACTTGAAGAAAGCCAGAAGAGCCAGGAGGTAGAGAGGAGGAAGGAAATAATCCTAGGCATGGGAGTCAGCCAGTAAAAACACATAGTGTTGGGAGATAGAGCATCTTGTTCAAAGAACAAGTTGGGGATTAAGGTGTAAGAAGATTGGAAAGGTAGGAAGGCTCTGGTTTTGAAGGGAAGTGGGGAAAGGAATAAGCATTTATTAAGAACCTGCTATGTGCCAGGCTCTATGCTAAGCACTTTTACAAATATTATCTAATTTTATCCTCACAACAACACTGAGGTAGGTGTTATTATTATTCTCATTTTACAAATAAAGAAACTGAGGCAGACAGAAGTTAAATGATTTGTCCAGGGTCATGCAACTAGTTAGTATTTAACGTCAGGTCTTGTTGACTCCAGGCCCAACGCTCTATCTACTGCATCACTTGGCCATCTGAAGGGCTGTAAAACCCAAATGGAGGAGTTTATATTTAACATGTTTACTTAATATATTTAACATATGAATATAAATATAATACATAGCATATAAATGTATTAATATAAATTTAATTTATTTGATATATATTATATTTAATAATTTTGGTGATTTATTGATGTATTGATTATGTTTTGGTATTTTCTATTTGATATTCTCTATTTTTCATATTTAAGGTGAGAGGGAGCACTGGAGTTTATTCAGTAGGGAGATGACAGGATCATATCTATGCTTTAGGAAGATGAATCTTACTGTTGAGTGGAAGATGGCCTGGGGGGAGGAGAGATCTAAGGCAGGCAGGCAGACCCACTCTCAGGCTACTGCAAGAGTACAGGCAGGAGGCAACGAAGGCCTGATCTAGAGGGATGGCAGGATTGAAGACAGGAGCATGCATGCCAGCAAAGTTAGGAAGGCAGAGATGGCATGACTTGGTAATTACATGTAAACTAATTTGGATTCCATTCAATAAATCCAGCGGTGTTAACTTATTGTTAGCTATTAGTGTTGTTCTGTGAAGTAGAATCAATTTGTTCCACAAGTATTTGTAAAAATTATTGTATCATGCAACCTAAGAACATCTATGGGAGCTCTTCCTATTTAGTTTAATATATTGATTTATTACTATTATTATTGTATGTTGTATTAGAGAGGCATACTGGAATAGATAGTTGACCTTGGAGTCAGGAAGGCCTGAATTTAAATTCCACCTCTAACGTTTATTGGATATGTGGACAAATTACTTAACCTCTAGGGGCGGCATAATGAATGGAGTGCTGAGCCTGGGGTCAGGAAAACCTGAGTTCAAATCTGGCCTCCCACGCTTACTATCCATGTGACTATGGGCAAGTTGCTTAACCTCTATCTGCCTCAATTTCCTTGACTGTAAAATGGGGATAATAATAGCACCTACTTCTGAGGGTTGTTGTGAGGATCAAATAAGATAACATTTATAAAGTGTCTCTGGTATATAGTAAGCACTTAAATTTTTTTTTCCTCTCTCATTCTTTTCATCCTCTTTTCCCTTCCTTCCTTTCCCTCTTTCTCCTTTTCTCCCCCTTCTATTTCTTCTTTCCTTTCATCCTTCCTCCTTCCCTCCCTCCCTTCTTTTTTTCCTCCCTTCTTCCTTTCCCTTCTCTCCCTTCTTTTCATCCTTCCTTCCTCTTTCCTTCCTTTCTTCTTCCTTCCTTTCCTTCCTTTCTTCCTCCCTCCCTTCTTTCCTTCTCCCTCCCTTCTTTCCTTCCTTCCTCCTCTTTCTCCTCCTTCCTTTCTGCTTTCCTTCCTCCATCCATCCTTTCCTTCCTTCCTTCTTCCTTCCTTCTTGCCAGCTTTTCTTCCTCACTCCCTCCCTCCTTTCCTCTTTCCCTTCTTTTCTTCTTTCCTTCCTTCCTTCTTGTCTTCATTTTTCTTCCTCCTTCCTTCCTTTGTTTCCTTCCTTCCTGCTTTCCTTCCTCCCTCCCTCCCTCCTTTCCTTCATTCCTTCCTCCTTCCCTCCCTCCTTCCTTTCCTCCTTCCCTCTTTTCCTTCTTTCCCTCTCTCCTTCCTTCTTCTTTCTTTCCTTCCTTCCTCCCTCCCCCCTTTCCTGTCTTCCTGCCTGTCTCTCAGTGTCCCAAGCACCTCTCTGAAATTCTAAGTTGCAAAGAAGTTCTACCTGCCTTGGTAGAGGGAATATCCTCATCTGGAAGTTTCCTTTCCCATTTAAACCACAGGTTTAGTCCCTATCCTTATTGCTAGTATTATCGTCATTAGGAGTAGTTGTTGTCATAGTAAATATTTATTCATTTGAATTGAACACTGAATCAGGCCACCAAAATGCAAGAGATGATTCCTGGGCCTATCCTGGCTTTATCCTTCTTCAACTGGCAATTTTTTTGCACTTAGTAAGTGTGTGGGATGTAAGCCTCCTCTTTTCCCTCCTGGCAGCAGCTGCCACACTTCCAGAGGGAGGAAGAATCTTCAAGCATCAGATGCTTCCCTGAGTGGGCTGCCTGACCCTCTCTGCCTTCACCTCCCTGTGTGGTGCCTGGGACTTTTTCATTCTCTCTATAGCTGCTCTAGCAGCTGGGGGTTATTTTTGTAGCTGGGCCACTCAATCCATCTCAGTCCCAAAAGGGGAGAGGAGCACAGTTGCCTGTGGCTTTTCCTACAGCATTGCTAGAGTAGGTGTTTTCAGATTCTACAGAATGTTATGCAGGGGATGGCCTAATAGAGAATAGCCTGAACTGGTGGCTCTAGGCTAATCCTCATCCCCCTCCTTGACCCATCTTGTCCTCTTATTCCCACCTCCAAGACATCTTCAAAGTGACTGCAGCCAGAGGAGCACAGCAAGAGGTCACATTTCTATGGCAGTTTAAGGCTAACTAAACACTGTTCACAACTATGTTGTGAAGTAGATCCCGCAAGTATTAGTTTAAATAGATCACTTCTCCTCTCTGAGTTTCAGTTTCCCCTTCCGTAAACAAAGGAGGGTGAGGGGTTGGATTTAATCTTTAAGCTTTTTCTTCTAGTTCTAAATCCTATTGGGTATACCATTTTACTGCTAAATATAAAATGCAAATTAATATGTATGTATTTTGCATATTCTTATGTAAGATAGGTAGACAGATAGAGAGATAGATAGATAATCTAGTGTCAGTGGGTGGAGTTATCCCCACACATATTATGGATACTTCCTGAGTGTAGATTGAGGAGTACCTCCCCAAATAATCCAAATAAACCACCGCCACCACCACTACTACTACTACTACTACTACTACTACTACTACTACTACTACTATTTGTGTGTGTATGTGTGTGTGTGGTTGTGGTTTGTCCTTCTTTCTTGAAGAGGATCATGACATCAGGGATATGATGGCATGACTTGCAACAGAATTGGATTTGAGTGAGGGAAGGCTATGTAAAGTCACGAGCCTCACTTTCTCCTCCAGAGCAACCTGGTTCCAGTGTCTAGATATATATCAAGATGATTAGAGAAGTTGCTGGCATAGTGAATAGAGAGCTGACCTCAGAGTCAGAAAGCTGAAGTTCCACTTCAGACACATTTTGGCCATGTGACCCCAGGCAAGTCACTTAACCTCTTGCCAAAGAAAAAAAAAAACAAAAAAAGGAATGCTCAAGGTACACACAGAAATTCACCTCTCTTCCCATACCCAATTATCTCACAAAACTTCTTTTACTGCATCTAGGGGCTTGATTCATTTTAGGTTATTAATCTTCCTCTGTTTACACTCTTTCCTGTGAATCAACTTTGATCTAGTTATGGCATATTATAACTAAATGACAACAAAGTATTTCTGGTTAGGGGCATGGGAGGAGCAGCATTATTATACTTCTATTTCCTTGTGCCTCGTGCTGAGGTTGGATTCATTTCCCATTTTTCCCAAACTGTCCATTTGCCCAATCTCTATTGCTATTAGTTAGTGCTATTAACATTTAACATGCCACAGAGATTAGTGACCACTCTTACTATCATTGTATTACAAGGAATGTCAGAAAAGAACAGAGAACAAATGGGAGTTTCTAGTTACAATTAGATAGATAGATGGATGGATAGATAAATAGATAAAACTACCTGTTTTCAACTACTTTCTCTTTCAGGGAAGAGTTGAGATAAAAACTCCAGAGGAGCAGTATAATCAATATTAATGGCTTACTTCTCCTAACTCAAAATCACAGAGAAGAAAACTGATTCTGTAGGAATACCTGGGTTGCATCACCAACATGGTCCCAATAACAACAACACAGTACCCTCTCCTCTCAGTCTCTCTCTCTCTATTTGAAGAGTAAGGGGCATAAATCTAGGATAGTCCCAACATGAAGGGCAAACTCTACTCTTTTGACCAAGTTTCTCACCTTCTTGGGTCTTTCTTCCAGAAATCACCATAAAGCAATCCCCAAAGTCCCAGTTCCACATACATAACCACTAGTTGGAGAATTCCAGAGTAGTGTCTCTTATATCCAGTGTGATAACAACTTGGGATTACACTAATATGTGTACATGTTGTCTTTTCTAAAAGAATGAGCAAGAAAGTTTTCATTTTTTGTCCTTGTATACTCAGAACCTAGTACATAGCCTGGCACACAGCAGGCATTTAATGCCTATTGATTCCTACTCCACTATTCCTCCTAGAATATCTTTCCCCTCATTTTAATAAGCTATTGTCCTTAACTCTTATTCAAATGGCACCTAAACTCTTGCCTCTTCCATAAAGTGTTCTTGGAATTCTCAGAAGAGAGCTGACGACTTCCCTTCAGGAGATGATAACTTACCGTTGAGCTCCCAGGGCACTTCTCTGTGATCTCCACTCCAATTAGATTGGAACTAAACCTCTTCAAAACTTCAAGGATCTGTGATTTTATGGGTCTTCCCTCAACTTATGCAACCTTTCCATTAAGGAGATAGACTTTAAGAGTTTCTTGAGCAAAAATCTACCCTCTTGCAACCATTGTATCCAAACTAAGCTAGTCTGGTCCTCAGGCAATAGATACACAGACAGCTATCACCAATCTCCTTCTCTCAGCCTTTACAGTTTGGTAGGACCTCCCAGAGCTTCACTGGCATCAACTTCAAGAACCCAGAGTCACCTCCATCCCACAAGAACCCAAAGTCCCTAGAGCAGGTGTTCTTTGGAGGAAACTGGATCTACATGTGAAAGAAATAATAGTTCTTTCTTCTTTTCCCAGAACTTTTATTTTTGTATGCATTGGTGTGGAGAACTTTAATGAGCAGAGACCATGTCTTTAGTTTAAGTAGCTCTCCAACTCTTAAGGCTGTTTGAAAATGGAATGGGCTGCCTCCCAATGAAGAGGAAGAGACAAGGAAAAGTTGGAGAAAAAAGTGAGAAAGGAGAGGATAGAAGAGAAAAAGAAGGGGGATGAGGAGAACATCTAGTACATAGCACTTAAAAGGCTTAAAAACTACTTCATCTTGGAATTAGCTTGGGAGATAGTGAATTCCCCATCACTGGAGTGTTCAGGCGTAGTCTGAATGATTGCTGACTGTGGTCATGGTGCAAAGGATTGGGTGGGATGACCTCTAAGGTCCTTCCAATGTCCAGAGTCTATGATTAATGTTCTTTGTACAGCTCTTGATGTAACTAACAGTTTGTTCCTAAGGGTGCCAAGGGAACAAATGTGTGCAGAACAAAAAAAAAAAAAAGCTTAGAAAGAAAATTGCTTTTCTTAATAAAATATATGTGTGTGTGTGTGTGTATGTATATATATACAAACACATACATGTATATTTGTGTTGTACATTTTCATTTCAGTCAAATGCAATTTTATGTTGGGATATAATTTCTAAGCAATGTTCTACAAATAATCCCTGAATTCTAGATGTAGAACAAAAAAGCAACAGTCTTCAATCGTGCTGGACTTCTGGAAGATCAGTCAAGCTATAACATCTTAAGAGAGGAAGATTCTGCATGTCCTAATGCTGGGGTTACTGAAGTTCAGGCCTGGTTCATTTCAGGCCAAATGGCCCTGCATCTTCATTTACAAAGGGCAAGGGACGCAGGAAGACTTTACCATCTTGACTCTATCTGGGAGGCTCTAGGTCGGCTGGAGGGGATAAAAATGAGAGGGAAGGCAAGGTGTGAGTATGGATCAACCTAGACACATTTAGAGGACAAACCAAGCTCAGTACATTGTACAGTTAGGAAATTAATAAATGATTCTCAAGGCATATCAAAGTCTAAGGTAGCTAAAGGAAGACAGGTTAAATAACTGCTCCACCCAACCTTAAATAATATTTTAGATTTTTCTCTGTGCTTTATTTAAAAGCTTGAAAAGCTTCCAGTACTTGAAATACCTTTTTTAATCTCTCTTTTTCTTATTCCTTAGAAGAACCAGAGGGGAAGTAGTTGAACTCACTGGAATGACTGGCAAGGAAGCTTCCTCTGGAATAACCAGCCTGGCCAAGAACTCCAAACACAGAAACAGTCTAGAGACGCCTAGTTGACAAGTGCCTGTTAGAATGGGTTTCCATGAACTAGCTTTATGATTTAAATATTCAGCACTAAGACCATCGGGAAACTGCCCCTAATTGGGGCCACTTAGTCAACATTCCAGACATTTATTAAATCCTTCTGATGGAGAAAGGCTGGGCTAAGTACTGGGGGAGGTGCGAAGATGGGTTTGGGCAGATTCAATAACAACAAGGTTCAAAAACAGACTAGGGAAGTCTGTGTTCCTGGGTGTCTTTTCCTTGTATTTGTCAGAGTATTTTCCCTTGTCCAGTGAGTGGTCTTTGAGGGAGTTGAGCTCATGTGCCAGGCCAGGTTGTATGAGCTGCCCAAGGTCTGAGCATTCCCTTTCCTCCCTTTCTCTCTTCTCCCCTCCCCTCCACTCCTTTTCCCTTCTTTTCCCCTTACTTCTTCTTCTCTTCTCTTCCTTCCCTTCCCCATCCCTCCCTCCTTTCCTCTCTCCCTTCCTTCCTTCTCATCTTTCTTTTTTTTATTAGAAAAAAAACCCAAACATAATAGAGAAAGAAAAAAGTTTTATTGATAACTATTTTTCTAAGGCTTAGTAGTTTTCAAAGTGTTTTGAGATACATAGATTCGTATGTTATCAGAGGTCAAAGGGACCTTACAGATGATTTAATCCAAGAAGTTCTTAACCTTTTTTCTGTAATGAATCCTTTGGGCAGTCTGATGAAACCTATGGACCTCTTCTTAGGATAATGTTTTTAAACGCATCAAAGATATAGGACCACAAAAGGACTACAAAAGATAAAGGACTACAAAAGGACTACAATTATATTAAAATATAATTATAAAACATATTTTTAAAAGGCCATGAACTCTAGGTTTAGAACACCTGATCTGATGCATAATCCCTCTTTTTCTAAATGGAGGAACTGAGACCCAGAGAGTCCTATAGGATCATAGCTTTAGAACTACATAAAACATCAAAGGTCATGTTGTACAATCCTTTTATTTTGTAGATGAAGAAACTGAGGCCCAGAGATATTAAATAACTTGCCCAATCCAAAGTTAAGTAAGTGGCAGAAGAGGATTTGAACCCAGATCTTCTGACTCCAGATTCAAAGCTCTTTCTCCTGAGCCATACTGGAATGACTTACCCAAGGTTAAAAAAGAAACAAACATACACACACACAAAAAAGCTAGTCAGTGGTAGAGCTGGCACATGAACCTAGGTTTGCTGACTCTTGGCCCGATTTTCTTCCTCATTAGACTAAGCTCCTTGAGGGAAGGGATCATGTTTTTTTCCATTTGTATCTGAAACACTCAGTAAATTGCCTGGCACATAGTAGATGCTTTATTAGTGTCGATTGATTGATCGATTGATTAACCTAATCCAAAGCTCTCATTTCACAGATGAAGTGGCTCAGGAAGGAAAAGTGATTTATTCATGGTCACACAGCTCATGAACAGCAGATATGGCACTCACACCCATATCAACTCCTTCCCAGCCAGTGTTCTCTCTTTCTATGTCAAATTTTGATCTGTTCTATTGTTTCATACCTTGAGAGGCACTGTGCCACTGTAGCTTTAGCACCAGACTGAGATTCAGAAAGATATGGGTTCAAATTCTGCCTAAGAACCTTCTTAGATATATGGCCTTTTAAAGCCACCTAAACTGTCTCAATCTCAGTTTTCTTATTCATAAAATGAGGACAGTAATTCTTACCTAACAAAATAATTATCAGCATTTATACAGCACTTTAAGATTTGCAAATTGCCTTAAAATACTGATCTCATTTTATCCTGATAACAACCTTAGGATTCAGGTGCTATTAATATCTGTATTTTAGGGATGAGGAAACTGTGGCGGAGGTTAGGTGACTTCTACAGGGTCACACAGCTAGTGAGTTTCTGAGGCTAGATTTGTACTCAGGTCTTCCTGACTCCAGGCCCAGCTCTCTGTGCTCTGGGTTACCTAGCTTTTCCAAATTAGCTGCCATACAGGGATATATTTATTTTATTTATTTGAATGTTTCCCAGTTAACAAGTTTTAAAAAATTAACATTTTTTTTTAAATTTGGAACTCCAAATTCCTTCCCACTCTCCCAACCCAGAACCCTCCTTGAGAAGGCAAGCAATTTAATATCTATTACACACACAAAGTCATGCAAAATAATTTCCATATTAGCTATGTTGCAAAAGAAAACAGACAAAAGATGAAATTAGAAAAATAAAGGGTTTTTTTTAAAGTATGCTTCAGTCTTCATTCTGAGTTCATCGGTTCTCTCTCTGGAGATGGATAGCATTTTTCAGCATGAGTCCTTCGGAATTATTTTGGATCATTATCTTGATCAGAGATTTTAAGTCTTTCACAGTTGATCATCATTACAGTATTGCTGTTACTGTATATAGTGTTCTGGTGCTGCATACTTCACTTGGCATGAGTTCACATAAGTTTTTCTAAGCTTTTTTTTAAACCATACTGCTCATCATTTCTTTCTTCCTTCCTTCCTCCTTTCCTTCCCTTCTTTTTTTTTCTTCCCTCCTTTCTTTCTTCCTTTTTAGTTTTTGACATTCACTTTTGTAACATTTGGAGTTCTTAATTTCCCCCCCTTCCTTCCCTGCTCCTTCTCCAAGATGGCATGCAATCTAATATAGGTTATACATGTGCAATCATGTAAACATATTTCCACATTAGTCATGTTGTGAAAGGAGAAAGAGAACAAAAGGAAAAAGCCACCATAAAAAGTGAAAATAGTATGCTGCAATCTGCATTCAGACTCCATAGTTCTTTCTCTGGATGTGGATAGCATTTTCCATCATGACTCTTTTGGATTTGTCTTAGATCATTGTATTGCTGAGAAAAGCTAAGTCGATCA
Organism: Phascolarctos cinereus; assembly: GCF_003287225.1. Lineage (NCBI taxonomy): Eukaryota > Metazoa > Chordata > Mammalia > Diprotodontia > Phascolarctidae > Phascolarctos > Phascolarctos cinereus. Next base: position 323,642,783 of record NW_027555847.1, read on the forward strand.
TAGTTGATTACTGCACAATGTTGCTGTTACTGTGTACAATGTTTTCCTGGTTCTGCTCACTTCACTCAGAATCAGTTCATATAGATCTTGTTAAGTTTTTCTGAAATCTGAATACTCATCATTTTTTATAGCATGATAGTATTCCATTATGTTCATATACCACAACTTGTTCAGCTATTCCCTAATTGATGGGCATCCTCCCAATTTCCAATTCTTTGCCACCACAAAAAGAGCTGCTATAGATGTTTTTGTACACGTAGGTCCTTTTCCCCCTTTTATGATCTCTTTGAGATACAGACCTAGTAGTTGTATTACTAGATCAAAGAGCATAGTTCCAAATTGCTGTCCAGAATGGTTGGATCAGTTCACAACTCCACCAACAATGCCTGTTCATATCCTTTGACCATTTATCAACTGGGTAATGGCTCTTCTTTTTATAAATTTGACAAATTTATAAATTTCGTATTTGAGAAATGAGGTCTTATCAGAGAAAGTTGCTGTAAAATTTCCTCCCAGTTTCCTAATTTCCTTCTAATTTTGGCTGCATTGGTTTTGTTTATATGAAAACTTTTTAATTTCATGTAATCAAAATTATCTATTCTACTGCCCATGGTCTTCTCTATCTCTTGTTTGGTCATAATTGTTCCTTATTCACAGATCTGACAGCTATATTTTTCTATGTTCCCCTGATTTACTTGATATCCCCCTTTATGTCTAAATGATTTATCCATTTTGACCTTATCTTGGTTTACGATGTGACATATTGGCCTATGTCTAGTTTCTGCCAAACTCCTTTCCAATTTCCCTGGCAATTTTTGTCAAATGATGAGTTCTTACTCCAAAAGCATGGATTTGGGGGTTTATCAAACACCAGAATGCTATGGCCATTTACTACTGTGATTTGTGTATCTAATGTATTACACTGGTCCACGCCTCTATTTCTCAGTATAAGATTGTTTTTATGATTACTGCTTTTTAATATAGTTTGAAATCTGGAACTGCTAGGCCATCTTCTTTCATATTTTCCTCCCATTCATTCTCTTGACATTCTTAACCCTTTTTCTTCTGGAAAAAAATTTGTTTTTATTTTTTTTCTAGCTCTATAAAATAATTCTTTGGTAGTATGATTGGTGTGGCACTGAATAAATTAATTAACTTAGGTAGAATTGTCATTTTTATTATATTGATTCAGCCTATCCATGAGCAGTTGATATTTCTCAAATTATTTAGATCTGACTTTATTTGTGTGGAAAGTGTTGTGTAATTATATTCATAAAGTCCATGAGTTTGTCTTTGCAGGTAGACTCCCAAATGTTTTATAGTGTCTGCAGTTACTTTAAATGGAATTTCTCTTTCTAGGTCTTGCTGCTGGGCTTTGTGGTAGTATATAGAAATGCTGATGATTTCTGTGGGTTTATTTTATATCTTGCAACTTCGCTGAAAACATTCATTGTCTCAACTAGTTTTTTTAGCTGATTTTCTAGGGTTCTCAAAGCATACTATCATATCATCTGCAAAGAATGATAATTTTATTTCCTCATTATCCATTTTTATTCTTTCAATTTATTTTTTTGTCTTATTGCTATAACTAGAATTTCTAGTGCAATATTGAATAACAGTGGTCATAATGGACATCCTTGCTTCATTCCTGATCTAATTGGGAAAGCTTCAAATTTATCCCTGTTATATATTATACTTGTTCTTGATTTTAGGTAGATATTATCTATATTAAGAAAGCCAAAATTGATTTCCCTGGTTTCTAGTGTTTTTAATAAGAAAGCATGTTGTATTTTGTCAAAGGTTTTTTCTGAATCTATTAATACAATCATATGATTTTTGCTGTTTTTGTTATTGATATGGTCAATTATGCTGATGGTTTTCCTAATTTTCAACCAGCTCTACATTTCTGGTATAAATCCCACCCTGTCATAATGTATGATCTTTGTGATATATTGTTGTAATCTCTTTGCTAGTATTTCATTTAAAATTTTTGCATCAACATTCTTTAATGAAATTGGTCTCTAGTTTTCTTTCTCTGTTTTTTTGCTGTCCTTGGTATAGGTTTCAAACCTATATTTGCATCATAAAAGGAATTTGTAGGCTTCTTTCTTTACTATTTTTTTTTTAAATAGTTTATATAGTATTGGAACTAACTGTTCCTTAAATGTTTGGTAGAATTCACTTGTAAATTTATCTGCTCCTAAAGATTTTTATCTTAGGAGCTCTTTTATGGCTTGTTCAATTTCTTTTTCAAAACAGGATTTTTTAATATTTTATTTCCTTTTCTGTTAGTTTGAGCATTTTATAATTTTGTAAATACTCATCTATTTCACTTAGTTGTCAGTTTTACTGGCATATAATTGATCAAAATAACTCCTAATAAGTCCTTTAACTTCATCTTCATTGGTGGTGAATTCACCTTTTTCATTTCTGATACTAGTAATGTGTTTTTCTTTCTTTCTTTCTTTCTTTCTTTCTTTCTTTCTTTCTTTCTTTCTTTCTTTCTTTCTTTCTTTCTTTCTTTCTTTCTTTCTTTCTTTCTAAATCAAATTGACCAGTGGTTTACCTGTTTTGTTGGTATTTTCATAAAACCAGTTCCCAATTTTATTTATTATTTCGGTGGTGTTTTACTTTCAATGTTATTAGTCTCTCCTTTGATTTTCAGGATTTCCATTTTTGTGTTTAATTGGGAATTTTTAATTTGTTCTTCTTCTAGCTTTTTTTTAGTTGCATGCCAAGTTCATTGATCTGCTCTTTCTGTATTTTATTGATGTAAGCATTTAGAGATACACATTTTATCCCAAGCACTACTTTGACTGCATCCCACAAATTTTGGAAATGTCTCATTATAATCATTCTCTTTAATGAAATTATTGATTGTTTCTATCATTTGTTCTTTGACCCACATATTCTTTAGTATTAAATTATTTAGTTTCCAATTAGATTTTAATTTGTGCTTTCATGGCCCTATATTAAATTTAATTTTTATTGAATTATGGTCTGAAAAGGGTGCATTTAATATTTCTGCTTTCCTGTGTTTGATTTGTGGGGGTTTTATGCCCTGATACAAGGTCAATTTTTGTAAAGGTGCCATGTACAGTTGAGGAAAAAAGTATACTCCTTTCTATTCCCATTCAGTTTTCTCCAGAGGTTTATCATATCTGTCTTTTCTAAGATTCTATTCATCTCTTTAACTTCTTTCTTATTTGCTTCTTGATCAGATTTATCTAACTCTGACAGGGGAAAGTTGAGGTCTCTCACTACTACAGTTTTACTATTTCTTCCTGTAATTCATATAACTTTTCCTTTAAAAATTTGGATCCTATGCCATTTGGTGCATACATGCTTAGTATTGAGATTATTTCATTGTCTGTGGTTCCTTTTAACAAGATGTTGTTTCCCTGCTTATTCCTTTTAATTAGGCCTATTTTTGCTTTTGCTTTATCTGAGATAATGCTTTTTTTTTTTTAACTTCAGTTGAAGCATAATAGATTCTGCTTCAGCTCCTTGTTTTAACTCTGTGTGTATCTCTCTGTTTTAGGTATGTTTTTTGTAAACAATATATTGTTGGATTCTGGTTTCTGTTTTAGGGGTGAGTTTATCCCACTCACATTCACAATTATGATTAATAACTGCATTTATTTCCCTCCATCCTATTTGCTTCTGTTAATCTTTCTCTCTCTCTTTTTTTATCCTATCCCTCCTCTGAAGTCTGTTTTACTTCTTACCACTGCCTCCTACTTACCTGTTGAGTAAGATAGATTCCTACTACCAATTAAATATATACATATATATATATTCAATTATATCTACTAAAATATTATATAATAAAATTATATATGAATTATATGTACTCAAATATATATGCATATGTATGTGTACATATACATACATATACATATGCGTGTATTACCCTTCTTTGAACCAATTTAGTTATGAGTGAAGTTAAAGCATTGCCTGCCCTCCTACCACCATTTCTCCCTTCACTTTAAAAACTGTTCCTTGCATGCTTCTTTTATGTGAGATAATTTCCCGCATTTTTCCTCTTCCATTCTTTTCCCAGGGCATTCCTTTTTCTTACCTATCCATTGTTTTTATGTCATCTCAACATAATCGACTCATTCTTGGACCCTCTTTCTATGTGGAGTTCTTCTAACTGCCCTAATAATGATAAAGTTCTTAGAAGATACATGATTCATCTTCTCATATAGAAAGGTAAGCAGTTTAACCTTATTGGGTCCTTTATGGTTTCTCTTTCATTTTTATCTTTTTATGCTTCGAGTCTTGAATTTGAAAGTCAAATTTGCTATTCAGCTCTAATCTTTTCATCAGGAATGCTTGAAAGTCCTCTATTTCATTAAAAATCCATTTTTCCCATGAAGGATTATACTCAATTTTGCTGGATAGTTTTATTTTTGGTTGTAATTTTAGCTCTTTTGCCTTCCAGAATATCATAATCTAAATTGTCTGCTCCTTTAATGTGGTGGCTGATAAATCTTGTGAGATCCTCCACAGCATTAGAATAATTCTTTCTGGCTACTTAAAATATTTTCTTTTTGAGCTGGGAGTTCTGGAATTTAATTATAATAGTCTTTGCAGTTTTAATTTTAAGGTCTCTTTCAGAAGAGTGGATTCTTTCAAATTCTCTTTTACCCTCTTATTATGTGCTAGCAGAGCAGTTTGCCTTGATGATTTCTTCAAATATTATGTCTAGGCTCTTTCTTTGATCATGGCTTTCAGGTACTTTAATAAGTTTTTAAATGATCTCTTTTCAAACTTTTTCTGATTAGTTGTTTTTCCTAGGAGATAATCTACATTTTCTTCTATTTTCCCCCATTCTTTCGCCTTGATGATTTCTTCAAATATTATGTCTAGGCTCTTTCTTTGATCATGGCTTTCAGGTACTTTAATAAGTTTTTAAATGATCTCTTTTCAAACTTTTTCTGATTAGTTGTTTTTCCTAGGAGATAATCTACATTTTCTTCTATTTTCCCCCATTCTTTTGACTTTGTTTTGTTATTTCTTGATGTTTCATGAAGTCATTAGCTTCCACTTACCTAATTCTACTTTTGAAGGAAGTGCGTTTTTTTTTTCTTGTGGGCTTTTTCCCTTTTTTTTTTCCATTTGGCCAATTCTGCTCTTTAAGGAGTTTTTTTGTTTTTGGGGTTTTTTTAGTTATTTTATTTTCCCCCACTTACATGTAAAAACCACTTTTTAACCCTCATTTTTTTTTAAACATTGAGTTCCAGGGGGAAGCTAGGTAGCACAATGGACAGAGCACCAGTTCTGAAGTCAGGAGGATCTGAGTTCAAATCCAGCCTCAGACACTTAACACTTACTAGCTGTGTGACCCTGGGCAAGTCACTTAGCCCCAATTGCTTCTCAAAACAAACAAACAAACAAACAAACAACAACAACAAAAACAAACAAAAAACAAAAAAAAACCGAAGTTGTTCAGCCATTCCCCAATTGATCAGAATCCCCTCAATTTCTAATTCTTTGCTCCCCAAAAAGAGCTGCTATAAATATTTTTGTACATATTAAGTCCTTTTTTTTTTTATCTCTTGTGGGATGCATACCTAGTAGTTGTAGTGCTAGGTCAAAGGGTATTCATGGTTTTATAGCCCTTTGGGCATAGTAAGGAGTTGTTCTGTTTTTCTTTTTTTTTTTTTTTTTGGCAATTGGGGTTAAGTGACTTGCCCAGGGTCACACAGCTAGTAAGTGTCAAGTGTTTGGTCTGAGGCCAGATTTGAACACAGGTCCTCCTGACTTCAGGGCTGGTGCTTTATCCACTGTACCACCCAGCTGCCCCAGTAGTTATTTTCATCAGTGAATTTCGGCCAATTCTGTTTTTAAAGTATTATTTTCTTTAGTATTCTTATGCCTTTTTTTTTACCAAGCTGTTAATTGTCATTTTAGAATTTTCTTTCTTTGCTTTCATTTCTTTGCCTAATTTTTCTCCACCACTTTTATTTGATTTTGAAAATAATTTTAACTACTCCAGGAATTCTTGTTGTGTTTGTGTCCAATTCTCATTTTTCTTTGAGGCTTTGCTTGTAGCTGTTTTGGTTTTATTGTCTTCTTCTGAGTTTGTATCTTGCTCTTCCCTGTTACCGTAGTAGATTTTTATGGTCAGGTTCCTTTTGTTGTTGTTGTTGTTTGCTCATTTTTCTTCCCTATTTCTTGACTTGGAATTTTATGTTAAATTTAAGCTTTGTTTCTAGTTTGAGGGGTAGGGGAGAGAGAAGGACATGTTCTCAAGTTTCAGGCTTTTTTGTGCTACTGTTTTCAGAACTACTTCTGGGGATTTGAAATTTTCTTTGCTTCCAAGGTGGTATGATCTAGGAAGAGGTATGGCCACTGCTTTCCTGGTCTGCACTCTGGTCCTTATCCAGGAAAGGCCCCTGATCCCTTGGTACCAGAAATGATATTGTTCCTCAGGATCCCTGATCCCTAGTGACCAAAAGTGATATTGCCTCTCAGGGCTTCAGCTTCCTCTTGACCAAACATGTTCCACTCCATCCTTAAAGTATGACCTAGAAGTGGGTATAGTCAATGGAGCTGCCCATCTGGTCTTGTGTCCTGTGCTAACACAGGAGCCCCCTGTAAATGTCTTTCTAACCAGTTGCCAGTCTCCTTATCGTCTGACTTGAGAGCTCCCAAAGCCACTGTTGCTGCTTCTGTTGCTACCTCCTGTTTTACCACTGGTGTTTCATCTACATGGTCTCTGGGCCACCTTCTACCCCTATGTCACAGATCTCCCTCTTTATGACCTTCCTAAGTTGTCTTGGCCTGGAAGAATGCCTTACTCTGACCTTTTACTGGCCCTTCAGAATTCAATTTGAGGTGTTATTTTACATTTGTTTATAGGGCAATGTTGGAAGAGCTCAGTTGAGTGCTTTTTCTACTCTGCCATCTTGGCTTTACTTCTAAAAGTCCTATTGTTATTCTTAATGAGACTATTAAGAGCAAGGATTATTCCTATATCTCTGATACTATTTATTTTAACACTGATTGTGGTCACTTTCCATTGATTCCTCCCTCCCCCAAATACCCTTTTGTAACCTAGAAGTATGGTTAAGAAGAACAAATTAATATATTGGCTGTGTCTAACAAGGTCTACACACCATTCTTCACTGATAGTCCACCACCTTTCAGTTTTTAAGCCTCTGAAGTCACTATTGGTCACTTTGTTGATTAGAATTCTGAAGTCTTTCAATACTGTATATAAATAATGTTAGCACACCAGGGAAAGCTGAACAGTTAGACTGTGTGGCAAAGAAAGCTGCTAGAATCAACAGTTAATTTTTTTCTCCCTTAATTATCAGAAATGTTTACTGTCCTCCTTTACCCCCCAAGTCAGCATGGAAATACCGAACTTCTCTTCCTGACTCATAAATGAAAGCAATGGGCTCAGAGTCCTAGAACCATTCTGAAGGAGCTTACACAATAAGATACCCAGTCCTCTTTCCAAACCACATGAGTCAGATGAGTTCTTTGATTTCTGAAAGCTTAACTGTTCTCAGTTACTAAAACTTAGCAAGTTTCTTCATTGCCCAGTGTTCAGGTAGGACAGATCATTTATTATGAATAGGCAATCTTCTGTTCTCCCACCTACACTTTGAATATACACAACTAGGGCCAGCTCTAGGAAAAATTATGAAACAGGAGAACAGAGGCAGCTGTGGTGGAGGAGAAAGAACACTGCCCATGGAATGAACAGGCCTGCATTAGAAGCCTGGGTTTTCCACCTTTAGACTTAGATGAACTTGGCCAAGTCTAGTGAGCCCCTCCCCTGCTCCTTGGGTCCCAGTTCTCTTATCTGTATAAACGAAGGGGTTGGATTGGTTATCTTTAAGGTCACTTCCAACTCTAATGCTTAGAACTCCATAAGGATGGATGATTTGGGACTTCCTTTGATCATTCATTTAATGCTATTACTTTTACCTCCCCACCCCCTCCAGTGCTTCATATCCTGTCTCTCTTTCCTCATCAATTCTTATTGCCCTATGTTCTGGTCTTTCAGGGCCTTGCTCTCTCTAGGGGCTAATCTGATAAACTAATAGAAGCCAAGGTGTTAATGGGCAATAATAGCTTACTGCTAATGACTGGTCCCAGATAATATTTACTTTTTAACAAGTTTCTAAAATTAAAGAGTGGTTTAGCAAGCAATGTGGGAATTCCAGGCACTGAGGTAGTACTTACTGGTGGGCCTATATTTATTTAACCTTTTTTTGCATGTGTGTAGAGAGAGACTTTGTACCTATTAATCACAGCATAGAGACTTACCCTACCCAACATAAAATTAACCTTCTCTCTTAGGAAGAAAAATACATACATATATACATATACATACATACATATATATATATACACACACACAGATATATATAGATATATATACACGCCATACTATACATACTTCTATTTATCAGATCTTTCTGTGGAGGTGGATAGCATCTTCCTTCAGAGGTCCTTTGTAACTGATGTGCTTTCTTTTAAAAAGTTTTGTTGATGTTCTTTAAAAAAATACTATCACTTTCCAATAACTTCTCACCTCACTCTAAATGACTACTTCCTTTAACAAAGAATTACAGTTAAGAAAAAAATTAAAAATGAAATAATTTTTTAAAAAATACATTGACTATGTCTGATAAGGTATGCCTCATTCTTCACTTGTAGTCCACCACTTCTTTGTCAACAGGTGGGAGGTATGCTTTGCCACCAGTCCTGATGGTACATGAACTGATCAAAATTATGAAGTTGATGAATTTCCATAATGACAACAGTAAGATGTAAATTATTTACCTTACCACAGACACCATAAAAATTGTTCTCTTGGTTCTGCCAGAAGCCATTTGCCAAGAATTCTTTCTTCTCCAATCTTCCTCATTTTACAATCACTTAACATCCTCTTCCTCCCCAATTTCCTCTTCATTCCAGTCTTTGATGAAACAGGAGCCTTTCTCCTTGCCTGAGCCAGCTCTTCTGTGTGTCCCCTTGATCTCATCCCCAGAAGATTGTCTCTGTTGTTATTGGCTCCTCTCTCTAATCTTCAGTCCCTCTCTATTTATTGGTTCCTTTCCTGCTTCCTAAAAACACTCCCAAATCTCCCCCCCCATTATTGAAAAATAAACAAACAAAAAATCCATGTTATTACCCCTATATCTCCCCCTTCTCTTACTCTATTCATACAACCCTGTAATCTGTCTTTTTTCATGGTCACGCAACCAAACTAGCTCTCTCCAAAGATACCAATGATCTCCTAATTGTCAAATACACAGTCTTTTCTCAAACGTGACCTCTGCAGCATCCGGTACGTTTCACTATCCCTTCCCCTTGGAGATTCTCTCTTCTCTTGACTTTCTTGACTCCAGCCTTGCCCCTTCTATCTGTCTGATCACTACTTCTTTGTCTCTATTGCTGGATCTTCATCCATATCACACGTACTTACTGGGGGTGGGAGGGGGGTTGGTAAACCCGTACTCTTTCCTGGGCCCTCTTCTCTTTTTTCTCTATACTCTCTCATTTGGTGACCTCTTTAGCTCCCACGGGTTCAATTGCCTGCCATCTTTGTGCAGATGATTCCCAGACTGATATATTCAGCTCTAGTCTTTCTCCTGAATGTCAGTCCTGTATCACTAATTGCATATTGAACATTTTGAACTAGATATCCTACAGGCATCTCAAACACAACACATCCAAAGCAGAATTTGTTGATTTTCCCCATAAACTCAGCCCACTTCTTAACTTCTCTATTACTGCAGAGGGCACCACCATCCTTCCAGTCACCAATGTCCTCCTCAACTGATTACTCTTACACCCCACCTATTCAAGATCTTGTTTTTATTTCCATAAAGTCTCTTGCATTAATTGTTCTACTCACACCTTCACCACTCCAGTTTAAGCCCTCATGTCTTCTGGGACTTGTAATAGTTTCCTATTTGATGACCCTAGTTCAAGCCTCTATCCCCAACCCAAATCCATTGTCCACCCAGCTGCCAAAGTGACTTTCCTAAGGCATAGATCTGATCATGCCATTCCCCTACCCAATAAACTCCAGCGGCAATCTCTTACCTCTAGTACCAAGTATAAACTCCTCTGCTTGAAATGTAAAGCTCTTCACAACCTTGTTCCTAGTATCTTACACTTTCTTCCACTCCATGATTCAACCGTGTTCATTGTTCATTCACAAAGCTCTATCACCCAAGTGATACTGGCTGTACCCAAATCTGTAATGATCTCCCTTTTCACCCCAAAGGTCTTTCAGAATTCTTGGTTTCCTTCAGAAATCAGACTAAGGGCCAGAAGTGTTTCTAAACAAAAGCATTTCCTAATCTTACTCCACCGTCCTCTACTTCAATACTGCACGCCTTCCCATAATCACCTTTTATTCATTTTGTATACATTTTGTATATGCTTATATACATACATGATGTCTCCCAATTAGAATATCAGTTTGAGGAGGACAGGAACTGTTTCTTTTTTCTCTTTGAATCCCAAGCCCTCAGCACAACGCATAGGACATAATAAGCACTAAATAAAGGTTTGCTGATTGATAGATCAATTGTAATTTCACTCTGCATCAGTTTATATATATCTGACCAAGTTTCTCTGAATTCCTGATAACCATAATACATGAAGAATAATATTTCATTCCATTCCAACTTGTTCAGCCAGTCCCATTCCATGGGTAATTACTTTCCTTCTAGCTCTTTTCCACTATGAAAAGTACTGCTATAAATATTCTTTCCTTCTGTCTTTGACCTCTACAGGGTATATGTCATGGGCTTTCAAGTATTGTCTGTTATTTCTTTAGTTGCCCTTCTTCCAGTAGAAGCAGTATTTTAACCTTCAGCACTAGAGAAAGTCCCAAAGATGGCTCTCACACACAATAAAGGCTATTAATTCAGATGAAATATTGAAAGGAGATGTGAAAGGAGAAGGAAATGCATTAAGAAGCACATTTAAGGAGACTTTCCCTTCACAGTTGTCTAATGAATTATAATTGTCTTTGTTGTCTGGCTAAACAAATGAGAAGAATCTACCATGGATCCAGAACTGGAAAGGATCCCAAAGGCCCATCTCATCCCACTTTCTCATTGTACAAAGAAAGAAACTGAGGGCAGGGTAGTTGAATAATTTACGCAAGGGCACAATTAAATATCAGCAGCAGGATTTAAACCCGGTCCCTTTGACTCCAGAGTCACTGTTTTTCCCCCTGTAGCATGTTTACAGGGGGAAGCTGGGTGGCACAATGGATAGAGCACTGGTCCTGGAGTCAGGAAGACTCATCTTCCTGAGTTCAAATCCGGCCTCAGACACTTATTAGCTGTGTGACCCTGGGCAAGTCATGTAACCCTGTTTGCCTCAGTTTCCTCATCTGTAAAATGAGCTGGAGAAGGAAATGGCAAACCACTCCAGTATCTTTGCCAAGAAAACCCCAAATGAGGTCACAGTCAGAAATGACTGAACAACAACAATAGCAACAAAGACATATTTGCATGAAAGTAGGAGAGGCCTTTTGATCTGTTGTGGCTCATAAAATTAGATATGACCACCTCCAACTTTATGAATCTTTTCTAAATTCCTGTGGAAGAAATTAGTTACCTAAATATCTTTTTTTATCTGTCATCCAGTTTGATTATGATCCAGTTGACACTCTCTGCTTTTTTTTCCCAGTGTTTCCCTCTTTTAAAAAAATATGTAAAAAGCACCTGGAGACAATGGGTGGAGGGGACTGAATACAAGGTGAGAACAGAAAAAAAATCACAGTGAATAGAGAAATGGCTTCTTTTTTTTTAAGTGATCAAGTAGACAACTTGAACAAGTGTTCTGATTGCAGTTAATGAGTTTGTCTTTCTCATCCTGAACACAGGATGTAATTATTGAAAACCTTTCACTCAAAGCATCTCTTTAATAGTGAAGAAATTCATGGCATAATTTATCTCCTTTCATAATGGGAACTCTAGCCAGCCAGTTATGAAAGGGTAGTAATTCTTCATTGTATGCCTGAGTAACCTATACTAAATGGAGGAGAGGTTGATTTTCCCCAGGCTGGGAATTTCCCTGACACTATGAAAGGCTAGCAGGTTTCCTTTACATTTCCCAAGCAGCTGTAATCCTCTGACATTTGTAAACCCGATTTATGCCACTCTGATGAGAGTATGAGATATGTGGCAGGCAGACTCGGCTCCAGAGGTGAGGTAGAAGAAACAAAACTTGGCCCATGGCTCAGTACACCATTGGCTTTAGTAGAGAGGAAACAGAATGTTCATTCATGGTCTTGCAAAGACATTCTCAAGACAAGCCCTACCCATAAATTTCTAAGCAAGTAGTTGGTATTTTCAGTTTTGTTTTTTTTTTTTTTTGAGGAGTGGGAAATAAAAAATAGGCCAGTCTTTGCAGGGCACTGGAGTTTAGAATGACCTTCTCTCAATGATTTGGCAAAGTCCTCTAAGACATGGGGCAAAACTTGCCTGTCTGGGCCCATCCTTTTGTCTGATGAGACATTGTCGTTCCATGTTTGTGACTCTTTCTGTTCAAGGTTTACATTTTAAATGTACTGGGAATAATAAGTTAATCTTCCCATGCCCCTCATCAGTTCTGGCTAGAAGCATACCTGCAGTTTGTCCCCATCAAGCATCACCTGTGCTGTCCTTGGAGCTAAGGCCCTTCGAGCACTCCTGGCCCGTTCTGCCTCAGTGCTGAAAGATCCGGGCTTTAAGAATGGCACAGTAATTGAATTGGTCCCCATGGCTGGGAGGAGGGAAGGAGGCAACTGTGGTAACACTGCAGTAGTGAGGACTAGCCATAGAGTCAGGAAGAGATGCCCAGTCAGTAGACCTTAAAAGGAGTGACTACATTCTCTGATGTTCTCTCTTCTTTCCTGTCTCTTCAATATGAAGCAAGTAACTCCCACTTTCTCTGATTTCCTGTGAGGTGTGTGAGAGGAGTAGCTGCATTTGTGGTGGCTTTGAACACATAGACTGTCTAGGCAAATCTAATCTTGGGCTTCAGGCCTCAAGTTGCCTTTTCTACTTTGTATTTCTATTCCTGACTGATGTTGTTTGCCCTTTGTTCTTGAAGAAGACCAAAGACATCAAGAGGGTGATGACTTGACTTGCAGGTGAATTGAATTTAAGTGAGGGAGGGCTGTGCAAAGTCACCAGCCTCACTCTTTCCTCCAGGGCCATCTCAGTCCAGTGACAAGACATAGGTCAGGATGAATGGAGATGACCCCAGATGCAGTGGGAGACCTTGGCCTTTTTTAAACTAAGGTTTTTCCAAGGGTGGCAATACCCATTCTAGGTATTGATCTTATCCAGGTGATGGGGTACAGAAATCTATCTTACCCTACAGGAAAATAGAAGGGGAAGAGGTAAGAGAAGGAGGGAAGTGATGATAGAAGGGAGGACAGATTGGGGGAAAGGGTAATCAGAATGCATGCCATGTTGAGGTGGGGGGAAGGGAGAGATGGGGAGAAAATTTGGAACTCAAAAAGGAAGTGAATGTAGAAAACTAAAAATAAATAAATATATTTTTTAAAGCCAAATAAAAAATGAAGAAAGGAAGGAAAGGAGAGAGGAAGGGGAAAAAGGAGGAAGGGAGGAAAGGAAGGACAAGGGAAAGAAATAAAAAAGAATTTAAAGAAAAAGAATTTAAAAATATGCCCCTGATCTTGAGCTAGATATTTCCAGCCTCAAAAGCAACCTTTGAGTTGCTGTGAAGTGTGAGATGTCAGGAACTCCTAGGACCCTCAGATGGTACCAGCTTCACTATGGGAGGTTGGTACCCACTACAGCTGGGGTGTATGGGGTACTCAAGGAAGACTAGCTCCTCTGGTGTAATGGCTTGCTGAGCCCTTTTCAGGGCTGCTCATCCACTTTTGTAGCTACCTGTCACCCAACTCTCACCTGTGGCTCCAAGAAGCTATAGCACGCATAGTGGCCACACCCTGGTAAAACTGTCTAGTCAGATAGGCTAAACCAGGCTGAGAGCAATCAACAGGCTTCAAACCCATCAGTGAGTTAGAGGGATTTCTAGCCGAAGCATGTGAAAATTTCCCCAAACGGAATGGGCAAATGAGAATAATTTATTCCAATGTTCATTAAGGTGGCTGAAACAGTCACTGTGGAGAGGTTAGAGCTCGGTCAGACATCAAAGATGCCAAAGTCGTCCACTGCACCCTGGGCCATCACAGTTGGTCCTGATTTTTGTCTTGCACTGGACTTCAATGACTCTGGAATAGAGAGTGAGGCTGACAGCTCTGACTCACTCAAATCCAATTCACAATAAGGTCAAGACGTCATTCCATGACGTCATTGATCCTCTTCAAAAATGAAGGGGAAACAATGACAACACCCACTACAGCTACTATAATGTTTCTTGGAGAAGACAACTATCTAGAGAAGGAGCACAACCCTTAGCCTGCCTGGCCAGAAGATATTTTACCTTGAGGGAGCTGTTTGGCCAATATAATGATGAGGCAAAAGAGAAAGACCCATTGAGCAATCTCACAAAATGTCTCATGTTTGATGTTTATCAATCTTTCCCCCCCTCTATTTTCATCCAAGTCACTTTTATTTCTACTGTGGTCAAATTTAAATGGACATTATTAAATGCTTCATACACTTTTCAATTCAAATAAGGTTATCATTCACTCTATAATCTAGAAGGAGAAAAAATTCTATAATGCCATGTATATATTCTAGGTTATATCCTAAGCATGACTAGGGTTTTCATTGCTTTATAATAGTAGGCCTTTAATGTTTGTTGAGTGAATAGGCAGGTATCTCAGAAATATTGTTTAGCTTCTAAAACTACACTAAAAAGGACCCACTGACAAGAGTAACAATTACCGAAATTATCAGTTAAAAAGGACCACTATTAAAGGCAATGCAGTTGGTATCACCTTGTGTCTTTTCTTTGAATGATAGGAAACAGGACAGAGAAAGATGAGAGAGGTTTAAAAACTATTAATTGGTCTAGAGTGATGAAATTAATTGCTAAACTTGAAATAAAGCTCCTAGCCATCTAGAGCCTTTTGGGTAGTGGCCCTAGGTCCTAGTTGAAAAAACCTTAATCTGAACTGAAACGCATCTGGAACACAGTTTAAAATATAGATGAGCAGAATTATAAAGGCAGTGATTTTTCCCCACAGTAGACAAGAAACAAAATAAAAAGAAGATATCTAATTCTCACTAAAATGAATTCTTTCAATTCCAAATAAATGAAAATAATTAGATATTGCAAGTAGAATTTTAAATTTATCTACAACTAAGGGTCCTAAGGACAAGTCAAGTTTGATATATTTTCATTTGTACATGGTTGCTTTTCTAGGACCTCCCTTTTCATTTAGATCCTTTTTTTCTTATGAATTATCAGAGTATTTCATTTTGTACTTCCGAAGAAATTTTATACTGTATTTAGTATTGCAATTACTTGAGCAATCCTAACCTCCCCCAGTGGATGGTAAACTCCTTGAGGGCAGGGATTTCTTAATCATCTCTGTATCCTCTCAGTTCCTAACAATGTCTCCATCAAATTATGGCTATAAAATATAGACCTACAAGAAGAGCTAGCACCTGCTGCATTGAAGTAAGGATAGGAGCTCAACGGTGAATCATTTATTTAACTTCCAAAGAGTAGAGAGATAGAATGCTATGTCACACACTTACCTCTTTGTTGTTGTTATTGTTCAGCCATTTACCAGTCGACTCTTTGTGACCCCATTTGGGCTTTTCTTGGTGAAGACGCTAGAGTAGTTGCCATTTCCTTCTCTAATTCATTTTACAGCGGAGGAAACTGAGGCAAACAGGGTTAAGTGCCATTGTTCTAATGCCAAATTGTACATTAGAAGAAAGTAAAAGAGGATAACATGTTTCTGGTTTGCTAAAATCATATCTGCCTTCCTAATTTGTTAACTTGTTAAATAATTAACATTCTGAATCTGAAATATAACTTTACATAAGGACTAAATCAGTTCAACAGAATTATATTGAAATCTCTAGCTCACAGAAAAATTTTCACCAACTTTCTGAATGACCAGCTGTCATGGCAGTGTTGTACCTGATGGGAGAGGATAAGTGCCTTAACACAGTCACTACCAGCATTCAATTTTCAGTAGCATTTTATTTTTAGTTTTTATTGAAATTCTTAATTTGCTTATCATATTAATACCTTTCAGTTATAAGTAAGCTCCCTCCAATTTGCATGATTGGATTAAATACTAGTCCCAAATTGATTTTTTGTGATGCTAGGATGTTTCTAAGCTGAAAAATGGCCAGGTATTTTTTATTAGGTGAGTTTTTTATTTGCACATTTTGTGAGGCCATACCCAGATCTTGACAAAGCACAAGCTGTTTTTCTCATGTGTCACTCAATGGGTCCTTAAGCTGGTCCTCATCACTTCTTTCAGCATACAATTAGGAAAAATACAGGTTCAAATAATTTATTCCAACCCATTCCTTCTAAAACATCTTCTTCATATCGGAGGAAGAAGGCCACAGATGCAGAGTAGTGCCCAGTGTTCATGTAACTTTCAGCCAGCTGGGTATGGAATTTTGTTAGCTCCCTGTGTAAAATATTGAATGAACAAAATGGCAAGATAGGAGCCCGGCCTGGAAGAGAAGCTGGGATGGCAGCAGCAGCAGGAGGGACATTGCCATCTTGGTCCAAGTATCAACTTTCAAGAATGTAATAGGCATTGTAAGTTGATCTTTTGTGTTTAGGTTTTTGTCAATGTATACTCATGAATCTTTTTGTGATTTAAACATTTCTTTTGTGTGGAGGAAATAAATAATTGTCTTATATATCATCTACATCACATACCAAGTACTTTTCTAATTCCTTTTGAAAAGACTGTAGTTATGAACCAAACCTGAACTCCAAGCTGTTCTCAGCACTTTGGGAGGGAGAGGAAAGGTGTAAAGAGCCAGAGGACGTTGGAAGAAGAGCCTGATGCTTCTCTGTAGAAGCCAAGCTCCCCTAAGTACTAAAACCAGCACAAAAATAAGGATTCAAAGCTAAGGACCCCCCCTTTAATGGGAGAGGGAGAAGGTAAATGCCCCAGTTCCTTCTGGGCCAAGTGTATCCTGTGTTATTACATAAATAAATCATGTGAATAGTAGTTTTAGAAAAGGCTTTTGTGAGCATCCATTTTGTGGTTTCTCTTCTCACAGAATACTTTTAATAGAAGCTTCCTTGTAAGTTCTAAAGCCAGAAAAAGCTTTAACAAGTGCTTCCAATTATCTCAATCATTCTCTGTTGATTGCCCCTGATTGTAGGCTAAATAGGACAGAAAGTAATCATTTATCTACCTACTGGGAGAAATCCATAGACCCTTCTAGAAACTATATACTGAAACTCAGATCACTTTTCTAGGATTGAGGCATAAGGTTTTAGGCAAAACTGAACTGGTTTGAACAGCTTTGGGAGCCATTGAGTTATAATGAGTCTTTTTTCAGATCATCCAAAGCAGCAAACTTACCCAATAAACAATGGATACTGGTGGAAAACTTGGCAAAAGCTGCATATTTGCCACTGTGTTACATGTTTCAACTTTGAGGCTAAAACACAGCATCCAGAAATGCTGAACTGTCCAAGGGTGTGAACACATGTTGCATCACCTAGAAGAATCTGTAATAACTTTGTTCCACAGGGTCAGCAGAGGCTGAATCTCTGATTCCTATGCAGCAACCTTTTCCACCCACCCATCCCCACATGGGTTCTGCTTGAGAAGACTGAGTAGACTTATGGTCAAGTCATTTAAAAAAAAACAATTTATCAAGTGCTTACTTGACGCAAGGCATCAGGGAGAAAAAGACAAAAAAAATCCTTCCCCTCAAAGAGCTTATATTCTAGTAGGGTGAGGTAGTAAATTAAGGAACCTAACAAATAACTTTTTAATCGAGTTGCTATGATTGGTCAACAGGAATGAAATAATAACTCACTCAATATAGCACGTAAAGGTTAGTAATTTTCAGTCATGTCTGACTCTTTGTGACTGACCCCTTTTGGGGTTTCCTTAGCAAACATACTAGAATAGTCTGCCATTTCCTTCTCTAGCACATTTTCATAGATGAGGAAACTGAGGCAAACAGGATTAGGTGACTTGTCCAGGGTCACACAGCTAGTAAGTGTCTGAGGCTAGATTTGAACTCAGGAAGACAAGTCTTCTGACTCTAGACCCAGCATTCACTAGCCTGAAAGTCTATTTACCTTTCTTTGTTTTAAATGTCAGCTTTGTTTTTATAAACAGTATTAACCACAGCCCTTTGCAAGCCTGGGTATACTTATTGGAAATTCAGTTGGGAGGAGGCAACTGAGGGAGGAAGTCTCCTCAGAGAGGAGGTAAAAATATATTTAACACTGAGGTGTTTTGTCAGACACTATCTCTGGCTGGGGGCTCAGAGATTTAAAAAAAATGACAAAGAATTACAAATTCTCTAGCAAAACTTTTCAGAGCAGAAAAAGTAGCATTTGTACAAAGAAAGTCATATAGGCAAGGACTCAGTAGTACAGAATAGTAGGAATGAATAAGAGTGGTTGGACAACCTTGTCCATAACTTCATTCCACTGCTATTCACTTGAAAAGCTTCTCTCAAGTAACTCCTGCTCAGAGCCCCCACACACACTTCAAATTGCCCATGAGGGGCCTGAATGCTGAACAAGGGCAAGTGTGGCCCACTGTATGACTCATGGCCATGGGAGTCTCATGAGGGACTTCCTCAAGCCCATCTATGTATGCTCTCCTTACCCACGATGCCCACACTGCCCTCTGTCCCAGAGCCTGGTTTGCAAGAAGAGAGGGGGTGCTCGAGCATCTGAGGTTCCTGTGTCTGGGAAGGCAACCCAGCCAATGGTAAAGTGCTGAGGTCTGACCTCGTGGTCAGAGGTCAAGGCCCCATGGCCTTGTCATGCAGTCTTGGAAGGGCGTAACTTGTTTGTTCTTTGTTTTTTTTTTAAGACAATATTCATAAGTATAGGATATTTTAAGACTTGTAAAAATAACTTGTTTGTTCAAATTGAAGGGGGGAAACCCAGAGAAGATATTTGTTATTTAAAATATAAACCCCACTTAACCCATAGCTCTGAGGTTTTAATACAACTTCCTTCTAGATTCAGCTATCTTTGGTGGCTGGCTGAGTGCAACTTCTAGGTTCTAGGCAAAAACAAAAACAAAAACAAAAAGCTTATGGAAGACTTCTAAAGAGAGAAATTTTTTTGTTAGTATGATTGGGTAGAATAAAAAATGAAAATTCAGAGGGGAGAAAGTTACTAGATTGTATACAGCTATGCCCAGTGAAGAACTTTTCCCACCAATGGAAATAGAGGCCTATTTATATTCTATATCGTCTAATTATATTCTTAAAGGAGGGTGGGGGGGGTTATTGGGAAGATATGACTTGCTCAAGGACCACACAGCCGGGGGATCAGAGGTAGCACTTGAACCCAGGGCATCTTGACTGTAAAGCAAGCCCCTTAGTCATATACCACTGCCCTTCCATTAGAGATATGAGGAACAAACGTGAATTCAATTGTCCTCAGCTCATTAGACTGGGAGTTGGGAATCCATGGATTCAGATTCTACCCCTGATGCTCACTAGCTATGTGACCCTGGGCAAATCACTTGGCTGACCTGGGCTGCAGTTTCTTTTTCTATAAAATGAGGACAATAATACCTACTTCATAGGATATGAGAGTCATAATGTGTGTAAGTCACTTTAAAGAGTCAACTATTGTTACTTATTATATTAAAATGTTACAATATGTTAAATATATTGTTATGTATAATATTATATTGATTATATGATATGTTATGTTAATATAGAATAGTAATATTATGTTGTTATAATTGACAGGAAACAATTTAAATGAATAGGAAAGTTTGATATTGTAAATGTTAAACTCACCGTTTTGGCGAATCTTGAGCAAATACTGAGGAAGATAAGGCTCAATAATGGTTCCTGGGACATTAGTGACTTCTAAGCCTGATCACCAGGCTGGGAATAGGCTTGGAAGTATTTTATAAAATGCAGGTTTGGAGGTCAACTTGTCCACCCTCCTCCTCATTTTACAGATGAAGAAACTGAGGCCCTGGAGAGTCAAATAACTTGTTGCCCGGGTAGTAAGCATCAATGGTGCTTTTTGAGCCCAGGTAGTGTTCTTTTTATTTCACCTTGCTGTGTGGATGACTTTAGGGTGTCGGTGAAACTATGTGTATCAGTCATGTGCCATCTGTTAGACTTTAATTGCAGAGACTTTTCACAAGACATTTATAACTATTAGTAATCTGCTCAATATAACAAGCTGCCTTCAAATGAGAGTCAATGTCTATAAAATATATATATATATATATGTGTATATATATATGTATATATATATATATATATATATGTATATATATATATACATATATATATATATATGTATATATATATATATATATATATATATATATAAGCTTCAGCATGAATGTATTATGGAAAAAATCAGGAACTCAAGGTTAATAGTAATGGCTTAGACCTGGGATATACAAACCAAGCCAGCTGGCTCTTTTATTTGATTTTATGAAGTCAACATTTATCACCATGACTGCCCCTCGATACGCATGCCCCTTTCATATCTGCATCTCTGGTTTGGCAATGTCCATCACCACTAAGTGCCCTGGTTCCCATCTCCATGCCCATGTGCATTGTCCTTGTGGCTTTGGACCCTTTCATGCCAGTGCCCAGTGAGCAGCCCTTCCCCCATACCACAGCTCTTGCACCTGCTATGACTAATATCAGCTGGACCTCTGCCAGCCCAAAGTCAAAGGCCCCCTCTCTCGTCAGGCAGGGTAGGGATTCCCAACCATTTGAGGGTTGTAACATCCAATCATTGTTTGATCTCACATGGCTTTTCCTTGCTTTTATCCTAAAAAGGAAGAAAGGGAAGAAACAAAACTTTATTAAGTACCTATTATGTGCCAGGCAGTATGGTAAGTGCTGTACAAATATTATCTCTTTTGATCCTCACCACACGGTTTGGAGAAGTGAGTGCCATTATTATGAGCATTTTACAGTTGAGGAAACTGAGGTAGACAGAGGTTAAGTGACTTGCCCAGGGTTAGAGATATAGTAAGCATCTGAAGCCAGATTTGAACCTCAGATCTTCCTGACTCTAGGCTCAGCTCGCCATTCACTGTGCCACTTGGCTACCTCAGTAAGTCAATAAACATTTATTAAGCACCAACTATGTGCCATGCACTGTGATAGGCGCTGGGGAGACAAAAGACAATCTCTGTCCTCAAGGTACAAAAAGTCTAATGTGAGGGACAATAAGTGAGCAAATACATACAAACAAACTCTATGTGGAATTAATAGGGAATAATGAACAGAGGGAAGTCGCTAGAAATAAGAGGGGTTAGGAAAGGCTTTGTTTTGAAGATGGGATTTAAAGGAAGCCAGGGAAGACAGTAGGGGAAATGGATAGGGAAAGCCTTCCAGGCATGAGGGAGAGCCAGAGAAAATGCCCGAAGCTGAGAGAGGGAGTGTCCTGTTCACGGGACTGCCAGAAGACCAGTGTCACTGAGTCAAATAGTATACAGCAGGGAGCAAAGTGTAAGAAGACTAGAAATGTAGGCGGGGGCTACCTTATGAAGGGCCTTGAACACAAAACAGAGGATTTTGTATTTGATTCTGGAGGCAATGAGGGAACTACTGGAGTCTTTTTTTTTTTGAGTAGGGCAAGGATGGGAATAAATGGTCAGATGTACACTTTAGGAAAATCACTTTGGTGGCTAAATGGAGGATGAATTGGAGTGGGCAGAGACTTGAGGCAGGCAGACCCTCCAGCAGGCTAATGCAATAATCCAGACATGGAGTGATGAGAGGCCTGTTCTAGAGTAATGGTGGTGTCAGAAGAGAGGAGATGTATTCAATAGATGTTGCAAAGATGAAATCAACAGGACTTGGCAACAGCTTGGGGGCTGAGAGATGGTGAGGAGGCCAGAATGACTCCTAGGTTAGGAGCCTGAGGGACTGGTAGGATGGCATTGCCCTAGATAATAATAGGGAAATTGGGGCTGGGGGACTGGGAAGAAAGATAATGAATTCAATTTTGATGAAAGTTTCTTCAGAAATATATTTATTTGTCAAAAGCAGTAATGAAAATGAATGGAAATTTAATTTGGGTTCAGGAATTTTCTTTTTTGAGGATACTCCATGATTACCCTTAAGATAATGGATATTTTAGAATCATAGGATGATGGACCATAGGACGTAAGATTGAGAAGAGATGTTAGATATCATCTGGTCCAACTCTCTCATTTGTATAGGAGGAAACTGAGGCCTGGACAGATTGTGTGACTTGGCCCAAATCACACAACAAATTAGTGACAGAACTAGAGGGAGAATCCAAGTTTCAGATTCAGAAGGGAACTCAGGGGCCATCTATTTTAGACCATAGATAAACAAGAATGTTCCCTCCCCAACAAGCATACCCAATAAGAAGTTATTCTGCCTTTACTTGAAGAAATCTCATGGGAGGGAACTGAGCTACCTCCTGACAACACTCATTCCCCTTTTAGACGACTCCAACCAATGAGTTTTTCCCTTAAGAAAACCAAAAAACACAACTCTAAAATCTGTGTTTCTGAAAATTCCTCCCGCTGGTCCTAATTCTAACCTCCAGAGCCAAGCAAAATGAGTCCAATCCCTCTTCCAAATAACAGGTTTTTAAATACTCAGCTGCTGCAAGCACTGAAGAGGACTAGGACTTTTGGGGTGCTGGGACCCCAAGATCGTGGTACCGGGCCTTGCTGAATGAATTCAACTCAAATCTTCTTCAGCCAGAGGAAAAGTTTATTGTGATAAATCACAGAGGCCAGGTGATGCCCATTAGGACAGGGGGGCATGAGAGATTCTCAGCCTCGTGGGCCTGAGATTCTCAGCATCTGAATGAGGGCCAAGGTGTATCTTAAATACTAAAGTAACTTTGGGTGGCCAGAGAAGGGGGTTGGGTAAAGTGTCTAGGTAACAGTTCTAATTGGGGAGGTCAGAGAGATTGAATAGACAATGGGAATAGATAATGGAGGAACAGGAAGGCAGAAGTTTGAAAGGCATCTGCACAAAATCAAGGTGGGGCTAGGACTTTCAAAAGGAGATAAAGGAAGGCCTTTCTGGGGCCTATAGACAAGAGGGAGCCTAAGGCTTTTAGGGCACAGCTGAATAAAGATTAAAAGGTAAAGCTAAGGCTTTCAAAGGGAGATGAGGGTCTGGGGCCTGTGAGTCAGATTCCCTTTGAGGCAAAGGGTGAAGATCTTGGCTTGGGCCCCGCCCTCATCATCCTGACTCCTGCTACAGTATATGCTTGCTGATGCCAACTGAATAATTATAATATTTCAGATAATTAATAATTACACACTCAATCAACAAGTATTTATTAGGTTCTTACAATGTGCTAGGGATACAAAAACAAAAATGAAACGATACTTCCCCTCATGGAGCTTATGTTCTATCAAGAGAAATGACATATATATGTACATATATCCAATCCAATCTGATAAATATTGAGCACTACTATGTGTCAGGCACTGTGCTAAGTGTTGGGGACACACCAAAAAAAAAGACAGTCCTTGCCCTCAAAGAGCTTACGATCGAAAGCAGGAGCCAACACACAAAAATAGGCAAGAAGGCGGGGGATAGGAGGAAGCTAGGTGGCACAGTGGATAGAGCACTGGCCATGGAGTCAGGAGGATGAGTTCAAATCTGGCCTCAGACACATAACACTTACTAGCTGTGTGACCCTGGGCAAGTCACTTAACTCCATTGCCTAGCAGGGGAGGACACACCACTGTGGTGCCCCACAGAAGCATCTTGTACTTCTTGTTTCCTGGACTCAAAATCAGGCAGAATGGCAGATGCAAAGGGGAGGGTCATACATACATGCACGTGTACATATATACATACGCAAGTCAAGGTAATTTTAGGAGTAAGCACTAGCATTTGGAAATCTAGAAAGACGATTTGGAAGGTAAAGTTTGAACCGAGTTTTTAAGAAAGCTGGGGATGCAGGTAATATATTCTGGTTATTAAAGACAATCATAAAAAGTCTTGGAGGTGTGTGTGAAGAACAGTAAGAAAGTGATTTTGACTGAAGCATATAGCTCAAGAAGCGGAGTAACATATAACAAGCCTGAAAAAGCTGTTTGGAATCAGGTCAGAAAAAGGCTTTAAAGGCCAAACAGTGGAGTTTGCATTTGATTCTAGAGGCAATAGGGAGCCATTGTACCTTACAGAGTAGGGGAGTGACATGGTCAGAACTGTGTTGTTGTTATTCTATTGTTTCAGTCTTGCCAGACTCTTTGTGACTCTATCTGTAATTTCCTTGACAAAGATCCTGAAGTGGTTTGCCATTTCCTTCTCCAGCTCATTTTACAGATGAAGAAACTGAGGTAAACAGGGTTAAGTAACTTGTCCAGGGTCACACAGCTAGTAAGTCTCTGAGAATAGATTTGAACTCAGGAAGATGTCTTCCTAACACCAGGCCCAGTGCTCTATCTACTGCGCTACCTGGTCAGAACTGTACTTTCATGAAATCTTCATAATGTCATTGATAATTTTTTTTAGTGAAGTCATGCTGTCACTTCCTGATTAATATTTTCTTTCCTTTGCACATTAATAATATAATGATCACTAGATGCTACAAAAGATTTATAAGAACAAGTTGTACCAAATTTATCCTATTTTCTTTCCTGATATTATTACTAGATTAGCAGAGCAGAGTAATGCCATAAATACTGCATATCTGATTATAGCAAGCAATTTGACAGTCTGACAATATATCCTTATGGAAATAAGAGCTGCATAACAGAATGGTCAAATGAATTGAGCTGATTTAAAAACCACAACACGCAAAGTTTGATTAATGCATCAGTGTTAACCTGGAAGGACTTTAGCAGTCCTTCCAAACAGCAGCTGTAACAAGATGAAGTACAAAAGAATATATATGTGAATAAATGTAAAGTCTAGCACTTGTGTTCACAGAATCAGGTCACCTAATATGGGATGGAGATGGTCTGATTGAACAGTAATTCATATGACTAAGTCCCAGGGACAGATTTTTGTTGATTTCCAATTCAACATAAGCCAATAGGGTGATCTGACTGCCAAAAAATGTTAATGCAAATACAGGCTGTATTACTAGAAGTAAAAGATAGAACAAGGTGGGTACTGTACTCTGTCTTGTGTTAGCACAATCAGCAGGTAAGGGAAATTGATCTGAGGGACAGGAAGGCAGCACCCCTTGCCAATAACCCTGACAAGACACCAGGTTTTCTCTGCCTCTCAGGTTGCATACAAACAGCCTACCTTCAGCCCAGGCTTCTTCAGGAATGGCTTGAAGGCTGAAGAGCTGACTATGCTGTTAGGAAGGAACACAAGAAGACCAGGAAGCTAGGCGAGACGTCTAAGCAACAGCAGAGCTAAAGGTGGGGAAGGGAGCATTTCCTATATGCCTGTTTTTGTATTCCCCTGTGTTGTATGTATTCCTGTAGTGTACCTGCTAGAAATCTTAAGGTCAAGCATACACATCTCTTGAGCACGGATGATTATCATAAGGTCAGTGATGCTTTCATCCTTAAAACCATTTTCTGAGTCCTTTCTTATTCTCTGAGAAGTTATAGGCAGCCTGGTAGAAGACTGTGTGGGACCTTGGTCTGAAATGAAGCATTCAGTCCCAGGTACAATGTTTTGAGTGGGACATTGAGAAGCTAGTCTGTATCCAGAGAAGGACAACTAGGAAGATGAGGCTATTTTAAACCTTATCCATAGGAGGATTGGCTGGAAGAACTGAGAATCCCTAATCTAATGGAGACTTAGCAAATACATAATCTCTGTCTTCAACTATCAAAAAAGGGAGGGCAAGGGAGGAGGTAGGCTTTCTGTATAACACTAGAGAACAAAACTGGAATCAGAGGAGGCAGATTGACTGTAAAACAAAGAAGAATTTTCTGACAATTAGAGCTGTTGTACATTGCAATGAGCTATTTTGTGAAGTAATGAGTTTCACATCACCACAAGTATTCAAACAAAGGCTGGTTGAACACCTGTCAGGGATGGGACTGAGGTTAGACTTGATGGCTTGTATTACTCCTTCTAGCTGTAACAGGCAGAAGTCTGCAGTGGAAGAAGCACTTTGAATGGTAGGGAGAAGATTCAAGCCCTGGCCTTGCCTCTGTCTAGCCATAGCCTCTCTGGGCCTCAGTGTCCTCATCTGTAAAATTATCTCTCACATCTCTTGAAGCACTAACATTCCATGAATCTAGAATTTGGAGATTCTGCAGGGGTAGAATCATTGCCTTAGAAAAACAAAAAAAACTTGTGTCTATTTCCTAACAGATGAGATACTAGGGTGAAAAAAGCAAAAGAGAGAAATCAGCATAGAATCCTAGATCCTGGATCAACAAGAAAAAAAAAAATCACAGGACTAAAGAACTCAATGGAGTGTGAGACATCATTTGCTTCACCCCTTGGCTCTGGTCCCAGAGAAAGAAACTCTGCAACTTCCCTTATAAATACTTAAAGTCAGGAATATCTTCTTAATATACCATATGCTGCAATTTATTCCTACCCCCAATGTAAACAAATCATGGGTCATCATTGATCAAATAATATTTCTTTGTATATATTTTAAATTCATTAAGCCCCTCTTTAGTTTTCTTTTTGTTCAGACATTAGAGTATATTTAGAATTAGAAGGGACCTTAGAGGTCATTTTGCCCAACTGGAAGAAAGAAGAATATGGATTGGGATTTGAGAGTGAGGGGAGGCAGGGTGTTGGTGTCACAGGGGATCATAAGCTAAAAATGAGCCTACAATACATAGGTTAAAAGGTCAGTCTGATACTGTGACTTTTTATTATTATTATTATTATTATTATTATTTTGGCTAGGCAATGAGGTTAAGTGACTTGCCCAGGGTTACACAGCTAGTAAGTGGTATGTGTCTGAGACCAGATTTGAACCTGGGTCCCCCTGAATCCAGAGCCAGTACTCTATTCACTGTGCCACTTAGCTGCCCCTGATACTGTGACTTTTTAAGAGAATTTAATTTCAGCTGGAGAATCCCTAGTACCCTTAACACTTATTCCTACTTTCTATTAGATTACTGCCTTGTGTTCAAGACCCACATCAGAAAAGAGATATGAAAAACATAGAGAATGTGTTTGTCCTTGTTCTACTCGTGACTGACTCTTTGTGATCCCATTTGGGGTTTTCTTGGCAGAGATACTGGAGTGGTTTGCCATTTCCTTCTCCAGCTCATTTGACAGATGAGGCAACTGAGACAAACAGAGTGAAGTCACTTATCCAGGGTCACACAGCTAGTAAGTGTCTGAGGCCACATTTGAATTCAGGAAGATGACTCCAGACCTGGCTCTCTATCCACTGTGCCACCTAGTAGCCCCAGATAATGTACAGAGGATTCCCGCATTAACCATTTTCTGATTCAGAAAGTGAGCTTTATTGATATGAAACACTAAAGCAATATAGCACTGTGTGTGTGAAAGAATCCTAGATTTAGAGTCAAAGGGCCTGGGTTCAAATCATGACTCCGTCACTTATTACCTGTGTAACTCTGGGCAAAGTATTTAACCTTTCTGGGTCTCTATTGTGCTCATTGTAGCCAGGACAAGAGATAGGAAGGTTCCACAGAAGCTATCTCATTCAAGAAGTCAGAGTATAAGAAAAGCAATTTGATTTGTAGATAGAGATAGAGAGCTGACCTTGGAGTTCTATGGAAAGACCTGTGTTTGAGTGCTCTTTCTAAAACATCTTGGTTGTTGGACTTTGGACAGGTCACTTAATATCTCAGTGTCCCAAGCAACTAAGTCTTTGGGGGAGGGAGTTTCATTGTCGGGAGTTCCCTATGCCAATGAAATCATAGATCTGGTAAAAAAAAAAAGAGAGAAAAAGAAGATATAAGGAACCTCAAAGCATACTACATATGAGGAAATATATGAGTCCGAAGACTGATCCAGGTGACAGTAGTGCTATTTCCTGAGAAGGGAGGAGAGGTAAGCACACTGCTTTTTGTGATTTTTCAAATGTTCATTTAAAACTCGGTTCTAATAGTCTTCAAAGCCTTGAACTCGATACATCTAAAGAAACCTTAAAGTGCCATATAAAAATAAGTTATTGGTACCATTATCGTTAGTAATACTTCAGGGCATCTTTATTTTTCCACACACACACACACACACACACACACACACACACACACACACACACACACACGCGCGCGCGCGCGCACGCGCAGGAGCGCAAAATCTAAACTAAAACTAAAAACAACCCAGATGTGGGTGCTTCTTCTAGCCTAGGAGAGAATAATAGCATATAAGGAATGGTGGAGGGAGGTACAAAATACAAAATACAAATACAAAAATACTTTAAATACAAAATACAAAATACAAAAATAATTTAACTAGGAATCTAGGGATCCGAGGCAATGCTCAGAAATAAAATTCAACAAGGAAAACATAAAGCAGAATATCAGGGAAGCCCCTAATCTTACTGAATTGGAGAAGTATCTCTCAATGAAAAGATATAGGTGAATATCTCAGAAGAAATATTTTTTGTTCTAATAACTTATGGTTATTTCACACTTTACAAAGCACCATCCTCACAATGACTCTATAAGGTGAGTAGTAAATATATTAACGTTCCCATTTTACAGATTGGGAAATTGAGATTCAGGGAGGTTGGCTTTGCTGACAGTTTCATGACTTAGTAAATGGTGGGCCAAGATTCAAATGGGAGTCTTCTAATATCAATACCATAGTGGTTTCCACCAAACCACACTTCGGAATATACATTTTATTATACTTCTACTACATGTTAGGTTCTGTGTTAAATGCTGAACAAATATCTCATTCAATCCTCACAACACTCTATGAGGCAGGCACTATTATTATTCCCATTTTACAGTTGAAAAAAAAAAGCTGAGGTAGACAGACATTAAGTGAGTTGCCCAGGGACAGCACAGTAAATGTCTGAGGACATATTTGAACTTAGGTCTTCCTGACTCCAGGCCTAGAACTCTAGAATAGGAGGTACAGCAGTTGGTGGATATTCACTGTAAGGAATAATAGAAAAGATTCTAACATCCCTAATAGGGGTCAGAACAGATGACCTCTACTATCCTCTCCAGCTGTCAATCGAAGGTCTATGATTTTAGAATATCTGGAGAAATACGAACAAGACTACACTAAAGTTTACAAATTAACCATTTCTCTCTCTAGTTAGAGAATAGAACTCATAAATATCTATAAATAAATTCTCATAAACATCTGTAAATACTACCATTCTCTCTTCCTTCAGAAGGTAAGAGAGCGTCTTAAATAATGAGGTGTTTACAGAATGCTTAGAGATCCTGAGAAGAAGCTTGAGAAGAGTCCAAAGTGTACCTGAGACATGCCCTTGAGATCAGGAGCAGTCAGTCCACCCCTCTCTCCTGTTTCTGTGGAGGACAGATGTTTTCAAACAAGTTTACTGTTTAACTGAATGCTCACAAAGATGGCAGATGTCCTGATCCTTGTGCCCAAATACCGTGAAATCGGTAGCTATGTGGAGAACTCTATCTGTCAGAGGGCAGAGTTTATTTCAAACATCCCCCAACATAGATCTCGAGTGCTATTCATTTCATCTTTGTTTTCTTTCCTCCCTCACCAGCCTGGTGAGAACATAGCACTCAGATGATGTGCTTGTTCATGTTGCCTTAAAAAAAATAAAAATTGGACCATCTTGTCTCAGGTAGACTTGACTGATCATGTTACTTGTGCAAGGCTTGAAGATAAAAACATAGGGTGAAAGAGTCAGCCTGCTTACAGTGGCTTCCTGCCCAAGGACAGTTTACAAAGATTATCTTACACAAAGACATAATTCAGGTATGACTCCCAAAGGACAGCAAGTTGGGGAATTGACACCCTGCAATTCATCCTCTTAAAGGTTTTACATGCATGTTGGGAGGTAATTAAAAAGAATACATTCCACATGGCCTCCATGAAGCTATATTCTTAAGCATCTCCAGCACTCCATTTGGGGCAGAAATTAAAGCCTTTGAAGAAAAGAAGCTGCCCCTCACTACCACTGTTTCTCTTCATTCAGTCAGCTAGGTAGCAGAGTGGATAGAATTCTGGCCGTGAAGTCAGGAAGACCTGAGTTCTGACTCTGCCTCAGACATTTACTAGCTGTGTGACCCTGAGCAAGGCTCTTAACCTCTCTCAGTCTCCCTATCTGTAAAATGAGGATAATAATAACAATTAATTCCCAAGGTTGTCATGAAGATCAAATGAGATACTGTATGTGAAGTGTTATTGTATATGTGATTATCATTATCCCATTTTTGCTTCCCTAGCCCATCCTGGAACTAATTTGCTCCTCCTAGAACATACCAGATGCCTTGAACCTTTCAGAATCCTCTCACTTGCTGAGGATAAGTAAGGGACAAGGAGGAAGGTGATTGTGTATTTCTCCCTACCTCATAGATCCATAGTAAAATATAATAGCACCCCTTCTTCTACCTCTCCAACTTACCAGGAAATAAATGATTTAGCAGCTGTGTGTATGAGTGTGTGTGAGAGTGTGTGCATGTGTAGGATGTGTGTATGAATGTGTGTGTATGTAGGATGTATGTGTGTGAGTATGTGTGTGTATGTAGGATGTGTGTTTGTGAGTGTGTGTGTATGTGTATGACAACTTTATTGAATTTCTGGCTCTAGAGAAAGAGCTAGATCTTGGTGATTTCCCCAAAAATTCCTTCCTAAGAGATGTATAATAATCCCAGTTCTTCTACTTACCACTGTTAACTTAAAAACCCCTGTGAACTGTTAAAATGGAAGAAACCCCAAGTCCAAAAGGGGTACCTGGAGTGAACCAGAGTCTGATCAGATTTTACAAAGATTATAATTGCATTTACTGCCCGAGAAGGAGCTTGTAAGATGGAACAGTGAGACAGTGTCCACATCTGTTTGAAGGGGAGTAGGGAGAGTGAGGTATATATAAAAATATATTTCAAACAAAGGAAGGCAGGGAATTGAGGAGAAAGGCAGGAATTAGACAGGTCCTAGAAAGGAATGAGGCAGGGACCCCCATTCCCAAGGGGAGAGGGAGATCCAAGAAACAGGAAGAGTGAGGAATTCTAATTTGATACACAAATTAGAAGGCATTCTTAGTGATAAGCAGTCTTGACAGTTCAAGGCTTGAGCACAAACAATAAGATAAGGGCATGTCTCCAAAAACCATAAAAAAGGATATATCTGAGAGCCCCATAACCAACAGTTAGGGGTGTCTCTAAAGATAAGGATGTGTCTTGAAGGTCCATAAACCACCAAATGGCTCAGGGTCCACTTCAAAGCTGGTATGAGCTTAATTGGCTTCAGAGTTGCTGATTTTCTGCATATTCAGTTGAGTTTACTTTTGGTCATTGCAAAGGATTGTTGGTATGTCAAGCGGCCCTATATCTTGGCTAATGTACAACCAGTCCTCATACAGCTCTTCTTGGTTCCCTGGATAATTGGGAGGCCCAAGCAAATCAAGGTAGTTAGCATATTGATTTTCATACTACCTGTGATAACTTGAGCAAATTGCCTCACTTCTCTAGGCCTGTTTCCTCATGTGGAAAATAAGGGTGTTGGACTAGATGGATGCTGTGAGCTCTTCTAGGTCTAGATCTATAAGCATCTATAATCCTATAATAGTGAATCAAATTCTCCTTGCTTTCTCTGGGAAGGACCAGATTCTATGTCCTTCAAAGTGTGGAAAGGAAAATAAAATATAATAGCTAACATTAATAATAATAATAATAATAGCAGCTAGGTTTTATATAGCACTTACGTGCTTAGCACAGCACTTTACAATCACTATCTCATTTGATCTTCACAATCCTAGGGGGTAGATGGTACCATTAACCAACCCCACTTTACAGATGATGAAACTGAGGCAAAGTGTGATTTGCCCAGAGTCACATGGCTAGTCAGTATGTGATATTTCTACTTTTATCCCAGATGTTAGGATCCTGCCACAAAGCCTCCTAGAGGAAACTTTTGTAGGAGAAAACCTGTAACTAATCTTCCCCTGGGTTTATAGAATTATCTCTGCCCTTCCCCCACAACAAGCTTGACTTCAAAGATAAGATACCCAAGTTAAAGAAGATCATAGGATTAAGGGATTTAGAACTGGAAGAGACCTTAAAAATCATGTAATCTAAGCTCCTTAATTTATAGGTGAGGAAACTGAGGCCCAAAGGAGGGACTTGATCAAGGTCACACCGGTACTATGATCATTTGAACCAAAGTCCCTTTGATCTTAAAGATATTATTCTTTTCACTATACCTGATATAATGGCTCTGTCCTCATTGAGTGTATGTTTGTGTATGGGGTTGGAGGGGGGTAGTCTCTATGGGGGGCTGCTCCAGAGACAGCAGAGAGAAAGGCTAAAGAATAACCATATAGGAGGAAGAATGGTGTAATGGAAAATATAGTGGACCAGAAATCAGAGATTCAGGCTGTAGTTGTGACTGTCACTAATTCAAACAGACATAGATAGATAGATAGATATAGACAGATAGACACAGAGATAGACAGACAGACAGAGAGAGAGAGAGAGAGAGAGAGAGAAGAGAGAGAGAGAGAGAGAGAAAGAGAGAGAGAGAGACAGATGTGGAGATAGATAAAGATAGATATAGACTGACAGATAGACAGATAAATAGACAGAGATAGACAGACAGAGATATATAGGTAGATAGATAGATGGATAGATAGAGATACATCTTAATCCTAATTTGACTAGGACTGAGTCTGCGATTTAATTGTTTTAAGGAACTCCCAGGGGAGGAAACTTCCTCTGCCAAGGTAGGCCATCACCTTTTCTTTAACGTAAGAGTCTTAGAACCTGGAGAAGTTGATTGACCTGCTCAGTGTCATAGAGTCTACTCCATGCTGCCCTTAACATATATGTATATACCTATAAACATTTATTTGTCTATGTATACTGAAAAATCACACCAATTATAGGCTTATACAAGCCATATTCAAGGAGAGAGCATTGCCTTATGTTCAGACCAATCCGGTTTTTTCCGTCACTGGTAATAATGACCAGCACTACTAATGACCAACCAAACTTCAGCAATTCTTCCCCTGAATACAGGGCCTGAGGAGCCTGATGTTATTACAGAAGGTATAGTGTAAGGGGAGCCAAGAATTTTCCCTATCCAAGAGTCACAATGCCTGAAATTCCACCTTTAGAGGTTCATCTCTTTGGGTTAAGTGTTACTGTCTTCAGGGAGCTACTCATTTCTAAAACACAAATGCCCTTGAAAATAATTAAAGAATTAGTCACTAATTCCTTAATATGAATTACTTTATTAGGTTGCTTTTATATGTAATAAGAACTACCTAGGACTTTTTTTAAGTCGAAGGCCCTGGGCTTATCATACCTACCGTATGACCTTGGGAAAATAATAGAATTCATCCTCTATGAACCTCATTTTCCTCATTTGTATAATGATAATAATCACATTTGTGCTAACAACCTCAGAGGGTTGTCGTGCAACTCTAAGTAAGAGACTGTAATGGAAAGTGCTTTGTAGACCATAAAGTACTATAGAAAGGAAAGTTATTGTTGCCTAATTGTAATTTTCCATCAGAATGACTCCTGGCATCAGTTTTGCTGCTGATCTCCACGGCAGTGTGTGGCCAGTGCACCTAGTACTTCCTGTACCTACCACTACAAGTATGGATAGCCGAAATATTTCCTGACTATAATTTATCAGCAAGTTAGGCATA
This sequence comes from Phascolarctos cinereus, assembly GCF_003287225.1. Classification (NCBI taxonomy): domain Eukaryota; kingdom Metazoa; phylum Chordata; class Mammalia; order Diprotodontia; family Phascolarctidae; genus Phascolarctos; species Phascolarctos cinereus. Next base: position 323,676,608 of record NW_027555847.1, read on the forward strand.
GTTTCTTTGCCCTTGCCCTGAAATTGAACCATAGTTGTTGCCAGGAAAAGTGACTGAGATACTATGAGAACCTGATTACAATTCCTATTTCTGCACCTTGAGATCTTAAATGAAACAGGTGTCCTTTAATTGCTTGGTGGTAAGTAATCCTTCAGAGATATGTTGCTTCATTTGTCCTCTTGTGCCTGTGATGCATGCAAAAAGTTCACTGGGTAAGGAACAGAATTGTGTTACCAGAGTAAGAATGGGTCAACACCAGACACTTCTCCTTCCATACACTCTTGCCCCAGAGTCTAGCCACCAGCAATAGGAGGAGAGGTATTGTATCTCTGACTGGGATGCCCAGAGGATGACAGGACTTGGTAGGTGAGATGTGAATGCAATTTAGGGGAGCCTGGCTGCTCCATCAGTCATCTGGCTTGGCTCCTGGCTTATTGACAAAGTGATATTGGTGTTTATAACCAATTTCTTGGCTAATGTATTTCCTTTGCTCTTTGAAACCTCCGCTGGCCTCTATGGGCCTTTACTTACCTTGGTAAATCATTTCTCTAGGTAGAAAAGGGCCAAGTTCCCCCAGCCTAGGCAGACAATTGTGACAGATATACTATAGGTATTTTAGGCAGAAGCACTGTTTTAGGTCCTGTTTCTTCGTTAATTGTCTTACTCACCTGCTTTGTTTGGAGAGAGAAACAGACAAATAGGCATAGACAGAGAGATAGACACACATAAAGTGACGAGAGAGAGAGAGAGAGAGAGAGAGAGAGAGAGAGAGAGAGAGAGAGAGAGAGAGAGATGGGCCTCATCAGGGTATGTCTCCAGGTAAAAAATATGCAGTCCAATAGCCAAGTGCTCACCAGAGAAAGGCAAAGATTTTATTCAAGTTACTGAAGTGCTGCTTGTCAATTACTTTGCCAATAGGGAGACAGCTTGGTGTAGTAGAAAGGATACTGAATTTCGATTCCAAGGACCTGAATTTCAAATTTGGCTCGGTCCATTACTAGCTATGGAACTTCAGGCAAATCATTTACCTCCTGGCTTCGGTTTCCTCACATGTTAAATGAAATCATGCTAAATGCTCTAGAGTCCTTTCCAACTCTGAATCTCTGATGCTCTGACACTTACAAAAGCACTCTACCCAAGTAGCTAGATGAGCTCCTTTATTTTACTCCCAAAGGAAGTATTTTGCTTACCTTCATTCCCCATGACACAATGAAAACATTTCAAAATACAGATTTTTACTTATATCTTTTGTACCTACATTGCTCATATTTACTCCCTGTATCCCTTCCCCACCCCTCCCCTCTTCCAGAAAGCTATCTCTTATATTGAAGTTTTACTTCTTTGCTTGTCTTTTAAGAAAAAAGAAGAGGAAGGAGAAAAATATCAGCAAAATCAACCAATATGTTAAAAAAAAAAAAGCCTGGCATTATAGGCAATATTCTACCCCAGGGACTCCCACTTCTTGCAAAGGAGTTGTGGGGGGGTGTCTTCTCATATCTCTTCTTTGGAGCCAACCTTGCTCTTTATTTAATTTCACAACATTTAGTTTCCATTGTTTTGTGGTTGTTCTTTCCATTTAACTGTTGTAGACATTGCATATCTTGTTTTCTTGGTTCTGCTAACTTTATTTTACATCAATTCAGGTAAGTCTTTCCATGCTTCTTTGTATTCATCATATTGTTACAGAAAAATAACATCCCATTACCTCCAGGCATCACAATCATCCCCCAGTTGATAAGCATCTACTTTGTTTCCAGTTCTTTGCTACTACAAAAAGTTCTACTGTAACTATTTTATGGTCTAAGAAGCCTTTCTTTTTTGTCCATGACCTCCTTGAGTTATAAGCATATTAGTGGAATCTCTAGGTCGATGGGTTTGGATATTATATTCACTTTGCTTTTGTAATTCCAAATTGTTTTCCAATGTTTGTACAAATTCATAGCTCCACCAACAGTATATTAGTATGCTTGTCTTTCTATAACTCCTCAACATTGACTATTCCCATCTTTACCAACTTGCTGGGTGTGAGATGAAACCTCAGGGTTGTTTTAATATCCATTTCTCTTAGGGATATCAAGGTGGTCCAATGAGTAGAGCACTGGCCCTGGAGTTAGGAGGACCTGAGTTTAAATCTATCCTTAGATACTTGCTAGCAGTGTGACCCTGGGCAAGTCACTTAACCCTAATTGCATACCAAAATATCCATTTCTCTTATTAGTGATTTGGAGCATTTTTATATGGTTGTTAATAGTCTGCAATTCTTTTGAGATCCATTTGTTCATAATGTTTGATCACTTCTTTAGTGAAAAATGCATTTTGGTCAGTCAACAAACATTTATGTAGGGCTTACTATAACTACTATGTTTTTTTGGTCCTAAATATTTCTGTTAGATGTCTATATATCTTGGATATGAAACCTTTAACTGAAGATATTTGTTAAAAAGAGTCTCTCCCTCCCCTACCACCTCCTTTACTATTTCCTTTCTTATCCTAGATGAGTTAATTGTATTTGTGCAAAAGCTTTTCACGTGTGTTCAAAATTATCCATTTTATCTTTTGTAATTACCTCTACCCCTGGTTTGGTTAAGAATTCGTCCCCTCTATAGCTGTGAAAGGTATATGATCTGCTTTGCTTCTGATTTTTTTATGGTATGATCTTCAACATTCAGGTCACAAGTCTGTTCTGAATTTATTGTGGAGTATAACATACAATACTGGTCCCAATGACAATAACAGTAATACAATAACAACATCAATAATAATTGCACCTACTATGTGCCAGGCACTGTGCTGAGCACAAATACTATCTCATTTGATCTTCATAACAACCCTGAGAAGTAAGTGCTATTATTATCTCCATTTATAGTTGAGGAAACTGAGGCAAACAGAGATTAAGTTATTTGCCTGTGGCTACACAGTTAGTAGGTACCTGAGACTATATTTTAATTTAGGTCTTCCTGACTTGAAACTCTATTCCCTCAACCACCTAGCTGCTCCAATGATAACTTTTAGGATGGCCTATTACCTTTCCAAGTGCCTCATCTGAAGTCCCTTATCCATTCCAACTCCTACAGAATTGGTTTACAAATAAATACTCATCAATCCCTTTAGTCCCTGGACTTATTTAAGGGATGGATCAAAGAAATCATTGCTGCCAGGGATGTAGGTTTTACAGTTTTCCTGGATTTCATTTCCATACTGCGGCTACTTTCATCTTGTATTTGTGTCAAATCATAGGTCTGGCTTCCTCTCCCCTCCACCCTTCTCCCACACATAAAAGGATGTCAGAGTTTTTGTAAGATGAGGCAGAGGATTTGAATGAACATAGGTTGTTGTGAAGGCTGTTTAGACCATGTCTTTATGAATCTGTGAAGGTTCCTTAGTTGAGGGCACATCTCATTATCTAGAAACCCAATACATGAAATATGGGACCCCAAATTTATGCCTCAAGAAGCATTTCCCAGTGTCTCTGGCAATGACTTAGACTGAATTTGTCCCTCCATTGCTTCATTCACAGTGGTCTGTGTTTCATTACATATGCTCCCCATTACTTCATGCAATATTCCATTTTTAATTTCGACCTTCACCAGTGTTTCTTTGTCCTTGTACCCAAATCTTTTTTAAAAGCCAGCAGCTTCCAGGAAATGCTGGGAACTCTGGTCCAAGCAACTTAATAGACTTGCATGCCATCCTGCTATTGAATAGTGGGGAGAGAGTTTACAGAAACAGAGTGACATCTCAGTTCACCATGTTCTAAGCAATTAAATGGATCCATTGTGCCCTAAGCTGGCCATTAAAATGTTGTCAGAAAACTTGTCAGTTTGCTCTTAATATATAATGGTATAAGTTGTGCTGCATCAATAAATTGAGTCCAGTACAAGCTCCTTGAGAACAGAGACTGTTTTTGGCCTTGGTTTTGTATCCCCAGCATCTAGCTCAGTCCCTGTTACCAAAAAAAAAAAAAAACAGGATAAAAAATATTGTCCAAGCAACATAGGAGGTCACATGGTAGGAACAGTGAAAAGAGCATTGGACCTGATTCCAAATCCTACTTCTATTCTTTATTTGCAGTATAATTCTGGGCAAATCATTTTATCAATGAGTCAACAAACATTTATTAAGTGCCTACTATGTGCAGGCACTGTGCTAAGTGCTAGGAATACAAAGAGAGGCAAAAAGGCAGTTCAATGCCCTTAAAGAGATCTCAGTCTAATGGAGGAGACAACATGAAAACAACTATGTATAAACACTGTAGATGCAGGATAAACTGGAAATAATCAACAGAGGGAAGGCCCTAGAATTAAGAGAAATTGGGAAAGGCTTCTTGCAGAAGCTAAGATTTTTAGCTAGGATTTGAGGGAAGCCAGGGAAGTCAGGGAGGTAGAGATGAGGAGGGAAAGTCTTCCAGGCACAGGGCACAGCCAGAGAAAATGCTTGGAGTTGGGAGATGGATTATGTTGTTCAGGGAACAGGAAAGAGGTAAGAGTCATTGGATCATAGAGTGTATGGAGGGGTGTGTAGTAAAAGAAGACTAGAAAGGTGAAGGGGGATCCAGGTTATAGAGGGCTTCAAAAACCAGAGACATTTTTATGCTTGATCTGGGAGGTGATAGGAAGCCACTGGAGTTTATTGAAGTAATGAAGTCAGGGGGTAGCTAGATGGAACGCTGCTTAGAGTGCCAAGCCTGGAGGAAGGAAGACTTATCTTTTGAGTTTAAATCTGGCCTCAGACACTTAGTAGTTGTATGACCCCAGGCAAGTCACTTAACCCTGTTTGCCTCAGTTTCCTCATCTGTAAAATGAGCTGGAGAAGAAAATGGCAAACCACTCCAGTATCTCTGCCAAGAAAACCTAAAATGGGGCCGTGATGAGTCAGACACAACTGAACAACAAGAAAACAACAATGTAGTCAGATCTTTCAGAAGATCATCTTGATGGTGGAGTGGAAGACAGGCTGGAGCAGAGCTATTGTAGCAGTCCAGGAGTGAGGTGATAAGGGCCTGTACCAGAGTGGTGATATATTCAAGGGATGTGATGAAGTTCCTTAGCTTCCTCATCTATAAAATGAAAGTGTTGTGCTAGATAGCCCCCAAGATTCCTTCCTATTCTCTTTCCATGATCCTCCAACTCCAATTCTGGCATAAAAATCAAAATATAAGTAGGATTCACTATACATACACACATAGAGCACACACACACACACACACACACACACACACACACATTTATTTTGCCAGTAACTTTTCAAGAATATATTTACTCTTTAAGGTTTGTGTGCTTACAAGAAGTGTTAATGGTATTACTATGTGCATATCTGGAGCAGATTATTTTTAATAAAAGTGTGTGCCCCTTGGTACTGAGAACTCTGAATGAATATGTTGAAATATCTCTCTTCCAGTAAATGTGCCACATTCTGTTTCCAAAGCCCTGATGAAGCTGTCTTGTACCCTTGCAATAAACAGACTGTTTTGTTTTTTTTAGGTGTGGGGGAGAAGGTTGGACTGGTCATAGAATGGAGGTTGCTGATGCTTAGGTGTCTGTAGGGAGGCTGGTACATTATTGCTCAGAGGACGCCACGTCTAAATGATACTAGGAGCTGTCAAAGGCACAAAGCTAAAGATCTGGGCAGCGAAGACAAGGTGATTCCAGACCTCTGCAGGTGAGAGATGATGCCTGCAGTGGGAAGATAGCTGCTACCACACTGAGACTGCTGAGGTTGTAGGGCAAGTGTTGGGTCTTGAACCAAATGATCTGGGTTTAAATCCTACCTATGACACATTTTTTTCTTCTGTTTTCTTCTGTGCCAAATTTCATTTGTTTGTATGTTTGCTTTTATATTTGCTTATTTATTTATTTTTAGCACTCTTTTTTTAAACTTTGAATTCCAAATTCTCTCTCCAGCCTTTCCCCCAGACTTTGAGAAAGCAAGCAATATGATATCAATTATACATGTGAAGTCATGCAAAACATATTTCCATATTAGCCTTGTTACGAAAAAGAAAAAAACCAAGAAAAATAAAGTGAAGAAAGTATGTTTCAAACTGCACTCAGAATTCATCAGTTCTCTCTCTGGAGGTGAATAGTATTTTTTGTCATGAGTTCTTTGAAATTGTCCTGGATCCCTGACACATATTCTTTGTGTCATCTCAGGCAAGTGATTTAAATACCCTGGACCTCGGTTTCCTCATCTGTGAAAGTGGAAGTTGGGCTAGATGGCCTCTGATGTTTCTTCTAGCTCTAGGTGGTACAGTGGATAGAGGACCATGATCGGAGATCCGAGTTTAATTTCAGCCTCAGATGCTTCCTTAACTGTGAGATCCTGGGCAAGTCCCTTAAGTCGATCTCAGTTTCTTCATCTACAAAGTGGGGATAAAAGAGCACTGACCTGTGTGGATCAAAGGAGTTAACATACATAAAGTTCTTTGTAAACCTTAAAGCACTGTTTGAACACTAATGTTATTCTTATCATCCTAGTGGAATATGAAGAGAGTTTACTGGGAAAGCATTTCCCAGAGACAGATGTGCCCCTGCCCCATTATGCCATGGGAGACGGCTGGAAGCACTTAGCAGGCCAGTGGCACAAAATAATGTTATTTCCAGTGGAAAAGCTTCCCAAGACAAACTGTCATCTCATAGAACCTACTACTTCCCTATCAGGGTGCATTTTCTCCCTGACTGCTTAATTTGGATTGTTCCTCTGAGCTCCTTTCTTTCTAGTCCCTCCTTGGACTTAGTGACCCTGTGAACTCTGGCTGGGTCCCTCATAACAGTCAGCTTGCATTGAGCTCACCACTTGGAACATGCCCTCTTCCTCAGGAAAAATCTTTCCTTGGAGACCTGTTGATGTCCTTTCATCAGGCCCCACCCCTCCCCAGGAGTCAAGGATTGAACAAAAGCTATTTCTGTCAGTTAAGTACTATCACCACTACCACCACCACTACCGCTACTACTACTACTACTACTACTACTACTACTACTATTACAATTGCTACTACTACCACTACCACCACCACTACTACTACCAGTAATAGCAATAACAATAATATAAATAGCTTTAAGTCTTGCAAAGTACTTTACAAATATTATCTCATTTTATCTTCACAACAACTCTGGAAGGTTGGTGCTATTATTATCACCCCCATCTAACAGAAGAGAAAACTGAGGCTGAGAGAGCTTAAGTGATTTGCCCTTTCCTCTGTCTGTTGCCTTAGACTGGCATCAGCCCCTGTTCCTTGGTCTGTGAGATTATAAGGAACAATGGAGAGAGCCCTGGGATTTCATGAGGACCTGGCTTTGAATCCTATTAGTGCCCAATGCTGTCTACTATTAGTAGGACTTTGGGCAATTAACTTTCATTCCATAGATCCCAGTTTCTTCATCTATAAAATGATGGACAGTTAGGTGACACAATGGATAGAGCACTGGGTTTGGAATCAGAAAGATTTTATCTTCCTGAGTTCAAATCTGATCTCAGACGCTTACTAGCTATGTGACCCTGGGCGAGTCACTCAACTCTATTTGACTCAGTTTCTTCATCTATAAAATGAGCTGGAGAAGGAAATGGCAAACCACTCCAGTTTCTTTGCAAGAAAACCCCAAAATGGGGTCATAAAGAGTCAGACATGACTGAACAACAACAAAAAAAATTAGGGAGTTGGACTAAATGACCTTTAAAGTTCCTTTCAGCTCTAAATTTATGACCTTTTCAGTTACACGCAAATTATATCTCCATCAGTGGAGATACATCCTATGCTCACAAAAGCATAGCTACTACATGTATTTTACTTCCATAGAAACTATTATACATGAAGTAATTTTTTCCTAAGTGGAATTTTATAGATTTAGCCAGACACTCCTTGAGAACCATGTGCTGCTTGACTTGTGCCTGTAATATAACTACCAAGTCTAAGGGTTAAGAACTGATTGCCCACTTTGGCTACTTGACTTCACAAGGAGAACTATTTTATCTTACTTTCTCAAACCCTAGTTCCTAACTCCAATTAAGCATATCACAGGCATCTACTGTTAGTTTCAAGGCAGATTGGGCCAGAGAGTATAATAGCTCAACATAGACACTTCACCTTTCTCCTACTTCAGGAGAAAGAGTCAGACTCACATCCTGTACCCTTAGTAAACACATTATCATCATTTGTCCAGCCAGCCCATGGCCTAAAATTTTAGTTCGTGAATCTGTTACCCATTTATTTTCTGACACAGGAACCTTTTTTTGGCTAAGGTTTCATCTTCCTTTCTAATGCCAGGCCTTTCAGAGTAGTCTTTCCTATCCACAGGAGAAGTCATAGGTTTATTTATTTGTATTTTTCTATGAAACATTGCAAAGAACATTTTGTACCAGACTCATTGGACCCTAACATCCCATTTCCTCCATGTGTTGTGTGAAGCGCCAGCTGTTCATTTTCTGCTATGATTAGAAAGAAATGTGCTTTCTCAAGACTAAGCCTTGGCCTGTCCAGCTCCTCTACCAAATTAAATGACCAAAGTCATTTAACAATGAAGCTCTACTGAGAAGAGAGGGACCACTTACAACAAAAGACTGAGAAAGGGGTACTGGAAAAATGCTTATTGTAGCAGGAACGATCTCTAGTAAGGTCTCTGGGACATAGCTGAGCTAATTTTCTTCTTAAAGACCTACCCACTGGCAAGGAATTGGAAAGTGAAGGGATGTCCATCAACTGGGGAATGGCTAAACAAATTGTGTTATATAATTTTGATGGAATACTATTGTGCTATCTAAGAAATGATGAGCAGGATGCTCTCAGAAAAACCTGGAAAGACTTATATGAACTGATGCAAAATGAAATGAGCAGAACCAAGAGAACGTTGTACACAACAGTAATATTTTATGATGATCAACTGTGAATGACTCAGCTACTCTGATCATGACAAAGATCCAAGACAATTCCAAAGGACTCATGAGGAAAAATGCCATCTACTTCCAGAGAGAGAACCGATTGAATTCTGAGTGCAGATTGAAGAATATTTTTTTCTCTTCCTTTATTTTTCTTTGGAGGTTTTTTTTTTGCCTTTTTTCCCCCACAACATGGCAATAGGGAAATATATTTTGCATGAATTCACATGTATAATTAATAGTATATTGCTTACCTTCTCAATAGATGTGGGAAGGGCCAGAGGGAAAGAATTTGGAACTCAAAATTTTAAAAAAGAAATGTCAAAAAAAGAAAAGAAAAAAATATTCACACACACACACACACACACAGACCTACCCATGTAGGCTGGGTTAATTTTTCCTACCAAGGCCATTTCTGATACTTAATTAGCTCAAACTGGTATAGCTTCCTTATGGCCTAAGTAGAAAAGCCAATGAACATGGATTAGTTAATAAATCCTTATCGAGTGACTAATTGATAAGGAGTCAGGAGCTCCTCCCTAAGTTTTTCACCAGCTCTCCACTATGCCAAATACAGAGGCAGGAAAGTTTGATGTTGAGTCATTTTCAGTCATGTCTAACCCTTCCTGATCCCATTTGGGGTTTTCTTGGCAAAGACAGTGGAGTGGTTTGCCATTTCCTTCTCCAGCTCATTTTACAGGTGAGGAAACTGAGGCAAACAGGGTTAAGTGACTTGCCTAGGGTAACACAGCTAGTAAGTATCTGAGGAAGGACTTAAATTCAGGTCTTCCTAATTCCAGGCCCAGCTCTTTATCCACTACACCACCTAGCTGCCAATGAACAGGAATTAGTTAGTAAATGTTTGTTGACTGATTAGCTGATGAGAAATCAGGAGCACTTCCTTGAGGTTTAACACCAGTTCTCCATCATGCCAAATACAGAGGCAGGGAAGCTGCTTGCAATTTAAGCAATGCTATATCCTTGCTTAATATCCTTTTCATACTATAGTTAAGTAAACCTCCTTTTATTAACTATTATATGGTATATGAGTCTATCATTTCATTCCAATCCCAAATTGGAACCACTGAACTGGCCTGAGTCAGGCCTGGCCTACAGCACCCATCAAGATTAGCCTTATATGTAGTTCTCTCTTATTAGCAGTTACGAGCCTTCCTAGAAAGGGGGAAGGAAGAAGGTATAAGACGACCAAGAACAGAAATGCTACACTGTACCTATAATCCTCTGCTGAGGAGACAAAGGACCTGCCCTGGACTGGAGTTGAGAATTTTGCATGATGCAGTCTGAAGCCTCCTACATCAGAGAGTGAGGAAAAGCTGTAGCCTAAATGCATCTGCTGAAAGAGAGGACAGAAGCACTGGACAGGCTGTGCAGAGGCAGCGTTGATTAAGGGAAATGTGGAGTGCTGAACAGAGAGGCCAGAGGCAGCAGACAGGATCCAAATTGAAAGCAAAAGTTGATACCAAGAACAAACAGAGGCCGCCCAGCAAGAAAAGAGATTTGGCCTGAAGGTCAGGCTGGAAAGTTAGAAATCTGGGTCAACAGAATAGTCCATGTCCATGTGGCCTTCCCACAATTTTGCAAATTCAGATTCTCGGTGGTCTATGGGTACCTTAAATGCCAACCATCTGATGGTAGCCCTGCCTTCAAGGTTCTCCTTGCAACTGGAAGTCAGGAAAACAATTTACACAATAGTAACAACATTATAAAGACAAATGTCTTTGAAAACTTCAGAATTTTCATCAACACAGTAACCAAGATTCCAGAGGACTGATGAGGAAACATGCTACCCACATCATGACAGAGAGATGATAGATTTGGTGCAAAATGAGACATCTGTGTTTTGGACATGGCCAATGCAGAATTGATTCGGTTTTACTTTGCGTATTTGTTATAAGGGATTTGTTTTGCTTTTTTTCTTTTTCTATTGGGATGGAAAGAAGAGAAAATAGATTTTGGTTCATTGAAAAAAATTATAAATAAGAAAATAAGTAGGAAGAGAAATATTTAAATGAATAAATACTTTACTTGCAACTGGGAAGCCTCTGTAGCATTATTGTCTAATTACAATTTTGATTTTAACAAGCATTTACTAAGCACCTATTATATATTAAGATAAAAATTAAAATTTTTTGAAAAGCAGTCCTTTCCCTGAAGAAACCTTACATTCTACTGGGTGGATAGATATAACATGTAAACAGGTAAGTAAATACAAGATTATCTGAAGAGGGAGGAATCAGGAAAGCCTTCTCATGTGAGGTGGAGGTGGAAATCAAATTTTTCAGTGATGAGACTCATGCTTAGAAGTTCACATGCACAGGGCTACATAAATTTAATGATATAGTTAATTAAATTCCATTTCAATTATAATTACTAATTGATCCAGGCCTGCTAGCATGATGCCTGGCAGTTATACAATTGTAGCAGCAGGCAGGCTTCTATTAGTTAATGTGTTCTAGCTAATTAGGTAAAGAATTTTGGCCAAAGATCTTAAGTGGTCCATACCCCAGGGCCTGGTGGACTGTACTGGCCCATGCATCACGTGTTGGATGCCTGGGCTCTTAGGAAATGACTATTTCCAAAGCACCAGTAGTTGCCTTCCCCCTTTAACTATTTTTCTTACAATAACATATTTATGTAATATATAACAATATATATAAATACGTAACATATGTATAAATGTATAATAAAATTAGTTTAGAAAGTTATTTCCAAACCTTTCCAAAACTTGCTTCCAAAACTGCAAGTTAGGTAGTGTGAATGTTATCATTCCCCACACCCTTCCATTTTGCCACTGAGAAAATTAAGGCTTTGAGAGATTAAGTAATGGGCCTAAGGTTAGAGGTAATAATTGTCAGAGTTGAGGATCGAACCAAGGTCTTCTGTCTACAAGTCCAGGACGTGTTTCATTCAATGACTGTGCTGCCTGGCCTAGAGCTGGAGCAATATCAGTATCCCATTAATGCTTCTGATGATTTCAAACTCCATACACAAAGGAATGACATAGCAGAAGACTAGGTCATGACAATCTGCACAAGTCTCTTCCAAAGCTGATACTGTACCCTTCTAGAATAATTGAAATAGTCATTCCATTACTTAGAGGAGGTCAATAACTAAACAGGAGAATGAACAAGATACATTTTGGGGTCCTTTTCAAGATTTCTTTCCCAGTGTAGACTAATGACACACCTCGCCACCTATCACCACAATAATCTATGTGAGTGAGTAGCAAGACATTCAGTGGTAGATGAAACATTATTCTCTCCTGCCACTGGCGTTTATTAAATGATTGCATGCCATGTTTGCATCCCAACACAAATCATTGGCTTGCTTTGACCCTGACACCATCTTATAGGCTTAATAATAATAAATCTATGTCCTGAAATAGTTTCTGCAGATTAGAGCAATCAATCAAAATTCAGGGAACCTTAGACCATTAATGTCATCAGCAATGATGCAGCACCCCAGGGGCCCATCTAAAACAGCTATTATGCCTGAAAATATGCCTTAAGAGCCTTAAGATAAAGGTAGTATTGGAGTGGGGGGGCAGGTACAAATTGCAGTTCTATTTTTATCTACCACCATGAGATAATTTTCTTGGCAATGCTTTGGGGGTTTTGAAAAGGAGGAAGCTGAGGTGAAACCATGGCTTATTAGTCAGGTGCTGATTTAAACATGGCATTATGAGTTGCAAAGCGTTGGCCATGCAAAAAAAAACAAAAACAAAAACAAAAAAAACAACATGGCTCCCAAATGATTACTGCTAAAGGATCTGGTAGTGTCTGGAGTTCAGAACAGTTTGTAGGCTATCCATATAAGGGATGGTGAATTCTTTATTAGAATTTCCTGATGAACTAACTCAAGCACAATGACCTCGAGCCTCCCTGTCATCATTGCCAATACCCTCACTGCTTGTATATGCTTCTGGTCGCTCCCATCCCAAAGGGATAGGCAGCTAAGAAGGATTTTGCCACCGTTTTTTTCCAGCTCCTTTGTTTCCATGGGCTACAGCCAAACATTAGAGCCTTGAAGAAAATAAAGTGCTGACCCATTGTAAGTGCTGAATAAATGCTTCTTGACTGACTGACTAAAGTGGAAAGAGTCAGGAGGTCTTTGCTCTAGTCCACTCTCTGTTAAGAACTAGCTGTGTGACCTTGGGTAAGCCAAGTCAACAATTTCTCTGGGCTGACTCATCTATAAAATAAAAGAGATGGACAAGATGTTTGCCAAGATCTGTACCAGCTCTAAGGGACCTGATGAGAATCATCTGTTGCCTGAATTCTACAATATCACTGGCAGATAAGTAAGATCAACATAAATGCAAGGCAGTCAGGGAGCTATTGGTTCCTTAATTTCTGGTGCAAAAATTCAGCTAGCAGCTCATTTGGTCTATGAAGTTTTCTCTGACAAGGCCATCTCTCATCACTCTTTCTCTTCTCTTTCGTTTCCACATTGCTTACTATCTATATCACAAATTTGGTACTTGGTCATACATTGCCTTGTTTCCCATCCATCTCACTATTTCATAAATATGTGTGTGTGTGTGTGTGTATATATTTATATATACATATATACATTTATATATACATACACTTGTGTGTATATATGTAGCAAATTTGTATATATAAACACATATTTCATTTCTATATTTCACACATTCACACAATACATATTCACATGTGTATATGCATGTGTGTATATTTGTGCATTATGCACTGTGCATATTGCACAATATTGCACATATGTACATAGTACATGTATGTATTATGAATGCCCATTTCATTTATGTATTTCACATATATACATTTGCATGTATATGTAAACATACTTGTATACATGTGTATGCATAAACACACACATATGTGTATATATTTATATATATTTACAAATATATAAAAATGTATATATAGCATATATTATACATAAATTTATATGTGTATAAATACACATATATGTTTGCTTACATATTTCATGCATATGCACATATATATCCATATATCTGCATAGATACACATATGTTTCATTTCTATATTTCGAATATATACATATTCGCAAGCATGTATATATCCACACATGTACACATACACATATAAGCTATTAGCTATATCTGTATCTTGTATGTACATTGTTGTATGCATGTCGTCTGCCTCATGAGAATGTGAATTCCTTGAAGGCAGGAACCATGTTTTTCTCTTTTTATCTCCTACAAATAGCACAGTGCCTCACAAATGCTGTTGTTGTTAAGTCATTTTCAGTTGTATCTGACTCTTTGCATTTCCTTTTTGAGGTTTTCTTGGCAAAGATACTGGAGTGATTTGCCATTTCCTCCTCTAGCTCATTTTACAGAGGAAGAAACTGAGGCAAACAGGGTTGAATGACCTGCCCAGGGTCACACAGCCAGCAAGTGCCTGAGGCCAGATTTGAACTCAGGAAGAGGGTTGTTTTTTGTTTTGGGGGTTTTTTTTTGCACCAGGCCCACTGTTCTCTCCACCTCACTGCCTAGTTGCTCTTGTACCTCACAAATACTAAGTGCTTGATTAATATTTGTTGACTGACTGACTCTCTAAATCCACGTTAAATTGAAAGTAGAATGGGCTGCCTTGAGACAAGTGAGTTTCCTGAAAAAATCTTCAATAAAAATCTGGATGACCATTTAGATATGATGAAGGGATTCTTTTTCATGTATGGATTGGACTACATGGTCACTGAGGTAATTAGTAGTAATAACTAACATTTGTATAAAAATTATGATGTGCTAGGTGCTATACTAAGTGATTAATAATTATCTCTTATTGATCTTCACAACAATCCTCAGAAGTAGGTGTTATTAATACCCCCATTCTATGGATGAGATAATTTGGGCAAAGAGAGATTAAGTAACTTGCCCAGGATCACACAGCTAGTAAGTGTCTTGAGGCAAGATTTGAACTCAGGTCTTCCTGAGTCTAGGCCCAGCTCTTTCTCCTCACTGCCTAGCTGAGGTTACTTCTACCTCTAAAACATTGCAGTATCCTCTGTGATTCTATGCTTTTGAAGTGTTGATAATGAGGAGCAGAGCTGGGTCCATGGTCTCCCAAGTCCCTCCAAAAGCATGCTAATTGTACCTGAGCACACTGGAGATCTGTGATTCTAGGACATACCTATAAGGAGCCAAAACAAGAACCGATCAGCTTGCCTAACATGAAACAATTTATCTATAAGTATCTAGGTGGTACAATAGAACAGTGCTGCACCATGAACCAGGAAGACCTGAGTTCAAAGTCCGTCTCAGAAATTTACTAGCTGTGTGACACTGAGCTCTTAAGGACCTCGTGCCTCTGTTTCCTCATTCAAAAAATGAGATGATTGGATTTAATGCCTTCTAATGTCCTTTTCAGTGCTAAATCTATGGTCTTGTGAACTGATTGTTGGCCATCCCAGAACTGCTGTGTAATTACCCCCACTTGTGCTCTGTACAGACATGGTGAAAGGCTGCTGACCCCACGGAGCACATTCCCCCTCTTCATCACATTGAGTCTCCCACCTATCATTTGTGTTGCAGATTGATAACTAGCAGAACTTATGGAAATTTTAATCAAAAGCACATGAAGATAAATCACCAGCGCTTCTCCTCCTCCCCCTTCACCATTGTCTCAAATGGCCCTCATGACCCTTTGTATCCTTTATGCTTAATAGAAAGATTGATTTTAAGAGAGGGGAGAGACGGGGAGCTGTGACCTCTGCAATGTCAAATAATAGTATGTGCCGTTAGGTGACAGGCCAGCCCATTTGTTGCCACTGACATTCTCTCTAAACAATATGGCTGTTAATGGGGATTGGGGTGGCAGGTGTCGGAGCAGTGAGCTGAAAAGAGAGCCTTTTATTTTAGTTTTTAGTAGGAAAGTAAAACCAGTTACTATGATGGCCAAAGCTGTTCAGGAAAGAATTCTAATTACTCAGCGATCTGTGGTTCTGCAGGGCGACTGAGATCATAGCATCGGGCACACACCTGAACTGAAACACAACTGGGAAGGGAAGAGAGAGGGCTTATATTTAAAACTGATGGCAAAATACAGGCTACTTCATTGGACAGGATGTTCATGGCTTTGGGGACATCTTCTGATTGTGTGGTTTAATCACAGAGACATTCTTTCAATCTGGCAAGAAGAAGAGAATGATGAAGCCCTATAGATGTCCCTTCCCCATCTCAAATGCCCTTTCTCAGTAAAGAACATTATTAACGGTGACCCTGATTTTCCCCATGATGAGGCAATGGCCCATTCAGGTCCCTGTTTTTTAGTGGCAGGAGCCAGCTCAGGCAGGTGTCCAGTATCTTGCACATACTAAGTATTTAACAAATGTCGAAAATAGCTGAAACTGAATGTTTTGGCTTTGTAACAATAAAAATAACATCTGTATGGTGTTTATTTTGTGTCAGGTGCTATGCTAAGTGATTAACAATTATTATCTCTTTTTGATCTTTGCAACAACTCTCAGAAGCAGGTGTTATTAATACACCCATTTTATAGATGAGGAAGTTGAGGCAAAGAGAGATTCAAGTGACTTGTCCAAAGTCACACAGCTAATAAGTGTCAGGCTGGATTTGAACTCAGATCTTCCTGACCCCAAGCCCAGCATGGAATCCACTGTGCCACTTGGCCGCAACAAAGAGATGAAAGAAGGTACCTCTCTGTCCCACTTCTTTGCCAAAGGTCAAGGAGTAAGGATGTGGAATACTGTATGAATCAAACTTTTTTCAACGTGTTGGTTATTTTTGCTGAACTGTTTCCTACCCTCCCCCTCCATTTTTTATTCTTTGTTTTAAGAGATTGCTCTGTTTGGGAGGTAGAGGAGACATACATTGAGAAATGTGATGTAAAAACAAAATAGACCAATAAAATCATATGAAAGGTTGTTGAATTGTCCTCTAATTGCAGATACTATTGATGTAGCATTTCCTCTGCCACCATTTACAACCTCTATTCCTTCGAATATTAATCCGTTTGATTAAATAATTCTATCCAGATTCTTGTTGACATCACTACTGACTCACTCTTTCCCTTCTCATGAAATGTGGTTTCTAGTTTGCAGTCTTTTTTTGTTTTCTTTTTCTTTTTAATTTATAGAATGAAGCAAACATTTCCATAACATAGTATAATAAAAAGATGACTACACATGAAACTGCAAATCTATGATGTACAATTTGCTATTCCTTTTAAATATATAATAAAGTTATCATGTATATTTCTTTTTTTCCCCCTTTCTCCCTGCCCCACCACGGAAATGGCTACCATTAGAAACAAATAGGTCTATGTGTGTGTATACCCACATATGTGTGTATGTGTGTGTATATATACATACATATATATATGTATATATACACATACACACATACATATGTATGTGTGTATATATATATATATATATATATATATATATAAAAATTCTTCTATACATATTTCTATTTATCAGTTCTTTCTCTGGATGAAATCTTTTTCATCATCCCAACCCCAGCTCTCATTCTTGGCGGTTTCAGTATTCATGATGATAACTGTTGCAATACACTGTCTTCCAAGCTCATCAGACATCCCTACTTCAATCACCCACAGTCATTCCTTCAATCCAGTGGTCACCCATATTCTATCTCTAAAAATTTGAATGCTGAAAGTTCTGTTTCTGATTATAATCCCCTATCCTACCACCTCTCCCACTTTTTCACTCTTCTTACAACTGTTCTTTGTCCTCACTGCAACCTCTGGTCTTTCAATTCTTCTTTGATGTTCAATTCTGCTGGCCTCTTTCCTTCGCAATATGGCACTGTTCTCCACCATTTTGTTTCTTGTCCCCTTTTCATTTCTCTGCACCGTGCTAATGCTCAGTTTGGAATCACTCCTTACCATCTATCTTTTCTGCTCCAACTGTAGAAGCTCATGGAAAAAGACTATGTGTGAGAAATTCAAGTTCTCTAATCTCCACAGCTGAACACCATTAAAGAAATCAATTATCTGCATTGACTCCCTATTGTACTCCCCACCTCCTAACCCACCTGTTCCAAATCTTTAACTCTCATCTGGGATTAAAACACTACCCTTCTCTGCCCTGTTCCCAGGTCTCATTCTACTTTACAGAGAAGATGGAGATGCTCTCCCCTCTTCCTGAACTCACTCCTCTTCCTCAAAGCCCTCCTCCCTAGTTCCTAATTCTCTCCTCTTTGCTCTGATGGAGGGATTAGGCATCCCTCTTCCTTGCCCAGATCAGTTTTTCTATTTATGCCTTAAATCACATCCTCTCTTATGTTCTTCTAGGAGTTTGCCTCACCCAGGATTCTTATTCTCTTTTTGTCTCTATCTTGGTCTCTTTTTTTTTTTTCCTTTTAAAAAATTTTCTTTTTTTCAATTTATGGAATAAAATAAGCCTTTCCATAACACAATATAATAAAAAGATGATTTCACATGAAACCAAAAATCTATTATGTACAACTTGGTATTCCTTTTAAATATATAATAAAGTTATCACGTAAATTTCTTTTTTTTCTTCTCTCCCCTCCCCCCCATAGAGATGGCTACCAGTAGACACAAATATGCGTATCTATATGTAAAATATTCCATACATACTTCTGTTTATCAGTTCTTTCTCTGGATGTAGACAGTGTCTTTCTACATATGTCCTTCATAGTTAAACTGGGTATTTATAGTGGTGAAAATGACTTATTCACTCAAAATCATTCATAAAAAAATATTGCTGTCTTGGTATACAATATTCTCTTGGTTCTACTCATTTCACTCGTTATTTCATGCAAGCTTTTCCACGTTTTTCCAGAATCATTTTCTCTGCCTCTTCTCTTCTGTCCTCATCTCTTTTTCCCCTCTCTCATCCTCAATCTTTGCCTATTTACTCGCATCTTCCATGCTGTCTACAACCATGGTCAGGTCTGCCTTAATTAAGTGGCACTTATATAACTCTTCAAGGTTTGCTTCACCTTTCCTTGCCTCAGTCTCCTCATCTGTGAAATGGGGATAATATTAGCACCTACCTCACAGGGTGGCTGGCTGTGAAGAACAAATGAAGTAATATATAGATTGTCCCAAAAGTCTCAATGCAGATTAGAGCCATTAAAGCTTAACTTCCCTGGAGGTTAAGATCCCTGAAGATTAAAACTACACTAAAACATTTGAGACACTGTATATGATCTCATTCAATCTTCACAACAGCCCTGTGAGGAAGGTGTTGTTATTACCCCTAGGTCATAAATGAGGAGACTGGGGAAGAGAGACTCACCTAGGGTCACACAGCTTATAACTATCTGAGGCAGGTCTTCCTTACCAGTGCTCTATCCACTCACTGTGCCCTCTAACTGCCTAGCTGCCATTATTAGCCAGGATTCTAGATTTCTTCCCTTGTCACTACCAAATTCCTAGGAAGAAGAGCATATACCAGATCCCTCTACTTCTTTACCACCCATTTACTCAGCAACCCTTTGCGATCTGGCTTCTGAGCTTCCCTCTGTTGAAAAACTCTCTCAAAGATCACTGATGGTGACCTTTTTAATCATGAAATCTGAGAGCCTTTTCTCACATCTCATCCTCGTGACTTTTCTGTAGTACAGGCAGTGGCAAAATGGGGAAAGTGTTAGATGCCAGTGAGAAGAGATCTGGATTCAAATGCAGCTGTTGTTACTTTGTGACATGAGCAAGTTATTTAAACTCTCCTGATCTGTTTTCCTAGCTTTAAAATGAGACTAATAATGCTTGTGATACTTGCTTCATAGGATTGTGATGAGGATCTGAGAAAATCTATGCAGAGTGCTTTGTAGACCTTAAAAGCACTCTTTAAGTACTTATTACATTATTATTATTGTTGTTGTCATCATTATTATTTTTACCCACCCCTATCTTCATGAATTCTTTCTCTTCTGAATTTCTTGATCTGTTCCCCCTTGGTTCTCTTATTTAACTGATCCTTCTCTCTCCTTTACTGGTTCATCATCCCCTTCTCACCTCCTCAATGTGGGGCTCCCCTAAGATTATGTTCCACACTCTCTTCTTTTTCTCTCTTTAGAATGTCTCCTTGAGTGACTTTATCCTTTTCCGTGGCTTTGGTTTTTACCCCTTTGTAATGACTCCTTGGGCAGCTAGGTGGTGCAGTGGACAGTGTGCCCAGCCTGGAGTCAGGAAGACTTGAGTTCAAATGTGACCAGACACTTACTAGCTGTCACTTAACCCTGCTTGCCTCAGTTTCTTCCTCTGTAAAATGAGCTAGAGAAGAAAATGGCAAACCACTCCAGTATCTTTGCCAAGAAAACCCCAAATGGGGTCACAAAGAGTATGGCATAACTGAAAACAACTGAACAACAAAATGACTTCCAAATCTATCTATCTAGCCCTAATCCTTCCCCTGAATTCCAAAGCTTCATCTTCAATTGCATATAAGACTTCTCTACCTGAATTTCCCTCAAATGTAGCATGTGCTCTACTGAATTAATCATTGCCCAATCCCCTAAAACCTATCTTTCCTCCCACTTTCCCTTTTTCCTTTGTCCTCTGAATTACCCAGGCTAAAAAATTTCCAAATCATCTATTTTTCCTTTACCTCATACCACATCCAATCATTTACCAAGTCCTATCAATTTTATCCCACATCTCTTATACCTGTCCTGTCTCTTCATTCACATAGCCACTATCTTCAAAATGGCCTTCATAAATTGTTACCCATTCTGTTGGTACACTTCCTAACTGTCCTTCTTTCTTCCATTTTTCCAACCACCAATCTCATCTTTTACCCAAAAAAGCAATCTTTCAAAGTCATCAATCTGAATGTTGCAATAACCTTCAATGCATCCAGGCTTTCTCCTCTTCAATCCACCTTTCACATAACTACAAAACTGATATTCCCAAAGTGCAGGTCTGGCCATATCACTTCTCTGCTCAATAACCTTCCATGGCTCCCTATTGCCCTTTGAGTAAAATACAAACTGTATTTGGCATTTAAATAACTTCATAATTAGATTCCAGCCTATCTTGCCAGGATAACTACATACTACTCCCTCTCATTCACTCTATACTTCAGTCAAATTGGCCTCATTGTTTCTCCCCTCTTTGATTTTGCACAGGCTGTCCCTCATGCCTGAAATATTCTTTCTCCTCACCTTTCCCTCTTGGAATCCCCGGCAACCTTCAAAGCCCAGCTAAAAACCACCTTCTTCAAGATGCCGATCCACCAGTTATTAGTGAACACTATTTCCCTAAACCATTAGATTTAATTTGAATATAGCCTGTGCATGCTCATCTGCAAGCACATTATCTCCCTCAAATAGCATGTGATCTTGAAGGTAGGAAATTTTACTCTTGTATTTGAAACGACAGCACTCACCATATTTCCTGGCCCATAATAGGTACTTGATGTACAATTGTGGATTAATTGATGTCATTTCCCTGTTCAAAAACTTTCAGGGTCTCCCTATTACCTCTTGGATGAAGTACAGCTCCTCAGTCTGGCATTTTTAGGCCCAATTTAATTTCATACTCTTCCCTTCATTCACTCTGGGCTGTCATTAAACTGGATTAGGAGCTGTTTTCAGAACCCGACATGGCATCCCCAACCTCCATGTGTCCACACAGGTGGTCTGCCATGCCTAGAATGGACTCCTTCTTCCCCTCTGCCCTTCACAATCTACCTTTCTTTTTATACTCCCCCACTTCTCTATGAAGGCTTTCTTCATTTCCTACACACACCTCCACACACGGCTAAGTTTTCATTACCCTCAAATATTCTCAGAGTATTTTATCTGGATCTCTCATTTGCCCCTATTATAGCCTGCCATCTACTATGTGTATATGTGTACATTTGATATTCCTTCTCCTTCCTTCCTCCTATTCCACACCCATCAACTGTAAAATGAAAGGTAGTTTGGCATAGTAGATAACAGTGTAAGACTTGGGCAAAGGTTCAAATCCCACTTCTGACACTGTGTGACCCTGGTCAAGTCACTTAAATCTCTGATTCTCCATTTCTTCATCTGTAAAGTGGAGATGATAATTATTATTATAATTATGAGGCTTTAATAAGATATGTAGACAAAGCACTATCAAAATTTTAAAGTGGTATAAAAATACCCATAATTTTTTTAAAGTAAGCTCCCCATGGGGCAGCTAGGTGACACAGTAGATAGAGTACTAGGCCTATAGTCAGGAAGACTCATCCTCTTGAGTTTAAATCAGCTCTCAGACACTTTGTAGCTGTGTGACCCTGGGCAAGTCACTTAACCTTGCTTACCTCAGTTTCCTCATCTGTAAAATGAGCTGGAGAACTACTCCAGTATCTTTGCCAAGAAAATCCTAAATGGTGTCATGAAGAGTTGGACACAATTAAAAAAACTTAATAACAACCTCAAGGGTTAGGACTATTTCATTTTTTAAGAAGCTGCTAACATACACACACACACACACACACACACACATATACATATATACATGTATACACACACACACATATATATATACCTATATATTTTATTTTTAATAGAATATATTTTTATTTTTTAATTTATGGAATAAAACTAGCATTTCCATAACATAGTATAATAAAAAAAGATGATTGTACGTGAAACTGCAAATCTGTTATGTGCAATTTGCCATTCCTTTTAAATGTATAAGTTATCGTGTAAATTTTTTTCTTTTTCTTTTCTTCCTCCTCCCCACGCTAGAGACATAAATAGGTATATCATTTATATGTGTGTGTAAAATTATTCTATACATACTTTTATTTATCAGTTATTTCTCCAGAACTATACCATTTAAAAAATCTGTTTACTGAACATCTAGCTTAGCTAGCATTTCTACGTAATAGGAACTCAATGAATGTTTATTGAATGGAATTGAACCATATTTCACATAGCTTGATATCTAGTTCCTAAACCCCTTAGTTATCTTTCTCTTGACTTACTCCATCTTGTCAATTCCCTTACTAAAATATGGTGCCCATTACTCCTAGTAGAGCTCCAGACGAGGTCTGGCCAGGACAGAATGTAGCAGGATGATGACCTCTCTTCTTCTATTCCCTGTACTTCTCCATACAGTTTAAGATGACACTGGCATTCTTGGCTACCATGTCTTCTAGGTGACTGTTACAGAATATGGATGCCACTAGAACCTCAGTGTCTTGCCAGTCAAGACCATCTTTCCTCTCCTTTATCACAAAGTCCAAGCTGAAATGGTCACTTTCTGGGGCAGCCAGGTGGTGCAGTGGATAGAGCACCAGCTCTGGATTCAGGAGGACCTGAGTTCAAATCCAGCCTCAGACATATAACACTTACTAGCTGTGTGACCCTGGGCAAGTCACTTAACCTCATTGCCTAGCCAAAAAAAAAAAAAAGAAAGAAATGGTCACTTTCTCTCAAGATTCCCATCGTTTCTATTGAAGAAATTAGTTTCTCCTTGTTGATCAAAATCAGAACAAAATTAGAGGTCTCCTTTGTTTCTTCCTTGACTGTTGAAATGTGAAAGTAAGTTCTTGGTAACCCTTGTGGCTAAGTCTCATGGTGAACTAACTGTCTATTTACTGTACTATTCACTATTCTGGGTGACTCATTTTCCAAGGATAGGAAAAACTATAAAATGAGACTCAATTTATCCCAACTTTTTACCTTTTCTTGTGATATTTTAGCTAATTCTCATCTGCCTTTGATTAGAAATCAACAGTTTCCTGCCAAGCCCTAATGCAAACAGAAGCTATCCTCAGCTGTCCCCCTCTGTGATGAGGGTCTCAGGCAGGAAACCAATTACCAGCATGACTTTATCTAATTAATTTATTACTAACTTCTTCTCTCTTCTTCCTGCTGATAGACTTTGGAAACTGCCTTGAGCTTCCCTGTTCCACCATGCTCTTTGTCTCCACCAGGACAAAGATTTAATTTGAGTTGAAATCAAAGGCAACAGCAAGGGAAAAGAATTAAACACCTTTTAAAATACAAGACCATGTGCTGGCCATTTGGAGAGATATGAAGATAATTAAGACAGTTCCTACCATCAAGGAGGTTTTAATCTAGTAGAGGGTGATGAGGCATGGACTCTGACAAATACACTGTGAGTTGGAATAAGTACATATTTACATTCTCTAATAGATAGATTCATGATTTTATCAGCATCACCAGTCCCTCTATTAATGCAGATGGCAACCCTTTCACTCTTCAGTAAACAGTTTTTGAGTTTCCATGGCTAAAATTATCCGTCAGCTCATGGCTAGCCTACTGGTGAATGTCTCCAGATATACCTGGAGTGATGCTTATTTTACAGACCCACAACATGGTTGTTGGGCCTAAGTTTATAGTTTCTTATGATCCTCTTTTTAAATGTTTGTGTTTGTTGATGGTTGTTAGGCTCGCAATAAAAAAAAGAAAAGGAACCAGAATGATTTGATTGAGTAAGGGGGGGGGATGGAAGGAAGAGGATAGGGAGGAGAAGGGGGAAGAGAAGAAGTAGAAGCAGTGGTAGTAGGAGGAGGAGGAGAAGAAAGAGGAGGAGGAGGAGGAGGAGGAGGAGAAACCAGTAATTGAGGTTGGTGCTTCCTACTGTAGTATCATGATTCCCATCTCATGCCCAATTAGGTGGAAGATTTGAATAGAAGTCTGTGGAGAGTGGAAGAAGGAAATGGTAAATTCTTATGTTGTGGATACATTTTTTGGTCAAAGACATCTATAACTAGTACAGAAGACACCCAACCCTTGAAATTAGAATTAGAATTTTGTGTTTGAATGGGAAAGGAGCTGTCCAAAAACTGAATGAGCTGCTTCTGGAGGTAAGAGGATCCCTGGCACTAAAGGTCTTCAAGTATAGATGGATGACCATTTTCCAGAGATATTTCATAGGCAGTTACTTGTGCAGCTTGGGGTTGGACTAAGTGACACTTGATCTACTTCCCAACTCTAAGAATGTATAAAAATGCTGTGAGATCAGCAGAGGAAGCCTCATGAAAAAGGTAGTCTTCGAGTTTGAGCTTGAAGAATGGCCAGGGGTGAGGAGCCTTCAGCCTTGAGGCCACATGTGGCCCTCTAGGTCCTCAAGTGTGGCCCTTTGACCGAATCCAAATTTCACAGAACAAATCCTTTTGCTTTTTTTTTCCAGGTTCCCCACCCCTGGATTAGACATCAACAGGCAGAGAAAGAAAGAAAAGGACTTCTATGGGAAGTCCTTTGCCTGCACAGGGGCCAATGTGAACCAATGCACAAAAATGAAAAGTGAAGTCTGTGTTTGGATGATGGTGAGTAGTCCAATTTGGCTGGAGTGTGCAGAACAGGAGGGGGAAGAGCGTGAGATAAGACTGGAAAGGTAGATTAGGAGCCAAGTTGACAAAAGTTGGAGACTTCTGCTCTCTAAGGAGGCAGAGCAGGAAGGTGCTGCCCAATTCCTGAGCTCACAAACTTGTAGCAATCAGAAAGACACAAAGTTACAAGTGTGGCAGATTAATGGAACCATTGCATAACTATAAGCCCCGGGAAAGCTTCAGTTTTTAGAAAAGCCAGTGAAAAGCAATGAGGTTTATTATAGGTCATCTTGACATTGAGTTCTTCCCAAGTTTGCTGGAAAATTTTCTAGTTATGAATACTCCAAACAGACTGGATGGAATAATAGTTTCTGGAATTCCTCAGGGTGTGTGTGTGTGTGTAAGACAGACAGAGGCACACAGAAAAAAAGACAGGCAGAGAAAGAGAGAGAAAATGAAAACAAATTTCTTGAGGACAAGTTAGCACCTAGTGTAGTGCCTTTCTCATAAATGTTCGTTGAATGAATTAAACGTTAATGGAATGCTAAAGGATTTGGCCTTTATTTAGAAGGCAATGGGGAGTCATTTAATTTTTTTCAACAAGGAGTGAGGGGATCAAACTCGTGCATAATGAAAATTAATCTGGTAGCCACCCTACATAGGATGGAGAGGAAAGAGACTGAAAGTGGGGAAAACCTGTATTGTTACAGGAATGCAATCGAAAGGTAATAAATGCTCAAATTGATGATAGGTGGCAGAAGATCTGGGAAACATGGGAGAAATGTGAGAGAGATACATTACAGTGATGTTTTTACATCCTAAGCAACCATAGCTACAAAAGATTGGTAAAAGAAAGTTCTTGCCACCAAAGCCCTTGCCATTGTCAAATGGTTCAATACCAGAAAAGGATATAATTTTACTGTGTGACATTAAATGATACTATCAGTGGACATGACATCACCACCTGCTTTGCTGCTGCACCCTAAGAACTGTGGGACCTTTCCATCTGTCTTCTATGTGTGGTCTCCCCAATAGAAATATGAACTCCTTGAAAATAGGGACCGTTTGGGCTTTTCTTTTAAAATTTGTATCCTTAGCACAGTGTTTTACACATAATAAGTACTTAATAAATGCCTTTTTATTCATTCATACATGCATGCAGTTGACAGGACTTGACAAACAATGTAATTTGTGGAACAAAGGGAGTGGAAGAAGGGAAGAGGGCTCCAAGGTCATGAGTCTAGGTGGCTGGGAAAAGAGTAGTGCCATTGATGGAAATAAGAAGTGAGGAGGAAGAGAAGGTTGGGGGGAGCAGCGGTCTCCCTTTGGAAATAATTAGCCTTCTCTTTGTACACAGTATCATTTCTGAGCAGTTTCCAGCTTTTCTCAACAAAGGAGCAAAAAATGAACATATCTTTGCTTTAGTTTGTAAAATCTACCCACACACATGATAACCTCTAGGCACTTTCACATTCCTAGATCCAGAGCTGGTATCTAGCAATAGGACTCACCCAGAACTGCTAAGGGAAAGGTTAGAGTACAGCTACCCTTGCTGCCCTTCAGGGCATGTGGCAAAGCCCAACAGGTCTGGGCTCTTTGGACCACCAAGGAAGTGAATTCCAGATCTGTGAGCTCTGTACTAAGATAGCACCCTAGCCCTGGAGTGCAAATCCAAAGATAATGGTTCTTTGTAGTTGTACATAAAGTTTCTTTCAAGGAGCCCAAAGCACTCATCTAGCCATGCCTTACTACTTTCTCATAATTTCCCTGAAGAAAAGTACCATGGTCCATCATCTTCATGGTGCCCTCCCACCTGATATGTCTGAGAAAATAGAGCAGAACTTGGTGTTGTGAGGGAAACAACTATGACCTTATACAAGGTCCTCATCAACTGAACAATAATATATTGTTGTCTGTGCCTGAGATCTCAGGTAGCTTGCAGCACAAGGCTTCCTCAGGGCCATATACAATATAAGAGAGCACAGACACCCAGGGAAAGCTAACTAGACACACCAGACCTCCCCAGAGTTCCGTTTTTCTGCCACAATGTCTCATCTGGTTCTGTTGCCGGACCCTGACACCATGAAATTGATAAGCCTGGCTACCTCCTTCCCAGAGAAATTATGAGAGGGTAATGCCCCTGGACAATACCCTAACCAATACAATGAGTTCTGCAGTTCCAGTGTACAGGCCACATTGGGAAGATCAAGTCAGAATCTTCCTGCTGGCAGAGACTCAGCATGGTAAAAAAAAAAAAAGGCTTATACTTTCATGAAGGCTATTAGATGCAATTCAACTGCTCTGCCTCTTATTGTGGCAATTAGAAGAGAAGTCCAGAGGGTTGGATGATTTGCTACAAGTTACTTGGTAAGAAAAGAGGAAAAAAAAATCAGGCCTCTGCTGACTAGGAACTTACCTACTAGTTTGATCGGTTCTGTGTATAAGCAGAGAAAACTGAAGTCTGTGGGATATGAACCAAGGGTCTTTCAAAGGCCCATTTGACCAAAAAACAAAAAACAAAGCATATTTCCTATTTATAGGGTGCTCTAGCTTTCCACCAATCATGGCTCATTTTGGCCTCATGGACATGCATAGTAGAATAGGAAGATCACTGAGTTCTCATTCAGATTCTGAGTTCTGACACTGAATTATAGTAACCCTATGGTTTGGGGCTTGTCACTTAACCCTCTGGAGCCCTATTTCCTCATCTATAAAATAACACAGGTAAGAATTAGAAATGTGTAGAATTTAGAAGGCATGATTAGGTTTTGATCTGCACTATTGAGAATACTCATATCAACGAGAAGCCATGAATACACGGCAGTATGACATTGGTTTGTGTGGAATTGGTAACGCATTATTAAGGTCACAGATTAGTTATCTCATCTGGTTTGTTAAGAGAATGAGGAGGCGGTGGGAAAGAAGAAATGGGAGATGAAGAAAGATGATGGTTATGGGATCTTGGTAGGTATCTGTCCTGGCAAAACAGATGGTCTTAAAGAAGAAAATCATCAACAAAACAAACAAACAAACAACAAACCAAAGTATTGTGAGATGGAACATGAGTCTACTAAGAAGGTTGCTCCCAAGGCAAAAATCTTATTTTGCAAGGACTTCCTCCTAGCAAGTCCCTTCTACTCTGCTTAGATCAGAGAAAATGTTGGCTCTCTTACCACTTATACATTAGTAAGAATTTGGTTGGTTAAATGATTCCTTAATATCTCCTGGCTGGAATAGAGCCTTAAGAGAACAGATCATGGGACAATAAATTTTGATAGACTGCTGGGGCAGCATAGTCCAATGGAAAGAGCTTTTATACCAAGAGATGAGGGATGATGGGTTCTGTTCCCCACCCTGACACCAGCAACTAGTTTTGTTAACTCTGAACAAATAATTTGGTCTCTCTAGGCTTCTACTTCCTCATATGTAAACTGAAGGAATTAGAGTAAATCAACTTTAAAGCCCCCTCCAGTGCTAACATTTCTATGAATCCACATAGAAAATGGTTCAGAGTATAAGATGCTCTGGGCAGCTAGGTGGCACAGTGGAGAGAGTGCTGGAACTGGATCAAGAAGACCTGAATTCAAATCTGACCTCAGACCCTTACCAGCTATGTGACCCTGGGCAAGTCACTTAAACCTGCTGGCCTCAGTTTCCTCATTTGTAAAATGAGCTAGAGAAATAAATGACAAACCCCTCCAGTATCTTTGCCAAGAAAATCCCAGTGGGGTCGTGAAGAGTCAGACACGACTGAAAATGAATAAACAACAATAATAAGATGCTGCGGGGAGGGTTGGCCTGGGGGTAGGGGAGGAAGCACAACTCTGTGAGGTCCAGGATGCTGAAGATAAACTTTCCCTACTTCATATTTTTGCCAGGCTGTGACTCCTTCTCTGTGTGAACCACTTTGGGCTTTATTCCACTGCTTTAGAAAAGTTCTCCCTCATTTCAGGTACAGAATTGACCCTAGATGTACTTGGAAACTAAACCAGGAAAAACTTGCATTGGATTCTGAGCTGGTACATCTTCTTCATGGACTCAGAAAAGGGGGACTGAGTAATAATGATAATAATAGCAATATTTACATCAAGAATCCATTATTTCATCAGTGTGGGTGTAGCTCCCACTGATGCCAATCCAGCTGCACTGGGTCTTAGTAGACTGTTTCCTGATTTGCTGTGGATGAGAAAAAAAAAAATTCATCACCAGTGGCCAACCCTCTAGTTTTGAGCTTTTCAGATTTTTTTCTCTGAATTGCACAGAATAAGAGGGCATGAGTGGGTTCACACTTCAGCAGAAGCCTGGGTACCTTGTAAAGAGCACTCCCACTTCTGAATAAAATTTAAACCACTATTAAAAAGTATGAGGTGGGTAGGTGGTACAGCAGTTGATAGAATGCTGGAACTGGGGTCAGCCTAAATTCAAATCTGACCTCAGACACTTACTAGCTGTGTGACCCTGGGCAAGTCATTTAATCCCTGTTTGCCTCAGTTCCTCATCTTTAAAATGGGGAGACACTGGAGAAGGAAATGACACACCACTCTAATACCTTTGCTAAGAAAACCCCATGAACAGATCCATGGGGTCACAAAGAGTCAGACATGACTAAATGACTGAACAAAATTTTAAAAGTACCCTTGGTATTAAAAGAGAGAGAAATTAAGAAGTAGGTCAAATAATTGCTAGATTCCTAGGCACAAGGCAACAGAAAAATGGAGATTTCTGCTAGGGATGGGGAAAAGGTGATATTTGTATAAGGGAAAAGAAATAATCATCATATGTGGGCTTCACGATTTCTCCTACTTCACTATCTGACCTTGGGCAAGTCTCTTAAATCTCCCTGGCTCTCAACTTCCTCATCTGTAAAATGAAGGGGTTAGATTATAAGGTTTATTCCAGTTCTAGATCTATGATGCTTTCTTAACACATGTATAGAATTGAAAGGTCTTCAACAGCTATCCAATCCATTTTACAGATAAAGTAGCTGAAGTATAGAGAGGTTAAGGTAGTGGTCCAAAGTCACACAAGTAGTAAGTGTCAGAGGCAGGATCTGAACCTTTGCTCTCTCCATCTAAACTTACCAAATGGGACTCTCTTCCTGGTTCAGGCAACAATCCTCTTTGACACAGCACTGCACTACTTTACCCCAACCCCTCCAACTCTTGTACTGGGAACCAAGGAACCAAATAGGAGCCCCTAAATGACACATGTTCTTGTCACCAGAAGTGGCCCAAGTCCATCCTAAGCCTCACACATGCTTCCTGGGAAGTGTGCCACAAAAGGGCTGTGAGGGGCTTAGAGCTTGGTTAGACATTGAAGACTCCCAGGTCATCCACTGTATCCCAGGTCATCGCCAGTCATTTTGACTTTTGTCCTGTTGCTGGACTCTGATGACTCTGGAAGAGAGAGTAGAGCTGATGACCTCAAGCAAATTCTGTCTCACTTAAATCCAATTTGTGTACCAGTCAAAAGATATCACCCACATCATTTTGCCAACATAGTGATGGCATTTTGGAGAACAAAGAAAACAGCCAACCAACCCAATCCAACAGATTATGCTGGGCTCCCTTGATTTCCCATCACATGTATAGGTACACATACAGACAAATGAGTGTATTTGTATGTTTTAACTTAAATATCCGTAAGACCTAGTGAAAATGGATAAATTAGTATATTTCCCTATGGTTTAAAAATGCAGTAATATGGAATAGAATTCTGCACTGTGTTCTTCGCTGCATTGAGTTTCCATCTCATGGCATCAGAAACTAGTTTCTGTCACCTCAAAGCTCAGTTGCATCTGACTCTTCATGACCCCATTTGGGGTTTTCTTGGCAAACATACTGGCTGGAGTGATTTGCCAATTCCTTCTCCAGCTCATTTTACAGATGGGGAAACTGAGGTAAACAGGGTTAAGTGACTTGCCCCTGGCCATAAAGCTAGTGACTGAGGTCAAGTTTGGTTTCAGGTCTTCCTGACTCCAGGCCAGGCTCTTTATCCACTGCACCACCTACCTGCCCCAGTCATCTTAGGGGAAAGTAAGGTATTCCACTCAAGTCTTTATCTCTTGAATTAATCATGTAAACAAAAAGATGCTTTTGCCAGACCCGTGGGTAACCCCTTTCTAGTTTATAATTTTATCTTTTATTACCCCTCCTGCTACTACTTGGGTAGGGAGTACTTTGTCTTGCTATCAAGCTATTTTGTCTCCTATCACGGTTTCTTACCTAAGGCAATCATGTTTACAATGGTCCCTTATCAAAGGCTTTAAAAAAAAAGTCTAGTTCTGTTGCTTTCTTCCCTTTTTCTCCTGTGGAAGTAATTCATCCCAAAAGAGTACCGTGAAAACAAATCAAGTAAGTTCTTTCAAGCCAGGCAGGTCTTAGTGGCTTTCACCATCAGCTCTGCTCCTACATACTCTTCTCTTGCCTGGCAGACAAAGTCGTGGCTAATATTTTTCTTAGCTAATGTGACAGACATACATGCCTACCATTTTTAACAGTTATTTGGTAACAGAAAGTCCTAGGCTCAGCTCTTGCTCCGTTTCCAGTCCAGAGCTTCCCCACCCTCATTCACAGCTGACCAGGGACTGGGTTTGGCTGGGAGAGGACAAGATGGACACCAGCCGCAAAAGGGGCTCCATCTGGGAAGTCCCATCCCCGGCCACTTTGCAGCCAGTTTTATTGGAGGGATCGGGTTCTGTTTCAGTCCACAGGGGACACCTCTTGAGCGCTCGCTCCTCAAGCAGCTGTGGGTGTGTCTGTGCGTGTAGGCAGCCAGCTTGGGGTGGCTGCTGAATGCTAATGTTCTGCCCACACCCCTCACTTGGGCTTCTGCTGTTGCCATATCCCTTTCAACCAATCCCATTTGGAACTCGCTCTGCTCATGCCTGCCTTTGCTCAGGCTGCACCCCTTCTCACCCTCGCCTCGGTCTTCAATCCTGGAATGTCAGCCTGGTCCTGGATGCCCAGCTCATTCTGCATCTCCTTCCTTTAGCTTACCCCATTTCCTCCAGCCTGTTTTGATTTCTTCCTGTTTCCCTTCCTGTGGCAGCCTATTTTCCTTCTGAGATGGGCCTTCCTTAGGAAGGCAGCTGGGTGGCCAGTGGATAGAGCGCTAGACTTGGAGTCAGGGAAACTTACATTCAAATCCTGCCTCAAATATTTCTTAGCTGGGTGACCTTAGGCAAGTCACTTAACTTCTCTAGCCTCAGTTTCTCCATTCATAAAATGGAGAAAATAAACACCTATCTCACAAATTTGTTACCATCAAATGATGTCAAACTCTTAAAATTAGAGAGCTTTTCGTACTACTCTCGTTTTAAAATAATGGCTCCTTCTGGAACTTCAATACTTGAACACTTCCAGGATCAGTGATTTCATTTTGGGGGTCGTTTATTTTGCCTGGGTTTTGGAGGGTTGTTTTGGTCCACACCTGTGACTTTATTGATGTAGGGAATTCCTCCCAAAGAAACTACCTCCTTCCCCCAGTGTAGATCTCCTGCTTTTTGGTAACTTAAAGTCTTAAAGAGTTGAGAAACTGAGAGATTAAACATCTTTTCTCGGGGTCACACACAGCTCATATTTTTCAGAGTCTTCCTGACTCCTAAGATGAAAGGCTCACGGATCTAGAGCAAGGGTCAGCAAATTATGGCCTAAGGGCCAAATCCAGCTGGCTGGCTGCTTTTGTACAGCTAAGAGCTGTGAGCTAAGAATACTGTTTTAAAAAAATGTAATCAACAAAACTTTATTTAAAAACATAAAAAAAAAATCTTTAGCTTGGGTGGCATTTGGCCAGTAGATCACCAACCCCTGATCAAGATCCGAGGTATCAAACACAAATAGAAATGGGGGCCATTCATCCATATTTAAGGATTTCTGCTGGTGGCATGCTGACTTAGTTTTAAAATGTAATGTTATCTATGTTTTAGTGTATTTTTATTTATTTGTTTAAAATTTCCAACTTACTTATTAATCTAGTTCTGGCCCCCGTAGGCAATGTTGCTGGCAGCAGGGTTTGCGACCTTTGATCTTAAGCCAGAAGGACTTGCAAGCCATCTAGTATGGTTTCGGTTCACTGCTGTGCTGCCTCTCCTGGTTGTGGATAGTTCTACCAAAGCATATTTCTATCCTTTTATACCTTAGCAGATCAGCTTTGTGTGTTGTTGTAGCTGAAAAAAGTTCATCACTTGAAGGTCATCCCTCCTGTTGGCAAACTGAAGCCAGACCTCAGAGGATAGACCATGCCTGGGTCCATTGTTTTACCAGGCTTTGTAGGAACTATCAGAGCTTGCACTCAGCCTGTACTGCCTTCAAAAGTCCAAGGTCACCTCCAGAGCACAATGAAGCATCAGAAGAGGGCCTTAGTACTGTTCAAAAATAGCTCTTTCTAATACGAGCTGGGTATGACACTGTCCTGTGGCTCCATGGCCTTCCCACAGTAATTTGTATAAACATTGTCCCTGTCCAGATGGCTCTTAATTCAATTAGACAAAGACAACACAGGACATTCTCATCAGCCAGCACTAATTGTAGCTTCCCTGGATGCATGGCATTGTATTTCATATTGGTGTAGACCATGTCAGTGGAATCTCAGTTGGGGCACTCCTTTTTATGAAACATTCACTTAAACTGGTGAAGGCAGAGAGAAGAAATGAAAGATGACTCCTCCACGGACAAAGTTAGGATAACATGACATCAAGATCAAGAATTTTGAGGTCTGCTAGATTCACTTGAATGGTCTTTACAAAAAAAAAATAAGTAAAAGCTTACATGTATCTTTTTTTAAAAAATACATCTTTGGGGTCTTTTTTGTTTGTTTTTATATCACCTACATTTTGCCATGTATCCCTCATTACAAGGATGTTTAACTTGAGGTCAGTGATTTTTTTTTTAAGGAAGCATTTCAATAACTGTATTTCAGTATGTTTGGTTTCCTTCAAAATCCTATTTTTATTTAGCAAATTTATGAACGTTATTCTGATAAAGGGCTTATAGGCTCCACCACACTGCCAAAGGTTGAGAAAAAAACAAAGGTTAACAAAAAGGTTAAGAAACCCTATTTTATAATAAGGAATAAAAAAGGTAGAGATTTCAGAAAATTTACCAACACATGGGGAAAGTTTCCAGGTAACTTTTTAAATTTTCATCATTTCTGCAAGGCTAATGCTGTGCATGCAGTAGGTACCTAATATGTGCCTGTTGACAGATATTTCAATATTATATTGTAGTTTATAAAGAGGTTTCATAGATATTACATCATTTGATCCTCAGAATATCCCTTGTAAGGTAGATGGGAGATATAAAATTTATCTCCATTCTGCAGATAAGGAAACTTGAGATTCTGAGAGGTTAAAGGATTTGCCCAAGATCACAAGAGTTATGACTCATATTCAGCCCTTCTAGCACCATATACACTGCTTTTTCCACTGTATTGCAATTGCCTCTCCTTTGAAACAGTAGAATATAAGCTCTTTGAGGGCAGGGCATGTTTTTTGTCTTTGTATCCCTAGCACTTTGCACAGTGCTTTGCACATAGTGAGTGTTTAATAAAAGTTGACCAAATTAAATCTGATACAGTCTTAGAACCATGTTCTCTTAGATGACAGAAAGGGTATGCTAGATCTCCCCTTGTATACCTATCAATAAGATAATAATAATATCAATAAGATAAGACAGCACATTGAACATGATAAGAAAATGGGAGACACATCGCTAGTCCAATCTCTGCTATAAAAGTTTGCTACTATGATAAGTCACAATCTCATATTTCAGTTTCAAAAATTCAAAGATTCTTTTCATTTTGAATTAAAAATTCATGATAGACAAGAGTTCTACAAGATTGTTATTGATTTCTCTCCTCAGAGGTTCTTAATTTGAGGGTCTATCAATAGATTTCAAGGGGTCCATGAACTTGAATGGAAAAAAAATTAAATCTATATTTTCAGTAAACTTTTGTTTCCTTCATAATTGTATGTATTTTATTTTATGCATTTAAAAATATTATTTTGAGAAGTAGTCCCTAGGCTCTATCAGATTGCCAAAGGGGGCCATGATACAAAAAAGGTTAAGAATCACCACTTTAGGTAAAAGGGCAAGTTACTTTTTAAAAAATATACCTTGATAGATACCTAGATTATTATAAAAATCAAAAATGTACAAAAATGTACCTAAATATTGCACTAGACTGCACATACTAGACCCAAGAAGGTCATTCATTTTTTTTTTAAAAAGGGGATTCCTTATACAACAAAATGAATGTAACCTCCCTTTTTATGGTAGCAAAGAACCAGGATTCAAGTCCCACAAATTTTGATACAGGAATGTAATAGAATATTATTGTACCATATGAAAGTATGAATATGATAGGAAAATATACACAATGACTACAAGGCTATAAATGGAAGGCAATCCCAAAACAATCAAAAGTGGATATTGATTTTGCATGACTTCACATGCATCAATTATATCAAACTGCTTGCCTTCTCAGTGGGTAGGGGAGAGGTGGAAGGGAAGGAGAAAATTTGGAACTCAAATTTTAAAAAAATGAATGTTAAAATTTTTTAAATGTAATTGGGGGATATTTAATTATATATATATGTATATATATATTATATATATAATATATACATGCATATATTATATATATATGTATATACACATATATACATATATACACACATATTAAAGTGGATGTTGCAAAATTACAAAGAATAAGTATGGTCCAGAAGAAGAGATATGAGAGGATACCATCACACCCACCCTTCTTTGCAAAGGTAGGACATCCATAGGAGTGTCACATTGCATGTACTGTCAGATTTTTTTCAATGTATTGATCAGTTTTGCTTACTATTTTTTCCTTTCCCTCTTTTTCCTTTTTTTCTTTTTGAATATTTTTGGTTATAAGAGATGGATCTCCAAGAATAGGGAAGGAGGAGATAAAGGGGAATATTTAGAGAGTGTAAAAACAAAAGGCATCAATATTTAAAATTTTTAAATATTATTTTAATTAAATTAATTTTAATATTATTTATTGTTTAATATTAGAAATAATTAGAAGAAAAAGTAGCTTTATAAACACAAAGTGTTATTCCTGGAGGGAATCAAGGAATGAATTTTTTATTAATGATGCATTAAATATTGAAAATTTATTTTCACTTAACAAGTATCAAATCCAGAGCCAGTCGAACATTGCTTTTTGAAGGGAATCAAAAAAAAAAACAAAAAAAAAGATTTTTACTTTCAGTTCCCCTATGAGAAAATGTTTCCACTTTCTAGACTTAGTTGTCTGTATACATCTAAAATGAGGAAAGTAAAACTCACCTGGAGAATGTTGGCAAATTGTCACAATTTCATTTAGTGCAGAAGTTCTAAAGCTTTTTCTTCTCAGAACCCCTTAACACTCTTAAAAATTGAGAACTCCCCTCCCCCAAAGAGCTTTTGCTTATGTAGGGTACATCTATTGATTACAACATAGAAATCAAAATATTTTATATTATTACAAAAAAGTTTGACCTTTTGAACCCCCTGAAAAGGTCTTAGGGACCTCTAGAAGTCCCCAGGCTGTTGCTCTAGTGAAAAACTCAGAAAGCATAAACTGTTAAGAACTTGACATTATGGAATTAGTACCTCAAGAAAAACCTAAGTTTAGAAGGGACCCTGGAAAATCTTTTAGTTCACACATCCATCTCCAAATAGAGTTTTACTCTCATGTAGTCAAACTTTGATAAAGCTTAATTTTTATAATATGTATAATACGATCCCTTTTTTCTGAGATCCTAAACCACAGAAAGTTCTTCCTGATGTCCACTCTAAATCCAACCTGCTACAATTTAAATGTTATCATTCAGTTGTTTCAGTCATGTCTTACTCTTCCTGACTCTATTTGAGGTTTCTTAGCAAAGATGATGGAGTGCTTTGCCATTTCCTTCTCCATCTCATTTTACAGATGAAGAAACTGAGGCAAACAGGGTGAAGTGACTTGCTTAGGGTCACACAGCTAGGCAGTGTCTGAGGCCAGATTTGAACTCAGGAAAATGAGTCTTCCTTACTCCAGGCCCAGCACTCTGTCTACTGAGCCACCTAGCTGCTCATTTAAATAAATCCTTTTACTCAAACCCACCCCTCATGAGAAAGTAGTATTTATTGTCAATCTGGGCATTCTCCATTCTAGTTCCTAAAGGTCAATATTTAAGTTGCCATTCCCCAAGCGTCTTTTCTCAACCATGTAAATGTAGAAGAGGCAGTGTGGCACAATAAATAGAGAGCTGGATTCAAAGCCAGGAGAACTGGGTTCAAGTCTCATTTCTGACGCATACTGTCTGTGTGACCCTGGACAAGTCCCTTATCTTCCCCATGCTCTACACAACTCTCTAAGGAGAAGAAAATCGGCATTGGTAGAGGGAGTTTCCACAACTGGGAGTTGCCCATGACAATGAAATCATAGGTCTGGTCCCTAGCCTTATAGATGTAATTCACCTTTGTTGTTCAGTTGTGTCCTACTCTTCGTGACCCCATGGACCATAGCTCGCCAGGCCCTTCTATCCTCCACTCTCTCCTGAAGTCTATCCAAGCTTACATTCATTGCTTCCATGACACTATCTATTCATCTCATCCCCTGCCATCCCCCTTTCCTTTTGCCTTCAATTCTTCCCAACATCAGGACCTTTCCAATGAGTCCTGTCTTCTCATTATGTGCCTGAAGTATTTCAGCTTCAGCTTCAGTATTTGACCTTCCAATGAATATCCTCTGACCCAGCACTACCACTACGAGGTCTGTATCCCAAACAGATCAAAGAAAAAGGAAATGTACAAAAGTGTTTATAGCAGCTCTTTTGTGATGATAGAGAATCAGAAATCAAAGGGATCCCCATTAATTGGGGAATGGCTGAACAAGTTTCGGCATATGATTGTGATGGAATACTATTGTGCTACAAGAAATGATAAGCAGGATGGTTTCAGAAAAACCTGGGAAGGACAGGAACCAGAACAGGAAGCATTCCAGTAAGCCAGCAGCAATCCTGTGGGTGATCCGGAGCACCAGTGTGGTGGAGCAGGCAAACCCCAACACTAGGACCCAACACATGCCTCAGCACAGCCAGGGGAATGAGCAGACTCCAGCTCCAAGAACTGCCATGTGCTTCAGGGAAACGCAGAAACACCCCACCAGCCTCAAAACATTCCAGACACCACTACTAGGACCCCAGCTCAGCACCAGATAAGCTTCAAGACCCCTACAGCCTCCAACAGCTCTAGCCATCCCCCCACCTTCACCCCTCAACACGGCATCAGACACGATGGGGCCTCAGGGCAACATCCGTGCAGCAGCAGGTAAATAGCTACTGTCTGCTGCCCCTGGCACAAGAAGCCTGAGATGATGCCCCTCCACCCTAGGAGCAGAGCGCAACTTTAAAAGACAGGAAAAAGACCAAAAGAAGGATGAACATAAAACAACAAGAATCTGACCAAAGAAAGTAACTATGGTGACAGAAAAGATCAAGACACAAACTCAGAAGAGGACAACAATGTCAAAACACCTATAGGCAAAATCCCAAAGAAAAATGAGAAGTGGTCTCAAGTCCAGAAAGAACTCATGGAAGAGTTCAAAAAGGAGCTTAAAAATCATATAAGAGAGGTGGAAGAAAAACTTGGAAAAGAAATGAGAGTGATGCAAGAGAAGAATGAAAAAAGAGTCAACAGCTTGGAAAAAGAAAACAACTACTTAAAAAGTAGAATTAGCCAAATGGAAAAGGAGATATAAAATTCCCCTGAAGAAAACAACTCCTCAAAAAGCACAACTGGCCAAATGGAAAAGGAAATACAAAAGCTAACCGAGGAAAACAACTACTTAAAAGTTAGAATTGGGCAAGTGGAAGCTAATGACTATATGAGACATCAAGAATCAATTGAACAAATCCAAAAGAATGAAAAAAATAGAAGAAAATGTAAAAGAGTTCATTGGAAAAACAACTGACCTGGAAAACAGATCCGGGAGAGACAATGTCAGAGGCATTGGACTACCTGAAAGCCATAATCAAAAGGAGGACCTGGACAGCATCTTTCAAGAAATTATCAAGGAAAAATGCCCTGATGTCCTGGAACCAGTGGACAAAATAGGCATTGAAAGAATCCATTGATCACTTCAGGCAAGAGATCCTAAAATAAAAACTCCAAGGAACATTATGGCCAAATTATAGAACTATCAGGTCAAGGGGGAAAAAAAAATACTGCAAGTGGCCAGAAAGAAACAATTCAAACCTCAGAGCGCTCAATCAAGATTACACAGGACTTAGCAGCTGTAACATGAAAGGATCAGAGGTCATAGTACATGATATTCTGGAAGGCAAAAGTGCTAGGGTTACAACAAAGAATCATCTACCCAGTGAAATTAAGCATAATATGTCAAGGGAAAAAATGGTCATTCAACATAATAGAAGGATTTCAAGCTTTCAGAAGGAGAAAAGCAGAATTGAACAAAAAAATTGCTCTCCAATATCAAGACCCAAGAGAAGCCTAAAAAGGTAAAAAGGGGAAAGAAAACATAAGGGATTCAATGGAGCTAAACTGTTCACATCCCTACATGGGAAGATGATACTTATAATTCTTAAAAACTGTACCACTAATAGTGCAGCTAGAAGGAATATTCATAGACAGAGGGTATGGGTATAAGGTGAATTTGAGGGAATGACATAAAAAAACTAAGAGATGAAAAAGAGGAGTATAGTGGGTGCAGAAGGAAAGGAGAGATAGAGTGGGATAAATTATTTCACATGAAGAGGTGCAAAAAACCTATTACAGTGGAGGGGAAAATGGGAGATTGGGCGATAGGCATCACTTGAGCTTTACTCTCATCAGTATTGGCTCAAAGAAGGAATATTATGCACAATCAGTTAAATATAGAAATCTATCTTACTCAATAAGGAAGTAGGAAGGGAGAAAATAAGTACAGGTGGGGGGACTGACAGAAGGAAGGGCAGATCAGGGGAGGTGGCACACAGAAGCAAAACACTGGTGAGAAGGGAAAGGGTGAAAGAAGACAAAGGACAAAAGGAGGAAAAATAGGATGGAGGGAAATACACAGATAGTAATCATAACAGTGAATGTGAATGGGATGAAGCCTCCATTAATATGGAAGCAGATAGCAGAGTGGATCGAAAACCAGAATCCTACAATATGTTGTTTACAAGAAACACTTGAAGCGGAGAGGCACATACAGAGTAAAAGTAAGAGGCTGGAGAAGAATCTATTATGCTTTGGCTGAAGTGAAAAAAAAAAGGCAGGGATAGTAGTCTTGATCTCCGACAAGGCAAAAGCAAAAATAAACCTAATTTTAAAAGATAAAGAAGGAAACTACATCTTGCTAAAAGATACCATGGACAATGAAGTAATACCAGCACTAAACATACATGCTCCAAGCAGTATAGGATCCATATTTTTTTTTCATTTTTTTTAATGAGGCAATGGGGTTAAGTGACTTGCCCAGAGTCACACAGCTAGTGAGCGTTATGTATCTGAAGCCTGATTTGAACTCAGGTCCTCCTGACTCCAAGGCCAGAGCTCTATCCACTGTGCCACCTAGCTGTCCCCAAGGATCCATATTCTTAAAGGAGAAGTTAAATGAGCTATAGGTTCACCAAAAAAGAGATAGCATTGCAAAATGTAAAATAGATCATTTTGATTATATTAAATTAAAAAGCTTTTGCACAAACAAAATCAATGCAACCAAGATTAGAAAGAAAGCAGAAAACTGGGAAACAATCTTTATAGCAAATGTCTGACAAAGGCCTCATTTTTCAAATATATAGAGAACTGAATTTATAAGAATATAAGCTATTTCCCAATTGATAAGTGGTCAAAGTATATGAACAGGCAGTTTTCAGATGAAGAAATCAAAGATATCTATGGGCATATGAAAAAATGCTCTAAATCACTTTTGATTATAAAAATGCAAATTAAAACAACTCTGAGGCACCACCTCATATTTATCAGATTGGCTAATATGACCAAAAAAAAGGAAAGTGATAAATGTTAGAAAGGACATGAAAAAATTGGGACACTAATATGTTGTTGATACAGTCATGAACTGATCCAACCATTCTGGGGAGCAATTTGGAACTATGCCCAAAGGGCATACTGTGCAAACCCTTTGGTCCAGCAATACCACTACTAGATCTGTGTCCCAAAGAGATTATAAAAAAAGGGAAAAGGACCTACATGTGCAAAAATATTTATAGCAGCCCTTTTCATTGTAGCAAAATATTGGAAATTGAGGGGATGCCCACCAATTGGGGAATAGCCAAACAAGTTGTGGGATATGAATGTAATGGAATACTATTGTGCAACAAGAAATGATGAATAGGCAGATTTCAGAAAAACCTAGAAAGACATGTATGAACTGATGCAAAGTGAAATGAACAGAACCAGGAAAACAT
Organism: Phascolarctos cinereus; assembly: GCF_003287225.1. NCBI lineage: Eukaryota > Metazoa > Chordata > Mammalia > Diprotodontia > Phascolarctidae > Phascolarctos > Phascolarctos cinereus. The sequence goes on from NW_027555847.1 coordinate 323,718,156, forward strand.
TGTACACAGTATCATCAACATTGTGTGATGATCAACTATGAATGATTCAGCTCTTCTCAGTAACACAATGATGCAAGACAAGTACAAAGGATTCACTAAGGAACAGGCTATCCACATCTAGATAAAGAACTGATAGACTCTAAATGCAGATTGAAGCATACTTTTTTCACTTACTTTATTCTTTTTTTGTTTTTTTTCTTTTGATGTGTTTCTTCTTTCACATCTGTGACTAAAATGGAAATATGTTCTACATGATAACACACATACAACATATCAAATTGCCTACCATTTTAGGAAGAAGGGGGGAGGGAGGGAGAAAAAAACGAAACTAAAAATCTTGTAAAAATGAATGCTAAAAATTGTCTTGACATGTAATTGGGGAAAAAATAAAATACTCTTTAAAAAAAAATAAAGTCATGGGACTTTAAAAAAATAATAAAACCTAGGAAGACTTACATGAACTGATGCAAAGTGAAGTGAGCAGAACCAGGAGAACATTACACACAGAAACAGTAATATTGTAATGATGATCAACTGTGAATGACTTAGCTATTCTCAGAAATTCAAAGATCCAAGACAATTCCAAAGGACTCATAATGAAAAATGCTATCCACCTCCATAGAAAGAACTGATAGAGTCTGAATGTGGCTCCAAGCATACTTTTTTAAACTTTATTTTTTCTTGGAGGTTTTTTGTCTGTTTTCTTTCACAACAAGGCTAATATGGAAATGTTTTGCATGACTGCAAACATATAATCTATATCAAATTGATTGCCTTCTCAAGAAGAGAGGAGAGAATTCAAAATTTTTAAAAATGAAAGCTAACAATTTTTTTTATCTGTAATTGGGAAAAAATTTTAATTAAAAAAGGCACATTCATTAGATCTGAGTGGTACAATAGATTGCACTGCACCTGAAGATGAGAAGACTTGAGTTCATGTCTTGCCTCAGACATTTACTAGCTGTATGACCCTGGGCAAATCACTTAACCTCTGTCTGCCTCAGTTTCCTTATCTGTAACATGGGGATAATAATACCACCTAGCTCCCAGGATCAAATGAAATAATATTTGTAAAACACTTAACACAGTCCTTGGTACATAGCAGGTGCCTAATAAATGCTTATTCTCTCCCTAATAATGCACATATGCTTTGGGCCTGGGTTTGTAAAAGTAGAGAGACTTGGTTACCTTTGTGGCTTCTTTGAATCATTTGTTATTATTTAAAAAAAAAAAAGGTTATAATCACAGAGTACACCAAAATGCTGACTTGTGTATACACATGCTTGCATGTATCAACAACTCAGAACATAGTAAAGGACCAGGGCACTCCAAAGCAGAGAAACCCCCACAGAGGCCTGGGATCCTCAACTCCAGGCCGTCTGTGGCACCCCCAAACCAATGACTCTCTACGTCTCCCATCACACGCAAGGCAAATAGCTGTGTTTGATGCGTTTATTCTGATGTGCGATCAACAATAGTTCTTTTTAACTTCTAGCCAAGGAAAACGAATGCAAATGGCTAACCATAATCGGGATTTGATGAGTACAAATAAGGACTAACACAGCATTCAAGTTTACAGCCTTTTGGATAATCCCAAAACAATTAGTGCAAGGCAAACTCCTTACAGCAGCTGCAAGAGTTCATAAATAAGACTTTTCTGACTTTTATGTATGTAAAATCTTACTATAAATGTTGCATTAGTAATTTTTGTTTCAGGCAATTTTGTTATGTATAATCCAGAGGTGATTAGTTTAATCCCTGGTCAGGCCCACCCCCATACTCCACTTTGTTATTCACAGCTAAATCCAACTGAAGCCAAAATATGGCTTGAGATTTAGTAAAGCCTGAGAAGTAGGCAATTTCTTGGAATTTAGGGGGCCACTACAAAAGGAGGCTTTGGGGAAGTGGAGGAGGTGCCGGTGAAGGGCATAGAGAGATTTCCAGAAATCCTTGGACCATCTCAACTGAGTTGATTCTCCTACTGCTCCTGCCTGAAACACCATTTCTTTCCTTAAATCTGCCTTCAACTTAAGGCTCAGTCAGCTTCAACTCAAGGCTGATATACAAGACATGTTCTTAAAATTGAAATGACTGTGGCTTGTTTAGCTGATACACTAATTAAAAACCAGAAATGCTAAGTGGGGAAGCTGACATCAGCTATCTATTTGGCCAGAAGTTGAGTCTTGCAGCCATAAAGATGCCGACAGGTAGATAAATCACTTTAATTTAAAAATGAAAATCCCTTTAGAAACCTGGCTGACATCCAGTCCTGACCAAAGGGACTAATTAGCCATTGCTATATGCTGGCTTAGGTAGATTCAGAGATTCCAGTAAAATTCCTGATTGAAGAGTTTGCAGGCAAACTATTGATTTTCATAGCAGTCTTGTTTTGAGAGAAAGAAAAAATGCCTTCAAAGCATAGAGGCAAGATAGGCTCTAGAGCTGGAAGGTGCCTGAATGGTTACTGAGTTCCCCCTCTCCACCCTAATTTTTACGTATGAGGAAAATGAATCTCAGAGAAGTAAAGGTCTTATCAAGGTCACATAGGTAATAAGGGAAAAGCCAAGATTTGAATCTATATATTTGGAGTCCAAGTTCAGATCTCCTCTTCCTACCATGGCAAGATTCAGGATGGAGACAACAAGGATAAATAAAGTCAGGTGAGAGAAATAGCCAAAAGCAAGAAAAAGAGCTATCAGTTTTCTACTCTAAAGGATATAGTATTTTGCCAAAAACAGCCTACCTGCTGCTTTTAAAGTCAAGCCTGCTCAATATTGCCTCAAAGCAAAAAAAAAAAGAGTGTAAGTTGATAAATTTCACCTTCTGTTAACTAGCTCCTTCATCTACTGTTAATGCTTTCTTTTCAAAAAATCCTTTCTTAATGAACATCAAAAAATACACATATTTTAAGCAAGAAAGAGGAATATCTAGGAAATTGTGAACTTAAATGATATACCACTTTTAAAAGAAATACTTACATATTAGATTTAATAAGGTAATAAAAATTACCATTCATGTCCCCTTCTATATCTTTTTTCCCTCTTCTGTTCATTTTTAAAGAAATGTCTTATTACTCTCCTCCATACAAGGTGTCCCAAAAGACTTAGCACAGTTTCAAACTATTCAATTATTATTTGGTTTATTTATAAATTATTTATTAATAAATATATTTACTATTATATATTAGATATTAATTAATTTAAATACTGATTTATTTTTTATCTAAGCTGTTAAAGCTTAAAACTGCACTAACCATCCCATATAGTTCACCACATTACCATCTACCAATATCACTGGCCTGTCTGGTCATACTAGTGGCCCATAGTACCCCAAACAAACCAGGACACTTAAATGACCCCACATCCCAACACCTGTGGGCAGGCACACACACACACACACACACACACACACACACATCCCTCTTGCTTGTCTAATAGGCAGGACAGGTAGAAAAGCAAGAAAGAAAAGAGTCTGTTTATCTCATTTTCCTATTTTCTGCCCCCACCTCTCATATACCCAGGTGCCTTCTCTCACTGTCCTTGCTCCCCACCCCATCCACTTTGTTCCTTGGAACTAAAAAGTAAAGAGTCAATCAGTCAGACATCATAAGACTATGACATTTATATAGCATTTTATATAGCACTTTAAGGTTTTATAAAATTCTTAATACGTATTATCTCATCAACCATATTTTTGAGAAATCCACTTTAATAAGTGTTGCTATAAAAAAGAAATAAGCATTTCCATTTATTCCCGTAGAGAGGGGTCTTGCAGTCCCCTCAAAACCAAGAGGCCTGGGGCAGCTAGGTGGTGCAGTGGATAGAGCACTGGCCATGAAGTCAGGAGGACCTGAGTTCAAATCCGACCTCAGACCAAACACTTGATGCTTATTAGCTGTGTGACCTTGAGCAAGTCACTTAACCCCAATTGCCTAAAAAAAAAAACCAAGAGGCCTAGGACCAAACTTCATTCTTCCCTCAAATTGCCTCACTTCTCTATTTCTGTTATCCATTCTTCCAGTCCCAGTATGATCTTTGGCTCCTCCCTCACCTATCCTCTACTCAGTGGTAAATGTTTAGTAACTGGGGGAAAATGTACCCACAGACATACTTCGAAGTTTAATCTTCATTATTAACATTTTCTCCATCACTTTCTTAATTCTAGACAATCAGCAAAGCAATAAATCAAGCCCTGAGTTGTATGATTTGCTGATTTTCAAGATATAAACGCTCACACTGAAAATCTAACAAGCAGTTCTTGTGAATCCCCAATCCCCTTGACTAAGGGTCAAGAAACTTGAGCTCTGAGTTGTGTGACCTCAGGTGAATCACCTTCTGGATGCCAGTTCCATCATCTATAAAAGGAGAGGATTGGATTAGATGATCTCTGAGAGCTTTTTCAGTTCCAACATGATATAATTGTAGTTCAAGGCTTCATCAGCTCTTTCTCAGATTATTTCAATAACCTCTTAATTGGTCCCCTTGCTTCCAAATGTTTCCTCCCTTTACTCCATACTGCTGACAAATTAAGTAACACTATGATCATGTTACTCTCCTGCTCAAAAAGTTTCAGTGGTTCCCCATTACCAACTGAATAAATTCCAAGTTCTTGTCCTGGCATCCAAAGAACTCCACAATCTGAATTTAACCTAATTTCCCAGTATTATCTTTACTAACTACCCTATAGAAACATTACCCTGGAGCCATGTAGGACTGCTCACAATTCCCTGAACAAAATGGAGACGTAGTGTGGTGTGTGTTGGAAGAGTGACTTAGCAGAAGGAAATGAGGTTGGCTAGTCAGAATGGAACGAAATTATTCAAACCCTTGAGAGTAAGTCAGAGAAATTCAGATTTGATAGTGTAAGGCAATAGGGAGCTCTTGTGGGTTCTAGGATAAGCATAATGATGTTTCAGGAATCAGTCTTGAGTAAGAATAATTGGAAAAAATAAGAGACTAGAGGCAAGAAGACCATCCCAAGAAGTTATTGCTTTAATCTTCATTTTATTGTTCATCCTTCATTCTAGAAGAGGACCAATGACATCACAAGGGTGATATCTTAACTTAAATGTGAATCAGATTTAAGTGAAGCAGAACTGTGCAGTCATCAGCCTCACTTTGTCCTCCAGAGTCATCCTAGTCCAGTGGCAAGACAAAACTCAAGATAACTGGCGATGGCCCAAGACACAGTGGGTGACCTTGGCCTTTTTAAACTAAGGTCTTTCCCAGGGTCTCAGTTTGTCTGAGACATAATGTCTTGACTTGTGTGAGAGTTGGATTTAAGCAAGCCAGAGCTGTGCAAAGTCATCAGCCTCACTGTGTCCTCCAGAGTCATCCGAGTCCAGTGGTAAGACAAAAGTCAAAATAATTGGAGACGGCTGTGCTAGTCTTTATAAGAGCTGATGAGAATGACCAGGATGGTAGCAGTGGAAATGGAAAGAAGGGGGGAAACCCAGACATTTGGTAGGAAGGAATGACAGTATTTGGTGGCAAATTTAGACATAGCAAGAAAAGAATCAGGGGAAGGCCAAAATGAAACCCTAACCCAAATACTAAGAGATGTGTTGCCTTTGCTAGAAGTGAATTTGAACAGAGCACAGAAGAAAGCCTGTGGAGAAAGGAAACAGTTAGTGGCTTCATAGTAAAATCCCATTTAAAATGAATTATCCTCACTTAACCCCAATTGCCTTGGCAAAAAAGAAAAAATTAAAAATTAAAAAATAAAATGAACTATACTTCCTCAACTCTTCCCTTCCAGTTGCGCTGGTCCATCCCTTCCTAAAAGGCTTTTAAAAATCAGTTTTCTTTCTTTTTCTGTAGGCAATGGGGTTAAGTAACTTGCCCAAGGTCACGCAGCTAGTAAGTGTCAAGTGTCTGAGGTCCGATTTGAACTCAGGTCCTCCTGACTCCAGGGCCAGTGCTCTATCCACCGCACCACCTAACTGCCCCTAATCTTTTTTTTTTTAAGGCAGTTTTCAAAAATGCATTCTTACTGTTTACATAGGTGATTCACATTGATTTACTGTGTGAGCATATTTTCAAGAAATAGTTATTAATGGCCTACGGCAATGCAGGTCACTATGCTATTGGGGGGATGGGGGGAGATACAAAGAATAGATGAGGCATCTTCTTTATCTGCAGGGGACAAATAGACTAGTATGGAGATAATGAACCAATACAAATAACAATAAACACAGTAGGGATCCATCAGCACTCAGAGGTTCTCAAGTGAAATACCTTTTGCTGATATTAGTCATTCTTTCCCTTTTCCTGAACTAGTCAGTCATTAGATATCCAAGATTTAATTCCTTTATGACCCTTAATTGATAAAGACTGCTGTTAATTCAGTCTTTTGGAGGCTTTTGCTGCCAATTCTGTGTATTTCTGGCCTCCATTCTGCTACCTTAAGATACTTTGGACCCTGAGAGTACTATGGCTAGCTCCTAGGGCTCTAGAGCACAGCTAGAATAGACCTGGAGGGAATTACATCAGTGCAATGGAAACCTCTTGATGGAAGGGACTTTCATTTTTGCATTTGTATAACTAGCACCTAGCAAAGAGCTCAGCACTTTTTAGTCATTTAATAAAATGCTTGTTGAGGAGGCCAAGCGCTGGGCTCCAAGTTACTGGTCTGCTAGGACCTAGCCAGTGGGTCAGCCCTTCCCTGGAGTCTGTCATCCTTGTGAGGGGGCTCCTTGAGCCCTCCATTGTTGACAGAGCCAGCAGGGGTTGGGCAGCATGGTAGGTGACCATGATGATCAGCCTGAATGTAGGGGCTGGAGGAAGGTGTCCTGGGCCAGGACGGCGTCAAAGATGCTGAAGAAGAAACAGGCCACCGAGTTCCACAAGTCTCCCTTGGGCCAGAGGCCGGCCACAACATCAGACCCAAAAGAGCAGCACAGACAAGCACAGGAAGACTCAGGCTGGAAGGGAGGTGAGGCTGCAGGAGCCCAAAGTAGAGGCTGAAGATGGCTACCACTGACTCCAGGAGGGCTAGGCAGATTGGGAGCCAGCCCAGGGCCCTGAGATAGAAGAGATAAGCCAGGGCATAGGCCGCCATGCCAAAGAGGAACTGATTGGGCCAGGTGAGGAAAACATCCCTCAGCGTGGAGCAGTGAAGACCTACCCCAGTGAATCGGCCATAGGGCCCGATGGGGCAGTGTCGTGGACAAAGAGAGCCAGACAGAGAATGGGGAGGCATTTGGCCAGGGCACTGTTCCAGCTGGGCTCATCTGCAGGCAGCCAGAGGAAGTACAGGCACAGGAGGCAAAGAAGGCACCAGCCTTTGGACGAGCAGAGGATCTGAACTGTGCCTCCTCCCAGGTTCCCTTCCACCATCCTCCATGTTTGTCCAGACACCCTGAGAATTCTGTGATCTCGGAATCAGAGCTAGGTTCTAATCCTCATGACTACAGGCTTGTACCATTGGAACCATATGTATATTGGAGTGTGTGTGTGTGTGTGTGTGTGTATACCTTTTGACCCAAAGATCCCATTGCTAGGCATATACCCCAAGGAAGTAAAAAAATGGGGGGGGATAATCCAACGTAACAAAAATATTCATAGTAAAACTTTTTATGGCAGCAAAAAAAAAAGGCAAAAACTCAACTGTTTGGGCATGGCTAAATATATTGTGGTACACAATTGTAATTGGATATTATAACAATGTAGGAAATGACACATATGAAGAATTCAAAGAATTGGAAGAAATATATGAATTGATACATAATGAAGTAAGCAGACCCAGAAAAACAGTATATACAATGACTATAACAGTAATAATGGAAAGAAAAAAAGAGAAATTGAATACAGTGTGACTACAATAACCAAGGATAAGAGTTGAGGAAATGCCCACATACACTCCTTCTTTGCAGAGGTGAAGGATGATGGGTGTGGAATATTGTAAAGACTATAAAAAACAACTGACACATTGATTAATTTTGCATAATTTCTTTATTTCTTTTATACTCTTTCTTCTTTATTTTTTATTGCATGGGATAGTTTTCTGGGTAGGAAAAAGAGAAGGGATTTATTTAGAAGGTGATGTAAAAACAAAAGATATCAATTCTGAAGGATCAAAAGCATCTGATTTGCATGTATGAGCACCTATTAATCATGCTGCCTGGCAACCTTTGCTTCAGGAACCACAGAAAAAATATCCAACACTAGAGACCCTACTGATTCTATCAGTGCTTCCTGTGATCTTCTCAGTTACGGGATCTGTTAGCATATTTTTCCTTATTAGCCATTAAGTGATTTATTGATACCTGGGCAACTTAGCTTTTAAAGGGACAGTAACATCATGATTGTTAAGAATCATTCAGAAAGATAAATGCCTCATTTCTTAAATATATAGAGAACTGAGTCAAATTTGTAAGAATATAAGTCATTCCCCAATTGAAAAATGGTCAAAGGATATGAATAGGCAGTTTTCAGATGAAATTAAATCTGTAGTCATATGAAAAAATGCTCTAAATTACTACTGATTAGAGAAATTCAAGTTAAAATAACTCTGAGGTACCACATCACACCTACCAGATTGGCTAACATAACAAAATGGGAAAATGATAGATTTTGGAGAAGATGTGGTAAAATTGGAACACTGATACTTTGTTGGTGGAATTGTGACTGATTTAACCATTCTGGAGAGCAATTTGGAACTATGCCCAAACGGCTATAAAACTGTGCAAACTATGGAACCTGAATGCAGATCAAAGCACACTAATTTTCCTTTTTTGGGGGGGGAGGGAGTTTTCTTTCTCATGGTTTTTCCCTTTGGTTCTAATTCTTCTTTACAATGACTAATATGGAAATATGTTTTATATGATTGTGCATGTATGGTCTATATGAGATTACATGCCATCTTGGACAGAGGAGAGGGGAAGGAAGGGATGAAAATTTAAAACTCAAAATATTGAAAACTAAAAATAAATAAATATTAAAAAAAAGAAAATACATTTGACAATTGGAGGAGCTGCAGGAAGGCAAGCAAATGTTTTTTGAAAAAATGCCTTTTTAATGAACAAATACATGATATATGTAAGAAACTGTGATGAAATTGGTCCTAAATTGCCTCTAGTCAGAAATCCAAAGCTCCAGGATTGTTCTGAATCAGGGCTTTAAAATCAAAATGGAACTACTATGGACATAGTAATCAATGAAAGGCCACAAAGTGAGGCATAAAGGCTGTGGCTATGTTGGAAAGGAAGCACTTCCTCCCTTCTATCCCTTCCCCCCAAGCTTGCCCATCTTTGCACCTCAGATCTTGGCTCCCTGGGGCAAAGGCCTATTTGCCTTATGCTAGTCATGTCTCTGGAGTCTACTATCATTGACAGCAAATGTGGACTTCCTTGAGCCCAGACTGTGAGTTAACTGTTCCCAGGTTCCTTGGGCATGACTAAATTCAAGTTTACAACTTTTGTGACATCATAATTTGTAGCTATGTTCCCATCTGATCATGGCATTTACATGTAGATACTTTGCATTCTTCTATCTGATTGATAATTGTGAGGCCCTGTGTGTGCACACATCCCTTTTGGCTTGACTTGACTCTAGATTCACATATTAAAATGCAGATTCATGCTGCCGTTCATTTCCTTTTCCTTTGATCTCTTCTGGGCCCTTTTAGGTTGTATTGTTAGCACTGTGAAGGTTATTGCCGGTAAAAATCAGTTTTTGCTCCAAACCTTTCCAGAACTCTACATGAATTTGAGAAGCAAACTGTTGGGAAGGGTTAGGGAATACAAGATAAATCACTCTGCAAGGGTGTGAGCCTTTTTCCTCCTTCTTTAGTTTATGAAATTGCAATCAATCTCCTTGTCCCAAATGAGGATGTTTTCTTCACTATGCATTGATAACATCCTTGTAAATTGCATTCTTTCAAAAGGACCAATAAACAAATAGGTTTTTCTTGACTGTGACTATACAATAGAGAAGTTTTGCATTCTTTTCTTTTCTTTTAGTAGAGGACAGAGAATAAGAGGGGAAAAAAGATGATTATTGAAAAAATAGCAGTTTTTTATATATAGAAAGCAAAATTCAAAAACTTTTTCAACCTACTATGTCCTATAGCTCGCTCTCTCTCTCTCTCTCTCTCTCTCTCTCTCTCTCTCTCTCTCTCTCTCTCTCTTTCTCTCTCTCCCTCTCTCCCCCTCTCCCTCTCTCTTCATGTTTCAGTTGTTTGCTATCCCCTTAACTGGATTATATCTTATTCCTCCCTGGAAATTGGAATTATAACAGAAAAAAAAAGGCTTAAAAATTAGTTGATTTCTGTATGCTGCCATTATAAATGTGGCACATTAAACTCTGCAGGACCCCAAGTAATTAATATGTAAACTTAGGTAAATGTTCCAAAACTAGTCATTTACTTCAGAAACATCAATTGCTATCTACAAGGAAAATTTCCCAGAACTTCACTTGAATATTTGACTATTATTTTTTCAGGATCAAATAGCACCACCAGTGATGAATTGTCCGCATTGTCTCAATAGTCAATCTCTTTTTAGACCTTTTGATCTGAATTTTCTGATATAATAACTGAGCTACCACTTAAAGTAGATAACAATAATCCTTTACATTTATATAGTGTGTCTCAGCTTACAAAATAAATAGATTATTTCACTTAGTGCTTCCAATGGGCAGCTAAAAGTAGGCAGAGCAGATATCATTATACTCATCTTGCAAATGAGGAAAACTGAGTCTTAGAAAATTTAAGTGACTTGTCAAAATCACATCACTGTTAAGACTTGAACTTAAGCCTTTTGACTACAAATACAACATCCTTTCAGTCACCCCACACTACTTCTCCAAAACAAAAAGGAAGAATTTTCCTTTGAATTTCCATTGAAAAATTGTCTCAAATACATATTTTAATTTAAATGGTACCTTTTGTGGATTAACAATACAGAGAAATCTTATTTCTTGCTGAAGATTTTCAGGTTAACACCTAGCTCTATGTTTAGTTGATTCTGCCCTTAGTTCCATAACTAAAGTCCTACTCAGTGTCTCAATTCTTGAAGTCTCTCCCTGAAGACTACAGGCTCTGGTAGGTTTTACCAAACTTAGAAAGGCAATAGATTATAACTATTTTTCTGAGGACCAATCTAGCTAAGTACACAGAAGCTCATTATCATGATCATGGGACATTAGGTTGATGGAATTCTTTGGCCATTGCAACTTGTAAAAGAAAGGAACACACAAAACGACCCTTAGTTCTGTGAGACCTCTTTCTTCTGCCTCTGCCAAGTAACAGAAAAAGAAGAAGAGAACATGAATAATCACTGCTTCTAGACTATATATGCATATTCACTTTATTGTTGGTACCCTAAATGTGGGATTTGTCCAATGACCAACAAGTGCACATATTATTGAAGGAACTATATCATATTAATATTAACATTCTTTCTTACATAAAACCAGATGATACAAAGAAATTGCAGCTAAATGGAAGGATGGCTTATAGGTTTCCCTGAAGAGGCAAATAAAGGAGATGGTAGAATGGATTTTATGGTGTATCCAAAGGTCAAAGAAATACAATTTATAGGGTCACTTAGTTATCTGATCATCTCACATTTCAGCAAGCAAAATGACCACCATGAAGATAATAGCAGCTTATTGAGCCAACATCCTATACAGAGGATGCAGATATAAATAAATATAAATATAAATAAATTTTTCTAAGACCTAGATACGATACTCCAAATTAAATTAACATGTATTTTCAATAATTTCAGTGCAAAGATGAAAGGAAGATGACAAAAAATTGAAAATATGGTTCAGTTTTGTGAAGTGAAAGTCAAAAGCTTGCAGACTACAGAAGTCTCACACCTATATATAACAAACAGTGTAAGAAATGACTTATTAATTTAAAATTTGTGAATAATTTCAAGAAAAAATTTGGCAGGTATTAAGAGACAATAATCCCAAAAAACTTCAAAAAATAATGAATAATTTTTATCTTAACAAACAGGAGACATTTAGTTACCAAATGTGGATGTCATTTCTCAATCAGTTGTCTGTAGACAGTAAGGTCATTAACATAGTAGAACAAAGCTCAAATCAACTTTGAGTCAAAAGAAAGACTGAAAATGTGAAGATACAGTGTGCTATTAACACACTCCAACCTGACAACTAATGCTGAAAAATAGGAAATGGATAAAGGAATGAACACTGACATGAACTACCTTTTTTTTCCTATGAAAGTTTAACCAATGCAAAACATTGCCCAAAAAGCAATTGCCAAAGCAAAGCCAAAAAAAGTCTAGAAAAATACCTTAGTTAGAAAACACTTGATTTCCTTGCCAACCTGCTAGTTGAGGGACAAATCATTTGCAAAATCTTACAGACAAGGATATGGGATGATTATGAGCTGTATTGCTTCATAAAATATGAAAAAGTAGAGGAGGGGAAGATGAGTTTACAGTAAGCTTTTCATGATACTCAGTTAAGTCAAATCAACTCAAAAGTATTTAAGGATGAAGCTGAAAGGAAGATCAAAAATGCACACATGAGATTCGTCAATATTTCCACAATAAATTGACTGAACAAAGGAAGGAAGATCATCTTGGAGGTGAAACAGTTGTGAGATCATTGCAGTATTGATTCTCAGGGTGTCTGAAAGAAAAGAAAATGCCAAATAACTGAAGAAAATTATGGACTTTATTAATACCAAAAAGGCAGCCAAAAGATATCTATTCAATTCAACAGATTTTTATTGTCTAATATGTGCCAGGCACTGTACTAAACTCCAAGGATACAAATAAGAAAAAGAAAGATAGTCTCTGCCCTCAAGGAGCTTATAATCTAATGGGGGAAGACAACTCACAAGAGGAAGCTGGAAGGTGTATGAGGGAGGGGAGACACCAGGGCTATGGGCACCTGGGGGTATCTTGTTTCATAGAGTTGAAACCAGGCAGAGCTGTAGATGGAGAATGGAGTAAGCTGGAAATCCAATTTCTTCCCTCTATAGAGGAATTTAAAACTCTACCCTTTAACCTTCCAATCACAAGGGAGAGGAGACTGGGGGGAGATGGTAATCGAGGCTTGAGTTAGCAGCATGGCAATGAGATTAGAAGTGATCATTTTATCCCGGTAGGGCCATCTTGCTCCATGGAGTTGAAATCTGGCAGAGCTATGACCACTCCTGGTAAAATTTAATGAGATCTTATGTCTATATCCTTACTTTCTCATCTTTACTAATGCTTATGAGAATAAATTATACATATCTTAAGGGTATCCTTGATAAAAATGTAAGAAAGGAACAGATAAGTTTTCATTAACAATATTCTACAGTCTATCTTTATAGTCCCACAATTGCCTGAAAGTTACAGGGAATAAAAAACCCCGTTGTATTTGTCATTTGTTTAAAAAGCATCTTATTCTTTAAAGTAAAACAGTCTTAATGTTCTCCTCTAACAAGGCATATATAAGATCATTCATCATTGAAACAATAGAGATGAATTTATCGAAAGAGAAAACCACCTAAGCCTGGAGTCAGGAAATCCTGAATTCAAATCCAGCCTCAGATACTTCCTATCTATGTGACTGTGGGCAAGTCACTCAACCTTTGTATACCTCAGTTTCCTCAACTACACAATGAGGATAATAATAACACCTACCTCACAAAGTTTCTATAGGGATCAAATAAAATGACATACTATTTATAAAGCACTTAGCAATATTCCTGGTGCATTGTAGGCTATTAATAAATGCATGTTCCCTTCCTTACACCCCACCTATATCAAGTGAGATATATGCCCTCCAAAGAAGTTTTCTGTTGGTGTAGAGGACATCCAGCAAAGACTCCAAATGGAAAAGAGATTCCCTAGAGATGGTGAGGTCCTCCAGATGCTGTTGTTAGCTGATCCATTATGCCGATTGCTTCAAGTACTGGAACATTGAAAAGTCTCCTTAATAAGAGCCATAATCACTCAAAAGAGTTCAGTTTAATTTTGCACACAGGAAAAACCACATGGATGAAAAAATACATCTAGTCTATCAGTACATATGTCTTGGGTAGACACTGCAGATGGGACCCAGAATTAACAAGGAAATTGCAGTTAGGATATCATTTGGCATATTCCATGGACCCCAAGCTTCTTCTTCAAACAAAAATGCATGTTTTAAGCACTTGTATATAAAGCATCTCCTACTGATGCTTTATAACTGAAAATTATGGATTAATATAATTTTCATGAGGGGAAAATTGAAGGTTAATGAAGAGATTTCCACTGGGATAAATAGATTGTAGCATATTTCATGAATTGACCACAAAAAAAGCAACGTAAACAATATCATCAGAGATTTGTGACCAGAAAAGGATATGAGCCAGCCATGTAGCAACAGTAGGAGATGACAGATGGACAGCTCATAGGATCCATTTATACGCATGTAATGTTAAGGAGAAGAGAAGGAAACCAGAATTCACTAAGTACCTACCATTTGCCAGGCACTGGGTTAAGCATTTTACAAATATTGTCTCATCTGATTCTCACAACAACCCTGGGAGGTAGGCACTATTATTATTCCCATTTTACAGTTGAGAAAATTGAGGCAGACAGAGGTTAAGTGACTTGCCAGAGGCCACATGGCTAGTATCTGAGGCTGGATTTTAACTCAGGTCTTCCTGACATCATTGCTTTATCTAGCTGCCTTTTAAGTTACTTAAAAGAAAGTCCCTGCTACATTAACTTCTTGGGCCCTCAGTCTTCTCATCTGTAAAACTGGAGGTTTGACTAGATAGCCTCTGAGGTCTTTCTAGCTCTAAATTTAGAAGTTTGTAGTCTTAAAACAAGATTTTAATATTGCTGAGACAATTGGATATTCCTCAGCAAGGGATTTAAAGTATTGTAGTCTGAAGAGAACATCATTTTGGTTAGCTGTTGTTTAACATTTTAAAATGATTTTCAGTGTTTGACACGGTTGACCTAATATATTATGTCTTGTGTTTTCAACCTTCCAAGTTAATTTAAAAACTTTGAAACTTGGATGTACTACTATATATGTATGTATATATATATATATATATATATGTATATATGTGTGTATATATATGTATATATATGTATATATATGTGTATATATATGTATATATATATATATATACACACACACACACACACACACACACACATATGTTTTGTGTTGGAATAAATATACTCCTTTGTTTTATTTAGGTAAAATTGGGTTGTTTAATTCAAATTACTAGTATAGAACACTTGATGAAATTGATTTCAAAAAATAATTCCTTATTGTTTTATATAACCATAATTTCTGTTCTTTAACATTTAGAGGTTCTCAGATGGAGTGTCGGTCTGTGGTCTGCAGTCAAATTCAATCAACAAAAAATATTGATTAAGTAGCTACTGTGTGCAGAAGACTGTGCCAGATCACTGGCCTCAAGGAGTTTACAATCTAAAATGGAGATAAAACTAGATTACATGATGAGTGCATTAGAGAATTACTCAACAAAGTTCTATATGAGGCTGGAAGGGAGAGAATGAAGCAAGGCAATCAGGGAATGCTTCCTGAATGAAGCAGACTTTAAAGTTATTGAAAGGAATTCAACAGGTGAAGATGGAGGTCAGAGCATATGATAAATTCTTGATTTGTCTTCCAAGTATTTCATTTTTCAAGAGCTAATGGACCAGTTGCTTTGAGTATAATTATGACTAACAAAAAAGAGCTGGTTGATCTTGTAGAAGTAGCAAAATTCTATCATTTTAAGGATTTTAACAGTGAAGAAGGAAGGGAAAGGCAAATATATATTTTTAGGATCCTATGGACCCAACTAAAAAAGTGAAGATGAGTCTGAAAAATGGAATTCTGATAGTACAGTAGAGATAGCCATCACTTTATGGGACTGTAGGACAATTCCTTAACACCTTCTTTATATAAGCATGTAATATATATGTCAGTATATATATATATATATACACACATATATATACACACATATATATACATATATATACACACATATATATGTATATATATATGTACACACACATACATAAATACATATGGAACAAAGAAGATCATGTAATACTAGAGATGATAAAGAGAAGATAAAACTATTCAGTTCCTATTTTGTTTCCATTTTCTCCACCAAGGAGAAAAAAAAATCTGTGAATATTATTAGAGTCTTTAAGGGGATGTGGCTATACCTCCATATCCCAAAAAGTTAATATGATTTTCAGCTACATTAAGAAAAGCATAGTACCCAGAAAAGGATTAGTAATATTCTTATTGTGCTCTGTTGAACTCTGACCTTGTCAGTTCATATATGGAATATTGTGACTCAGCTTTGAGGACCACATTCTAGGGGGAACATTAACAAGTTGGAAAAAATCCCAAGGAGGGCAACCAGAATGAAAAATATTAAAACTACATCACATAGGAAGAGCTTAAAGAATTGTGTATGCTTAATTTAGAGAAGAAAAAACTTAAAAGGACATGATGACTGCCTTCAAACTCACGAAGGGTTGCGCTATAGAAGTGAAATTTGTCCTATTCTGTATAGTTCCAGAAGGCAGAACCAAGACCACTGGATGGAAATCCCAGAGAAGTATATTTCAACTTCACTTTCAGAATGACTTCCTACTCATTAGAGTTGTAGAAGAATGCCTCATATAAAACATCTTCATGGGATGAGGAGTCCCCCAGTACTGAAGATTGTAGAGACTGAATAACCATTTGTCAGGTTCTGTCCCTGACTTTCTTCTGTCATCTCTACACTCACTCCCTTGGAAATCACATCTGCTCCAATCTACCTTATGATCTTGTATCATTCAGACTATTTCTCATCATTTACTCTACATTTTAGCCAAACTGAGTCCATCCCACTTCACCCCCATTCTCCTCTTGCCCTCTCCTGTCCTTTGTGTGTTTGCTCAAACTGGTCCATAAACCTAGAAAGAACCCCACTCCTCCACCACCACCTATTGAAGTCATTTCTTACATCAAAACCCAATTCAGGTACCACCTTCTCCATGAAGTTTTCCCTGATTCTACCACCATCTCTTAAAAAATAACTTCTCCTGGGGCAGCTAGGTGGTGCAGTGGATAGAGCACTGGCTGTGGAGTCAGGAGGATCTGAGTTCAAATTTGGCCTCAGACACATAAAAAAATCACTAACTGTGTGACTCTGGGCAAGTCACTTAACCCCAGTTGCCTCACCCCCCCAAAAAAAAAAGACTTCTCCCTCTGTAAGTTTCTTAGGGTACTCTGCCTAGACCTTTGCTTTGCATTTATAGTATCCTCCCTTGCCTCATAGTAAATTTGGAATATATCTTTTCCTCCCTATTTGATTGTGAGCTCTTTGAGATCAGAAACTGACCTGTACCTATTTCTTTTATTTCTCATATAGTATATATTTAATGTTTGTGGAATAGGAGGATAAGTACATGATGTCTTAAGAATAAAAGGAACAAAAAAAAATCTATACATTGAAGAACAATTCTCCCACAGGTAAGTGGTTAAAGGGTAGGAACAAATAGTTCTGAAAATAAAAATCTGTGAAGTATTTATAATCACTAATAGTAAGAGAAATGCAAATAAAAATATTTCTGAGATTTAATCTTAGACTCCGTTAATTGGCAAAGGTAAAGAAATGGAAATGGCAATTGTTTGAAGTGTAGAGAAAAGATAGGCATACTAATACATTGTTGGTGGCACTTCGAGTTGGTCCAACCATTCTGGAAAGCAATTTGGAATTATGCTAAGGAACTGTCTAAAATATTCATATCCTTTGTCATAGAAATCCCACTGCTAAACAAAGACCTCAAAGAAAGCAAGGCTGAACAAAAGTTTCCATAAATCTGAAAATATCAGTGCAGCATTATTTTGTGCCAACAAAGAACTGGAAATAAGGTAGATGTTTGGGGAATGGCAAAACAAATTGTGATGTGTAATTGGGGGTGGCAAGTTTAGTTTAGTCCACCAAGATGTTTCAGACATCCTGTGTAGTGTAACTGAAGAAAATAGTATGAATGATACATGATTGTAAAGGTAAGTGAGGTGGATGTGATTGTCAAGGGGAGAGAATGTAGAAATGTATATGTAAGGGTAAATGGTAAAGCCTGATGGCCTTCCTGGAAGGAATTCAGTTGTTGACTCATTCTGTCTAAGCCACATGAACAGTCAGGTAGCTCAGATGGACAGCTCTGGCCAAGCAAGTGTGTGAAGGAGCAAAGTAATAGGAAAAGGCTACTCTAATGGTGGTGGATCTCTCTGCTGCCAAGACCATTTAAATCTACTGTCCCAATACCTCAGGTGACTTCTAGAGTAAGCCCAGATTTCCACTCCTTCTCAATCATAAATTCTGAAACAGAGTGGTCTCTTCCCCCAAAGTTCCCATAGTTTCTACTTCAACAACCAATTCTTCCTTGATAGTCAAAATCAGGTCCAGAAGAGTAATTTCTCTTGTGCCTTTTCCACCTTCTGAAGAATTAAATTCTTGTTAAGGCAAGCCAAGAATGTATCTACTGCTCTGTTTTTTGGCAGAAAAACCAAACCAACAGATGTCTGGATAATTGAAATCCTACATTCCAATTGTGCCATGACTCCATGCCAAGTTTATGATCTGCTTCTCAAACGTCCCCTTTTCTCCTTTCCTCTGTACAATGTTCTGTACTATATTCTCATGTCAGCATTGCTTTTGTTTCTCCTGTTGATCTTCACTCAAATGTTCTCCACCACACTTTCTCCACTCTCTCTTCATCTCCTAGCAATCTACCTTCTGCCCCCATAGCTCTATTGAAATTACCTTCTCAAAAGTCAACAATGACCTTTTAGTTACCAAATCTAATTTTTTTGGTTTTCTGTTATCATCTCTTTGACCTCTCTAAAGTGTGTGAAGCTGTTGATCCATCCATTCCCACTAAATATTTTCATCCCCCTTACCAACCATTTCTTCTTTATATTGTTCAGTGGTTTCTAGTACCATTCTTGACCCTTTAAAGGTTGTTATTTTCCCAAAATCTGTCCATGGCCATCTTGTCTCCTTTTTATATATTTTCTCCCTTAGCAATTTCACTTATTTCTATAGCTTCAATTATATAGATGACTCTCAAATCAATGACTTGAGTCCTATCTTCTAAGTTCCAGACTCACATCTTCAAACACCTATTACACATCTCCTGGGATTGTGCCCCAGAAACTTTAAATCAGCATATCCAAAATCAAGTTTATTATCTTATTCCCCAAACTTGTTTCTCCTCCTGACTTCACATTTCTAAGTCTATCTGAATGGTACCACCATTCATACTCACTCCCATGCTCAAAGCTTTGATGTTATCTTTGAAAGGTCCCTTTTTGTCTCCTTTCAATAGTCAACTAGTTACCGAGTTCTATTGGTTCTAATTCTGCTCTGCTTTTGGTCCCTCTCTCTTTATTCCCACCATCACTACATCTTTATAACTTCCAGCATAGACTATGGTAATAGCTTCCTGACCAGACTTCCTACCTCCATTCTTTTCTCCATTCCTTCACACAGACGCCAAGCTAGAGGTCCTTATGAATGCATTCAGTCATGTCACTCTTATATTTAAAGATCATCATTGGCTCTTCCTAGATCAAATTCAAATTTCTTTGCCTGGCTTTCAAGTCCTTCCACAGTCTGGGACTACCCAACTATAGAATTTTATTGCCCCATCTGCTATACTACACACCAGCCAAACTGTTCCCTGACCAAGTATTTTGCCTTCTCACCTCTGTGCCTTTGTTTATGGTGCTCCCTATGCTTAGATGCCCTCCCTTTGAATTTTGAAGTCCCTATTGATTTTTAAAGTCAATTTAAATGTCACTTGTTCCACATAAATATTCTTGATTCCCTCATCTACGAAGAAATCTTCAGTTTGCACGTGACAAAATGTATTATGTCTCATCTTTCTCATGATTAGATTGTGTGTATGTGTATGTGAGTGTTTCAGTAATCTAAGTATCTGTGTTTAGATCTTGTCGCCTTTCCAAACATCCACGATGGTGGGAATCATATCTTCTCTTAACTTTGTGCCTTCTCTCGGCCACTAACATAAAGCTTTGTACATAGTAAGGGCTTAATCAATGTTTGCTGAACATGGATATAATGGATTATTGCTCCATAGAAATGGCAAATATGAAAAATTCAAATAAGCCCAGGAAGATTTCTATGAACTGATGAAAAGTGAAGTAAAAGAACAAGGAAAATAACATACAGAATAACTATTATAATGTAAATGGAAAAAACAACAATAAATTGAAACTTTATGCTATGTGATTATAATGACTTCTGTTGGCCTCAAGTAAGGAAGAAAGAAAATGCAGCTCTGTTCATTCATGGCAGAGGTGGGGGATTGTGGGTGTGGAAAGTTGCATGTACCATCATACTCAGTTGATATGGTGTTCAGTTTTGCTAATTTTCTTTTCTTTCTTTTTTTCCCCTTAATTACAAGGAATGACTTCCTGGATAGGGAAGAGGAAGGGATGTATTTGTAAAGCGGATGATTAAAAAAAAAAGATCAACCCTTTTTTAAAAAAGTAAATGTTGAATGGAGTGAACTGAGACAAGCATAAACATGATATATTGAACTATAGAGGAGAAGCTGCAAGTTGTTCTCGAAAATTTACAAAAATTTACCAACGTAACTGATAAAGAAAACCTTCTGAGAGGGTTCAGCACAACGGTTCTGGGTGTATTGTGGTTAAGCCCTAGCTACTGTGGTGAAGGCTCTAAGGCATATCAGATACAAAGGTGGTTTCTGTGAAAAAAAAATTTTTTTTTGGTGTTTCCTTTCAAAAATGAACTCTGAAAAGACATTGAAAAGAGACTATGGCTCAATTTGAATGGTAAAGGCTAGGATTTAAAGGCTTTATTTATCTTATGCAGAGCACAGAAAGAGGAGGAACCAACTAGCCATCATCTGGTAGGAAAGTTG
Source organism: Phascolarctos cinereus (assembly GCF_003287225.1). Lineage (NCBI taxonomy): Eukaryota > Metazoa > Chordata > Mammalia > Diprotodontia > Phascolarctidae > Phascolarctos > Phascolarctos cinereus. The sequence continues at coordinate 323,739,067 of NW_027555847.1, forward strand.
GCAGCCCTAGATACAATGAAAAAGACTCAACTTGAGTTTGGGGGACACACAGTCACTAAATATGCTCCTGGCAAGTGTTCTCTCTGGGGTCTAGATGATCAGGGTCTTCTCTTTGAAATTCAAAAGACCAAAAATCAGCCTATAGATTAAGTAGAGAAGGCAGCCATTTTAGTAATATGTTTTGAGGGAGGTAAGATAGGGCTTCTTGCCTCTGTCACCATGCCTGAAAAATCCAATATTAGAGAGTTTTTTCTTTGAATTTTGAAGGGAAGTTCTTGCTCTTCAGGATTCCTTACAGTTAGGTTTCATTGGTAAGACTAACGGATCTTTGCAGAAGAATTAGAGGAATTAGTGAATGACTAAATGAATAGTCCCTTTTAGTTGGTGTGTTTAAGGGAAGATCCCAAAGGGATCTGGAGCTGAAGGTACCCAAAGGAGCAGGATGGAGAAGAAAGGAAAACTATGCTGGGACAGCGACTGATGCTTCCAAATAGGGTCTGGAAAAGGCCTGAGAGATAAAACCAGAGATATCTATTACTGCAGAGACAGAGGAGTATGGTCTTCAGATTATGAGAGGGGTAAGTAATGAACAATGAGTGAAGAAGCATGATACAATGGAAGGCTTCTTTAACTTTTTCCACTTGCAATCCCTTCAGTACTTCTTAATTGTGAGTCATGACCACAGTTTAAGAAGCACTGGATGGATCCACTACTGGACTTGGAATCAAGTAGACTTAGGTTCAAATCTCACCTCAGATACTTATTAGCTGTGTGACCATGGAGAAATCACTTAAATTCTCTGTACCTCAGTTTTCTCATCTGTAAAATGAGTGGTCAATTAAGGTGGTACAATAGATGGAGTGCTGGACCTGGAGTCAAGAAGACCAGAATTCAAATCTAGCCTCAGACACTTATTAACTGTGTGACCCTGGGCAAGTCATTTAAGCTGGTTTGCCTCAGTTTCCTCATCTGTCAAATGAACTGGAGAAGGAAATGGCAAACTACTCCAGTATTTTTCCCAAGAAAGCTCCAAATGGGGTCATGAAGAGTAAAACACAACTGAACAACAATAAAAATGAATGTGTTCAAGTCAGTGGACTCTAAGGTTTCTTCCAGCTACATCTATAGTTCTGTATTCTTGCATGGCTTCTCTTAGGACTTGTTTATGGTTACAACAATTTCTTGCTAGGATTTCTGGGTCTGTACTATAACACGGTTCAGGAAACTCAGGGTTCAGGGTAGCTATCCTAGCTCAGGGGTCACAGTAGATTGGCCCTCAGAGTAGCTCAGAGATGTTTTAAGGAGGGGATGGGTCCTGTTCAAGAGGGCATGATTGGTTTTTCAAACCCTGTGTCACAGCACAGGCATAACAGTCAGCTAGGAGGCTGGAATTTTCTAACCTGAAATAGAAAAATGTAGATATAAGAAATTCCAGAGTAGGAACAAAGATAGGAAGAACAAAAGCAAAAAAAAAAATCAGATTTTTTTTCCCCAGACAACATACCTTCTAAAATTCAAATGCCTCTAGAAAGGGCAGCACCTTAACTCCTTAACCCATTTGTAATTAATCCTTTAGGGGGATTTTGACATTGTTAGAAGCGTAGGAAAGGCTACTAGGTGCTAGGCTAGACTGGAAGTTTTCTATTTCCTGCTGACACCTCATAGCAGCCTCAGATATGTTAGTACCCTGAGCCTTCTATCTCCAGCAGGACCCAGTGTGTCCCCTGAGGAAAGGCTGCTTACTGTCTAAGTGGGCCATCTCATGTCTCCCCCAAAGCAACTAATTTCAGCATGAGGCAACAACTCCTGCCAGCCGAATCTCCTAAATGGGATGTGGGAAGTCTCCGGTGTAAAGAAGAGCAACCTCTCTTCATCTTCAGGTCTCTCTTTTCCTGCTGCCCCTGTCATTTAGGACAGAGCAGTGGTGCCCTCTACTTAATGATGAGCATTGCCATACCTGGTCATACCCTTTGCATCTCAGAGACTCAGAACTCCAGTGGATCACCAACCAAACTCTATGCCTCACCCTTTACCACCCAATCCCTTGTCCCTATCCCCCTCAGTCCTTTCACTCCAAAGTCTCAGCTAAACACCACCCAGCCCTCTACTGTACCCTGTAGAATGCCCGTTTGATAAACAGCAAACTTCATTTCATCTTAAATATTTTCCTCTCCCACTCCTTCCATCTACCAGCTGTTACTGAAACCTGGCTTCCCCCTGATGACACAGTACCCCTGGCTACCCTTTCTAGTACTGACTATGCATTCACCATTCTCTTCAGTTCACTGGTAACAGCAGGGGAATTAGAACATTCCTTGCTCCCCATTACCACTTCCAGGTTCTACCCCTTCTTCTATGACTCAGCAACCTTTCTTCCTTTGAGGTTCATACTATTCATATCCACCTTCCTTCCTCAATGAGTTAAATCCTGCTATTATACTAGGGGACTTCAACATACATATTGATTCTCCTTCAAATACTTTAAACATTCATTTCTTCAATCTATTCACTCCCATGAACTACTATTCCTTCACCCAACCTCAGCCACACACAAAAATGGTCATATTTGTGATCTTGACATAACTCATAAATGTATCACCTCTATGTTTAAGAATTGAAACTCCCTTATCCAATCATAATCTATCGGCTTTTCACCTATCCCTCTGTCTTCCCTTATAAAACCCAATTCTTTATATGCACCATGACCTACAATCCCTTAACCCCTCAATTCTCTCCCTCAGGCTATCTCTACTGCACTAGTCACTCTCTCCTCTTCTTCCCATCTTGATCCTCTGGTGAACCAATTCAACTCTATACTGTCTTCCTTGAATACTTGGCCGCTATATCTTATTACCAATTATTCCCAGCCAAGCCTCAACGTTGGATCACTCCTACCATTCATTACCTTTCATCCTACAAATATGCTGCTGAACAAAGGTGGAGAAAATCACCCAACTATTCTAAATGGGTCAGCTACAAATTTGTTACATAAGCTCAACTGGTAACTAGGTGGCATAGTGGGTAAAGTGTCAGCCTTGGAGTTAGGACCAAGTTCAAATCTGGCCTCAGACACTTACTAGCTGTGTGACCCTGGACAAGTCACTTAACCCTGTTTGCCTCAGTTTCCTCATCTGTAAAATGAGCTGGAGAAGGAAATGGCAAACCACTCAGGTATCTTTGCCAAGGAAACTCCAAATAGGGTCACAAAGAGGCAGGCACAACTAAAAAATGACTAAACAACAACCTCAATGGGGCCCCCACTTCTACTAGATAGTCCTGCTATATCTCGAGAGTGACTCTTCCAAACCTTTTCATCTCTCATCGAATCTCTCATGGCTCCTCCTCCTCCCAGTCTCTCAGCTGAGAGACTTGCCTACTTTACAGAAAAAAAAAAATACAGAGGTCATTCACCATGAGCTTCCTCTTCTCCCTGTCCCTCACTTCCTGCCACTCAGATGCCTTCTGCCATTATCTCCTCCTTTATTTCTCTCACATGATAAAGTAAACTCACTCCTCACCAAGCCTATGCTTTCTACTTATTCAAGCAATCCCATTCCTTCCAGTTTCTACCAACATATTGTTCCTTCTGTCATCTCTACTCTTTCACTTATTTTAAATCTCTTCCTATCTACTGGCTCATTTCTGACTGCCCACAAAAATGCCCATGTCTCCTTGATCCTGAAAAAAAACCTTTCACTTGATTCTTCTTTTCCTGCTGTCACCCTATATCTCTTCTGCCTTTGTAGCTAAACTCCTCGAAAAGGCCATGTGTAATAGGTGCCATTGCTTTCTCTCTTCTTGACCCTTTACAATCTGGCTTCCAACCTTATCATTCCACTAAAATTGCCTTCTCCAGTTACTAATGATCTCTTAATTGCCAGATCCAATACCCTTACTCATGCCTCCTTATCCTTGACTGCTCTGCAGCCTTTGACATTATTGATCAATCTTGGGACCCTACTCTCTGCTGGTTCTTCTCCTACCACACCCCTTCTCTGTCTCCTTTGCAGGATCCTTATCCAAATCACACCCTTTAGCCATAGTTGTATCCTTAGGGCCCTGTCCCAGGCCCTCTTCTCTTCTTCCTCTTTACTAATTCTCTTGGTGACTTCATCAGCTCCCATAGATGTAATTACCATCTCCTTGATGATGATGACTCTGAAATCTATCTTTCCTGCTCCCAAACTCTCTGCTGACCTCCTATTTCCCATCTACAATTGCTTAACAGACATTGATGAAAATCCCACCTTCTACAGCAAACCTTTCTGAACCCCTTTTAATTCCAGTGTCTTCCCCATTAATTATTTCCTATTCATCCTGTGTGTAGCTTGTTTGGTATATATTTGTTTGCCTGTTGTCTTCCCTATTAGATTGTGAGCTCCTTGGGGACAGGCACTACCTTCTGTCTCTTTTTGTATTCCCAGTGCTTAGCACAGTGCCTGGCACATAGTAGGCACTTAATAAGTGTTTATTGATTGGTTGATACTTTATGGAGAACAAAGAAAAGTAGGAAAGGCATACGCTTGAAGGGAGTCTGGGAACACAGTTCAAAAAGTGGAAGTACAATTTTGCCAGAGTCCAACCCTTCAGAGACCCCTCTAGCTACCTTTTTATCCATCTTTTCCCTAATCTACCCTGCCATTGGATTTGGATTGGTATTGGCTTTTGCTCAAACAGCCCTCTGACAATGAAGCCAGCAGTTAGCAATCAGGCTGAGCAATGACTTGGGGAAGTTGTTTCAGATCTTGGGAGAGAGTTTTTGTTTCATTTGTTCCATCAGGCCATGGAACCTTAAAACATTAAGAAAAATGTCAACTCTGAGAATGGTTTCTGTTTAAGTCCTATCATTTTCTTGTGACAGGACAACACTCAAGTGATCACAATCCACTACAAGGTTGAGATGCATCTTTAATTTGAGTTTTCCTGGAACTCTCTTGATGAAAAGTGGGTAGTACCAATGAGAAAAACGGGTTATGAAGAATTGTTTTCACTTGAATTCAACAAAAAAGTCAATTTATCAAACATTTATTAAGCCTGTATTATGTTCAAGACACTGTGCTTGGCTTTGAGCCTATGAAGACACATAGGAAACTGAGTTTCTACTCTTAAGAAGCTTATGTTCTACTGGGAGAATGAAGTGAGAAAGATCGGCCTTCTAGGATATGTTGTTTTCCTGTGTTACAATCAAGATGTCTTAGCTCTTAAGGATCTATTGTTAAATTTTCATTGTGAACACTTACACCTCAGAAATAATGAAATGCTTCATTGATTGTCTAGACCATGAGTGAGAAACCTGAGGCCTTCTAGATCCTTAAGTGAGACCTTTTGACTCAAGGTCTAGACTTAAGAAAATGACGAGGAAAATGTTAATAATGCAAATTAAACTTAAAGGTGTATCCTGTGTACACATTTTTTTCCCCATAGATCTGGTTGTTAAACATTTACCAACATACTCCTGGAATTTATATTGTAACAATAACATCCCTTAGATTAATATAATATTTCATTTGATCCTTATAGCACCCCTGTGAGTTAGGAAGGTGAAGGTGTTATTATTCTCATTTTAGAGATGAAGACATTTAGATTCATAGAGGTTCAGAAACTTGCCTAGTGTCCCATCTGGTAAATGGTGCACCTCCTTTCTTGACCAATGCTCTTTCCTCTCTGCTACAAAGTCTCTGAATAATGAAAGGACATTTAAACAGAAGAATAAGGATGATAATCAGAAGGAAAACATGATCAGTGAGGTCTAATTTGGCTAAAGCCTGTTCACTGGGGTGTGTTTTTCTCCTTAAAATATTTGATTCCATTTTTAAAATGGAATAAAAACTGTTCTTTTGAAAAGTCTTGCTTTTGCAAGACTTACTATTCTTACTATTCAACTCCCTCCCTATAATTACTCTCACATTATTTCCACACACCAATTCAGCACCCTGATTAAAAAAAAATGGAATAAATGTTTACCCCAAATCCATTAACTTGTCAACTTGCACAGTAAGTCTGAGGAAAAACAGTATACTCAGTAGTGAGAGATACAATTTTGCCACGTTTGCCATTGTCAGTTTTTCCATCAATTGAAAATCGATAAACTTCAGTCAAGTCTCAGGATCCTATTGAGTCACCCTTCGGATGCCAGTGGAGGCTTTTTTGTTCTTAGGAACACTGAGGCCCATCAAGGTCATACGGTTTTTTCCTCCACAGTCAGCAAAGCTCAAATGGCTTCTCTGATTATAGAAAATTGTGTAGTAACCAATGTAAATTATTGGCAAGTGTTTCCCAGTTTCCAACACTGCCCTGGGTAATCAGATTCAATCGGATTCAATGCCCAGTCAGAGGGCATGGCCGTCCTTCTCAAAAACAATTTCTCATACAATTTAGAGGAACGTTTATGACATAATAGTAAAAAAGTCCATGAAACTAGTCAGCAGTATTGGGAATGAGTGGTTTATTAAACTGTTGACTGCCTTTTAACACTTGCTTCAGAATGATTAACTAACAAATCAATTATCTGGAGAAAAGCTGGCTTGGCAGAGATTAATCCTAAAACTCTTCCGTTTCTGGTTGTTTTTGCTTATGTATGAACTTCCAGAATTATTAAGAAGTAGTTCATGCATTTCTGTTTTAATTAGTGTGGGGGGAAAATGTGTGTATTAGACAATTCCCCTGGTCATAGTTGGAGATGCATTCATTGCAGGAGATGGGGATTCTAGCGTGCATCCAGGCTCAGGGCACCTTTTGAGTAGAGAGACTCAAACAAAAGGGAAAAAGAGGAAATATATGAATAGGGCTGTACTGGCACATTGGAAAAATAACATTTGCCAATCAACTTTTTCCAAAAGAACTTATTCTTCATAATTCTCAGGCCCATTAAGGGGGATCCCAAGGCTTCGGGTTGCAAGTTCAAGCCATCAGTTTCAAGTTTGAAAAAAAAACATATATACATATGTGTGTGTGTATATATATATATATATATATATATATATATATGTGTGTGTGTATGTGTATGTATACATATATATGTACATATATATGCACATATATACACATATACCCACACACTTTGGACTGAATCTGGGGGGTCCCCCCCATGATGAAAATGTGCAGTCTCAGTATTTGGGGGTTAGGGGAAGAACTGCAGGAGGAGTCAGAAGAGGAAGTAGAGGGCAGGGCATTCAAGGGAAGAGAGCTAGCTAGGTCTTTCATCCTGATCCCCTTCCCACACGTTTTGGCTTTCTTGCTCTTAGAATTTTTACAAAGTCTTCTTTGACTTACAACTCTGGTTTCTCTTATTCAACTCAATGTGCTAACCTTTATACATGAGGATGGCACTACTGGCTCAGTATTAATAAGTTGCATTTTGTGTTGTTGCTACATTCTGATGGAATGTAAGCTCCTTGAGGGCAGGGATTTTTTCACTTTTGTCTTTGTATCTCCAGCACCCAGACTAGTGTATGGAATATAATAAAAGCTTACTAACTGCTTATTGATTAGTTGCTTTTTCTCCCCCACCTCCCTCCAGTGGTAATAGATCTGTGCAGCTAGGTGGGGTCAGTGGATAGAGCACTGGCCCTGGAGTCAGGAAGACTCATCTTCATAAGTTTAAAATCTGGCCTCACACACTTACTAGCTGGATGACCCTGGGCAAGTTACTTAACCATGTTTGCCTCAGTTTCCTCATTGGTAAAATGAGCTGGAGAAGGAAATGGCAAACCACTCCAGTATCTTTGCCAAGAAAATCCCAAAAGAGGTCATGAAGAGTCGAACATGACTAAAATGATTGAAAACCAATGACAACAAATCACCCACACTCTTTTACTATGTTTTGTTTGTGGTCAATGTAAACCCACTCTACTACTACTACTACTACTACTACTACTAATAATAATAATATCTAGCATTTATATAGTGCTTTAATGTCTACAAAATACTTCACAAATATTGTATCATTTAATCCTCAAAATAACCCTGGCAGGTAGATATTTTATTATCTCCATTTTACAGATGAGGAAGCTGAGGCACAGAAAAGTTAAAAGATTTGCCTGCACATCTTATGAGTGTCTGAGGTAAGATCTGAACTCAAGTTCTCCTGACTCTAATCCCTGTACTCTATTCACTGCTCTACCTAGTGGCATCATTGTCATCAACTATACTATTATGAGCTCAGAAGATTGGGAATTATTAGTCTGGTTTTTTTAGTCAAACTTTTAGGAGATGGGAACCTTACAATATCATCTGCAGGGATTGGGTGTTTAGAGAGACTACTTGTTTTGCCTCAGAAGAAGTGAAATCAGTTTCTGAGGGCAACCAACACCCAGAAGCATGTGAAGGCATGGGCCCAGAGATGAAATTTCATGACAAATTGGGGGAAAAAATCCTCATGAAAAGGGCAGTGAGTAAGAATGAACTGCAAAATTAGGAATACAGGAAAATTCCTATCATGGCACAATACTTCTGCCTTATCTATTTCCTCAAGGCATCAATGTTTCTAAGAGTGAGACACAACAGAGGAAAAAATGGGGAAGGGAAAAGATACAAGGCAGTTACATAGAAAATATTTAGAGAAAAGAAATCAAAATATGTATTTTAGAAGCCTTAATTCCATGAAGGAAACAGACCAAAGAAGGAATAAATAAATATAAGAATCATGAATCAAAGAATGAAGGTCTAAAATAAGGGAAGAGAATTGTTAATGAGACTGAGGGAGAAGAAATCCTTCTCAGAAAATGCTTCCCAAAATGAAAGCAAAACAAATTAAAACAAAACCCTTAACAAACAAAACAAACTAAAGGTAGGGAATGGAGGGAAAATTTTATCTAACTGTGCAACAGAAAGAGAAAAAAAGGAAAATAAGCAGAAAAAGGAAGAAAAGGTAACTAATAAGTTAAACAAAACTCCAAATTGAAGGGAAAGGTTGACAGGAGGAGAAGCTTGAGGATAAGGGAAAGAGAGACAATGGGAATTGGGTCACTTTAAAGTAGATTAAGTTAAAAGAACTGAAAAAGCAAAATACTATCTTTACAGAGGCAGAAGAATAACAATAACAATGAAATCCTTATTCAGAAAAAAAATAGAGACAAATGGAAGGAAATATAAACCTAATTATCATTATGTTGAATGTGAATGGTTTAAACAATCCAATAAAACAAAAAAGAATGATACATTAGATAAGACAAAACCCTATGATCCACTGTTTACAAGAGGTACATCATTTTTATTTATTTAGGATTCTTTTCCCCCAATTACATGTAAAAACAATTTTTAAACTTCATTTTTAAAACTTCTAGTTCCAAATTTTCTCCCTTCCTCACTCCCCCCCCCCAATGAGAAGGCAAGTAATTCAATATAGGTTATACATGTGTGGTCATGCAAACATTTCCATAATAGTCATGTTGTGGAAGAAAACATAGACAAAAAAAACTCAAGAAAAGTAAAGAAAATATGTTTCAATCTGTATTCAGACACCTTTAGTTCTTTCTCTGGGAATGAATAGCATTTTTCATCATAAGTCCTTCAGGAAGTACATCTTTAAAAAATATGGACACCTAGGTGGCACAGTGGACAGAGCAACAAGCTTGGAATCAGGAAGACTCATCTTCCTGAGTTCAAATGTGACCTCAGACACTTACTACCTATGTGACCTTGGGCAAGTCACTTTACCCTGTTTGCTTCAGTTTTCTCCTCCGTAAAATGAGTTGAAAAAGGAAATGGCAAAAGGCTCCAGTATCTTTGCCAAGAAAATTCCAAATGGGGTCATGAAGAGTGGGACATGACTGAAAACAACCAAAAAACACCTAAAAAGCAAAAATGTACACAGAATAAAAATGAGAAGCTGGAACAAAATTTCTTATGCATCAGGTGAATGAAAAAGAGCTGGAATTGCAATCAATTTGAACAAAAATTCACAATCTAAAATTGTGACACATATATACATATATATAATATGAAACTGTGTTATGGTAAATGGAATTATAGACAACAAACCAATATCAATGTTAAATTTCTGTGCTCCAAAAGAGCACATATGTGGGAAGCTGGAACTAAAAGACTTATGAGGTCTTCTAAAATATCCATGTCTTTTGACCCATGGATCCAACTGCTAGGCATTTATATGCATATATGCATGCATGCATGTATGTATACATATATGTGTGTGTATATACACACCAAGTATAGATATGCATGCATGTGTATTCCAAGGATAACAAAGATGGAAATAAAGATCCAATATATGCTAGAATATTTTTACCGCATTTTTTTTTAGTAGCAAAGCATTTTACAAATATTATCTCATTTGATCCTTACAACATCCTTGTGAGGCAGGTGTCACTATTAGACACATTTTACAAATAAGGAAACTGAAGCTGAGAGATGTTAAGTCCAGGGCCACAAGTGTCTAAGGTAGATTTCCAGTCTAGGTCTTCCTGACTTTGTGACTCCCAATATAGCACTCTATCTGTGCTTTCTCTGGAAAAGCCTGAAAAATAACAAAGGACAATTTACTTCTGAACTTACTCTATTTCTTTGACCCAGCAATACCACTGCTAAGTATGTTCTACAAAAAGAGCAAAGGTAGAAGGAAAGGTCCTTTGTGTATACAAATATGCCAAGCAGCACTTTTTTTTTGGGGGGGTAGCAAAAAAGTGAAGTGGATACCTATGGATTGGAGAACAGGTGAACAAAGTATGACATACAAATATGATTATTCTATAAGAAACAACTGCATTGGGGCAGCTAGGTGGTGCAATGGATAGAGCACCAGCCCTAAAGTAAGGAAGACCTGAGTTCAAATCCAGCCTCAGACCAAACACTTGACACTTACCAGCTGTGTGACCCTGGGCAGGTCACTTAACCCCAATTGCCTTTAAAAAAAAAGAAACAATTGCATTAAGAAAATAAACAATTGCCTTAAATGAATATTTTTGTTCCATAAGGAACCATGAATATGAGCAATTTAGTGTAACATGAGCAGGCTTTATGAACTGATGCAGAGGGAAGTAAGCAAGATCACTGAAGGACCCAAGATTTTAGATTAATTCATTTACATATCTTGATTCCAGGATGATGAAAAATACCTCTCTCCTGTAACTGGAAAGGTGGCAAACTACAAATCAATAAGGCATAGGTTATCAGACATGGTCAAAGCATTGGTTTCTTTGTTACAATAGAGGATGGGGGAGCAGAAATTAGTGGAGAGTGGCAGTGATATATTTAAAATCATTTCAAATAAGTACTCCAGCATTTCCCTCACTCCCTACCTAGAGCCAGGGACCCTTATGAGGTGAGTCATACTTCATACTTCTTTGTATACTCCCAATTCTTAGCACATTTCCTTACATAAAATGGGCACTCAATTAAAATTTGTCATTGATGGTGATGAAGATGATGAAAAGCGGGGGAGGTTTTAACACTTATATAAGGTGGTACCTAAACTTCCCCTAGGTACTGGAGCCTCCTCCCTTTGCTTTCTATTCATTTCATCCGTACTTATGTGTCCATGTTGTATCCCCTTACAGAATGTAAGCTCTTTGAGGGCAGGGACCATTTTGTTTTTTATAGTATCCCCAATGCCCAGCACACAGTAGATTTTATAACATAACATGATATATCATATGTACGTAGATGTTTATTTATTAAATGCTTATTGATTGGCCAATTGATTAACTAATTGATCTCACCTATTTAAAATAGAGCTAGAAAGAAAAGAACTCCAATGGTCATAGGAGTAAAGATGTTTCTTCTCTCAAAGATCCCCTTTGCCTACAAATCTTTTACCAGTTCACTAGTCTAATCACCTATAAAACAAGGCTAATGATATTCTCTCTCCTTCCTTACTGATGTCCTGAGAATAAATTGGGCAATGTATATGAAGTGTTTTTCAGGTGATCAGAAGGATGAAGCTATGCACATGGAAGCTGTCATTAATAAAGATGGATGCTGCTCAGCTTGAGACTCATCTGGTGTTGAGCATCACTTGATGACTACCACTGAAGCCTGGATGGTGGAAATAGTTAGGGTACCAGGGAAGGTAATACATAAATCACATATTATGATGATGGCTTTATCAGCATTATTATTGTCGAGCGAGCACCTTTCTTCCTGGGGCTAAGAGGGAGGCACAATACCCAATCCATTGTTTTAGCTACTCGGGGATAGACAGAAGAAATTAGGAAACCTGGCTCATTTAAACAATTATGAGTCTTTTATCCATCATGTTGCATGAAGAGATAGTGATCACATCAGCAGCCCAACATATGTCTTCCCTGCCCCCAAAAACATACATACACACACACACACACACACACACACACACACACACATACACACACACACACTCAGCCACACTGCAAGTTTAGAATTTGCATATTGGTGAGAGTGCATTTTATGAAGAACTAAATGTTAGTTAGGGAAACCATTGAGAAAAAGAGATTTCCTGCAAATTAAAGGCAGCTGAAATGTAGAAGAAAAAATTAAACTCCCTTGAGTAGAAAAAAGGGAAAAGATTGTGACAATTAACTCCATCTTTATTTTTGAGTGTTTTTTTAATTCTCTTTTTTCCTTTTGTCACTCTATTATTTTTTACCTCTTCCTAGCCCAGCTCAAAGGTGATATACAGGAGATGATAACAACTTACTTCATCATTAATTTTTAAAATGTAGTTCCCAATAATTTGATTATTCTATATATGTGATCAATCTATATCTACTCTATGACAGCACTTCTGAATATGAGGCTGCCAAACGTGCACAGGGATGGGTTGGGATGTGTGGGAAGGCTTGCTAGGTTGACTATTCCTTCCTAATATATAGAGGGATAGACAGTCCTCCCTCAGATACTAACTAGTTGTGTAACCCTGGACCACTCTGAACCTCATTTTCTTCATCTGTAAAATGGAGATAATAGCTCTTACCTCACATTGATATTTTAAGGATCAAATGAAATTGTATATACTTATACAATTAAATAATTATATAATAATATAATTATGATTATTACTCATTCATCTTATTCATTTCATCTTTTGGAATACAGTTCAGATAGAAAAAAGTCCTAGGACAACTCACTATCTTGATATTATTCTTTTACACTTAATGCCCTTTGGACTATTGCGTGAGTATATAAAAATAACTGCTTTGTGTAGCTGAATACAAATATGGAGATATAAGATCGCTCATTTGTAGGCTCACTGGAAGTATTCTCAATTCCAGTAGCAAACAGAATGATAAGGATTATAGGTACTTCATCTTTTTCCCACATGGTTTTTACTTCTTCTGTTACATCTTTTTATTTTGAAAACTTTTTGTTGTTACAGAGCTTGGAGGTTATGGGTATTAGGTATGGCAACCTGTATTACAAACACTGTTCTTTAATTTTTATGGATTGAAGTTAATGATAAAAAAGGGATAATATCTTTTGAAACCGCTTGAATCATAGGGAAGACCACTAGTGGCCAAGCGACAGCCATCAAATCATATAAGAATCAGTGATACTATATAGAGTATCCCAAAAATTTTAAGGCAGCTTTAAGTTTAAGTAGTTTAAAACTATTAACACTTAAAACTCCACCGATTCTGTGCTCACTGTGTTAAAGTTTCTTCTCTTTTTCTAAAGGACATAGGTGAAACAATTTACCCATTTATATTATGTGGCCTAGAAAATGACCCTTTTGGGGCCCCATGATTTTGTCCTGTACAAAGCTTTGTAAGGTAACTTAGTGGCCTACAGTCTGCAAAAAGTAAAGTACTTGAGGGTAGGAATTATTTCATTTATATCTTTATTTCTCCAGCAACTACCAAAGTACCCCAGCACATAGTGTAGATGATTAAATGATTTGTTGATTGCGGGTATTCTTTCCAATCCTAGAAGAGGAGGGAAGCTTTCCAAGTATACCATTTAAAAATGGCCTGTTTGGAAAAGGAAAATGATAAATGTTGGAGAAGATGTAAAAAAATTGGAACACTGATGTATTGTTGGTGAACTTGTGAGCTGATCCAACCATTCTGTAGAGCAATTCAGAACTATGCCCAAAGCACTATAAAACTGTGCATACCCTTTGACTCAGCAATACCACTACTAGGTCTGTATCCCAAAGAGATCATAAAAAAGGGAAAAGGACTCACATGTACAAAAATATTTACAGCAGCTCTTTTTTCATTTTTTGTTTTCAACATTTATTTTCACAACATTCTGAGTTCCAAATTTTCTCCCCATCTTGCCCCTCCCCCACCCCAAGATGGCAAACATTCTGAATGGCCATTCCCCTAATCTGCCCTCCCTTCCATCACCCCCACCCCTTATCCTCTATCCCTTCTATTTTCCTGTAGGGTAGGAGAGATTTCTATATCCCATTGTCTGTATATTGTATTTCCCAGTTGTATGTAAAAACAATTTTTAACATTTGTTTTTAAAGCTTTGGGTTCCAAATTCTCTCCCTCCCTCCCTCCCCTATAGCAGCTCTTTTTGTAGTGGCAAAGAATTGGAAATTGAAGGGATGCCCATCAGCTGGGGAATGGCTGAACAAGTTGTGGTATATGAATGTAATGGAATGCTAGTATGCTGTAAGAAAGGCAGACTTTAAAAATACCTGGAAAGACTTACATGAATTGATGCAGAGTGAAGTGAGCAGAACCAGGAGAACATTGTACACAGTATAGCAACATTGTACAATGATCAACTATGATAGATTTAGCTCATCTCAACAATACAATGATCCAAGACAACATTGAAGGATTCATGATGCAAAATGCTATCCACATCCAGAAAAAGTATCATGGAGTCTGAATGCAGATCGAAGCATGCTATTCATTCTTTGCTGTTGTTGCTTTTTGTTTTTTCTCTCTTGTGATTTTCCCCTTTTCTTATTCTTCTTTCACAACATGACTAATGTGGAAATATGTTTAACATGATTGTACATGTATAACCTGTATCAGATAGCTTGCTGTCTTGGTGAGGGAGGAGAGAAAAGAGTGAGGGAGAAAAAGTTAGAACTCAAAATCTTACAAAAATGAATGCTGAAACTACCACTACAAGTAATCAGAAAAAAAAATACTATTAAGTGCAAAAAAAAAGGTCTCTTTGTACCATCATGTAAGTAGATGAAGAAGAGGGCTAGACACAATTTCCTAGACTTTCTCTTTCTTAATGATCTTTCTTTTTTTTTTTTTGCTTGTTTGTTTATGATAAATCAAATGAGAAAGCAGTTTGGGAAAACCTGGTTAGCAATTCTGCCTCCTTGTGACATCATAAGTAGCTAGTGCAATAAACTCACATGACAAGACCGTGGGGAGAAATGGAAGGAAGAAGGGAAGGATATTAAGAAACAGAAAGAAAGTGCATCAAACTCTGTAGGAAACCCCAACCCCAAAGGATAACAATTACCCAAAGTAGAGGCTGGCTGTTGTGAATCATTAACCACGGCTGCTCTCAGAACCTAAGATCAGGTCGGAAACCTTCTCTTCTTTGGTGACTCATCACCCTCAACAGTGGCCAGGCTTTTCTCTTTTCCCAGCAGGCTGTTCTTCATTGAACTTGGGACTCTTTAACCAGATTTTTCCCAGGGAAACCTCAAAGTCTAAAGCAGCAAATGAAGGCAGTTTTTGGCCTTTGTTCAGGCCCCTGAGGAATTCCATTTTGTCTGTTAGGATCGCCTTTCCACCAGCTTGGTCACTTAGTTAACAATGGAGCCAGGAATGTCCTTAGGCTCTGCCTAGTCCTGGTGGCCAATTTCCATAAGAAGAATAGTTGACTTTTAGAAAGTCCTTGAGGCTTGCAATATATGTTGGGGGTTGTATGGCCAGAAGAGGGTTTGGAAGGAAAATAGAAGCTTGCTTTCCCAGAGTCAGGGGTTGAAAGACAGCATCTCAGAAGCTTCCCCTTCACCTCTAGTCAGAGAGGGCCTTCCCCAGAATGTACAGAGGGAACAACTGACATAGGCAGCCCTGTCGTGAGCAGCAGAATCCTGCATAATTTGGGTTTTTTTTCCTTTTTAGTCAATTGGTCAAATAACATTTATTAAGCACCTACTATGTGCCAGCCACTGTGCTAAGCACTGAAGACACAAAAGAAAGGGAGGAAAATACCACACTTTTGCAGAGAAGAAACCCTGAACTATTTCCCATCGTTGGTATTGTACAGACATTTTTCAGTCACGTCTGACTCTTCATGACCTCTTTAGGGATTTTCTAGGCAAAGATACTGGAGTGGCTTGTCATTTCCTTCTCCAGCTCATTTTACAGATGAAGAAACTGAGGCAAATGGGGTTAAATAACTTGCCCAGGATTACATAGCTAGGAAGTATCTGAGGCCAAATTTGAACTCAGAGAGAGTTCTTCCTGACTCCAAGCACAGTGCCCCACCTAGCCATTAATTGTTAGTTATTTTCCCTCCCATTTCACCTAAAGCTTCTTTCTTTCCTGTACTTAGCACAGTGTTAGCATATAGTAAGTGCTTTAATACATTCTTGCTGACTTGACTTTCTCCTCCAGGTCCAATGGCTTTCCTATTGAAGGAAAATATATAATCAACTAAAGCAGCTTTTTAATGATTTCTATTTTCTGAAACATTTCTCCCCAGTCCTAAACCTTAGCTCATAACTACAAGCAGGGCAAAACGCTCAATTAGACTGCTTGTGAAAAACGATTAATTTCTAAGAAATCATGAGAGAGCCAAGAGAAGGTGAAGAAATGGGGTAGTCAGACCATGACACACACAGAGTGAAAACTATAAAGGATATCCCAAAAGTCATAGTGCCGTTCTAACATGTTAATGCCAGATTCCAGGTTCTCTTTCTCCTTCTCAAAGGACAATGCCTCTTTCCCCTTCTACCCCCATATCCCTAACTAAGAGCACATGCTGTTTGCCCTGAGTGCGGTTTGGTATAATCGTTCTAGGGGCAAAAATTCCTAGTTCCAGCTCCAGTGCTTCTAGAAACTTTATTGTATTTTCCTTAAATTTTCTCTGGTTGGACAAGGGCTTTGGGACTTAGAAGGTAAATCCAACCTTTTTTTTTTTCAAATTTGATTTGCAAACTACAAATCAAAATAGCATCTTTCTCCATTGGTGCCTCAGTTTTTCCTGATGTTTAGTGTGTAAGTTCCTCAAAATTTTTCTTTCTTGTGTTCTTAGGCAGGATTTATTGGAATCAAAAGTCGGCTCTGGAACTATTTTAATAGAGAAATTGCACATGGGTTTGCCACAGATTCCTGGGTTAATCTCTGGACTTAGGGCATGGCAGAAAGGAACTTTGGAAGCTTAAGTTCTATGTAGACATTAGCCCAGTCACATGTATTTTACAAAGCTCATCAAACAACCCTGTGGGCCCAGGCTTCAAATCCAGGAACCTAAGTACAAATTCTGTCCTGAAATGCCTAGTGGGTCAGAATGGCAGCTTCCCAGTTGGACTCCTGTTTTGACATAGTTGAATGAAACATCACACACACACACACACACACACACACACACACACACACACATGCACAATATCAACAAAAAGAAGAGAAAAGGCTCTTTGATAGAATGCTTCTCATTTTCCATTACTTTGGAGAAGAATTTGAGTCTCAGTCCATTCATTCCATCCTTTAAAGCCTTAATCCCAGTTGACTCAATTTTATCACCTGTAACAGGGATGGGAGAATTTCAAATCCTCTAATCTCAAGGTAGCACCATGAGAAATAACACCCATGATCAGAAGCTACTTTCTAAAGTCAAATTAAAATCAGAATGCTTAACAGTAAACGACTGGGCTCATCTGCTCTCCTTGCCCTGAGGCACGTAGAAACTGAGTATAAGCCTAAGGTTACATAACCAGTATCAAAAGTGAGACTAGGACCCAGGATTTCCTGCCTTTGAGACTAGCCCTTTCTCTAAGCACTTCAGTCAGCCTCTTGAAATAGGGCAATGAACACAGTGGCTCTTGCTTTGCAGTTTGAGAGCATGTGGCAGAGAGTGGCAGGGGGATTTTCTGTAATTGTTACTGTTGGAAGGGAGAAAGACATCATCTCTGGTCAGGAGTACCACCAGAGAGTTCCACTATTCTACCAAAGCATGTTCTATAGACTAAAAAACTTGAGGCAAATAGAATCAGAAGCCCGTGGCCAAATCCTGTTTTTGACATTTATTCCCTGTACGATCTTGGGCAAGTCAGCACTAGGCCTGGAGTCAGAAAGACCTGAGTTCCAAACTAGCCTCAGACACACACTAACTGTAGGAGCCCAGGCAATCCACTTCATTTAACCTTAGTTTGCCTCACTTTCCTCCTCTGTAAAGTGAGGATAATAATAGCACCTACCCTCCGGGGTTGTTGTGAGGCTTAAATGAGATGATAATTGTAAAGTGTTCAGCACAGTGCCTGGCACATTGTTGTTGTTTAGTCATTTTTCAGTCATGTCTGACGCTGTGACCCCATTTGGGGTTTTCTTGGCAAAGATACTGGAGTGGTTTGCCATGTCCTTCTCCAGCTTCTTTTACTGATGAGGAAACTGAGGCCAGCAGGGTTAAGTGACCTGCACAGGGTCACACAGCTAGTAAGTGTCTGGGTCCAGATTTGAACTGAGGTCTTCCTGACTCTAGCCCCAGCACACTGTCCACTGAGTCATTTATGTTAGCTATTATGATAATGAAGTCACTTCACCTCTCTCAGGCCTGTTTCCTTATTTGCTAAATGAAAGGAATGGAGTAGATCACCTCTAAGATCCCTTTCAGCTCTAAATCTGTGATCCTACTGGCATCCTTACCTTTCAGCACCCTGGAGAGCATGGGGCTTTCACCAGAAACCTCAGCAAGTGCAAAAGTAAGGCCTTAGGAGTATAAAGGTTTGTGTTAAAGCAAGATTATTGGGCAGCTAGGCGGCACGGTTGATAGAGCACCGACCCGACATAACACTGACTAGTTGTGTGACCCTGGGCAAGTCACTTAACCCCAATTGCCTCACCAAACGAAAAAATAAATCAACATTATTTACCCTCACGGGTATACACACCCAATTTTGCATTTGTCTGTTTCTGTTGTTCAGTTATGTCTGACTCTTCATGACTCCATGGACCATACTGTCCAGAGGTTTTCTTAGCAAAGATACTTGAGTGGTATGCCATTTTCTTCTTCAATGGATTAAGGCAAACAAAGGTTAAGTGACTTGTCTAGGGTCACATAGCCAGTAAGTTTCTAAGGCTGGATTTGAACTCAGGTCTTCCTGACTACAGACCCAGTGCTCTATCCAGTGAGACACCTAGCTGCCATGACCTTTCTCTACCCCAAAGCCTTGGGCCTTTGGCAGCTAACTCAATTCCACAGGGCCCTCCCCTGCTTTTCTTTCTCTTATAGTTGTAGCTCATCTGAGCTTTCTTGCCCCTCCTGGCTCAAAGATGGGGCCTGGCACTTCCATCATAAAGCTTCTTTCACCTCTGTTAGAGTTGGAAGCCTGCCTTTCCTTCAAGGTCCAGCTCTTGTTCTACTTCTTCTAGAAAGCTGTCTCTCCCTTAAACTCTTATTACACTGACTGCCTATACTCTTCCTTTGATGTTTCCCTATATCTTTCTACATGTTAGTCATCTTTTCATATGCATTCATCAAAAGGCAGTGTGGTGCAGTGGATAGAGCACTGCTTCCGGAGTCAGAAGGTAGGTTCGAAGGCTGCTTCTGCCCCTGTATGACCTTGAGCAAGGCGCACCTCTTCCCTGGGCCTCAGTTTCCCCATCTGTAAAACAAAGGGTTGTGAAGTAGATTGCCTCTGAGATCCCGTTCAGTCCAATGAGATCTTCTGATCATCTTATGTGTCCCTAACTATTTCTTGCACTGCCTACCTCATGGTGTCATTGTGAGAGAGCATTTTTGTAAACCTTTGAGCCCGAGAAATGGCAATTATTATCATCATGAGAGACCCTATGTTGTACTGGTTAGAAAACCAGCCTTCAAATCACAGAGATCTGGGCTCAAGTCATGCCTCTGACACATATGGACTGTGTGGTCTTGGGCACATTACTCTCAATGACCCGGGCAATTTTTAAGTCTCTTTGTTTTTAGCATAGATAGGCATGGGGGCATCTAGGTGGTGCAGTGGGTAGAGCTCTGGGCCTAGAGTCAGAAAGACTTGTCTTCATGAGTCCAAATCCTGCCTGAAACTTACTATAAGCTATGTAACCCTGTTTGCCTCAGTTTCCTCATCTATAAGATGAGCTAGAGAAAGAAATGGCAAACCACTTCAGTATCTTTGCCAAGAAAACCCCAAATGGGGTCATGGAGAGTCTGGAAAGACTGAAAAATAACAACAACAACAAAAGGCATACGTAGGGCCTGTTGAGCTGCCATTCTTTGTTCATACCTTGCCTGTGCTTAACATATATTCATGACTAGAGCAGGTGCTGATTTGCACTGGTACAAGGGGTTTCCTTATCAGGCATTCCCTATATCAATGAAATCAAGTCTGGTTTAAAGAAAATTCATATGATCATTCCTGCCACTCCTTCAAGGGCAGGGACTATACCTGACACCTCTTTGTATCTCAAAGGATCATAGATGTAAAGCTGGAAGAAAACTCATAGTTCTCTAGCCCAATTCTCTCATTTTATGGATGAGAAAACTGAGGTCTAAGGTGGTTAAATAATTTGCCCAAGTTCATACAAGGTTCAGAGCCAATGACTTGCTGTAGATCACATAGCTAGATAGCAACAAATATAAAACAAGAAATCAGATCTCTTGTTCCCAGGATACTGATTTTTCCATAATGCAATAAGATATTCCTAGGTAGTCATTGGACTTTTCTGGAAAACACATGACCTGCTCCAAAGCCTCTCCAGTTTAGAAACAATCTAGATTTTAATCTGAATCAACCAGCTTCTGAAGAGGGAGGTTGAGTTAGTAAATAGGCAGCTAGATATTAACAGGGGAGATCCAGCTGGACCTAGAATCAGGAAGACCTGAATTTGAATCCTCCCTCAAAATTCTTACTATCTGTGTGATCTTGGGCAAGTTACTTAACTTTGGTAAGCCTCTGTTTTCCACATCTATTAAGCAGAAAGAATAAAAATGATAGCATAGAACTAACAGAGTTATTGAGGAGATCGAATGAAATAATATGTGTAAAGGACTGTGCCAACTTTAAAGCACTTTATAAATGCCAGTTGTTATTATAAAAAGATAGCCTTTTCCATGTTGGCCCTCCTTTTACACTATGAGATGTAGCATTTCCTATCTTCTAGGCAATTTCTATCATTTCAAAGGATTTAAATGAAGAGCAAATGGAAAGACACATATAGAAAGAGAACTTTGTCAAATTGATAAGAATGAGTCATTCCCCAATTGATAAATGGTCAAAGGACATAAACAGGCAGTTTTTCAATGAAGAACTCAAAACTATATGTAGTCATATGAAAAAATGCTCTAAATCATTATTGGTTAGAAAAATTAAAAGAACTTTGAGTTATATCTCACACCTATCAGGCTAAAATGATAGAATGTAAAAATGACAGATGTTGGAGGGGATATGGAAAAATTGGGACTCTAATACACTGTTGGTGGAACTGTGAACTGATCTAACCATTTTGGAGAGCAATCTGGAATTATGTACAAAATGAGGGCATAATTAAGGCCTTTATCTCAGAAGCTGTCTATAAAATTTTTATCCCAATTTTCTACTTTCCTTTTAATTTTGGCTACATTGATTTTATTTGTACAAAACTTTTTAAGTTTAACGTAATCAAAATTATCTTGCCTCCCTTCTACATTATTGCATTTGTCGATCTCATCAGCTCCCATAGATCTAAATACCAGCTCTCTGCTGATGATTCTCAGATCTACCTATCCTGCCCCAGACTCTCTGATGCCCTTCAATCTTGTATCTCCAGCTGCCTTTCAGACATGTCAAACTGGATGTCCAGTAGGCATTTTAAACTCATCATGTACAAAGCAGAAGTCATTATCTTTCCCCCTAAACCCTTCCCTTCCCCACCTCCAACCTTCCCTATTACTGTAGGCAGCAACCCCATCCTCCCAATCCCTCAGGCTCACAGCCTTGGAGTCACCCTGAATTCCTCACTATCTCTCACCCTCTAGATCTAATCTGTTTCCAAGGCCTGTCAATATCACCTCTATGCCATCTCTCCTATAAGCTCCCTTCTCTCCTCTGACACTGCCACCACTCTGGTGCAGGCCCTCATCACCTCATGGCCAGGACTACTGACATAGCCTCTTGGTGAGTCTGCCTGCCTCCAGTCTCTCTCCCTTCCAATCCATCCTCCATTCAGCCACTAAAGTGATTTCCCTGGAGCACAAGTCTGACCATGTCAGTCCCCTACTCAATAAACTCCAATGGTTCCCTATCACCTCCAGGATCAAATACAAAATGTTCTATTGACATTCAAATCTCTTCATAACCTATTCCCCACCAACCTTTCCAGTCTTCTTACACCTAACTTTCCATCATATACTCTTCAACCAGCCTCCTGGTTGTTCCACAAATAAGACACTCCATCTCTCAGCTCCACTCTGACTACTGACCTCTCTGTCTTCCTTTGAATCCCAACTAAAATCCCTCCCTCTACAGGAAGTCTTCCTCAACCTCTCTTAATTCTAGTGCCTTCATTCTCTTAATTATTCCCTATTTATTCTATACATAGTTTGCTTTACATATATTTATTTGAATCTTGTCTCCCCCATTAGATTTTAAGTTCCTTGAGAGCAGGAACTGGTTTTTTTTTTTACTCCTTTTGTATCCCTAGTATTTGGCACAGTGTCTAACACATAGTGGGCACTTAAGAAATGTTGATTAATTGATTAATTGATACTGAGTTTGAGATTCCCTGGGGACATTCAATTAGAGATGTCCAGCAGTCAATTGGTGACGCAAAGGGGAGAGAGATTAAGACTGGGTATATAGATTTGAGAGTCATCCACATCGAGATGATAATTGAACTAACAGTAGCAAATGAGACTCCTGAGAGCACATGGAAAGAAAGAAGAAAAGTCCTAGGATGACCTTGAGGCCGCGTAGTAGGCAGGAAATAGATGATGATATAGTAGGAGAAGATATTGGCTTCTCTATAAATTAAATTCTATCCTGATCTCTTTCCTGTCATTATGAATAAGAAAGTCCCTCTTACCCTCTCCAATTTTACAGAAAAAAAATATATATCCATGAAAAAGGAAGGAACTTGAAACAGGTCAGATATCAGAACTTGGACCAGAAATTGGGTGTCCTTAGCAGATTCTGTCAATTTTCTCTTGTGCTTCCGTTTGACAAATGACTGCTGGCAAATACTGTGGAAACGTGGTGTGTGTGTGTGTGTGTGTGGTGTGTGTGTGTGTGTGATGTATGTATGTATGTATGTATGTATGTATGTATACATATATATGTACGTGTATATATACATACACACATGCACACACATATACATATATGTGTATATATGCACACGTGTATATGCATATATGCGTGTGCATGTATATATGCATATTGTGTGGACATGTGTGTATTTGCGTGTATGCATGTATCTGAACATATATGTGTATATATATGTACATGTGTTGTTTCCTCAATGAAATATAATTCTTCAGATCAAGAACAGCTTCACTTTTACCTTCATATCCCTAGCATGGAGTAAAATAAATCCTTACTTTTTTATTGATTGATAAATCTCTAGCATCTCCACAAATCATAAGCCAGACAGTATCTAGGTATCCAAGCATCTCTCAAATTTTCTCTGTGGTCTGGAGGCATTGCTGGCAGGGCCATAGTAAACCTGTTAGTCTCTATACAAGCTTAATATCACTCTCCTTCCTGGCAAGAGTGCTCATTCAAACCATTGAATTGTGGAGTCATTTGCCTAATGTGGTACCTAGAGACACAAACAGTTAATAGTTATGCAGTTTATAAAGGTGTGTATTCTTAATGATACAATATGCCTAGTGGATGGGGCAGCTGGGTGCACAGAGCTCCAGACCTGGAGTCAGGAAGACTCATTTTCCTGAGTTCAAATCTGACCTCAGACACTAACTGCCTGTGTGAACCTGACAATTCACTTCACCCTGTTTTCCTCAGTTTCCTCATCAGTCAAATGAGCTGGAGGAAAAAAATGGCAAAGCACTCCAGTGTCTTTGCCAAGAAAATCCCAAATGGGGTCAGGAAGAGTAAGACATGACTGAAACAACTGAATAATAACAACAACAACATTTAAATTGTAGCAGATTGGATTTAGATTAGACATTAGGAAGAACTTTCTGTGGTTTAGAATCCAGAAAAAAAGGGATCTTATTATACATATTATAAAAATTAAGCTTTATCATTTGACCACAGGAGAGTAAAACCTCATTTGGAGACGGCTGTGTGGACTAAGAGATTTTCCAGGATTCCTTCTAAATTTAGGTTTTTCTTGAGGCACTAATTCCATAATGTCAAGTTCTTAAAAGAAAACTCCAAATAGGGTCATGAAGAGTTGGGCTTGACTGAAAACAATGGCGTGCATAGTGGATGGAGAACTAGCCTCAGAAACAGAAATACCTACATTCAGGTCCCA
This sequence comes from Phascolarctos cinereus, assembly GCF_003287225.1. Lineage (NCBI taxonomy): Eukaryota > Metazoa > Chordata > Mammalia > Diprotodontia > Phascolarctidae > Phascolarctos > Phascolarctos cinereus. The sequence continues at coordinate 323,763,567 of NW_027555847.1, forward strand.
CCTCTGACAATTGGTGACTATGTGACCCTGGGCAAGTTACTTAGTCTTTCGCTCCCCTAAGAGCATAAATTGCAGAGAAATCACATTTGGAGAAGGATTTTCCTCATTTGGGAGTTCCCATATCAATGAATCAGAGCTCTAGTCCCTATTCCTATTTCTATGCTTAATGATACCCCCGGCTCACTAGGAGGATACAGATCTTCAGCTCTCATCACACTTGTTTCAAATACCCCTGCTAGGCCTAAACACAAAAGAGAGAGTAAAAAGTCCTTTGTACACAAAAATATTTGTAGCAGCTATTTTTGTGGTGGCAAAAAAAAATCTGGAAACTTAAGGGGATGTCTAACAGTTGTGGAATGACTAAGTTGTGATATATGAATGTGACAGCACATTGTTGTGTTGTAAAAAAAATTAGAAAAATACTTTCAGAGACATGGAAAGACTCGTGTTATAAAATGATGCGGAGTGGAGTGGGCAGAACCAGGAGAACAATTTATAATATAACATCAATATTATAAAAGTGAATATTTTGAGGACTTTTATAAACCAATGAAGAATGAAATGACAAAACCAGGAAAGCAATTTATGTAATAACAAGAGCACTAAAAACAAACAACTTTGAAAGCTGTAAGAAAGAAGATCAATGCAAAGACCATCATGATTCCAGGGAACCGATGACAAATCATGTTATATATTACAGAGAGGTAATGGGGTAAGGTGCAAAATGAGGCAAATATATTTTTTATAAACTTGTTTTTTCTAGCTATGCATATTTATCACAAGAAATAGGTTATTTTTTTTTCTCTCTCTCACAGTAGGATAGGGGGTAGAAGAAAGAGAAAAATAGATCTTTGTTGATTTTTTTAATAAAGTGGTGGGAGAGTTCTACACATGTGAAAGATTGCATATACTTTCAGATAAGGTTACTGAATTATTAGTTTTACTTAACTGTTTTATTTTGCTTCGTGAAGGAAAGGTAGTATGTGTATGTATGCATATATAAACACATATATGTAAAGGCAAACACATCCAAGAAAACTTAAAAAAAAAGAGAAATGTGGGCTGATGGTAGAATCATTTGCTCACAGTGACAGGTCCTGAGTCTTATTATATGCCTTCAAAACCTCCCTCTTCTGCCCTCATTTTTCACTCTAGGTGAGTGTGTGTGGTTTGTCCTTCGTTCTCGAAGAGGACCATGACATCAGAGAGATGATGACATGACTTGCAATTGAATTTGATATGAGTGAGGGAGGGCTGTGCAAAGTCACCAGCCTCACTTTCTCCTCCGGAACCATTTGGGTCCAGTGGCCAGATGGAGATGACTGGAAAGGGCCAGGATGCAATGGGAGACCTCGGCCCTTTTAAGCTAAGGTCTTTTTCAAATTCTCACTTTGAGTGAGGCAACACCCATTCAGTAAATAGGCCTCTTTAAGAAGTGAGTCAAATTTTTAATTTGACTTTAATTAATTAATTTAATTTTAAAAAATCAGACTGGGAGGGGAAGAGAGGTTGCTGGCCAAAAGAGAAACAGAATGTAGAGGCAGCTCCCCTTTCCAAAGATGGGAAGAAAGCATTTAAAGAATAAAGGAAGAAGCTGGAAAAAAAAGTGTTTCCCCTATTATTTTAACCATCAGAAACTTTCAAGGAATAACTGGAGAAAGGTAAATAAACAGGCTTAAAAATTCCTAGACCTCAATGCATGGGGTATGTTTGCACACACGTGAGTGTATGTATGGGCTGACTAGTTAGTTACCTGTTTAGTGTCTGTAGCTTTCACAATATTCCCCATTGTTTGGGAAACATTCTTTTAATGCCATAGTATCAACATCCCCTCAATGCTCAGATTACATCAGAATACCCAGAACAAACTTACTTGCCTCAGTTATCAACCTGAAGTAGATAAAACTCTGAGCTTTGAGTCAGGAAGGCCTGGATTCAAATCCACCTCTGCCATTTACTAGCTTTGTGACCCTGGACAAGAAGCCGCTTAACCTTTTTGAGCCTTGGTTTCCTCACCTGTAAAATGGGAATAATACCCTCAGTATCTTCCTCACAGGGTTACTGTGAGTTTCAGATGAGATCATATATATCAGACACTTTGAAATTGTTATTAATGGTAGCTATCATTATCTCTGAATGTGTCTGCTGTAGTTATCTGGGCTAAGGTCCTTGTGTTGGAGTGTAAGGGCATGTCCTGGCTTCTCAACTTGTGAGGACAAGTATGGACAGTGTTGAGACACAGATTCAAATCAAGTTAGGGTTAAGGTTTAGGGTCAAGGCCATGATACCATCCCTGACCAACAATCCTAAAGAACTCTCTTTATGAGAAATGGTGAGATTGCTTCGGCTAACTGAATTGCTTGTCTTTATCTTCAGTTGAGGCAATAGAACGCCAATACAATTATGGTAGTATCCAAGAAGATCTATGTCCAAGCACAATTTTATAAAGCCAGCCTTCCTCTAAAATTATAGGGTCCCTGATTCATCCAAGAGCCTATTCTCCCACTCAGGACTCTGTGGAAGCCACTTCCTTAAAATTCCATTGATCCTCCAAACTTTACTTTCATCTGACTAATACAATGGTGAGAACCCCAGATGTGGAGTTATATCACCTGAATTCACCTCCTAGTTGTGCCTCTTGCCACCTGTGTGACCTTAGCTTCCTCAGACCTCAGTTCCTTCATTTTTAAAATCTTGGGGCTAGATCAGACAACCCCTGAGATCCCTTCCAGCCACAAATCCATGACTAGATATGAGCCTGCTCTATCGGACACTTATATACCTGGGTGAACTCAGCCAGCTGCACTTTTCCTTCCTTTGTTATAATCTCTCATTTAGGGTTATGTGGATGTCAGTGCTGCCAGGAAGTATCTTGAACTCAGACAGGAGGGAATTTAAAAGATGAAAATGAGGTTGGGGTTGGGGAGAAAGATGTAAAAAAAAAAAAATCTAATGGCTGTACTTCCCCCATGAGAGCAGTGATTGCTCCAGGCTGGGTTTGAAATAATCTGTGGAACCATGCTAGCCTCAGAACAGCCTCACCTAGTGGACTGCCCCCCGGCCATTGATAAATTTCCAGGAGCAGCCTCTCTTGGCAGTTTTCCCAGACATGTGGCCTGATTCTTTTTAACTTTCAGGGATCCCAGCGTCCTTTCTCTTCCAGCCAACCATATATGCTTGGTATCCTCTGCATCTTCCCTTCCTATCTCTCCTGAATCCAGGTCAACAAACATTACCTGATCTCTCTAGAATTTCCCCTTAACCTGTTCCTTACCATCACTCTTTCCACCTGTAGCATTGTAGTTTAGCCTTGCTACCTTGTCTGTAGAGATTATCTTTGACAGCACAGTGGTATGGAGTACTGGGCCTGGAATTAGGAAGACCTGAGTTCAAATTGGCCCTCAGAAACTTACTAGGCTGAGTGACTCTGGGCAAGTCACTTAACTCCTGTCTGCCTCAATTTCCTCAACTGTAAAATGAGGATAATAATAGCACCTACCTCCAAGGAGTGTTGTGATGATCAAATGTGATCATATTTGTAGAGCTTAAAGTAAGAAGAAGGATAAGAGGAAATCCTAGAGAGAGCAGGACATGGAGTGCCTGGCACACAGTAGGCACTTAATAAATGCAAATTCCCTTTTCTTCTCCTCTCTCACCTCCCTCACCTTGCAGCCCACTGATGCCGCCTCCACACCATTTCTCACATCTATCCTTTCCTCTCTATTCCCACTGCTCCTACCTCTGATTGCCTTGGGGTATATGGGGTGCTCAAGGAGGACTAGCACCTCTGGTCTAAGGGCTTGCTGAGCCCTTTTCAGGGCTGCTCATCCACCTTTGGTGTCCACCTAGCACTCAACTCTGACCTGTGGCTCCAAAAAGCTGAAGCGTGGACAGTGGCCACACCCCAGTAAATAGTCTCAACAGATGGGCTAAACAAGATTGTGTGTAACCAAAAGACCTCAAATCCAGCGGTGAGTGAGGGGTTTGTCTACCTCAAGCATTGAAGACTTCCCCTGATGGAATGGGCAGTTAAGAATAATTTGTTCCAACAGCCATGAAAGCAGCTGAAGCAGAGCTTGGTGAGACATCAAAGATACTGAGTCATCCACTGCATCCTGGGCATCGCCAGTTGTCCTGACTTTTGTGTTGCCACCGAATTTCAATGATTCTTGGAAGAGAGAGTGAGGCTGACATCTTTGTGCAACTCTGCCTCACTTAAATCCAAATGACACACAAGTGAAGACTTCATCCCATGATGTCATTGATTTTGAAAATGAAGGATAAACAACAGCAATACCTCCTATTACTTTTAGGATCAAAAAGAAACTCCCATTTGACTTTTAAGGCCCTTCAGAACAAAAGGCAGCCCCAACCTATCTCCCTAACCTTGTTATATGTTACTCATCCTTCCATACTCTTTAATCCAACCAGGCTGATCTTTTATGATTCCCCACACATGACACTGCATTCCCCATCTCTGGGGCTTTGTATGGGCTGCCTCTCATGCCAGGAATGCACTCCTACCTCATTGCCTCTTCTTTAGAGGCACAGTGAACCACACTAACACACAGATAGGGGAGAGCAGTGTGTGGGGGTGGCTGGAGGAGGGAGGGTCAGAGAATAGTCTAGTCTGGCTAAAGCATAGACCGTAAGGGGAGGAGTATTATCAGTAGGATGAGACTGGTAGGGCAGGATCAGATGGTAGGAGGCCTTACACACCAGGCAGAGGAGTTTGGAGGTTACCTGGTGACCAATAGGATACAGAGCAGTGGTCTGCTAAACACTTCACTGCATCCTTCTGGCAATGATTAAAACACTTGGTTGGAACAGGCAGAGGATAGAAGCAGGAAGTCCTGTTAGGATTACACCAGTGCTCCAGGTGAGTAGTTGCAAGGGCCTGCTCCTTTAAAGAGGCAGCAGTGACATAGGAATACATTCCCAGCATGACAGATAGCCCATGCAAGTAGATAGAGCTCCAGGCCTGGAGTCAGGAAGACTGATCTTCCTGAGTGCAAATCTGGCCTCAGATACTGTGACCCTGGGCAAGTCACTTGATCCTGTTTTTGTCTCAATTCCTCATCTGTAAGATGAGCTGGAAAAGGAAATGGCCTTTGCCAGTATCTTTGCCAAGAAAACCCCAAGTGCGGTCACAAAGAGCAGGACATGACTGAAAATGAATGAACAGCAAACAACATAGTTATCTGTGGGAGTCTTTGCCTCCAGTTGGATTGTAAGCAACATAAGGGCAGAGAATGTATCTTAGCTAAAGTTATTTCCTAGCACAGTGTTCTGAACACAGTAGGTACTTAATAATGAGTGATGTGCAGAATGTATGCTAAATGAATATATTAGTGGATGGTGAATCAGAGAAAGTTTTGTGTAGAAGAAAGTGCTTCTGGTTCTAAAGGAAAAAAGATATTCTACAAAAAAAAAAGAGCGTAGACATCATCTTTCAAGAAATTATCAAGGAAAACTGCCCTGATCTTCTAGAACCAGAGAATAAAATAGAATTTGAAAGAATCTACCAATCGCCTCCTGAAAGAAATCCCCAAAGGAAAACTCCTAGGAATATTGTAGCCAAATTCCAGAGTTCCCAAGTCAAGGAGAAAATACTGCAAGCAGTCAGAAAGAAACAATTCAAATATTGTGGAAACACAATCAGGATAACACAAGATTTAGCAGCTTCTACATTAAGGGACCGGAGGGCTTGGAATATAATATTATGGAGATCAAAGGAGATAAGATTACAGCCAAGAATCACCTACCTGGAAAAACTGAATATAATCCTTCAGGGGGAAAATGGATATTCAGTAAAATAGAGGACTTTCAAGCCTTCTTGATGAAAAGACCAGACTGAATAGAAAATTTGACTTTCAAATACAAGACTTGAGAAGCATGAAGAGCCTCTGCTCATCACTCTCTCAACTTCATTTTCTACCATTTTCCAGCAGCCTTTGCACCCTAGAAGATGTCTGCCTTTATCTACCATTCCTCAGATTGGTCAGTTCTTCCTAGAATTTTCATTTCAAAAGAAATACCAGTGCTATACATGTTCGCACTTTCATTCATTACTGGACTTCAAACTTTGCTCTTGCCATTCTGACTTTCTTTTTCTTCCATCCCCCAATACAGATACTACCATAGTACCTTTGCCTCTGTTTTTCAGCTTTCTTTTGTCATCTTCTCTCATTAAAATACAAGATTCTTGAGGGCAGAGATTGTTAATTTTTTTTGCTCACTTGTTTTGTTTTTTTGATTGGTTTCTTGCTGGCATTTGTATTCCTAGCCTTAGTGTAGTGCTTAAGAAACAACAAGTACTTAATAAATGCTTGTTGACTTGCCTCATTTGAAGAAAAAGAAAGAAAGAAAGAAGGTATTCTAGTAGGCAGCAGTGAGGTGGAAGTACATTCCCAGCAAGGGAGACAGCCTGTGTAAAGTCACTGAGATGGAGAATGGGTTGTCAGATATGAGGAATCATAAAAGGCCAGTCTGGCCGGCCCAAAGATCATGAGAAGGTAAGCAATGCATAACAAGGTTAAAGAGGTAACTTGTTGTGTGGGCCTTTAAAATCAAACAGGTGAGGGGTTTTATTGTTGTTGTTGCTATTTTTTTAAATCATAAAGGCAATAGGAGGTCATTGAAATTTATTGAGTTCAGGATTCCTTCACTTTAGTATTTCAACAACTAGGTGGAGGATGGAGCAAAGAGAGGGAAACGTGCAAGACCAAAAGACGTATTAAGACATTATTGCAATAGTCCAGGCAAGAAGGGATGGAGGCATTGAGCTGAGGAGGTATGGCTATGTGAGTAGAGAGAGTAAGAAAAGGATGCAAGAGGATTTTGTGGAGGCAGAAACAAGATTTAGCAACTGACTGGCTCTGTGAGGAGAATGAAAGGGAGGGGCCAAGGATAATGCCAAGAGTGTGAATGACTGGAATTATGGTCCCTTAACAGTAATATGGATGTTCAGAAGAAAGATGAGCGTTGAGGTTAAGAGAATGAGTTCTGTTCTGCACCTGGAGAGTGTGAGGTGCCTGCAAAATATCTATCCAGTGTCATATGTGCAAGCATGGTTGGAAATGTGCTTTCCTGACCAGAGCTCAGGAGAGAAAAGAGGACTGTGTGTAGACATCTAGAAGTCATTGGAATGGAGATGGTCATTGAACCTATGGGAGCTGATGAGGTCACAAAGTGAGAAAGTGTAAAGTGAGAAGAGGCCAATGTGGTACACACCCAGGTAGGGGGTGTCACTGTCAAAGCAGACCAGAGTCAGAAAGACCTAAGCTCAAAAAACCCTGCCTCACACATGTACTGGGTGACCCTGGGCAAATCACTTAAACTCTACCTTGGCTTCCTCATCTGTAAAGAGGGAATAATCATAGCATCTACCTCTTAGGATGTTTGTGAAGGTCAAATGAGACAGTATAGGTAAAGTACTTCACAGACCATAAAGTGCTATATAAATGCAAGCTATTGCAGTGCCAAGATTACAGACCTTAAAATGCCAAACAAAGGCATTTATATTTGATTCTGGAGGTAATAGGGATACACTGGGACTTAGCGAGTGACATGGTCAGATCTATAATGTAAGAAAACCATTTTAGCAACTATGTGGAGAATGGATTGAAGACATAAAGCAAGGCAAGTAATTAGGACAATTGTCCCAATTGTCCTAAGAAGCATGTTGTTATAATCCAGGTGAGAGGTGATTAGGTCTAGGAGAAGGAGAAAGAGACAACAGAGATGTTGTGGAAATAGAAACAACAAGATTTGGCAGAGTCAGGATTTGAACCCAGGTCTTCTAACTCCTGACTGACTGTTCTTCTAGTTGTACCAGAGGGATTTCCTTATAGGCTGCATATACATATGTATGTATGTGTGTATGTATATATGTATGTGTGTATGTATACACACATACACATATACACATATATACATATGTATGTGTGTGTATATATATGTATTGAATATGTATACACACATACATATATACATGCACATATACATACACACATACATACACACATACATATATATATACAAAGACATATACATATGAGCTGCTGTAAATCCTGTGTGTTTACCCAAGCTGTATACCAGATGAAGATACTACTGTTCTCATTTCACAGGTTAATTGTCTTTTTATTAAGTTGGCCCAGAAACTGGTACATTCAATATCTATTTAAGTGAAATAAGGAGATTCACCCTAACCTGGCTGAGGGTGCAGCCTCTGTCTCTGGGTGGATGTCTGCTCAGCAATCTAGAGACCTAACCCCAGAGTTTCTCCTTCTCCTGTCACAGAACTCTGGAACCATATGGCATCTTTTTAAGCCAACAGAAAAGTTTCCCCCCATATCAGGGGTTCAATCTATGTTCTGTGGTACCATTAGAGGATCCAGTCCTTCTAATGTCATGAGTCATAGATTTAGACTGGGAAGGGACCTTAGAGGTAATAATCACAATCATAATCATAACCTCATAATATTAGCTAACATTTATACAGGTACTTTACATACATTCTCTTCTTTGATCCTAACAACAACCTTGAGGAGGAAGGAAGGAAGGAAGGAAGGAAGGAGGGAGGGAAGAAGGGAAGGAAGGAGGGAAGGAAGGAAGGAAGGAAGAAAGGGAGGGAGGGAGGGAGGGAATGAGGGAATGAGGAAGTGAAAGAAGGAAGGAAAGAAAGGAGGAAGGAAGAAAAGAAGGAAGGAAGGAAAAGAGGAAGAAAGGAAAGAAGGAAGGGAGGGAAGGAGGAGGAAAGTTTATTAAGGGCCTACCATATGTCAAAAACTGTGCTAACAGCTTTACGAATTATTATCTCATTTGATCCTCACAACAACCCTGGGAGATAGGTGCTATTATTATTCCCCATTTTATGGATGAGGAAACTGAGAAGAGCTGAGTGATTTGTTCAGGCTCACCCATCTACAAGGTAAAGTAGAATTTGAAATCAAGTCTTCCTGATTCCAAAGCCAACACTCTATCCACTTATTGTGGCACTGAGCTGCCTAATCCAACCCTCCCATTTTAAAGATGAGGAAACTGAAACCCAGATAAGTTAAGCAGTTTGTCTACTGTTGCACAAGCAGTAATCTGTCCAACTCAAATAGAAACAGAGGCCATTAAACAATACATAAGGATCCCTGCAGGCCACACACTGACTTGGTTTTAAAATGTAATGTTATCTATGTTTTACCGAATTTTTATTTATTTTGTTAGAGATTTCCCAATTACATTTAAATCTGATTCTGGTCAACCTGGGGGATGTTGTGGGCCTCATGTGGCCAGTGTGAACTTGTGTTTGACATCTCTATTCCACTGGGAAGAGACTGGAGCCTCCTCCCCTGGTGAGCTGACTTCACATTCCTCTTCTCCAGCCTCTTGAGAAGGAAATGTTAAACAGGAGACAATTAAAATGACTTAGACTCACTAAAGTGCAGGGGAAAAAAATCCCTATCGATTATCTTCTTACACGGAAGGGTTGGAATTAATAGCATTGGGATAGCAAAACATAATTTGACCTTATGATACTGGAAGAAAACACAGGTGATCTCCACTTGCATGGAGAGCACTGAGAAGAAAATTAACTTCCAGGGGATGTGGGTCTGGTTCAAACATGGAAATACACATAGATTCTGTTCTGCAGTCACTCATTTCCGGCAAACTGATTTGGAGACAATGTCTATCTCTGCTTTGTCCCTTTGCATCAGCTCTAATTAAAGTGATTTGCATCAGTGTTCTTCACTTTCCCACCCAAGCTTGTGAGAACTCCCCTAGGTGTCTGCTGAGAGGCATCGGTTCCCTCTTATTGACCAGATGTAGTGTGGTGGCCTGTTGTTTACTCTGCCAAGGGCTCACTCCCTCATATAGAGAGCTTCTGATGTGGACCCATATCCCTAGGACCCAGGCTTTGAATTGTTTGTCTGCTGGGTGTGCACTGGGCCTTCTGATCTCCTAAGGATCCATAGAATTGAGAGCTTGAAAGCAGGGTGTCCTGGAGGCAGCTTAAAAGGTTCCCCATAGCTAATTAAATTTTCAGTGTGAGCATTTTACACCTCAGAAATCAGCAAATGCTACAAATCAGGACTTGATATATTGCTGTGTTGTCTAGACTTAAGAAAGTGATGGAGAAAAGTGGTAATAATGCAGTTTAAGCATAAAAGTCTATTGTTAAAAGGCAGCTAGGTGGCACAATGGCTAGGACACTGGCCCTGGAGTCAGCAAGACCCCAGTTCAAATACAGCCTCAGACACTTACTAGCTGTGTGACCCTGAACAAGTCGCCTAACCCTCATTGCCTCATTAAAAAAAAAAACAGGTATGTTGTAGGTATTTTTTTTTCCCCTTCAGAGTTGGTTGCTAAAATTTTACCAATACACTTCTGGGTGGAATGAACATTAGAAGTCATCTAGTCATAGTTATGGAGGCAGCTAGCTGATTCAGTGGATAGAGTGTTGTTGGGCTTATAGTTAGAAAAATCTGAGTTCAAATCCAGCCTCAGACACTTCTTAGCTGTACGACCCTGGGCAGGTCATTTAGCCTTTGTTTGCCTTAATCCACTGGAGAAGAAAATGGTAAACTAATTCAGTATCTTTCTCAAGAAAATCCCATGGATAATATTGGCATGTTGTGGTCCACAAGATCACAAAGAGTTGGAGACGACTGAACAAAAACAGTCATAGTTACAAAGCTAGAGCTAGAAGGTACCTATGGCATCATCTACTTCAATCCTCTGATTTTACAGATGAGGAAACTGGGACCCAAAGAACACACAGATGATATGTGTAATGGAACCAGTATTTGAACTCAAGTCTTCTGGCTCCAGATGCAGTGGCTTCTTACCTGGGCCATACGGCTTCTTTCATCTACTTCCTACTGTGACTGGTACCAAGCATACAAGAGATAGCTGCCTGAAAGGGAAAATTGCATGTGTGTCCAATCAATCAACAATATTTATGAAGTGCCTACTACTTGCCAGGCATGGGGCTAGGCATTAGGGATGCAAATACAAAGGACAAATATTTCTCTTGAGCTGACATTTCAATGGGAGAAACAAGAAGTATATGTGTGTGTTAAATATACATATGTGTGTGTGTATATATATATATATATACAACATAAGTATAAAATTAACAAATTCAATATATTCAATATATTTTTATTGTAGTCATGTCTGACTCTTTGTGACCCCATTTGGGGTTTTCTTGGCAAAGATAGTAGACTGATTTGCCATTTCCTTTTCCAGATCATTTTACAGATGAGGACACTGAGGCAAACAGGGGTAAGTGACTTGCCCAGGGTCACACAGCCTGTTAGTGTCTGAGGCCAGATTTGAAATTCAGCATATACAAAATAGTTAAATACACAATTGTTGTGGAGTGAGGACATTATCAATTGAGAGGGAGCAAGTGAGCAAGGACAACTTGTGATTCCTTTTCAGCCACGCCACCCCCCCCATATTCTGCATTTTTGGAAGCCCCCGTTTTCCTTCAAGTTAAACTGGGTTGCCACTTCTTCTATGAAGCCTTCCCTAACCTCTTTCATCAAAAAGTAATCGATTTCAAATTCTCATAGGACTTTGGGTGACCCTCTCCTTTACATTTTTCTCATTCTCTCTCATGTTGGAGATATATATATATATATATAAATGTATTTCCCCCTTATTAGATTGTAAGATCCTTACAGCATTTATTTATTTATACATATTTACATGTATAACATATTTATGTATATTTTAATATATTACACACATTACATATGTAATGCATTGTATACCACAATAAGCATTGTGTGTGTATATATACACACATGTACATATTGAATAAGATACAGGCTGTCCCAAAAGTCTCAGTGCAGTTTAAAACTTTAATTAGCTATATTAATTAAAATTAATTATTAGTTAAAATTAATTTATTAAGTTCCTACTATGTGCAAGGTACTGTGTTAAGTGCTGGGGTGTTTTATATGTACCTACATGTAATATACAGGCTGTCCCAAAAGTCTTAGTGTAGTTTTAAGCTTTAAAACTTTAAAACTCAGGGGGTATTCTCCTTAAATTAGCTTTCAGCTTTAAAACTGTACTATAACTTTTGGGACAGCCTACATATTACATGTGGGTAATATAAAACACCCCAGCATTTAACACAATACCTTGCACATAGTAGGAACTTAATAAATAGTTGGTGAATGAACAAATCAATGAATTGAAAAAGTTAAACTTGGATCCACAACACTGGTTTGAGCGTCGTGCTTTAAATTGTTATACTAACCTGATACAGTAGCTCATGCTTTGGGATCTCTAGTCATCCTTCCTAACCTAACCTGGGTTGCTCATGTGTGGTTCCACTGACCTGAGCTGAACTCATTACCAAATTCATTTCCTACCACTCTGGCCCCCACCTCTTTTTGAGTTGTTTCCATATGAAGCCTGTGACCTCACAAGAGATAGGAGTCCTGGGCCCTAGAAAGCCTTGGCACTATGGAGAAACCAAACTGCAGGCACAACATCTCATCAATGAAGACCCATTGTTACACTTCCCACGTAGCAATCACTTAGGGAATCCTTGCTTAATTGAGTTGACCCCTAAATGCAACTGTATGAGCTTTTTGGAGGTCCAGATTCAGGGGGTACCCTTCTTAGATTAGCTCTGGAATGCTGAAAGATAAATATGGAGGGAATGATGGCATTTAAACAGGAGAGGAATTCAGGTCTGGTTCCCAACCAAGAACAACACATCTGTATTCCTGCATGTGTGTGTATTGTTGACTTAGAAATGGTCATTAGGAGACAAGGAATCTAATTTTTATCATCAAGATAGCCCTCTAGTTGAGAGCATCCTGGCAAACTTCACATTTTTCCCATCCAAGTGACCAAAACCAGAATGCATTCACATTCATTTCAACTGTCTTTATTTGTTGCACACATTTTTTTTTAATTTACCAGAACATTCTCCTAAATCTGTTGAATGATAGAAGCTCTTCACACTCTGAGAAGAGATTCGATTTGGGAGGAAAATCACTAAAAGCCATCATCAGCCTGATCTGACAGCTAAGGAGGGTGATCAAAATGTGAAGAAGCATTTTTGATGAAAACCAGGGTGTGGTTATAAAAGAAACGTAATGATTTTCTGATATGATGGCCTTGGGATCCAAGGATCCCAAAATGTTTACAACAATGAGAACATAAGGATCCCTGAAGGTAGAGATGGCTTCAGTGTTTGTGTCTTCTCAGCACCTGGTACAGTACCTGACACACAGTAGGTGCTTACGAAATGCTTGCCAAAATAAATAGGTGTGTGGACTCCCAAGGGGACAATAGATGTGATGCATGTGGAGAATCATCCATGCCTGTGCATCCTGTGTGACTCTTGTCCTTGCTCTGAGTGACTCTTGTCTACATCTTCCCGTAACTTCTCCTTAGGGAATTCACCCAATGTGCTGAATGCCTTCTTTTACTTTCAACAATGCATATTTATGTAAGGTACTTACTGAATTGGTTCCTGAGACAGTCTTGGGGCATATGTATGGAGTGAGAAGACCCATAAACACAGGTTAATTCCCAATAGCTTTGATTTCCAACTTGCACTGGAGACTGAGGAGAGAAGACTTCCCCTTGGGTGAGAATGAGCCATGTCTTCCTAGTTAAGCTGAAATCTTATCTTGCTCTCTGCTTTATAATACAGTTACTCTTGTGTATATTTTTTTTAAATTCTATTCTAATCTGCATAGCTTCTCTAACTTCTGATTACTATTTTGCTTGGATAAATGGGTTTTGATAAGTAAATCATTATTCACTATTTGTAATGGTCTTTTTTGTAACTGATAGATAGCGGGAAGCAGCCAAGCTGGTGAGTGAAGCTCCTTAAAACAGAGAAGCAGTGATTGTTCTGAATTTAACATTTCTCCTTACTACCAATATTTGAGATGGACGCACAGATATAATTCTAGCCTGATACCCCTTCCAGAGACTGCAGGAAAGATCACCCAGCCTTGGTGGCACTCCTGGGGCCTGCCTGTTACCTTCTCCCCTGGTGGTGTACCAGTGGTACGGATATGGCCTTTGGATCTCCTCTCTGAGGGAAAGGCCAGATCTCAGATCCTGTGTATCCATGATGCCTGTGAACCCTGTCTATATGTTTGGAAGTCCCATGTGGTTACACATACATTATGTTCAGTTGTTCTTCAGTTGTGTGCAACTCTTCATGACCCCATTTGGGGTTTTCTTGGCAAAGATACTTGAGTTATTTGCCATTTCCTTGTCCAGTTCATTGTACAGATGAGGAAACTGAGGCAAATAGGGTTAAGTGACTTGTCCAGGGTCACACAGCTAGTAAGTGTTTCAGGACACACTTGAACTCAGGAAGATGAGTCTTACTGACTCCAAGGCCAGTGCTCCATCCACTGCATCTCCTAGCTGCCCATACATTATACACATATATTACATAAAGATAAAATAATACAATGTGTAGCACAGGCTTCTCTGGGCATGCCTAGTTCTTATATATGGAGACATCTTTGAGGAGCCTTTTGAGCATGCCAAATTTGTCTACTACGGAACCTGCTGCATCCCTTACCTACCAGGTGGGTGGGGGGTAGCCTTCTTTGATTGGCTACCTACATCTTTAAAACTGGCAAGACCGAGCTGCTCTTTTCCACCATCTTTTCATCTAGACATACCCAGAGAAGGCTGGGTTACTGAAGTAATTTCTAAAGGGAAGCAGAACTAACAACAGGAGTCTTTGTGCAGGAAATGGCACCAGGACTTTGAAGCTAAGGATTTTATGAGGCAGAGGTGAGGAGGAGGCACATTCCAGGAATGGGCTTAATCTGTGTCTAGCATCTGAACTTCACATGAAGTTGTAACTGAGCTCTCCCCAACATGTAAGGTATAGAAAGTACATATAGATTTGTTGGCCTTGTTTCATGAATGCGACCTTGGTCATTATCATAATATGCTTTCCCGAAAGCTGAAGCAGGCAACAATCCCTCATGGGATCTTGTGACTATTGATATAACACCATAAAATTCTATTAGAAACATGAAGACAGAATACTGACACTTCAGACTGTCTTGGGATATGAAATGTCAATAGACCGAGTTTCCAATGGAAACATTCCCAACCTTCTATTATCAAACATTGCAACTCTGATACCCAGCAGCACATGTAGGGGTTCTGGCAACAAAGAATTTCAGAGGCAAGTCCCAGTCCATGGTGTTGAAATATGTCATAAAAAATAACAGAGTCTGGCTGCTTTTAGAAAAACTCTTCTCTCAATGCAGCACCAACATTCTCGCATCCACCCTCACTTTTTCTCTGGGAGAAAAGTTGGTGGGAGGGACCATAGGATTCAGAGCTGAGATCCATGGACACCACTTTGTCCAACTCTTTCATTTTACAGATAAGGAAGACAGGTTTCAGCAACATGAAATATCCTGGCCAAGCACACATAGGTAGAAAGTAGTAGAGCCAGTATCCAAACCTTTTCTTTCTAAATGCAGTGCTCTTTCCACCACATCATCAACTTCTTGGGTAAAGTTAGGCTCTTGGAAGGGTAAGGAGATAGGTGCCATCCATAATAAGCTGGTAAAAAGTATTTAGTGAGGGATTTGTTTTGGCCTCTGAGGAGCTACAACGAAGTACAAGACATGATTGTTGTCTTCTCAATACACAGTTTGGTTGAGTGGACAAAAGTACATAAGAAAATATTAGTTGCCAGAACATAGCAGTGCTGATTTCCCCAAATGCCCAATGCTATAGAATGAGTTCAGAGGAAAGAAAGCTTGTTGAAGGATAGAATGGTCCAGGAAAGCTTTCAAAATGGAGTTTTGGACTTGAACTAGGCCTTGATGGATAACTAGGATTCCTGTAGGCCCAAAGGAAGGGAGGAGGAGATTTCAGTCACAAGTGGAAAGGTACAAATTAATTTATGTTAAGGGATATTTGGGGGTCAGTTAGAAGTTCAGAAAGGCTAGAGTGGAGGGTTCTTAAAAGGAGCAGGCAGAAGAGACATTTATAAAGAGAGGTGAGGAATCACCCTGGGAGGACTTTGAATGCTAGACACAGGAGTTTGGACTTGTTCCTATAGGCAATGGGTTTCCATAAAAAATTTCAATCAGGAAATAATGGAAGCAGTGTTTTAGGAAGATTAATCTTATATTTATAGGAAGGATGAATTTGTACGAAGGAAAACTGGAAGCAGGAAAATCCATGAAGGGAGAATTGCAATGGCACAGGCAAAAGGGAATGAGGGCTTGGACGAGAGTCAAGATAATGGGGTATGGAAAGGCAACACTCCTCTTTCCTTATTACATTGAAAATAATAAATTATAAAATTATCACATTCAAGATAATAAATTATCAAATAATTCTTTCTACATATCTTATCTTCCCAATTAGAACGTAAATTCCTTTTGGGCCAGGTCTATATCTTATAATGTCTTTACATCTCCAACACCTAGGACAGTACTTTACATGGAGTAGGGGCCTAATAATTTTTTTTAATTTTAAAATTAATTCTGAAGAGAAGGATTTGGCAAGTAGTGAATGCATTAGATCCACCATTTAAGTGCCAGAGAATTCCCCTTTCTATACTATATGAATCAAAATATCCTGAGTCATAATACTTCTTTGTTCCATCGCGAGGATAAGAAAAGTATGATGCACAATCCCTGTTCTCAGGAAATTTACTGTCTAGTCAAGAGACAATAAGACACAAAGATGAAAAATAAAGAACAAAGGCCAAACAACAGTGAATTTTTAGGAGAAGTCAATAGTGAAACCAGCCACTTTGAAATGAGACAGAGAACATGGAAAAGAAAGGTCACTGTGAAATGGGAAGAGAATTCATTGTAGAGGGATGTCACTCAGAACGGAGAGAAGTCACTAGAATGAAACATCACTATGGGACAGAAAGAAAAGTAATTGTGTGATGAAGGAAGAAGTCACTGGAGACAAATCATTGTGGGATGGGGAAGAGGCCACATGGGATTACAAAGGCAACCAAGTTTGTGTTTAAATACAGGCATCAAGGGTTTTTTTAAGCTCACAGACCCCAGGTTAAGAACCTCTGCAACCAGAGACTCTCCTGGATTAATCAGTACTGGTATTGACTTGGTTCTATCATTCATGTACACTGAGAAATCACAGAATTGTAGAACCAGAGCTGGAAGGGACTGTTGAGGTCAACTAATCTCTCTCTCTCTCTCTCTTTTTACAAATGAGGAAACAGAAATCCAAAGAACTTGGGGCTTGTCTTTTGGGGAGAGACAGGCAGCAAAAGTTGGAGGAATGAGTGTGGTAGGATGCATGCAACTCTGCCTCAACCCTTACTCATCTTATGAAGAGAGAGAGGGGTAAGCCAGGGCTGCTCTCTAGGTAGATATTAGTTCAGTAGCTAATTGGTACCTTTTCAGTTTGTTCTAGGTGCAATTGGCTGAAAATGAAACACAAGAACTGATACAGTTGGAGAGTGATTTGGGGGTACTCTTGGCAAATAGTCTCTCTTGACTCATATTGTGAGGGTCTTTCCATGAGGATTATCCCCAAAGATTGTTCACTGTTCCTCCAGTAATGCCATTGGCCATGAGTATTTCAGCCCCTTATAAAGTGGAGGTCATAGTGATCAATTTTAGAATAAGTTTATGTGATCTACCAGTATCGTGAAATATTATAGAGCTTTTAAGAACAGAAGTATATAGGGGCAGCTAGGTGGTGCAGTGGGTAGAGCACTGGCCCTGGATTCAGGAGGACCTGAGTTCAAATCCAGCCTCAGACACATAACACTTACTAGCTGTGTGAGCCTGGGCAAGTCACTTAACCCCATTGCCTAGCCAAAAAAAAAAAAAAAGAACAGAAGTATATACATATGTATTATACATGTACATTATATGCTGTGTATATGTAAATGCAGGTATGTGTATACATGTGTATATATAGGTGTATGTGTATGTATGTGTATTATAAATGTATATGTATATGTAGCTATATATTTGTATATATATATATATGTGTGTATGTATTTGTACATGTATGTGTAACACTACCACAAAAAAAAAAAACAGGTTATATAGACTATTCCTCACATTTGGAAAAAGCTTAGGTGAAAGAATTTGTTTTTCTTAACTATGTGCATTTGTTACAAGAGTTTTGTTTTAATTTTTTTGTTTTACTTTTTCTTTTTCCTTAGTAGGGGGAGATTGAAGGATTAGAAAATAAGTTTGTTCATTGAAAAAAGATAAAATTTCATTAAAAATACTATTAAAAGGGAAAAACCTAGAGCTTGTAGTAGTAGCTATTAGTGTTTTCTCTTATAAAAAATGTGTTTCTACATTAGCACAGAACAAAAGAGAAGTCTGAATGACACCAATTTTAATGTTCATTAGCTTGTGTTCTATAAAGACACCTAATCATAAAATAAATAGATAGATAAGTTCTGAGAACTGGATTTTTCTAATGGATTAGCCACTAACTTACTGGCTCAGTGACCTTCACTAAGTCAATACCTCAGTTTCCTGATTTATGAAATGAGGGCAATAAAACCTCTTAGCAGAAGGAAGAATGAAAATGGATAAGATAAAGCCAGGAGGATACCTTTGAGCTCAGAGATAGGAGCTAAGTAAATATGAGGTCCTATCAGGCTAGGAAAATGTAATAGAGACAGTGAGAGTAGGTGAAAGATTATTAACTCCAACAATGTATCTAACCATAGAACACAATTTAGCTTTAATCACAAGGACTTGAGGTTTAAAAAGATAGTAACATCGATTATAGGAGACAAAGGTAGTTACCCAAAAAGATGGGCACAGCTGAAAAAAGGGAATGAGGCATAAAGGAAAAAGAAAACTCAAAAAGGGGGACCATGAGTGAAGAGAAGGATGTGAATCATAAGCTCCATATGGATGAACTGTCCCATTCCCTAGAAGGTGCAGGTGGCAGTAGCTGGGGATGAAGGCATGACCTTCACCAAGAGGCTCTGGTGTACTTGCCAGCCTGAGCTAGGCACATAGGTGGGGTCTCTGGTGTGTGAGAACCGATAGTAGTTGGGACAAAGAGCTCCCAAGATTTCACTGGTCATATAACTATGTTGTATGCTGCATGTTGTTTTTAAATCTCCCATGTTCTTTTTCTTCTCTCCACATTATTTTTAATTTGTCTCTTCTCATCATCACTCTCATTATTATTCATAATGTTTCCCTATGCTTTCTTTTTTCCTCTTCCTTCTGTCCTTCCAATATAGAATAGGTTGAGATCCTCCATTACTGATTGCTTTTCCCATTTGGCCTCTATTTTCTGCTGGCCCTGTTCTCTGTTGTTCTCCCTGGTCTAAATCTGAATAAACTTGTCTCATAAAGCCTTTTTGCTTCTAGTCTGCAACTTTTTCATCAACAGGAAACCTAATCTTGGTTTAATGGGATGATCAATGGAAGAGACCACAGGGAGCATCTAATCCAACTACCTCATTTCCTAAATGAGACAACTGAATCCCAGAGAAGTAAAGTGCCTAGCTTAAACCACAGAGTCAGGATTGGAACCCAGTGCTCTCCCCAGGAGTCCCAATCCAGCCAGTCTTCCTTGACATATATAATTGTCTCATTTGGATGCGCCATGGGCACCATAGCTAGTTCCTGCTAATGGGCTACTGAGAATATGAGATACAGATGTCTGCCTCCCCCCCCCCCCACCCTGACCTTCCTTCTATGGAATTCAGGGAACAGAGGAGCAGAAAGGGATTCTCTTCAGTCATCAATTGTCTCCCTGACTAGGTCTACTCTGTAGACCAGGATTTCATCACACTGCTGTGCTGTGTGACCCAAAATGTTTGTTCCCACTGGGCACAGCTGTTAAAAAGAGAGACAGACAGACAGAGAGATGCATAGAGACAGAGAGAAAAGAGACAGAGACAAGAGACAGAAAGACTGAGACAGAGAGAGAGAGAGAAAAGAGGAGAAAGAGAGATGGGGGTGTAAAAAATGTGATATGGTGAAAACTTGAACAGATATTATCTAGGAAGTTTTTGTACAGAATAATGTCAAAAAGACAGCAGAAGATACCAGTGCCAAAAATTAGCATGATATATGTCAGGAAAGGAAGCGAGGAACCAAACTTTTATTAAGTACCTATTTTGTGCCAGGTACTGTGTTAAGAGTTTTAAGATTATTATCTCATTTGATCCTTGCAACAACCTGGGGAGGTAGGTGCTATTATTCCCATTTCACAGATGAGAAAACTGAAGTAAACAGAGGTTAAGTGACTTGCCCAGGGTCACAGTTAGTAAGCGCCTGAGGCTGGATTTGAATTCAGGTTTTCCTGACTCTAGGCCCAGTTCTGTCTAGCCACTGCAGATAAAAAATTTCGTTGATCTCCTCATCCATGAAATAAGGGTAATAATACTTGTTCTGTTTACCTCATGCGCTTGTTTACATGTTATGGAAATTAGAATGGGGCAGCTAGGTGGTGCAGTGGATACAGCACTGGCCCTGAAGTCAAGAGGGCCTGAGTTCAAATCCAGCCCAGACCAAACACTTGACGCTTACTAGCTGTGTGACCCTGGGCAAGTCACTTAACCCCAATTGCCTTAAATTCAAAAAAAAAAAGAAATTAGAATTTGAAGGGACCTTAGAAAATATATAGACCAACCCTCTCATTTTAAAGATAAGGAAATTGAGGGCTGCAACAGCAAGAGATAGAAAGAGAAATCCCATTTAAACTTACTGTAGACATTATAAAATATTTAGGAGTCTACCTCCCAAAACAAACCCAGGAACTCTATGAACACAATTACAAAACACTTTTCACACAAATAAAAGCAGATCTAAATAATTGGAAAAACATCAGTTGCTTATGGGTAGGCCGAGCTAATATAATAAAAATGACAATCCTACCTAAGCTAATTTACTTATTCAGTGCCATACCAATCAAACTACCAAAAAATTATGTTATAGAGCTAGAAAAAATAATAACAAGATTCATTTGGAAAAACAAAAGGTCCAGAATATCAAAGGAACTAATGAAAAGAAATGCAGGGGAAGGTGACCTAACAATTCCAGATCTTAAATTGTATTATAAAGCAGCAATCATCAAAACTGCTTGGTACTGGCTAAGAAATAGGGAGGTGGATCAGTGGAATAGGTTAAATATGCAAGACACAGTAGTCAATGACTATAGTAATCTATTATTTGATAAACCCAAAGACCCCAGCTTCTGGGATAAGAACCCACTCTTTGAAAAAAACTGCTGGGAAAACTGGAAAAGAGTATGGCAGAAACTAGGCATAGACCCAAATCTCACACCATATACCAAAATAAAGTCAAAATGGGTCCAGGACTTAGATATAAAGGCTGATACCATAAGTAAACTGGGAGAACAAGGAATAGTTTACCTATCAGATCTATGGAGAACAGAAGAATTCATGACCAAACAGGAGATAGAGAACATTATGAAAAGCAAAATGGATCATTTTGATTACATTAAATTGAAAAGTTTTTGCACAAACAAAGCCAATGCAACTAAGATTAGAAGGAAGGTAGAAAATTGGGAAAGAATTTTACAACCAGTCTTCTGATAAAGGCCTCATTTCTAAAATATATAGAGAATTAAGACAAATTTATAAGAACACAAGCCATTCCCCAATTGATAAATGGTCAAAGGATATGAACAGACAGTTCTCAGATGAAGAAATTAAAGCCATCTATAGTCATATGAAAAAATGCTCTAAATCATTGATTAGAGAAATGCAAATCAAACAACTCTGAGGTACCACATCACACCTATCAGATTGGCCAACATGACAAAACAGGAAAATGATAAATGTTGGAGAAGATGTGGGAAAATTGGAACACTAATCATTGTTGGTGGAGTTGTGAAATGATCCAACCATTTTGGAGAACAATTTGGAACTATGCCCAAAGGGCTACAAAAATGTGCATACCCTTTGATCCAGCAATAGCACTTCTAGGGCTATATCCCAAAGAGATCAAACAAATGGGAAAAGGACCCACATGTGCAAAAATATTCATAGCAGCTCTTTTTGTGGTGGCAAAGAATTGGAAATTGAGAGGATGCCCATCATTGGGGAATGGCTGAGCAAGTTGTGGTATATGAATGTAATGGAATACTATTGTGCTATAAGAAATGATGAACAGGCTGACTTCAGAAAAACCTGGAAGACTTATATGGTCTGATGCTGAGTGAAGTGAGCAGAACCAAGAGGACTTTGTACAAATACAGCCACGTTATGCAATGACTAAGAATGTTAAACTGAACCCTTCTCAGCATTACAAGGATCTAAGACATCTCCAGAGGCCTCTGGATGGAAAATGCTGTCCACATCCAAAGAAAGAACTATGGAAGTCGAATCGCTCTCACCTATTTTTACCTTCTGTTGAGTTTTGTTTCATCTTTCTGATGGTTCCTCGTATTGGTTTTAATTTTTACTTACAACTTCACTAATGTGAAAATATGTTTAATGGGTATGTAAATGTAAAGCCTATGTCAGATTGTGCACTGTCTTGGGGAGGGTGGGGGGGAGAAAAAGGGAGAAAAATTTTCAACTCAAAAGCATATGGAAAAAAAAATTTAAATAAAAATTTAAAAAAAAAAGGAAATTGAGGGCTGGAGAAATTAAATGATTTACCTAAGTTTATACAAGTAGTGAGTTGCACAGGCAGGGTTCAAATCTGTGTTTGTCTGATTCCATCGGCAGTGTTCTTTCTATTATACCTTACTTGTAAAGTTCCTTAGAAATAATAAATAATATTCATAGCTAATATTTCAATAATTCTTAAAGCTTTGCAAGTGCTTTACATACATCATGTTTATTTGATTCTCAAAAGAAATCTGTGAGGTAAGTGTTATTATCCTCATTTTACAGATTAGTAAACTAAGACTGAAGAGGGTGAAGTGATCTGATTAGGGTCACTTGGCTAGTGAATGTCCAAGAAGAGATTCAAACCTAGTTCTTACTGACTCTAGGTCCAGGCTTACATCCAACACGCCATGCTGGAAATCATCACACATAGAAGTGTGTCCCAAGTTTCCAGCCAAGCCTAAAGTATTCTGCATGAGCCTCTCCTAAATGCTGGAAAGAATGTTGACTTGACTCTGCGTGACTTTGTGAGGGGCAGAGTTGGCAAATGAGCTTTGGAGAAGAGACACATTCTTCATTCTTCTTCAAGAGAGATACACATAGTTCTAGATTCTCTTGAGGGGTGACTCGAAAGAAGAGGAAAAAGAAAAACCCTCTTATGTACATGTAGGGGAAGCCAGTTTCTTAACATATCTCTGATTTCCAATTTGTCTTCCTAAAGATTTTGGGGAATTTCCCCTTGGTGAGATTGGGATATCTGTCTTAGCTAGATGGAAATATCTTACTCCGAGAGAGAGAACTCATTTATTTCAAGTGTTTTCTGGTTTATTCTAATTTGTATAACTTTTTTTTAAAATGTGTATTTGCTATCTGCTTTAGTAAAATGGCTTACTCACTATTTACCATTTGTTATGTTCTTTTGTATAACCTTTGTTTAGCCAGAAGAAGCCAAGTCAGAGGGTGTAAGCTCTTGGATGGCAAGATCAAATCAGTCAATACTTACAGAATTTAATAGAAGCTGTTCACTGGAAAGTCAATTACTGAAGCCGAAGCTTAAATAAATACTTTAGCCACATAATGAGAAGATGGGGACTCATTGGAAAAGACCTTGATGTTGGGAAAGATTGAAGGCAAAAAGAAAAGGGGATGGCAGAGAATGAGATGGATAGATTGTGTCATGAACATGAATTTGAACAGAATTCGAGAGATAGTGGAGGATAGAAAGGTCTGGTGTGCTATGGTCCATGGGGTCACAAAGAGTTGGACATAACTGAACTACTGAACAATGACATTCTCTTCCTTTAATTAATATCAAGCTAGCAGCTTTTTCATTTGAATTGAAATATCATGCCCCATGCCTGCAAAATTTAGGGATACAGATTGATATAATATTATTCTAGTACCTCCCTTTTCAGAGAACAGAGTAACCAGTCCCGTGCCCAAAATCACAGTCTCCTTTGGAAAGGGGTGGATAAAATAATAGACATACCTGCCTCCCTTTGAGTTATGTGTCTAGGCATTTAAAGAACCCATACAGGTATCTAACCCACACAGGCAGCACACACTTTACATAAGATATTCCTAGATACATCCATAAAGTTAGTGCCCTGAGGATGTCCATAGATGCAGACACTCTTCTTCTGTCTCTAGCTTCCTTTTACAGAGGCCTTCACTCCTCTTTGAGTTGAGCCCACAAGGAAATAGTTTTGATTTTGTTTGAGGGTAGGAGTGGTGGTTCCCTTTGGGAAGGGAGGCAAAAGTAAGTGTGAAACTCAAGAGTGAGACCGCAGGGTCATATAATCTTTTTAAGTGCTGTTAAGAAGCTTGGGAAAAAAGCCTTCTATCCAAGAAGACCAAGCATAAAGCTGTGTTATTTTCAGGGGACCCAAGACAAAGAAGCAAAAAGGAATAACATTAAAGCTATTAGGAAAAGGGGAAGGGAACAAGCATTTATTAAATACCTACTATGTGTCAGGCACTATGATAAGCACTTTACAAATAGTACCTCATCTGATCCTCACAACAATCCTGGGAGGGAGGTTCTATTATTATTCCCATTTTACACTTGAGGAAATTAAGGCAGAGTTTAAGTGACTCACCCAGGGTCACTCAGCTAGTAAGTGTCTGAGGCTAAATTTGAACTCAGGCCCAGTGTGCTATCCACTGTACCATTTTATACTGTATGCAGCAAACTCACTGAAGTGGTCAGCGTTTCTAATCATCTAGATTATCTATCTACTAAGAGTAACCATGTTAAGTTTGAGCCCATTCTCTCCAAGGACTGAAATAATAAAGGGAAAAATGTGCTCCTAGAGCAGGAGAAAGTGTGCTTATACTTCTGTTTTCAGTAAATATCCCCTTTGTAAAAACTAATTTATGTTTATTAGTTATCCACATATCAAGAATATATTAATGGTTAAATGATATTGAGGTGCTACTTAAATCATGAGTGTTGATAGTAGGGAGAACACACCAGTATGGGGTCTTGAAGTAATAGCAATAAAAGCAGATATCCCTCGGACCCTGAAGGGGAGATGTGGCTAAGCCATGCTTTAGGGGTCCAGCCTGCTGGCACATGTGTGGATTGGGAGAACAAGTCCAGAGTCTCACTGCACTCTGGTGATTGGCCTTTCAGCATGGTTCAGTGGAAATCATGTGGCCCTTACAGTCACAGGGCTTGAGCTTGAATCCTGGCTTTGTCACTTCCTAATTTTGTGACTTAATCTCTCCAAGCCTCTAGCATCTCAACTAAAAAATGAAAATGTTGGACTAAATGACTGCTAATGTCCTCTCCAAATCTAAATCAATGATATCTCTCCCCCTCAAACCCACAAACATCTCTCCTATGAATACATATAAATAGATAATAGCAATGATATTAATCACTGGCATTTATATAGTGCCTCATAATTTACAAAGTGCTTTTCTTATAACCATTCTGCTTGGTAGATAGTGTGGTTACTAGCATCTCCTTTTCTCCAAAAAGAAGCTGAGGCACCGAGAGGTGACCAGAGATACCCAAAGTCATTCAGCTAAGAAATGGCAGGGTTGGGATTGAAATCCATCTTCTGATTCCAAATACCACCATCACAACTACATTTTCAGAGGTTACTTAAACCTGGGTTGGCAGAGCTGCCCCAGCAATTGACTGGAGGGTAAGTCAAATGAGATTGCAACCATACTCAAATGGTATCCCATTCAACTGTCCCACCAGGACAGGCATCTGTTCTGTTGTCATGTTCCCCTCCATGTTTCTACTCAGGGAATAATTTAACATTACCATTATGACTGGAAAGGACTCAGCAATCTACTGCCCTTTGGCTTCATTGAGAAGCCCTGTGATTCTGGAGAGAAGGAGAGTATGGGATGGGGATGATAATGGGGTAATCTGAAGAGTGTTAGTCGGTGAACATTTATTAAATGCCTACTATGTGTTGAGGAGACAAAGAAAGGTAAAAGGCAGTCCTATCTCTCAAGGAACTCACAGCCAAATGCGGGAGACAGGAGCAAGCAAATTCACTAGGAATCCCTGTGATTCTGCCTAGACACAAGCTTCCTTTCCTGATCACCTCTTCCCACTTATACATACCCATCCATGTCAGCTCTATTCAGCTCTGTACTCTCCTTCCACTATCAGTCCAGAAATAGTTATTAAGAACCTACTACATGACAGGCACTGGGTTAAGTGCTGGGGATATAAAAAGAGGCAGACAGTCCCTGCTCTCAAGAAGCTCACAGTCTAATGTGACTTTATGAACTCTCTTTCCATTTTTACCAAGATGCCTTTCCTATAAAGACTATTCTCACACTCTCATCTTCCTATATTTCTAGAATCTTGACTCTCCTCTGAAGATACTTTTTGTATCCTTGGCCACTCTTCTCAGTACTAGATCTACCTTCTTTCTTACCCCTGGACACACAGTGGCTCAGGAAAAGATGTAGGCATGCTTCTCCTCCTCCTTGTACTTCTGGCGCTCCCTGTACCACCTTCACTTGGGGACTTCTCTTTTGAGGTTCGGTCCATTCAGATATAGGGCAGCTAGGTGGTGCAGTGGAAAGAGTGCCAGGTCTGGAGTCAGAAAGACTCATCTTTGTGAGTTCAAATCTGGCCTCTGATACTTCCTAGCTATGTGACCCTGGGAAAGTCTTAACCCTGTTTGCCTTAGTTTCCTCATCTGTAAAATGCACTGGAGAAGGAAATGGCAAACTACTCCAGTATCTTTGCCAAGAAAACCCCAAGTAAGGTCAAAAAAAAAATGGACACAACTGAAACAACTCAACAAGAATAACCATTCAGATACATCATCCTATCAAGATCCAATTATCCACCAGCCCCAGGTCATTCACCCTCTTTCCTCAAAGAGATTAGAATACTTGGTTCAGTCTTCCTCTGTATCTCAATTCCCACCCTTATACTTGGGGACTTCAATTTATATATTGATATTTCCATGAATATCTTTGCTTCCAGGTTCATCAGTTTTCCCAGCTGCTAAAACTAGCACTTTCATTCCCCTTCAGCCACACAGAAAGATAACTATAATCTTGATCTCTTCATCATCCACGAATGTTCCACTTCCAGGATCCATAACTTTAAATCTCTCAATCTGACCATAGAATCTATCCTTCCAAGTCACCTTGTGTCTCATCCCTCCTTAACTTTTTCTCCATCTTTACTGCAACCTCAAGTCCTCCTTGCTTTCCCAAGTCACTGCCCCTACCTCTGGCCTTACTTCCCTCTTTTCAAAATTTCAACTTTTATTTTTACAAATTCATATCTCCTTTGCCCTGGTCCCTTAAGTCTCTTGCCCTACTGTCCTATCTCTACTCATGCCTTTCCAGATCCCAGCCCTGGATGACTTTAGCCATCAGCTTGCTCTGCTCCTGCTTACCTGCTACTGAACACTGCTGTAGAAAGCAAATTTATGTTATCCAGTCTCAATTGGATCCTCCTGTTTGCATGCCAAGTCTTTTACTCTTGCTTCATCACCTCACCAATGCATACCCCAGAGATTTCACTTCTCAAAACCCCTTTACCACTACCCTTATCTTTCCTCACATGGTAGACATCATTGAAAAAAAAAAAAACAGACCATTTAACATTAGCCACTTCTACCATCCAGGTCCACTTTTCAAATCATCTCAACTTCCTTCTTCATTCTCTCCTTTGTTTCAGACTCAGGGTATTAGGATGTCCTTCTTGATAATTCCAATCCTTCTATTTGTTCCATTGATCCTATACCCTCCTATCTCCTCAAGCAGCTTGCCCTTTTAATCATTCCCTCTTTTTCTTTAATTTTCAACCTCTTCCTAGTTATTGGCTCCTTATCTGCTCTCTCCAAACATGCCCCGATCTTCCTCATCCCTAAAAAACTTTCATTGACCCCTACCTTCCCTTCACATAATCATCATCATCCTATATCTCTCCTAATATGAACAGACATTCTCCAAAAATACATACATACATAAAAGCTGCCTCCATTCACCTCTACTTGGTCACCTCCCACTCACTTCTCAACCCCTCATAATCTATCTTCTGTCCCCAGAACTCACTGAAACTGCTCTCTCCAAAGTCATCAATTATCTCTTCATTCTTATATCCAGTGAACTTCTTTCAGTTCTTTTTTGCTCTTTCTGCTGTATTTGCCAAGGTGAAGCACCGCTTACTTGTGGATGTTCTACTCACTCTAGGTTTTTGTGACATTACTCCATCATGTTTCTCTTCCCGTCTGTCTGATAGATCCTTCCTGGCCTCCTTTTCAGGATCATCACTCATGCCCAATTCCTCATACATGTATATTCCCCAAGATTCTGTCTATATTGTCTAAGTGATCTCATTAATTCCTACGGGATCATCTCTCATCTCCATGACTCCCACAAGTATATATCCAGCTCTCACCTGTCTCGTAAGTTCCAGTCTCTCATCTCCAACTGGCTGCCAGACCTTTCCACCCGGATGTCTCACAGTCTCCATGACGTCAATGTCCCAAGCAGAATTTATTTTTTCCTCTTCAATCTCCTCCCAACTTCCCTGTTTCTGTCAAGGAAATTATTTTTCCTTCAGTCACCCAGGTTTTGCAAACTAAGAGTCAACTTTAGCTCTTCACACTCTCTTACCTATCCTATCCAATTGGTTACCATGTCTCATCAACTCTAACATCTTTCCCCTCTTTCCCCTTTTCCCTACACACCACAAGTGACCATAGTTCAAACCTTCATCACGTCTCACTGGTGATGTTACACTGGCCTCCTCATTGATCTCCTGTCTTCAGTCTCTCCCCTTTCTGATCCATTCTCTGTACAACTGCCAAATTGATATTCTTAGAGCCTAAGACTGACAATGTCACTTCTCTGCTCAAGAAGTTCCTTATGGCCATCAGGATCAAATATAAAGTCCTCTGCTTGGTATATAAAGCCCTTCAGCTTTCTGCCTCGCTTTGCAGCCTGATTATATATGATTCCCCCTCACACACTCTGCATATTAGCCAAATTAGATTATTTGCTGTTCCCCAGGCAAGACATTTCATCTCCTGACTCCTGTGCATTTGCAAAGGCTGCCCTCCATGCATGGAATGCTTTTACTTCTTCACTTCTATCTCTTAGAAGCCTAGGACTCTTCAATGCTCCAAGTACCATGCCTTCAAAAGCTTTTTCTTGAACCTCCCCCAGTTATCAATTGTCTTCTCCCCAGTTGTTGTGTGTTTATTTTATTTCTATTTATTTATCTGTGAAGATCCTGTGTGGTACAATACAATGTAAGATCACTGGGGGCAGAAAGACTCATTTTTGTCTTTGTACTCTAGCATCTAACACAGGCCTAGAATAGAGTTGGTCCTTGGTAATGATTATTGAGCAATTAATTGACCTGGAACATTAATGGTTACCAGAGTACAATACCCAGAAAATTATGGGAATGTAACAGCCCTAATTTAGCCCAACCTACAGGGCTCCCAGAAAGGGAGCTGAAGGTCACCATTGACATCCAGCAAATAACACTTTCAATTCCATTTGATTCAAGAAAACTTAATTAAACAATTACTATTTGAAATAGTAATTGCTGTGCTTTGAATTAGGAACTAGAAACTGTGGGGATGATAAGGAAGTGCCTTCCAGTCTCTTGGACCTCTGAAAAGTTACAGGGACTTTGACAAAGAATTGAAAAAAAGATGAAGAATCACTAAGAACTCAAACCCACTCCCTGGGAGCCTTGCTGATAGAAGGGTGCTCTGGCAAGGCATCGAAGGGAGCCAAAACACAGACAACTTAGGGGGCACATTAACTAACTAAATGACTTTGAGACTTTGATCAGCCACAGATGTCACAGAGAGCTAATTGAACAGTTTCATCAGCATTATCTATGAGCCAAAATAACATTAAACAGAAAGACAGAATCACTAATGAGATGTTGGAGTGCAGCCAGTCCAGTATCTTAGCTTGGAAACCCAGCACTGCATTTTTGCTAAGACTAGATGACAGCAGGAAGACTGTTCCAGCTTTCTCTGGCAGGCAGAAACAATGGAACTCCATGAAGGGAGATGGAGGAATGGATGCACTACCCAAACTGAAAGTGGCCTTCAGAGTTAAGAATAGCCAACAAGTATTCACTGCTGTTAATTCATTAAATCAACAAGAAATAACATTTATTGTTAGCGTACAATGCTCAGAAGTTGGATATGGGTCTTTGGCCTCAGCAAGCTAGTCATGAAACTGAAAACAAATGAGGAGGTACATGATCGAATGTTAAATTGTTTTAGAAATTGTAAATGTGTTAGAATTTCCAAGAAAAGAGCAATCGATGTGGTCTGAAGCATTCTGGGAAGGCTTAGGATTATAGAAACTCAGTATTGAAAGGGAACTTGGAGGTCATGGCATCACAAGATTTAAAGCTGGAAGGAAGGAAACAACTATTTATTAAGTGCCTACTGTGTGCCAAGTATGGTGCTAAGTATTTTACAAGTGTTAGCTTATTTGGTCATAACAACAATACAGGGGAAATAGGTGCTATTTTGAGGTTAAGTGACTTTTCAGGGGTTACACAGCTAGTGTCTGAGGCTGGATTTGAACTCAGGTCTTTTTGACTCCAGGCCCAAAATGCTATCCACTGTGTCACCTAGCTACCCCTAGAGTGTCTAGGCCATTTCCCTCTCTTTTATGGATAAGAAAAATAAGACTCAGGGAGGGGCTATGACTTGTTCTCATTTGCAAGAGGATTTAGACCAATGTCCTCTAACCGCATCCAGTTCTTTTCTTCGTTACCCCATTGCACCCCTGTTGGACATCAAGTCCAACCTGTACCTGAACAAAAATCCCTTCTGTAAAGTTCTACATAAGTGATCTTCTAGCTTCTGCTTAAAGGCTTTCACGAGTGAGGAACTCACTACCTCCTGTGGTAACCCACTTCAAGTTTTTTGACATCTTTCATTAGGTCATTTTTTTCCTTGTAAAATCTGCTTCTCTGAAACTTTCTCCTGTTGCTTCTAGTTTTGCTCAATGGGGAAAATGTGAGAAGGAGGGAATTGTGCAGGAAGCAATTTTTTTTTCTTGATCGTTCCTTTAAAATATCTGGTTTTTGTTTGGGGGGAGGGATAGGTGGGAAAGGGTGAGAATACCCAAGGAAGAAAGAAAGTGAATTAGAGTACTTCAGCCTGTCAGTTGAACCCCAGGCAAACGTTTGTCATTTATGTTGTAGCTATCAATCACCTCAGAGAAGATTCATGGAAGAGGAGCCAATCAACCAACAAGCAGTTTATTAAACACCTACTCTGCACCAAGCACTATAGTAGGCACTGGGGGTACAAAGACAAATATGAAACATTCTCTGCCCTCAAGGAGTTCACATTCTAACAGTGAGCTAAGCCTTGAAGGACTGGTGGGTATGGGGTGGAGAGGAAAGCACGGGGAAACATTTAGGCGGGGGGAAGAGGCAAAAGCAAAGACAGGAAATCAGAATGGTAACGTTGTAAGGGACAGTGAGAAGACTGAGCTGACCAGAGCAGAAAGGCTGAGGACAAGGTTTTATCAAAACTCAGCAGGGCTTTATGTACATTAGGTGCTTTTAATTAATACTGGATGAATTAACTGAAGAATCAGATCTTAAATCTATAAATGACCTTAGGAAAAGCATCACTTTACAGATGAGGAAATTGAGGCTCAGAGGAGTAAAGTAATATAGTAAATAAATATAAATAAATAATATTGTAAATAAAGTAATACAGCACATCCTCCTGAATTCTAGCCCTGGCTCTGCAGCTCAAGTCTCCAGATGTTCAGATGGATTTACTCTTCCCATGATACCACTGGAGTTGTTCAATCATTTCAGTCACATCTGGCTCTTTGTGACCCTGTTTGGGGTTTACTTGGCAAAGATATTGGAGCAGTTTGCCTTTTCCTTCTCCAGCTCATTTTACAGATGAGGAAACTGGGGCAAACTTAAGTGACTTGCTTAGAGTCACACAGCTGGTAAGTGTCTAAGGCCAGATTTGAACTCAGGACTTCCTAACTCCAGGCCTACAGCTCTATCCACTGCACCACCCAGCTGCCACATTGGAGTAGAGAAACACCAAGAAAAAAAGTCAGCTGTGTGACCAGCCTAGTATGCAGCCTTCAAGGATGAAGCAAGTCATTGGTCTACCATAGGATATAGAAAAACAAAGACCTTCAATAAGAAGAGAGGCAGTGAACAGAAAACTAGACTTGGAGTCAGTGGTCTTTGGTTCAAATCCCACTTCAGACACTACCTATGTGACCCTGGACAAGTGCTTCATCTCTATCATCTGGTCCAGCTCTCCAAGGCCCTTCTACTTCTAAATTTGTGAAGAGTGAGAAGCCTTGTAAAGGCTGGCTCAGGCAGGTCACCCATGCAAGGAAATCCTATTCACACCTAAAGAAGAAAGAACTACAAGGCAACAAAACTGTCATTTCCAAATGTAAAGGACATCAACAGCCCCCAGGCTTCTTTTTTTTTTATTAATTTATTTTGAATTATCAACAATCATTTCCATAAGCTTTTGAGTTTTAAATTTTTCTCCCTCTCCCTCCTCTACACAGCATGCAATCTGATATAGGTTATACATATACATTCTTATTAAACATATTTTCACATTAGTGACATTGTAAGAATTAGAACCACCAGAAAGAGGAAACAAAACACAACAGAAGAAAAAAATAGCAAATAGTATGCTTCGATCTGCATTCCAACTCTATAGCTCTTTCTTCTTTGTGGATAGCATTTTCCATCAAGAGGACTTTGAAAACATCTTAGATCCTTGTATTGATGGGAAGGGTTAAGTTTATCCATATTAGTCATTGCACAACATGGCTGTTACTGTGTACAATGATCTCTTGGTTCTGCTCACTTCATTCAGCATCAGACCATCCAGGTTTTTCTGAAGTCAGCCTGTTCATCATTTCTTATAGCACAATAGTATTCCATTATATTCATATACCACAACTTGTTCAGCCATTCCCCAATTGATGGGCATCCTCTCCATTTCCAATTCTTTGCCACCACAAAAAGAGCTGCTATAAATATTTTTGTACATGTGGGTCCTTTTCCCATTAGTATGATCTCTCTGGGATATAGCCCTAGAAGTGCTATTGCTGGGTCAAAGGGTATGCACATTTTTATAGCCCTTTGGGCATAGTTCCAAATTGTTCTCCAAAATGGTTGGATCATTTCACAACTCCACCAACAGTGCATTAGTGCTCCAATTTTCCCACATCTTCTCCAACATTTATCATTTTCCTGTTTTGTCATGTTGGGCAATCTGATAGGTGTGATGTGGTACCTCAGAGTTGTTTGATTTGCATTTCTCTAATCAACAGTGATTTAGTGCATTTTTTCATATGACTATAGATGGCTTTAATTTCTTCATCTGAGAACTGCCTGTTCATATCCTTTGACCATCAGGCTTCTTACCAACAACAGAACAGGGCAAGAATGAATTAATGTGGACTCAAAACAATCACAACCTTTCCCCCATTGTGATCATGTTATTTGTACTTTCTTATTGGTGAGACTTTTGACATTATAAACTAGTTTGGTCTGAAACTTGAGCTGCATCAGTATAGATGGATTCATAGGAAAGGTCCACAGTGTGTTTTTCAACCAACACATTGTAATTTCAATAAGCGGACTCTAGGATCAACAATCCTGTCCTGCATTTTCATGTTTAAAATGATTAATGGAGGCACCAGAGGCCCTCCTCAGTTGGTGACTTCTCCATCGTCCTATTTTAGGGCAAACACTTGCAAGTGTCTAGGGTAACGCTGTAGATGTTTCTTTAATAGTAAGTTAATCCCAAGGTCACTCTCTATAGTATGAGCACCACAGTAGTACACTAGGGAGAGTGTCTCTAAATATCTATCTTTCTGGAGAAAAAAACAAAAAGATGTAGACAAGCACGTTGGTGGTTAAACATTTATCTCTTTTTTTTCTTCCAAAAGCATTTCAGCACCTTTCTGTTCAGCTGATTTATGACATCAATACCAAGCTAGAGATTACAAAGTACTATTCTTCGAAAAAGATTATCTGAAGTTTGGCTAGTGAGCAATCAATTACATCTATTTACACATAAGATATCTCAACAGGATTCCTATTTTTAGGCTGTCACATATTTAAAGGGACAAGTTCTAAACTTTTTTTTCTTTAAATGGGCCAAGTCCTTATCTAGTCTCACCATGCACACATCACCCTTCCCCCTCAAGGCTGGGCCCAGCCAGTACTTCTTTCTATTCAGCCTTCAGAAACTCTCAATCTCCACCTCATTCACCCCCAACCAGGTGTTGACACTATTCCCAAATGTATTCTTACAATATTTGAAAGACCATAGTGCCATTTTGGATGCTGCTGAAACCA
This sequence comes from Phascolarctos cinereus, assembly GCF_003287225.1. Lineage (NCBI taxonomy): Eukaryota > Metazoa > Chordata > Mammalia > Diprotodontia > Phascolarctidae > Phascolarctos > Phascolarctos cinereus. Next base: position 323,798,003 of record NW_027555847.1, read on the forward strand.
AGTGCCATGGATAAGTGGGAAAATTAGACTACAACAAGGTTGAAACTTTCCCTTGACCCTCTTCATTATCAATATCAACAGCCAGTACTGAGTTACTGGAGTGGTTATCTTCTTAGGGCATTCACTCCCTGGTCTTACAGATTTGGCCAAAATCTTAGCAAAGGACTAAGGCTGCTTTTGTATACAGGTGCCTTGGAACAACTGGTTCCTGGAATTTCAGAATGGGACAGGACTTTAGATCTCATCTTTCTATTAACAATTGAAGCAAGAACAAATATTAGAGCTGAAAGGGACCTTAGTGGTCATCTACTAAAGAGGACTAGAGAGATTGATTTGCCCAAAATAACTATGCTAATTTGTAGTAGAGTAAGGAGATTTAGGCAGAACTAGGCCTCCTGGCCCAGAACAATCCAGTTCTCTTTTCCACTGTGTCATGCCCACTCCTTTTCATTATAGTGGTTACAAGGATTAGAGAATGTGTTTTCATGTATGCCAACCCTCACACCCAGAATTCAGTCCCTTGTCCCATCTATTGTGTTGGAATCATTGCCAATCTTTAAAGTCAAGATTGGGCTCCACCGAAAATATCACAAGCAGCCAGAAAGAAACAATTCAAGTACTGTGGAAACACAATCAAGGTAATACAAGATTTAGCAGCTTCCACATTAAGGGTCCAGAGGGCATGGAGTATGATATTCCGGAGGGCAAAGGAGATAGGATTACAACCAAGAATCACCTACCCAGCAAAACTGAGTATAATCCTTCAGGGTAAAAAAATGGTCATTTAATGAAATAGGGGACTTTCAAGCATTCCTGAGGAAAAGACCAGGTTCTGAACGTAAAATTTGACTTTCAAATACAGGACTCAAGTGAAACATGGAAGAGGTAAACAGGAAAAAGAAATCACAAGAGACTTATTAAGGTTGAACTGTGTACATTCCTGCAGGGAAAGATGATATTTGTAACTCATGAGTCCTTTGTCAGTATTAGGGTAGTGGGAGGAAAAAAAATAGATAGAGGGCACAGGGTGAGTTAAAGATGAAGGGGTGATATCTGGAAAATAAAATTAAGAGGTGAGAGAGGATTATACTGGGAGAAGGAGAAAGGGAGTAGAATGGGGTAAATTATCTCACATAAAACAGACAAGAAAAGGCTTTTACAGTGGAGGGGAAATGGGGGAAGGTGAGAGGGAATGAGTGAATCTTATTCCTCATAGGATTTGGCTTAAGGAGGGAATAACATACACAATGGGGTATGAAAATCTATCTCACCCTAAAGGAAAATAAGGGGGGAAGAGGACAAGAGAGCAGAGGGTTGATAGAGGGGAGGGCAGATTGGTGGAGGGGATAATCAAAAGCAAACACTTCTCAGGAGGGACAGGGTCAAAAGACAGAATAGAATAAATGGGGGGCAGGATAGGATGAAGGGAAATATACTTAGCTTTTCACAAAAGGACTACTATGGAAATATTTTACATGACTATACATCTATAACCTATATCGAGATGCTTGCCTTTTCAATGAGGGTGGGTGGGGAGGGAAGAAGGGAGAAAATTTGTAACCCAAAGTTTTAAAAACAAAAAACAAACAAAAGAAAGATTGGGCTCCACCTCCTCCAAGAACCTCCCCAATCCCCCAAGAAGTAAGTAAAACATAGGACAGTAGTTTGGTGCTGAATTTGAAGTCAAAGGATCTGGGTGCAAATCTGAGGGCAAGTACCAACCTCTCCAGGTCTCAATTTCCAAATCTTTAAATTTAAGGGGTTGGATTAGATTATCTCAAAGATTCCTTCCATCTCTAGGTCCACGACCCCATGATCTTCTTGTCTTCAGACATGTCATAGACAGATATGTCATGTACCTCTCTCTTGCATTTGCATTCTAATTGTGTCACAGATGTATATTACATGTGTGTGGTATGCACACACACATGTATGGATATGCATGTGTACACATACACATGACATATATACTTATGCATTAGATGCCCATGACGTGTGCATATGCATGCACGTATATATGCATGTGTGCATATATACACACATGTATGTATGAAATACCAATAAATACATATATGTACATATGTACATATAAATGCAGACATATGCATATATAATAGACATGTGTGTTATACACACATATAACATATATTTAGTTTATGTCATCTCCCCCCAAGAGAATGTAAATTTCTTGCAGATAGGGACTTGTGTCTTTGTACTTCTCTCACCATCTGGCCCAGTGTCTAGAACATAGTGGGTGTTCAAGAGAACCAAACTGCAGCATTTCTACTACCCAACTGAAACAGTCATTTAGGATTTTAGTGGAAATACTGACTTGTAACAGTGTTTCTGCTCCAAGGAAAATTCCTTAAAATTTCCTAGCCCAAAACTAACATGTACATTCTTTTTCCCACCATTTCAACCAATACCAGGGAGCGGGCAGATGGCATATTAACTTACAGCCACGTAGCTGGCATCTGTAAGGAGGCAAAGTCCTGGTGACTGCATTTTGGCAGATTTGGCAACTTTCTGGGCCAGATCTTTGACTTTTGGAGTTCAGAATCCAACTGAAATTGATTAATAAATCAACTTAAATGTTAAAAACAGTCATAGTTGGTTTGAAAATAAGAGCTTTTATATCTTAGTAAGATTTTATTTAAACAAATCATACTGGGCAGAGCCAAGAGAGTTAGAGAGCAAGAAGTACAACCAGGCTTCTTCAATGTAACTCCTCCACAAATATCAAAGAAACACACTAGGTCAGATCCTGATTGGGAAATCTTTTAAAAAAATCATACAGAATGATTTCCCCAGCCCTAGTCACTATAGGGAGATAGAGAGGCCTGTGAACACTAGGGATGAGGTTCAGCCAAGGGAGTGCTGTACACAGAGCATTGCAGTACCCAGGAATTGAAAAGGGATCAACGGGTAAGGAAGAGGTCTCAGACCCAATGTGGGAGGATGCCCCATCCTTGTGCAGGAAGCAGTTACAGGTGCCAAAAGGCAGCCCTGTGGTTCACTCCCTAGTTCCAGGAGAGTCTAAAGAGGAAACCTGTGCCTAAGAGTGGCATTCCAGAGTGAGGAGCAGTTCTGGGCCTTAGGCTGTCTACCGAGTTAGGAACAACTTCAGAGGCAAACATGGAGTTGTGTGGCTCTGACCCCCAGGAGGTCTGTGTCTACCTTTAGCACCGTTTGAAGCCTGCAGCAGAATAATAAGGGCTGAAATCTCAGACCAAAGAGAATTCTGTCACTGTGAACTCGCAATTTTTTCCAGCTCATTAGCAATGGTTCAGTCCAGCAATAGACTACTGGGGCTTCTAACAAGGGGTAGGCCAACAAGAGTATTGCTCAGACCCAAATCCAGGTCAAGAACTTGCAAAGCTCAGACCAGGGTGGCAGTGATCAGAGTTTTGTCCCGGATCAGATCATTCTGGAAGCACGAAAAGTTTTCAGGTATTTAGCCTGAGTGGTACCTGGGATCTTGGAATTAGGCAACACTCAATACCCACAAGGACTCAAGAAGACCAAAGTTCAGCTCAGATAGGATCTCTAGAAGTTCACAGAACCCCACTCGAACAAAGTCTGAAATCAGGAAATAGACTAGAAGAATGAGGAACCAAATAAGAGTCCCACCATAAAGACCTATTATGGCAAGAGGGACACTCAAGACACAAATCCAGAAGAGAATCGCTAAAAAAAACAAGCAAAGCGAGCCTCAAAGAAAAATAAAGCTTGTGCACAAGGTCAACTAGAGTTCCTGAAAGAGAAGCAAGAATTTTTAAAAAGAGCTAAATATTATTTTAAAAACCTAACGAGGAGGAAATGAGAAATGAAAGGAATGAGAGGAAAAACTGAGAAAAGAAATGAACTAAAATAAGCTTTAAAGATTTGTAAAGAGAATTAACAGCTTGAAACAAGAGGTACCTTATCTAAGGGGGGAAAAACACTAAAAGTTAAAATTGATCAAATAAAAACTAATGACTCCAGAAGACCACAAGAAACATTAAAATAGTCAAAAGGCTTAAGTCATACTGCAAAATGGTGCTCACAGGAGAACTGCACACTAACTTGGGTCTAAATATCAAGCATCTGTGATGTTAGAATCAGTAGCCATCTAATCCAGGACAATTCTAAAAATGATCCCCACTAAATCATAGGTAGGTTAAGTGATGCAATGGATAGAGAGCTGGGCCTGGAGTCAGGAAGACCTGAGTTCAAGCCATCCTCAAGCACTTACTTAAATCCCCCACACCTTTTTCAGAAAAGCTTCTAAAAAAGTTCCTCCCATTTATATTTGTGATGGTGAATTTTTTTAACCGAAATATAAATATTTATCTTATCACATTCAACATGGTGTTGTATCCCATTGTGATCTTTTTGAATCATGTCACCATGTTTTAGCTATACCTTTCAAAGTTATAACATCTACAAATTGATGGCCAGGCCATCTATATGCTTCTATTCAAGTAATTCACAAAAATGTTAAATAGTACTGGGCCAAACACAGATTCCCAGTTACCTTCTTCCCAGATGACATTGAACCATTAACGATTTCTCTGAGTCTGGCTATTCAATTGGTTCCAAATATATCTAATTGTATTTTCATTTGGCCCACATCTTTCCAACTTTTGCATAGCTGACCCAGATATAACTGGGAGGAGCTAAACATAAATGTGAAAATATCCTGCTCCTTACAACTATAAATCTTTGAACCTATTGACTAATGTATTTCAAAACATGAAAGGAGTAAAAACCCTTAAGAGGAGACAGTATTTTATCAATCTTTTCTATGTTCCCCAAGGTACCTTACACATTGACTGGTATATATGGAGGAATTCTGAGGTTGAACAAGAATTAGAGCCTAAGTACCAGAGACAAAATGAGCATGTGGAACAAACCCAGGTTTTCATCATTCTTCATAATTCACAGTATGAAACAGGTTGGGGGTGGGGGATGGTGTAAGGTGAGGATTAGAATCGCTTCTCAATACCTCCAAGCACTTTCTCTTTCGGAAGGTCCTTCAACCCTATTGTAGGTTAAGTCCAGAGAAACCTTCAGTAAGGATGGGGGAGACGGGATAGGTGACCAACGGGTATTCGGGGGGTGGAGGTGAGGTATTGGACTCCCTCCATATGATCTGAGAGAACAGAACCAGGACCAACAGGATTGAAAAGGTACAGTTAGGCCTGAGCTAAAGAAAAACTTCCTAGAATATGAGTTATCAAAAATGTGGAATGGAAATTGCTGGTTCCTTATCACTTGAGGTCTCCAAACAAAGACTGGTGATGACTTGTCAGATAGGTTGGTCAGGGGATTGTAATTCAATTACCAATTAGACTTGATGGCTTAAGTCCCTTCTGACTCAGATTCTGTTACTGATCAATCACTAGAAAAAGATTTTACAAATGAATTTGGGACTTGTGTACATATGGCAGCACCTTTAAAAGACATCAAAAGAGGATTTTCAGTAAGCTCCAGTTTCTTGAATCAAAAAGACAATATGGTCATATGGGCAGTACACTAAAATCTTATTCTGGTGCCCCTTGTGGAATTCGTTCATGAGCCTAGTAACATGTTCTGCTTCATCCAAGAACCCACCTGGTGAAGTTCAGAGGTCATCACTGGAGAGTGGGGTATCAAGTTTCTCTTTCTTTTTTGCTTTTGGCTGTTAACAAGTTATGGGGGCCAGATGGTTTTATCATCATTAAAGAGGTGGTGATCTGCACCAGCAGAGGAATTCTTAACCAGCGAAGCCACAGATCTTTGAAATACTGAATACAACTGAGTGAACTCAGAGGATCATAGAACAGGGGCTAAAATGCTAATCACAGATATATCTAATCATTGAGCTAGAGATGGAAGGAATCTAGTAGGTCATTTAGACTGATCTCCATCTTTATGCAGAAGGAAACTAAGACCTAAGGAAATTAAGTGACTTGCCCAAGGTAGTAAGCTTGAAAGGCAGGATTTGAACTCAGGTTCTCTGACTGCAAAGCCAGTTTCCACAATCCTGTGCAAACAAATAACTCTGTAGCTACAGTACGAATTTGACTATGGTCATCTCCACAGCCCATGCCATTACTTATTACAAATGCAGCCACATGTAGGTTACCCAAAAGTATAAAGAGCTATTTTTGGGAACTCCTTATAAAAGTGATCACTTCAGTCTCAATCCAAAATTAAGTTTCAAAACAACTTTTATTCTTTTTGAAGACCTAATACAATGCGTCAAAAGCAACTTAAAACAAGACACAGAGCCATCAAATCTAGAGCTTGAACAAAATTTCAAGGAGGTACACTTCCCCAGCACCCCCCTCCATCGCCTTGTAAAGGCAAAATTACAGCTGACCACCACATCCTCCCTCTCGTCAAAGACCAACTTTATTTTAACAATATATTTTTTTTGTAAAAACATTGAACAAAGCTTTTTAAACAAAGTAACAAGAAAATGAATTTTAATTTTTTTTTAAAAATTAAATAGCAGCATCCTGGGCAGCTAAAGCTCTCTCTCATGGTGACAAATGTAACAGTAACGTGGATACTCTTTCCAATTGACCCTAACCCCACCTTCACCTCGGACAGCAACTCCATCCCCACCCCCAACAGTTGGAGGTCTTATCTTGAGAAAAATTTGGCATTTTGGAACTTTGTCCCATGGGAGGCATTGTGCTTCGAACTGCCCCTCTCTTAAATGACCCCAAACCTACACAGCTACCAGGGTCTACTTCCTAACTGACTTGGATACCATGCATAACAAAAGCACAGTTGTTACAACCAGCAATGAGTCCCTCCCAAGGAGGGACATCAGTAGGACATCCCAAGCACAATAACTCATAACCAGCTACAAAACAAAGCCACTGATTCCCCACAGCAACAGCTCACAATGACACATTTTGACTCTACACACTTGGACAAGGATTTCTCAGTTGCGAGTCATCCAGACCAGCCTGCAAGGAGTTTTTTCTTCAAAAGGGAAAAAAAAAAAGCCTGAGAATTACTGTACTTCTCATTTCACTTGCGAACAATTTTCACCATTGTAAAACAAAACTAACACAACCTTTAGAAAACACACACATACACAAAAAATTGTTCTTAGAAGTTTGGATGGTTATGTGCTTTAATGAACGAAATGATTGTGTATGTTTTTTGCTGAAAGGTGCACTGAAAACACAGTCCATGCACATATGTGAATATATATCTATATAACTTCATATATATATATATATATATGTGTATATATGTATATACACATATATATATATATATATATGGGTCTCAAGTCTAAGTTGTAAGATGATTTCTAAAACATGCTTTTTTTGTTTTTACATGTACTTATGACCTCTCTCCTTCCTTCCGGTGTAATGAGAATGAGGACCAATGTTTCCATTCCTACAGCCCCCGCTGTAGCATCTTTGTACCTTAGTTTTTAGCTTTTCTTTTTAGGGATCTCACATGAATGGGAAAAATTAGGTGGATAAAACAGTTCTCAGAAATAGCTCTAATATATGTATTGTCAACTAATGTCTACAGGAAGCTTCAATTTGTATTTTGTTAGCACTGACTGTTGGATTTAACTGAAAGGACATCACAGAATGCTGGTGAAATGTCTGGAAGTACAACTATGATGGGCATGCTATTCAGCAAACACAGAGGCATTTGGCAGAGCTGCAATGCCTTATATATGGCATAACTTGCTATGATGTGTTACTATGAATTCTGCCTCATTATTTAATATGATAATAAAAACTTCTGCAAATGTGCTTGTTAGCTACAAGGAAAGCAAATTTTGGAATACCAACATTTATATTGTTATCACATTGAGAAAAATTCTTATAAGTAAAAACAGCAATTTTGTTTATGTGTGTTTGCCTACGGAATGTAATTCATCTCTGATCTGTCTTATTTCTTGAAACAACATGAAATTTCACTTGCTATATCCAGGTTGCAATGAAAGCTAGTTTAACTACTATGCACTAATTGTTATACTTCTGTGCCATATGAGACCTTACCCAACCCTATCTCCCCAAAACTGGTCATAAAGTAAACATTGTTAAAGAATTTAGTCCAGATGAATTCTGATCTGTCTGGAGGAGAGGGAGAGATGATAAATAGTTTTGTGCAGCTCAGAAAAATTCATTTAAGTTTTTGGATCAACAATTCTGGACATAAGAATGAACTTTCATCTTATATGTGCAAAAGGTTTCAGTTTGAGAAAGATAAAACATTCCGCAAAAAATGAAGTCAATTGCTGGTTTCCAAAAGCAACTAAAAAAATCTTCACAGAAGCAGAAGTGGAAAGGCAAATGAAGTGTAGATGAATTAAACCAATCTTTTAACAGCACTTCCAAAGTTAAAATGATGTCTCCAGACTCTTGTGTTAATTAGTTTGGACAGTGACCAGAGAATCTACTAAGATTTATTCCTCTCAGCATATATACAAATCCTATTAATCAGAATAGATTTTGCATATGTAAACTAAGGAAAATACACCTTTGCCTACCCTAAAATTGGAAGAATAACTCTACTAGACTATTCTTATCCCTTCCTACAAGTAAGACACAATTACCTGGATGAACAGGAAAGGGCAGCGACAAGATTTCTGGAATGGTCATACCACTGATGGAGTGTGAGTGATGATGATGACACATCTTTGGTTTTTATACCCGAAAAAATGGTCAGCTGGAATATACCTGGTGCCGCCATAGTCAAAATGCTTTTTAAAACCTGCCTTTCCTTCTAATTGTTTTAGAAAATGGGAATCCTAACTTTGCAATAATCATACTCTTCTAAATCACAAAGGCTCACCTTCAGTTGACGATAAATAGGTGTCCAAACAAACTTAGGTATTTTTCTATGAATCACATAAAACCATACTTAAGAAACTTCCTTCCTAAAAACTGAAATATCTGACCAGCTGGGTGAAGTTTTAGGGTTACAGTGGTCGGTTGGAATATCACTTAATTGGCTATGAGTAATAAATCAAAAGGGTTTGGAAAAGACTAAAACAAATTACATCATTTGTTCTCTGAAATCATTAAGGGAAGAAGGTGCAAACCACCCTTCCCTTCTCTCCCATCTTTCCCCTGTCCACCCCACCCCACCCCACCCCACCAAATACAAGAAAGCTTACAATGTTCTTTCAAATAAACATTGCCAGGTACCGTATTTTTAAGAGAGTCTTAAAACAATATTGTTGGACTTCAATGATACTTTGTAATATTCATATTTTTTTTATTGAATAAAGCAGCTTTGAAGCTTATCAGGCACTGCCCAACAAAACATTTAGTCCAAAAATCTGTCATGAACTTTTTAACCTTGGGCTAATAGCCAAGTATTCTGTACAAGGAAAATTGTAAAATACTTCATAGTTTTAATTCTGAAGCCAATTTTTACTGGCAACCTGTACATTTCTTTTTAAAAAAAATAACAAAATGAATATTAATAAAAAAAAATCAGGGGAAACAACATTTTCAAGCAACAAAACCTGGAAGAGGGGGAGCTTATTCTGAAGGTACATTTAAAACTGAAATACAGCTTAATGAAAAGGAAGAATTGCATAGCACTAAGGATTTAGCCTTCAGCAAAACAAAGAAAAGAGAAACTTGTTTGGTTTTGATAGGAGCCATCTATTCGATAGTTAGTCATCCAATATTATGTACATATTTTATATATTTATATATATGTGTGTGTGTATATATATATATATATATATATATACACACATATATATATACACACATATATATATATACTGTATTTCATTTAAAGTCTTGTTTCTCCAAGCTTGATTTCTTCAAACTGGATGGTTTTTGTTGGTGGTGGTGTTTTCTTTTTTCTTTTTCTTTTGTTTTGTTTTAAAGTCTAAACAAAACACTTCCTGGCACTTGGCTACTATAGCAATTCCTCTGAACAGGCAAGAAACCAAAGTTTTCTTAAAGTGTCCCTTATACATGGAAGTGTCTTTCTGCTACATATTCGTTCATCGACTCATTTCATCAGAAAAATGAAATAATCCACAGCGCTGTGAGTCTGGGTCCACCGAGCACAGTGGCTTGCCAAAATCCAATCCAGGCTGGACTGATCGATTCTCACAGCAGGGCTGCTGAGCCCTGCCCGCCCCTCAATCCACACAGTCCAAACGTCAGGCTGGTAAAGCTTCAGAAAGCGTAAACAAGCACCATGTTAGTTAAAGGCCTCTATGTCCCTGCAGGCAGAGATTTAGCATTTTTTTTCCTCTTCGTGTTTTTTAAATTAAAAAAACAAAACAAAACCAAAAAAAACCTCATTCTGGATTGGAAAACATTACGGTCACAGCACAAGGCTGTATTCTCCCCCCGTATCCTTTTTTCCCCCCGAAGAAAGCTCTAGTCCTATCTGAAGACAGACAGCTTTGTTTCTGCAGCTCAAAATCACAGGTTAGGCTGAGAGGGGGAGCCCTTTGCTTTCCAGAGGCCTCGGCGTTGTGGAACTTTAGGTAAAGAGACAGCATGAGCTCTTCATCGCCTCTGCTGGGCGTTGACTGGGTAGGCTAGAGTGACATTGAGAGAGTCATTGTGCTGGACGAGGGAAGTGTGTTGGTAATGTAGCACCAGTTCTTTCAGAGAGTTGTACAAGTTATATGGCTCTGCAAATCCATACCCCGTCGGCGTCTTATTTATCACACAGTGCTTTACTTCACCATCCACCCTAGAAAGGAGAGAAGGAAAGGGGAATGTTATTCTGAATTCTGAGTTTACGAAAGACTGAACTTTGCAATTACAGAGGGGAAAAAAGGAGAGATTAAAAAAAAAAGAGTAAGAAACTGGCTAAAAAGTTATGGACTTCTCTGACATGATATGTACTGTCCTCTCCCCCCAAAATCCTCTCCTTTATTAAATGGCTTGGTACCTAAACTATTAGTGTCTGATATTAAGATAGCTAGGTAGTACAATGCAAAGCATGTCAGGCCTGAAGTCAGAAAGACTTGAGTTCAAATCCAGCCTCAGACACATAACTAGCTGTGTGACCCTCGGCAAGTCACTTAACCTGTTTGCCTCAGTTTCCCCATCAGTAAAATGGGGATAATAACAGCACTTGCCTCCAAGGGTTGTTGTGAGGATCAAATATATATTTTTACATATATAATATAATAATATAATATAATTATATATGATACTAATATAATAACAGAATAATATAATTTTTATTTATATATATATATATATAAAACTGTAAAGCACTTAGCACAGTGCCTGACACATAGTAAGAGCTATATAAACATCAGCTATTATTACTATGAAATACTATGAAGTTACTATGAAATACTCTTCAGTGTGACATAGTAGATAAGGCTTTGAGCTCAGAGACAAGAAGACCTGGGTTCAAATTCTACCTGAAACTAATGAATTATGTAACCATGAGAAAGTCACTTCACCTCTACGAACTACAGTTTTCTCAGCGATAAAATGGGGATAATCTTAACACCTAACTAGGTTGTGGTAAACTAAAATAATGTGATGTATGAAAAAATACTTGGAAAACCTTATCCTCACATTCATAGTCCTTGCTCAAAGTTCTTGTCAAACCCTATTTCCTATAAGGGAAGACGTTCTTAATTATGCAGAATATGGTCTTTTGGTCACCATCTTCACCAGCCTTCCCTACTAAGGGAACCTATACCTCAGAAGTACTGTTAGCAAATCAAAGTTTATTTTTCAAGGCTATTCTCAAATTATTGAAAAGATAACCTCAAAATATACTAAAATGTGCTGAGTGAAGTGAGAACCTGGAGAAAGTTGTACACAGTAACCACCACATTGTGCGATGACTGACTCTGACAGACTCATCTCTTCTTAGCAATGCAAGGATCTAAGACAACTCCAAAAGACTCATGATGGAAAATGCTATCAACATCTAGAAAAAGAACCATGGAGTCTGCATGTAGATCCAAGCATATTATTTGCTTTCTCTCTCTTTTTTTTGTTTCTTTTTTCTCATGGTTTCTTCCATTTGTTCTAATTCTTCTTTACAACTTAACTGATGTGAAAATAGGTTTAATATGAATATATATGTTGAGCCTATGTCAGACTGCATGCTGTCTTGGGATGGGGGAGGGGAGGGATGTGGAGAAAATTTGGAACTCAAAATCTTATGGAAGTGAATACTGAAAACTAAAAATAAATAAATTTATTTTAAAAAAAGAAAAAGAAAGAAATTGGCCAGTACTGCAAATCAGGGCTTAATTTATTATTTTGTTGATTGTCTAGACTTAAATCTGGTTGGAAAAAATGTTAATAATACAGATCAAACTTCATATATAGATAAATATATGTATCTGCATTTATCAATTTATAAATTTATGTATAAATGAAAGAAATGCATAGCATACTTGACTTGTCAGAACATCAATGCACCTCATCTGTCTAGGCTATGCTGACCAGTACCCAATATGGCCTCACTGAGTATCAAGTAACAGTAGTACTGCCCTGTGCTGGAATTCTTTAATTGTGTCTTCTTTATTCCTCTGCTCTCTAGCAACATCTAATACAGTCTGTCACACACAGAGCTTCCAGAAGTTTTCACTGATTGAATGGATACTGCCCTCGAGAAGGGTCTAGAATAAAATAAAATTCAATGGAAATACATACACTACAGAGCAGGCAAAACAACCCTGTTTGCTGCTCTCTCGGACCAGGAAAGTACCATCCCGTTTGCCACGCAGCAGGTTTTCTGCCTTGCTCCGGTTACTGCTTCCCACATTCCACGTCCTCTCATCGTGGTGCGGCAAATCCTCGTCATCTTCCACCATTGAATATTGGCTGCACAGAAACAAAAGGGGTTGTTTACACCGAAGATGCACATTAGCATAGATTCTTGGCCACTCTGCTAATTAGTGAAGGGCACCCATCATTACCATTTATACATGGCCTTCCCACACCCACAAAACAGGATCAGAGATGCAAAGTGGAAAGGAATCTTATGGGTCCCACTAATCCAACCTCTTATTTTAACAGATAAGGAAACCAAGGCCCAAAGGGTTTAAATGACTTGCCCAAGGTCACACAGGTAGCAGAGTCAACTTGAACCCAGGTGCTTTGATGCCAAATCCAGAATTGTAGTGGTGACCCACCTTCTTAGATTAAAACTTTCCTTTTGCTCTGGTCTGAGGTTAGCCTTAGCCATGTCTCCCTTCTTGCCTAGACATAAGGATCAGGCCAGTCTCACATTGTGGGGCAACAGAAGGACATGGCTGGAAATTCTTGTTATTCTTATTTTAGAATGGTCAACTGCTAGAGATCCTGAAATGGTATCAGTTACTGTCTTAGATGCCCACTGAACATCACACTCCCAGATAACCATCGGTGCTCACTACCAAAGAACTCCATGTACACTCCCAATAGCGAAAAACGTGTACAATAAACTACTGTTTGTTCACAATGTTTGGGGAATGGACTATTCTAATGAACTCCAAGTCATCAGTTTTCAAAGAATGAAAACAACCCTAAACATAGACAGAACATAATTTTTCCTCCAATGATTTCAGAAAGTCCTTTCGGATCTTTGTACTTTCTTCATGGTCACCATTATGAGTATACACAATCATTTTAAAGGAGAGAGGGGGAAAATGCTGGTCACTTAAATTTTCTGTCTAGTTGGGTTCTATATAAATGTAGGAGGGTTTATTAGCTTATCTTGGAGCTATTCCAAACTAATTCCCAGCTACCCCAAAAAAAGAGACATCAAATAAATAAATCAAAAATGCTTTGAAAAATGTAAGGAACTACACAAATATAAGCTACAAATAATGTCTCATTTGATGCTCACAACAACCCTGGGAGGCTAAGTGTTTATTCCCATTTTATAACTGAGGAAAGTGGCAAAAGCCACCTCTGAACTTAAGTCTTCTTAACTCCCAGCCCCAGGCCCAGTTCTCTATCTACTGCACCATCTAGAAAGCACTGAATTTGGAATCAGGGTCCTGACATTTAATATATGTGTGACATAGGGCAAGTCACTTAATCTGTGTTTGACAGAAAAAACTGGGCCTCAGTTTCTTTCTTTGTAAAATGAGTGGGTTGCACTAGATGATTCCTAAGGTCTTTATGGCACTAAATATCTGATCCCATATCTCTATTTATTTACATCCTAAATCTGTGTTCCAAGGGCCATTTAACCCACCCTCAAGAACCAATTAGTGATCTGAGCTTTCTGTTCAGTAGGGAAATGAAAATAATTTGCCCCCTTATTTTTCAGCTTTTATGCCCTTCTAAAGTTACCGCTTTAGGCCCTAATACCTATGTATGGCATCCACCCAGAGCTAAGAAATTTCGTGACAATATCCCTGTTGTCAATGTATACTCACTCTTCTGTATTTTCGTTGCCCAGCCATTCATTCAACTTCTTTTGTCGGACACCTTTTTGAGTCAACCACCTATAATTAAAAAAAAAATTTTATTAAATCAAGGTCAGGGTATAATTATATAGAACATATCACCTACAAATAGCTCACTTAGCTTTCAATTCAATTCTCTTACATCAAGTATTGGTCCCTTGTCTTCCTCAGTTGAATGAGATCTGGTTTAATACTATTCATCCGTTTGTCAATCTCTCGATACTCAGCTGCCTGCTTCTTCAAATCTTCCTCCAACCTTCGTCTACTATCCACAATTTCACTGATTCGAGACTTTAACTTTTCATAATTATGCATAATCCTGGAGGGAAGAGACAGCTTGTTAGACAGAGGGGTCATCCTACAAAGCTTCCATAAAGTTGATAACAATCTCTGCCCCAGCTGCATAAAGGACGTCATAGTCCTCGGTACCCCCGTGCCACTTCTAAACTATACACCACAGAGAATGCTGGCTGGGACTTCTGTAGATTAATAGAAGGACTCTCAGGGACTTCTCACCAAAAGGAAATATTAACCCTTTAGTCACTCACTGACCTTTGTATTTCTTTTTCATTTCCTTCACGTTTAAACTTTTCTATGTATTCTTTGCTGTACCGTTCTTGGGTTTGGCACTGTTCTTCAAATATCTTTATTGTTTCATTAAATGCTTCAATTGCTGTTCTTTTCATTTGGATTTCCTGCAATAAAATTTTAGTTTTTTAAATAAGGCTTGATGCTTCAGATGAAACAATTTCCATTCAGTAGCAAAACACAGACAAAAAGATTGACTGGCTTCATTAATCTGAGCGGTATACTGCAAGCTGGAGTGCTGGGCCTGGAACCAGGAAGACCTGAGTTCAAATCTCGCCTCAGACTCTTACTAGTTGTGTGACCCTGGGCAAGTCACTTAAACGCTGTTTGCCTCAATTTCCTCATCTGTCAAATGAGCTGGAGAAGGAAATGGCAGACCACTCCGGTATCTTTGCCAAGTAAATCCCAAATGGGGGCCACAAAGAGTCAGACATGACTGAAACAACTGAAAAAAAACACTGCAGGCTTTATGACAAACTTTGTCTTAGCTAAACTTTGTATCTATTTCCCACCCAACAACTAACACAGTTCACTAAACACAGAAAACACTCAAAGTTTTTGCTGGAGTCAAATACTTAATGCAGGCAAGGTGTTTTTATGGGTAATGTCCAAATCAACAAAATCAACACGCCACATGCCTGTGCTGCAAAGAAAGAAGATCCCCATACCATTTCCTTGAGCTGTCATCTTTTTCAAAGGCTATCTCATTGTGAATCAGTATCTTATGGCATTCATGTCTTTCCTCACCTCCCACTGTCTGTCCCAGACAAAGGTTTGCAAAGAGGCAACTGGATGAAACCAATCTCAGAGAACTTTTTGGGATACATACATACATACACACACCCACACACACACCCCTCACCCAATATGTAACTTCAAAGATGACTTGGATGACTAGATGACTTCCAATGCTTAAGTAGTATACCTATGATCCTGGTGATAGATTTATCTTAAACTAACAACAAAAAAAAGAGGACAAATATAGATTTTTATATATTATATAATTATATTTATTATGTGTTTAAACCATTATACATATTATATGTATAATATATTTTCTATGATATATGTATAATATGTAACAATACATTTTCTAAAAAGATAAATATATCACTAAGATCATAGGCATATCGATTATACATTATTATAAATAATTACATTACACACACAACTTGCTCCTCAGGTTTTTGTTGCTCTTTTTTTTTCTTTTTTCTTTTTTTTTTAAAAGATAAACATATAGGATCATAGGAGTATCATTAAGCCTTGGGTGTCATCTAATTCAGACCCTTCATTTTATAGATAAGAAAACTGAGGCCCAGAGAGGTGGATTAATTTGTCCAGTATCACACAGCTAATGAGTGACTGAGCAGGAAGCCAAATTGATGCCCTCTGACTCCCAAAGCCAGTGCTTGCCAGCTGGTGACCAGCTTAAAATCCAATAACCAAGAATTCTGAAGTTGAAATCTGACTCTAGAATAACTTACCTGAGATGTACGGGTATAATCTTCATATAATCTATCATATTCTCTGCTTTTTTCTTGGAATTGAGTGTTATATTCATGTAATTTCTTTCCTACAGCTTCAATATTATCTTCTTTTACTACCTGATCCTAGAAAAAAGTTTAGATTGAAAAAACTTTTAATTGAGTCAATATTTTGCACACTAAATTTAATATAGTCATCACTTAAGAAAATTTGGACCTTATTTAAAAAAAAAAACAACTATATAGGAACACGCAAAATTCCATTTAATTATTTGTAAGGAAATGGCATTCTCAATTATAAAATCTTAAGCATGATTACAAATATAAATTGGTGTACCACTTCAACAATATTTTTTTTGCTTTATTTTGAAATATCTGAGTGACCTGCAAAACAATATCTTGTTAAAGTCTAACCATTAACTCGAGTCATTTACCTGCTGGTACTTGGATACTGGATAAAGTAATTTCACATCCAGTTTGGGATTATACTGAGCTAGAGATTCATTCCGGTAGTGGTTTATCAGTTCAACCACAGAGTTGAAAGTCAATGGGTCAGAGAAGCCATATTTCCCATCTCGGTGAAATATTTTGATTAATTTGTTATTTCCTCCTTTCCTGTGAATCAAATATGTGAAAACACTATTAATCTCCAAAGTGCAACTTTTTCCTATTTAGGAAAGTGTTTTAAAGTCAGCCTAAGTGCTGATCTCAACTACATGAATCTTACCTAAGTGTAAGAGTATAGTCACCATGCATTTTGGTGGATGCATCTCGAACCAAAAAGGTACCATCTGCTGTGTCACGCAGCTTTTCATTTACTTCTTCCCTGAAGTAAAAAGAATAGGAACAAGAATAAATGCTCACTTCTGTGACATAGCTGTGCTGGTTTCACTACTGTAATTTTTTTTTCCTTTCCAGATTAAATCTCTCTATTCTGTGTTTTATTTAGACACCGTAATTTTCCCCCCCTCTCACTTCAATGTCTCTGTAAAAGCAAGTACATCGACATGAAAGATAAAAATGTACTCAATAGTCTCACTGCTGTAATCCTGGCAAAAAGTTCTAAGTATTCCAACATCTCTGAACAATCGACATGGCTAGGAAGCATCTCCTCCATCACAATACAGACTTTCAAAACTGGTGTTCATTTTTGGTATAAATGAGAGAATTAAATCTTGCAAGTTTTGCTCTTAAGCAGAAGGTCTGACTTTTTACTCTGTCTCTAAGCACTGCCCTTTTAATTTAAGCTCTTCTAGGCATGTGAGACAATAATAAAGCTCTGAAAGTATTTAATTTCATAAGGCATCAGGCCCTCATTGCTTCTCAAGTCCCAGTGACTTTTTTTGGTCATCTTTGGAACAGAGCCAACTATGCTTCATGTTTATGTTGGGAGCTATCTTGAAAACGGACCCTGGCAAGCTGGTAGTTTTCCTGTTCTTAATAATGTGAAACAAAAATGGGACATATACAATCACTCTGTGTTACTGTCTTACCTTGAGATGTCTCCCCAGTACCACTCAGCATCTTGTAAGGACATATTGTTATTCATGCCGTTGTTAGATGTTACAGTAGTGGGTTTGGGTGGCTTAGGAGGCAGTGCTGCAAAGGATGGAGAGGGGGAACAAAGTTTATTTTCATTCCCAAGTACAAGTCCAGAATAAAAACTATAGCTATCGTTCTTAGGACAAATGACATTACAGTATATCCAAAGAATGAAACCGGGAAACAGAGTCCCTGAAAATGGCAATTCCTGAAAACATCTTGAGCATTTTTATTTAAAAGAGACAGAGTACTATATTTCAAAGTATGGATCAAAAGAATTCAAAGTATAATAAAGAAACTGAGTCGGACAAGTGACAAAAATTCAAAATAAAATACATTTTCCAGTTTGCTTATAATAAAATTGGTGTCTGTTTCATTCCATCAATTATAAGATCATCAACATATGACCATGAGGAATCAAATGGTCTGGCTTAATTTCCTCTTCCTATTTAATTATCAAGGAGAAATTTGGTTGCTCTCTTTCACAAATGCTGTTATGGTAATAAAAACAGCCCATCGCTAGCAGCATGTTTCGGAAGAGGAATTAGGTTTCTCTGATCCTTAGTATTTTGTGCACTGATCTGCCAAAAACCACTTTAAGAAACCCATCTGTGACCTAAATATCCTTAGTGTTAAGCGTAATATTCTGCTGAATAAATTGTGTTCCAAA
The DNA here is from genome assembly GCF_003287225.1 of Phascolarctos cinereus. Taxonomy (NCBI): domain Eukaryota; kingdom Metazoa; phylum Chordata; class Mammalia; order Diprotodontia; family Phascolarctidae; genus Phascolarctos; species Phascolarctos cinereus. Next base: position 323,816,655 of record NW_027555847.1, read on the forward strand.
TGCCAAGACTAATTAAAAACCACATCCCCCTTTCTCAATGTCAAAGCAGCATACATACACTAGTGGGTGCCAAGGAAGATACTGCAGCACTTCTGAATTACTAGCCGGGGAAAGGAGGGAGGGGGAAGGACAAAGCTGGAATCAGGATTTAGAAAAGGGGGGAGGGAGTTTAAAAAAATCAAAATAAATCCTGAATTAAGGGAGGGGGCTTAACTTTCAAGTTTTAAAGCTTCTTTCAATAGTTTTATGTAAGAATAATTCTGCAGCTTTGTGTAGATAAATGTTTCATAAAAATTAAAGAATAAAAAATGTAAGCCCAACTCATATCTGTTTTTACAACACCTTAAAATGAACAAGAGCAAGTAAAGCTGAGTATTTGACTTAGAATAGCTTCAAGGCCAGGAATTAAGTTGTAAGAATTGTTATATTTTAAATTCGCTTGCTAAAAGTACATGGTAATGTGTTATCACTGCAAAGTACCAGGGCTTTCTCTCACATTCTGTCTCCTGCCCCCCAACCCCGAAGACCAGAAGCAAAAAGGATGAAACATTTTAACCACAAAACACCGTACAATAACAACATGATCTAAACAGCAATGAATTAAAAATAGCAAAAGGCAGAACTAGAAAGTCTGAATTCAATTCACCTCAATTCAAGTAATAATAATTATTTATCATAATGTCCTGGCTTCTCACATGAAAACCAACAATTTCTTAAATTTCTATTATGTTCCAACTCATTTTATCCATGGGGAAAAAAGAAAGAAAGAAAGAAAGAAAGAAAGAAAGAAAGAAAGAAAGAAAGAAAGAAAGAAAGAAAGAAAGAAAGAAAGAAAGAAAGAAAGAAAGAAAGAAAGAAAGAAAGAAAGAAAGAAAGAAAGAAAGAAAGAAAGCAATCAAGACTAGAAATCTAAAGAGGACATCTGACAGCAGCTGTCAAAAAACTAACACGAACTAGCCCTCCACACACAATCATACACTGCAGCATTACCTGGAGGATCCATTTCTATGTAAAACATCAAGTCTGTGCCACAATGTATATCTGTCTTAGAACAGTCTATATCCAGGTCTTCCATATTCCAAACAGTATTGTACATTTGTATAAGAGTTTCCCTGGTTAAGCTCAGTTATAAGAAAAGAGTCAGGCTCTCTTTGTAATGGTGTCTTGGAATTCATTTTAAAACCTATAAGGGGCTGCACTGTAACCTATTACATCATACACTCCAGCCAATCAAGTCAGAATAATGTCACCAGACCCCTCCTGCTTCATCATTTTTGTTCTATACTAATCTTAACACTATTTCAATCTCGGGGAGACTGTACATTTAACAGGACCGCAATGTATGCAAGCTCATCTACTCAAAAAGGTGTTTAATATGACGCTTCCCTCCTTGCACGGAGTTTTCTAATTCATTTTTATGACTCCTTGCAGCATGGTACGTTCCACTGTTGGCAGGTTGACAAAAGCTGATATGCTGCAGCACGTAGCTTTTTTTTTTTCCTTTTCTTTTTCCCCCCCCTTTCCCTAGTGCATCTGGGTTTACAGATAGCCAGGTCATTTCTTGGTTTCAAAATCTTATGAAGATGTCAAAATTCTACACTTAAGGTAGAGTTTATAGCCCTTAAGTGGTAAAATTATAATAATAATAATAATAATACTAAAACCAAAAACTCTAAATCCTGAAGGATATACAAATTTTATTCTGATTTAATTTACTTGAGTGTTTCAAGCCCAGAGACCTTAAAATGTACCACTACATCAGAGGTATATTTTTTATAAGACTGCACAGAAAACCTTTCCCCTCTTTGAAATATTTTAAGGCTAAACATAATTGTATGGATCCCTCCCCCCACTCAATCGAAACAGGCATGGAAGTGAATATTAACAGAGAGGGTAAACATAATTATCAATGCTTAATGAGAACTAAAGCCGTAAAATGGAACAAAACTGGGTAATTTAATATGCCTCTCCAAACACAGATGGTTTATCCGTCACAATGCAGAAAGTACAGTATAGCTACAAATTATTCCTCACCCTTACTTCCATCATTATAGTTACTTTGCTATTAATTCTTTCATAGAGTAGAAAATCTCTTCATATTTTTTCCTCATTGTACCATCCCTCCAGTGTCTCTTTTTGGAGGCCAACATATCATCTCATCAGTATTTAGAGTTAAGACACAGATTTCGTGTACATCTATGATCAATTTCAGCCCCACTGAATTATCCCATGACACAGCTGACCCTACTGTGAGACCTATGTAAATCCCCACTATGAATCAGATCTATCACATTCAATGTATTCTAAAGAAAGAAGACACAACTCTCCCAAGACAAATGGTGCTTATTTGCACAGCTATGCAAGTTAGCAGAGTCCTTGAAAAAATGCCTGCATTATTTTTTTAAAATTGTATATCATGCATTTTTTAAAGACAATATGAAGAGTACAGATGGCACCAAAATTTATTCTTAGGATTTTCATCCAATCTGGACACGTGCTAAATGGACACTACAGTCAAAGCCATTGAACTGCTTGCATGTACTTGTACTATATATGTATACCCCACCCCCATTCCAGAGATAACACCTCCAATTCTATTTGTACAAGGTAAAAAGGTACTTAGAAAGATGAAGACACCTACAAAAGAGGGAGGGGTTGGGAATGCCTATGCTAAGTAACAATCTTTTTGCTTAATATAAGGCTTGTAAACTGCTCCCTCCCCTCTTTAAAGTTAAAAATAAGATACCATACTGGCCCCCAAAAGAAAAAATTAAAACAATACATTCAAAGCAATTTCTCTACAACTTTTCAGTTAGCCAACTCTGGACAGCTACACTTGTACAATCAGGTTAGCACTTAACCCAAACCAGTCTAGCTTGCTGTGATACCATATGGCAAGCCAGTACAGGGAGGACAGAGAGACAGGTGATTTTCCACTGCCTCCCTAGGACCTGGCTTAGGAACAACTTCTAACCAAGCACAATGTAATTATCTCCTTCCTTCTCTTCCAATCCAAACACAGCCTTTCCCTCCTGTCCCTCCACATACACCCACAAAAACTACTCTAATCCACCCCCATTCTACCACTTAAACCTCCCCCCAACTCGCAAAATCGCTAAGTACCAGCAGTATCCTAGAGGACACAATCTCATGCTTTTCAGGAGAGTGAAATCCAAGGGGGTGGGGTGGGGGGAAGACAAATCAGAAACAACTTACTTTGTAAGTTATGCATTGCAAATGTGTTCCTCTGAAATTCCTGGATCCAACAATATGAAAAATCTACAAAGCTATTTTTCCACCAAGAAAACAGAAAAAGCCCCCAGGCCTCCCCTAACCGGATCGGGAATTGGTTCCAATCCTGTCTGAACCAATTGAGGGGAGGGGTAGAAAAGTTTTCCTGAAGAGGAATTCTACAGCTTTCAATTAACGTTCCATAAAATCCACTAGGAAACGGTGGAAACATGTAGTCAGAAAAGCCGAGCCCTCCTTCTTCTGCTCTGCTGTGAACAGATGCAATCTCAGTGCAGTCCGAGGAGATCCATTCCTATCTGGCTCATCATTAAAAAGCGAACTCAATTTCAGTACTGTACTGTGGAAAAAAAACTCAGTCGCTGGCACGTCTCTCTCAGATAAAGATCTCAGCTTCATGATTAACTTGGGCAGGTTCAAATATTTGCTGAGCTAGGGATTTCAGGTGGGGGGAGGGAGAAGCCAGAGTCAAAGTAAAAGTTGTCATCAGCTAACAAGTGGCCAACACCAGGCTCACTTTCTCGTTTTAGCCGAGCACATGAGAGAGAAGGCCATTGTAAGCAGACCTAAAATAAGCTCTATAACTGGCTGCAGGACTAAAGCAACCGGCAGTCAAGCAAGGCACTATGAGCAGCAAACACAGGAAGCGGTTGGGCTAGTTCAGCAAAAAATAGAATCAAAGCTTTCCTTGTAAAGTTCTGAACCTCTCCGAACAACCCAGGCACATACAGAGTAACTGGCTCACAATCCTCCTCTCTCCTCCTCCACACTCCTCCGCTACTACAGGTGCAATCTGAAGACCCTTATGAAGCAGCTCCATCTGGGGCTGAATCCATTTAATAGCACTGGCAGGGGAGGGATTAAAAATACAGATTCCAAAACATTTGTAAGGGAGGGTTCCTCAGTAAAGCTATTATTACCAGGCATGAATAGAGCACTTCACGACCATGTGGAAACTTCTTTGCAGTCATTCCTATGAGGTTGATTTTGCCTGACAGTTAAATTGCCACACCATTTTCTAATAATTAAGAGGTGTGTCCGAATTATGTTTATCTGATGGCCACACAGGGCAAAGGAGAGGATGGGGAAGACACTGGAGTCAAATCATCCCAGAGGATGTTTTCATTTCCTGCATGTGAGGAAGTTACAGGAAGAAAGAAGGGAGCCATGAAAAGTCTAGGCTATGCTGTTAATATGAGGGACCAAAGGTATCACAGGTATCTCTATGGATGTTGCGAGCTCAGTAAGAGAATCTATACCACCAGTGGGGTGGAGGGTGGGGGGAGCGGCAAAACCAAGCTACAAGTGACATTATCGTTAAGTATTTTTAGCCACATGCAAATCAGCTAAAACCTACATCCATCTCATGCTTTTCTGCTTTCTATTCTGTGCACACTGTCCTCTTCAATCCCTTCGAAGCTAAAGGGTCTTCCCAATACCCATTATACTTTATCCTTGAAAAGCAATCCAGCATTCTATTGAGTGATCACAGTGCTAAGAGTAGAAATAGCAATATCTTGACACGTAATTAGCAGATACAAGCATCAAAAACATGCTTTAGGATTACTCTTGCAATGAATGGGGTACTCTGATCAAACGGCTAAAAAGTTCTGACATTCAAGAATGACTTAGAAAGCATCCCTCTGTGGACTAGCCTATAAAAAACCAACTTTACCAATGGAAAAGCATAGATTAATAATAAATTAAATACTGGCCAGCTAGTCACAAGGTTAGCATGTAGCCAGCTCAGACACTACTGCACTGATAGTTGCCATCTACCTTTCTAAAGCTCATCACTTTAGAAACCTCTTTTCTTTATCATAACTAGTCACAAGATACCATTCCTAAAGAATTTTCACTTCAATCAAATGAAAAACTCACAAGATTAAATTACCTTCCAAATCAACCAAGATATTGCTTATGTTTCAAAATCAAATTATCTAGCAGAGAGGATCTCTTTCCCAGTTACTGAGAGAGAAAAGTCTTATAATACAATACATATTTAGAAATAGTTTGCTTAAATAATTTCTTCATGAAATCTCTCTGTTATCCATGCAGATGCTACGATATTACTTAAAATACGGGATAAATCACTTCTCAATGCATCCTTCTCTTTGATAAATTACTATTAAAAAAACAAGCGACACACTTCTAATAGCTTAAAAAAGGGAGCCATCTGCTGGCAAAACAGAGAAGTTGTATAACTGTTTTCCTGAAAGAAAATTAAAAATGATCTCCAAGGCCATCCATTCCTGATTAAGCTGAATTTTCAAGTAAAATAGGAGTTTATGTAACTTGATGCGATTCTCTATGAAAATCACTTATTACCAAAAATGAACACAAACTCCATAGATTGATTATCTAACAACCAACAAAATGCCAGCAGGAATATTTCCTAAAGCTATTGCATGCATTTCATTATTATTTTTTTAACTAGCACATAGGGTCCAAAAGACATAGTCATCTTGATAAAACTTAACATATCCATAAAACTTGCTCGCATATCATGTCTTAAAAAATAAAGCACATATCAAACTTCATCTCCCAAATATTTTACAAGATCTAGTTCAAGATGCAAACCATCAGCAATTCACCTCCTGGAAGGCATACTCAAGACAAAGAATCACCCAGCTTCTATGAACCTTAGGACACCACTAAAAATTTGTTCATAGCAAAAAAGCCATGAAATAACTATTATTTTACACAAATTTTAAAAACTGTTTTTAAACATAAATTCACATACATTTTTAAAAAACGTTTTTAGAACCAAACATGAAAAAAGCAAATATTTAAGCTACAATTTAAAAAAAAATGCTTCCATATAATGCCAAAATTCTTTCAATCCTTTAAATCTGACAATATACACTAATATGCCCTTCAGATAATTGCTGTGAACTGAAAGTTCTTTTCGGATATACATCCATTGCTTTTTGTGACCAGTGCTTAATTAATTGCTAATAATAATTCTAGCACTTAAATAGCACTTCCAGGATTTTGAAGAGTATTATAAATATCACCTCCCTTTATCTTTGAAACAACCATGGGAGATAGGTGCTATTAGGAAACAGAGGTTAAGCAACTCTACCAGGGTCACACAATTATTGTGTCTAAGGCTATATTTGAACTCAAGTCTTCCCCAAACCAGCACTCTTATCTGTTGCACTGTTGCCTCTCTGCCAAAAACTATTGCCTCTGTCTTGCTCCCCTCTTCCTCCAAGTCAGCCAACTGGGGAATTCCTAGTCCCTTCTACCCATTTATACCTACAAGAAAGAAGGAAAAAGGTCTGAGGATCAATGAACTGGAAAGTTCATCTTATAAGAGGGAGACTGAGACCCACAGAACTGAGTGACTCCTCAAGGTTACTTAGGTAGTAAAGAGCAGGGCCAGGATTTGAACCAAAGCCAACAAAATCTCTGAGTTCAGGACTCTTTCCCCACTGCCCCACACTGCTCCTCCCTCAAAGAGAGCTAAAGCATGCCCTCAATTTACAAGCTGTAGTCATAAAGGCAGGCTGATATCTATTTGCATAAGAGCTAGACTTAAGAACTATCAACTTAAAAGTCCCTCCCTTTCCACAGAGATTATTATTCATTGGGTCACAGGAAAAAAAAAGTCTGTCTGTCGCCTGACGGTACAATGATGACTCCACCCTTCAAGGCCACTTTCCTCTAACCTCCCAGTCAGTTTCAGAGGAAGAGGAAAAGCCTGCACAGGCTAACCAAAAAGTAAAACTTATCTGTAAATCCAAAAAGAGAGGTGAGAAGGGGAAACAAGGGGGGAGAGAGAAAGGAGAAGGAGGAAAAGAAAAAGGAGAGAAGAGGAAAGAAAGAGAATTTTGCTAAAATGCACAGGCATCATTATTCTCCCTCACCTTGAACAAAGCACAACTACATTCTCTTTTCCAACAGAACATGGCAGGTCCTTCCTCTCTGTTCTTTCCTCCTGACCAACCAGGACACCGATTTTTTAAAAGTTCCATTTCTCCCCTTTGAAACCAGTCAGCCTTCCCATGTTATATCAAAGGCTAGGTCCAACAAAGCATTAGGAAACAGAAAAAAAAATTCTTGCAAGGCCATTCCCTCTACTCCAGGGCTTGCTTTTATAAAGGTTTGCTTGAAAATCAAACCCAGGACATTTAATAAGAATTATGCATCAGGTTCAATCTGAATGTACTGTATTGTATTGGAGGTTAAAAATTAACCGTGACAGATGCAATGGGGGTGGGGGGGGAAGGTGGGAGGTAAGGACAATTTTTAAATTTTCCTCATTTGATTTAAAGGTACAATTTTATACTTCAATTACTCCACTTTAGTATCTCTGACTATACCAGGAACATTTGTCAATGTCTTTATGACAAGTTCTATTCTAAGCCACAGAAATCTTTAGAGAAACTAAGCTTTAGTAAACTGTGGTTATAAAGAAGATAAACTACAAAAAAGAATTACTTCAAATGAATGTACCACCAATCTAGGAGTGTCAGAATAGAGTACAAGGAGCTTTTCAATGAGAGAGGAGGAGGCAATAGCTTATCAAGCCCAACAAACACCATGCTGCATGCTGGGAAAAGGTATAAAAGCAATATAAGATCTGCCTCCTACAGCTCAAAGAAAGGCATGGGTAGGGCAAAGTAATTGAGGATGCACGTGGAAAAGCAACCCCGTGTAATACAAAGAGTTCTGAGTTCTGAATTTGATCAAGAAGACGTGTGACCAAATCCCACCTCTGACACTGACTACCTACGTGACGGTGGCCAACTCTCTTTAACCCATGAGTTTCAGTTTTCTCTTTTGTAAAAGGGGGATATGAACAGGTAGGTGACGCAATGGATAGAATACCCGGCTTGGAGTCAAGAAGATTCATCCGAGTTCAAATCTGACCTTAGACACTTACTAGCTGAGTGACCCTGGACAAGTCACTTCACCCTGTCTGCCTCGGTTTCCTCATCTGTAAAATGAGATGGAGAAGGAAATGGCAAACCACTCTGGCATCTCTGCCAAGAAAATCCCAAAGGGGGGCATGAACAATCAGACATGACTGACTAACAACAACAAAAACAAATGGGAATGGAATTAACTCTTGATAGTATCTACAACTTCACCAGATTGTCTGGAGGATCAAATAATCTAGGACCATGGATTTAGACATGGAGAAGGCTTTCTGTGCCATCTAGTCCAACCTCTTTGTTTTAGAATTGAGCAGACTAAGGCCCAGAAAAGTGAAGTGATTTGTTTAATCTCACAACTCATAAGAGGCAAAACCAAAATCTGAATCCTGGTCCCCTGAATGTTAAATTCGGTACGCTTTCGACTATTTCACACTATTTAATAATGTACATAAAGTGTTTTGCACATAGCAAAGCACCATGAACGTCAGCAGCAATAACAACAATAATAACAAATTTAATACTTATATGATATGTTATAATTATTATTGGAGACATGGATGTGTTTGGGTAATTAGGATGATGGTCTTTAACACCAGGCTAAGAAATCTGGACATAATTCAGAAGGCAACAGGGAGCCATATAGATCCTAAAATAAGGAGAGCAACATGATACTAATAATGAAAACAGTGTTTAAAGAAGTTTTGGAGGGGGCAGAGCCAAGATGGCGGAGTGAAAGCAGTGACTTGCTTGAGCTCTCCCCCAAACCCCTCCAAATACTCATTAAAAAAAATGGCTCTAAACAAACTCTAAAGCAGCAGAACACACAAAAAGACAGAGTGAAGCAAATTTCCAGCCCAAGACAACCTGGATGATTGATCAGAAAGGTGCATCACGCCGGTCTGGGAGTAGAGCGTAGCGCAGCGTGGGCGTGTAGGCCACAGCAAACCTGGAGCAGGCCTCAGAGGACTGAATCACGGGCAGCTGTGGTGGCTTCCAGACCTCTCAACCCATGAACACCAAAGACAACTGAGAAGGTCAGTGGGAAAAGTCTGTTTCTTCCATGGTGAGAGGGGAACACCGGGTCTCAGCTTCAGTTTACCAAGAGTAAAGCATGTGGGCCCTGGGGGTGGTGGCTTCCTCCTGAGCTTCTGGGCCCACAGACTGAGGGGGGATCCGTTGGCTGATCAGAGGGGGATTGCAGGGATCTCTTTGCCAGTGCTGATGCAGGAATCTCTTCTTTTGCCCGTGTCTGGAACTGGGTCACAGTCCTGGGTGGCGGTGCCAGGGTGAGGAGAAGTGCTGGCGCAGTGGAGCTTGTAGTGGCTGTGAAGAGGAAACCCTCCTCACAGTTCCAGGACAGAAAGGAGTGCTTGTGGTCACTAATAGACCACAGCACAGGCCAAGAAAGGAGTAAACAACTCACCCCTTATCATACCACCTTGGAAGAACTGCAAATTTACATGTCCCTACAAGTATCTCTGAAAACAGCTGCACAAACCCCCGAAACTTGGGACAGTACATTCTCCACATTGGAAGCAGACTCTTACCTTAACAAAGAGTTTAAAACTCAAGTAATTGGCCAGGATCATGAGCAAGCAGCGCAAAAAGAGTCAGACTATATTATCTTACTTTGGTGACAAAGAAGATCAAAACATACAACCAGAAGAAGACAACAAAGTCAAAGCTCCTACATCCAAAGCCTCCAAGAAAAATATGAAATCAGTCCCAGGTCTTGGAAGAGCTCAAAAGGGATTCTGAGAAGCAAGTAAGAGAAGTAGAGGAAAAACTGGGAAGAGAAATGAGAGTGATGCAAGAAAATCATGAAAAACAAGTCAACAGCTTGCTAAAGGAGACCCAAAAAAATACTGAAGAAAATAACACCTTAAAAAATAGCCTAACCCAAATGGCAAAAGAGGTCCAAAAAGCCAATGAGGAGAAGAATGCCCTAAAAAGAAAAATTGGCCAAATGGAAAAGGAAGTCCAAAAGCTTACTGAAGAAAATACTTCCTTAAAAATTAGAATAGAGCAATTGGAAGCTAGTGACTTTATGAGAAATCAAGACACTGTAAAACAAATCCAAAAGAATGAAAAATAGAAACAATGTGAAATATCTCATTGGAAAAACAACTGACCTGGAAAATAGATCCAGGAGAGAGAATTTAAAAATTATTGGACTATCTGAAAGCCATGATCAAAAAAAGAGCCTAGACATCATCTTTCAAGAAATTATCAAGGAAAACTGCCCTGATATTTTAGAACCAGAGGGCAAAATAGAAATTGAAAGAATCCACTGATCTCCTCCTGAAAGAGATCCCCAAAGGAAAACTCCTAGGAATATTGTAGCCAAATTCCAGAGTTCCCAGGTCAAGGAGAAAATATTACAAGCTGCCAGAAAGAAACAATTCAAGTATTGTGGAAACACAATCAGGATAACACAAGATTTAGCAGCTTCTACATTAAAAGACCGCAGGGCATGGAATATAATATTCCGGAGGGCAAAGGAGATAGGATTACAACCAAGAATCACCTACCCAGCAAAACTGAGTATAATCCTTCAGGGGAAAAAATGGTCATTCAGTGAAATAGAGGACTTTCAAGCATTTTGATGAAAAGACCAGAGCTGAATAGAAAATTTGACTTTCAAATACAAGACTCAAGTGGAACATGAAGAGGTAAACAGGAAAGAGAAATCATAAGAGACTTATAAGGCTGAACTGTTTACATTCCTGTATAGAAAGATGATATTTGTAACTCATGAGACCTTTTCAGTATTAGGGTAGTTGGAGGGGAAAAATTATATGGATAGATAGATAGATAGATAGATAGACAGACAGATAGATAGATAGATAGATAGATAGATAGATAGATAGATAGATAGATAGATAGATAGACAGATAGATAGAGGGGACAGGGTGAGTTGAAGATTAAGGGGTCATATCTGGAGAATAAAATAAAGGGATGAGAGAGGATTATACCGGGAGAAGAAGAAATGGAGAGGTAGAACAGGGTAAATTATCTCACAAAAAAGAAAAGAAAAGGCTCTTAAAGTGGAGGGGAAACCGGGGAAGGTGAGAGGGAATGAGTGAATCTTATTCTCATTGTATTTGGCTTAAGGAGGGAATAACACACACTCAATTGGGTATGGAAATCTATCTTACCCTACAGGAAAACAGGGGAAGAAGGGAACAAGAGAGCAGGGGAATGATAGAGAGGAGGGCAGATTGGGCGAGGAGGGACAGGGTCAAAAGAAAGAATAGAATAAATGGCTGGGGGGGGGGGTGGCAGGATAAGATTAAGGGAAATAGACTAAGTTTTTCACACCATGACTACTATGGAAGTGTTTTCCATAACTGCACATGTACAACCTATATTGAGTTGCTTGCCTTTTCAATGAGGGTGGGTGGGGAGGAAGGAAGGGAGAAAATTTGGAACCCAAAGTTTTAAAAACACGTTTAAAAAAAAAGTTTTCACATGCAACAGGGAAATAAGAAATACAGGAAATGGGGTACAAAAGTTTATCCTGCCCTACAGGAAAATAGAAGGGGAAAGGGATAAGAGAAGGAGGGGAGAGATAGAAAAGAGGGCAGACTAGGGGAAGGGGTATTCAGAATGCATGCCATCTTGGGGTGGGGGGAGGGACGAGATGGGGAGAAAATTTGGAACTCAAAATCTTGTGGAAGTAAATGTTGAAAACTAAAAATAAATAAATCTATATTAAAAAAATAAAAATAAAGAAGTTTTGGTTGGCAGAATTTTGCAGGATAGATTTTAGTGGGATTTGACAGATATGCTAAAGATCTGTTGCTTGAGTCTAAATTTAGATTAAGGGTGATAGTGGAAAAGGAGAGGAAGAGTAAATCCAACGCAGCATAGGGAAAAGTCCCATTGGACAAGGAATCAAGACACATGAGATCTAGTGCCAGCTCTGCATAACTATGTTACTGTAAAAATGAAGGAACTGAATCAGATGGCCTCTAAGATGTCTTAGTCAGCCCTTACATTCCATGACCACAATACATTTCAAATAAGGAAATAACAGGTTTCTTTCTTTTTTTAAACTGTCTAACAAAAGAAACAATACTGCTAACAGTTTTACTTTACTGCCTAACAAAATATTTTATCAGTTACCAGCATCATGATTGGGAGGGTATTGTCGCTAGATTAAAAGTACTGAAAGGCAGACTGTTCTCTCACATTGACTCTTAAATATCCCTGAACTTTTCAACGATTCTGTCCCTTCCCCTTAGGAAAATAGCTGCATTAAATATGTATGACGAATACAGGCACAATTTAACTGCTGTGTTTTGTTTAAATTAGGGATTAAAATTATTTAAAGAGAATTACTCAATTTACACAGCAGCCTAACTCTTCCTATGTGCTAGGACCTCTCCCATAAATACCATGTGATAAATTCGTAGACCCAAATATAAATCCACTGCAGCTAATTCTGCAGAGGAAGGCAGTGGTTTTGTAAGGATATTCCTTACAGAAAGGCACAATATTAATACTATACAACAAATAGTTGTACATACATGTGAACTATACAAGAGGATGACATTTTTATAATGAAAGTGAAATTGCCATGTTATTGTAGAACAGACTACTTCAACCCTCTCATTTTACAAATGAGGGAAAGGTTCAGCTTTTATCACTCTACCCCACAACCTCTCAATAGCCAACATTTATACAGTGCTTTAAAATTTGAAAAGCACCATTTCCTTTGATCTTCAAAGCAACCCTAAAAAAGTATTATTATTCCCATTTTATAAATGAGGAAACTGAGGCCGAGAGGCCAAAGGGTAGGTATGAAGCTTGAAACACCTTCTAATGGTGTACTCTATCTTTCATGACAGGTTCATAATTTTTAATTCTCAACATAAATTACAATTAGCGAAACACAAGTTCCTAGGTTCTCCCTAAATTTCACTTTGGTTAACCTGACCCTTCCTTACCAGGTCCATTCTAAATAAACAGAATCTCTCGTTTAACCCTTGGTATGTTTTTGTACACAGCAGTATAGTACTGATAAAACATACTAGTTTAAAAAAAAAAAGTTAAATGTCTGTATCTGACTATACATACAGGGTCTTGAAATCTAAGGTCTAGGGGTTTTTCCTTCTTTCATCCACAGCATGTACAGTGTAAGTATAAAAGATCAGCATTTACTTCTCATCAGTACTACTGACACATTTCCAGATTGGTCAAGGGGGTCGTGAGAAAAAGTTATCTCAGAGGAGGAAAGATCGAGCTATGATTTCAAATGAAAACTACCACTCATCGAATCTGTTCCCTGCTCTGTTCAACAGTTGATGGAACACCAACCAGCCTGCTTTCAAAGAACTATCTGGCTTGCTACCACTTGCTGCAGCTACAGCGAAGACTCTGGCTTTTGATGGTTTGTATTATTGAAAATGTTTTTTTATTTTTCTTGACAAGACATCTCTCTCGGCATACCTGCTTCCAAAACACACATTGCAAAATACTCCAAATTCTGGGGTAATTATAAATTCCCTACTTTATAAGTATTAGAAAGAAAAATAAGAGTGTCAACTACTGAAAGCAACCCTGTTCAAGTATCCTGTGGGAGAAGGAAAGCATACAAGGACCTCTGTACTCATCATTTAAATCCTGAAGTGTTGAAACCAGTGAACACGTACCCCACACACTGACTTTCGGCTCAATCTTTATCAAAAAATGAACATGCTTTTTAAATGGAACCAAATTCTACAAGAGGCTTATAAATGTCAAGAAAAAGGACGGTGGATAAGGCGAGAAAAGCTTCTTTAAATTTTAATAAAATAAAAACAAAAAAAGGCAAATTAATATGCTTTTTAGATAGAACCAAATTCTACAAGAGTCAAGAAAAGGAAGTGGATAAGGCGAGAAAAGCTTCCTTAAATTTTAAGAAAATAAAAATAAAAATGGTAAATTAATATGCTAAATAGAACCGAATTCTACAAGAGCCTTATAACTGCAAAGAAAAGGAAAGGGGATAAGGCAAGAAAAGCTTCTTCAAATTTAAAGAAAACAAAAACAAAAACGGGGGAAGGAGGGAGGCTGACCTGGTGCAGGCTGTCGTTCATTCCATTCACTTGAGATCAAAAATTCTATTGTTTTTATGAGGTGCTCGGCATTATCAGAGCTGCAAAAACCAAAGTTTCTTATCAGAAATCTTTTGCTTTAAAAAAAAAATAGAAAATACACATCTTTCTCTACAAACAGGAGATACAAACATGCAGACCCATTAATGGGCCGGCCCTTTTAAAGCATGTTTTGCCCCAAAAATTGAAGGTGTAGGATATCAAAGGGATGACCAACATTTTTACACACACACACACACACACACACACACACACACACACACACACACACTTACCCTGTGATGGGAAATCTGAAAAGCATAGGGCTGAAAATTTCAGAGAGAGATCTCGCGTTCAAAAGATTTTTGCTCGAGGCTTGGCAGAGTTTGAAAAAATGTTTTAGCAAATACTGAAGCGTGAGCGCATGCTGATGAGGTATGTGAGGAGTCCTCATAAGCTTCTTTAGCATCTGGACATAATCTTCTGTGCTCTGTAGCTCTACAAGGAGAAACAGAAACTGCTTCTGAGATCAGCAAATAAGCAGCCAGCAAGTGTTCCCACTCTCTGCCACAACTGCACAGGTACAAATGAGAGCAAAGTTTACACCCGTTTTCATGAGGAGCAGGGTATTTGTTCTTCTCGTTAGAAACAGTATCTCCATGACAAAGTAAGATCTTCTTAAGCCAAATGCAATTCTAAGCGACACTTGGCACAAGCCACAACCGAGTGTTCACTGGTGGGTGATTGGCTAACTTGGAGATGTACCCGATAAGTGACACAGGTTCTAACTTTTAAGGTTACTAACCACGATATCCTGCCCCAAAGAGCACGTGATGAGAGCATTAGCTCCTCACTGACATCCATCTTTTGTGAACATACACTGTAACAATCATCAAAAAAAAAAAAACCTGAAATGGGCATACTCATTCACCAGTCTCCTATCCCAATTCCTTGAAACTACCACTGAACCTCTGAACACTGTGTCCTCTGCTGATAGTGAACTTTGCCAATACTGATAAAAGGTTAACAATTAGCCATTTCGACATGTGGACACATCCTTCTGGGTAAACTTCTATTTGATGCTTTTGTGACTAGGGTACAATAGACAATACAGTTTCATGGGGAAGAAATGAGCCATTTAATATTAATCTTTTCTTATTCAGAAAGAAGAGCTTATTAAGCATCTACTGTGTGCAAAGCACCTTTAGAACTTACATTCTACTAGGGGGATACAGGAGTAAGCTAGATGGCTCAGAGGAAACAGCACTCTGCCTAGAATCAAGAAGACTTGAGTTCAAATCTGACCTCAGATATTTATTACTTGTGTGTCCCTGGGCAAGTTACTTAACCTCTATTTGCATTAACCCACTGGAGAAGAAAATGGTAAACCACTCCAGCATCTTTTGCCAAGAAAACTCCATGGACAGCATCAGTGTGCTAAGATCCATGGGGTCACGGAGAATTGGACATGATCGAACAAGTGGGATACAACAGATGCAGAGATAATACAAGGTATATACACAACATAAATACAGTGATTTCAGGGGGGACTGGTGGGGAGAGAACACCTGTGGAATAAGGAATGGCTTTCTGACAAAGGGAGAGAGAGCAATTGAGCTTTGAAGGGAACTAGAGGCTCAAAGAGTCAGAAGTAACTAGGGAGAGTATTCCAGGCAAAGGAGACAATTTATGCAAAGATGGAGGTGGAAGATGTAGCTTCACTGGGCTGGAGCACAGTGTGGAGGTGCAAACAAAGTGCAATCAGCTTGGAAAGGTAAGCTGGCTCTATAAACAACATGTAATTAAGTTGAGATCTCTAAATGCATTCTTAATTGAGTTGTCTAAAAAGAGAAAACCAACCTTGTGCTACAGAAATCATTTCACTGTAAACTGTCCCTGGAATGACAGGGTTTGGCAGGTCCAGGAGATATCTCTTGAAAGCGTCTGACAGGAACTGTACATCAATGACATCAAAGTCCACTGAAGAGGCATCTGTAAAATAAGAAGAAATACATTTTTTAAGATGTCAAGAATTTTAACATATCTGCAGTCTTTTAAAATACTTGCTTCCAAAGCTGCAAAGCAAAATGTAGTGATAACCAGAGCAGTAAAATGAAAGAAGATGGTAAGAGGCTTGGTATCTCAAAAGGGTTCTTACATATCACATCTATGTTACTCCAAAGTCTCAAATTGCTGTGATGGTCACAAATGCACTGATTGGACCCTCCAAATTAACACAAATTTATCTTAATTTTTTTGGAAAAATTTACTATTATTATGTTACAGAATTTCAGTAACTGTCAACCATCAGGATGTCCATGTATTAGTTCATAAAAAGATTAAAGCTATTTTTCCTGACATTCAACAAAGGTTTATGAAACATCCATTATATGCAAAGTAACAACAATGTAGCTATTTGGATAGCCACTCAAAGCAATTTCTAGAACTACTGGTTCCAGAGACTTGAGAAAAAGGTTAAGCAACTCTGAGGTACCACATCACACCTATCACATTGGCCAACACAACAAAACAGGAAAATGATAAATGCTGGAGAGGATGTGGGAAAATTGGAACGCTAATATATTGTTAGTGGAGTTGTGAAATGATCCAACCATTTTGGAGAACAATTTGGAACTATGCCCAAAGGGCTACAAAAATGTGCATACCCTTTGACCCAGCAATAGCACTTCTAGGGCTATATCCCAAAGAGATCAAACAAATGGGAAAAGGACCCACATGTACAAAAATATTTATAGCAGCTCTTTTTGTGGTGGCAAAGAATTGGAAATTGAGAGGATGCCTATCAACTGGGGAATGGCTGAGCAAGTTGTGGTATATGAATGTAATGGAATACTATTGTGCTATAAGAAATGATGTACAGGCTGACTTCAGAAAAACCTGGGAAGACTTATATGGTCTGATGCTGAGTGAAGTGAGCAGAACCAAGAGGACTTTGTATACAATAGCAGCCACGTTATGCAATGACTAAGAATGTTAAACTGAACCCTTCTCAGCATTACTAGGATCTAAGACATCTCCAGAGGCCTCGGGATGGAAAATGCTGTCCACATCCAAAGAAAGAACTATGGAAGTCGAATAGCTCTCACTTATTTTTACCTTCAGTTGAGTTTTGTTTCATCTTTCTGATAGTTCCTCCTATTGGTTTTAATTTTTACTTACAACTTCACTAATGTGAAAATATGTTTAATGGGTATGTAAATGTAAAGCCTATGTCAGATTGTTCGCCATCTTGGGGAGGGTGGGGGGGGAGAAAAAGGGAGAAAAAAATTTTCAACTCAAAAGCATATGGAAAAAAAAAATTAAAATTAAAAAAAAAAGTTAAGCAGCACTATGACAAATTATTCTCAATAGGTACTTAATAAGTATCAGAATCAAATCCACGAAAGAGGCAAATAAGACATAACTTTCACAAAGTTTACATCCAGTTATAGAAACCCAACACATACATAAAATGATAAATGCATTAATAATCAACTGTACATATTTACTACTATGTGTTAGAGACTGGGAATGAAAAGAGAAAAATTTTACAATCCTTGATCTTTTTTGGAGGAGACTTACATGCACATATTTTATAAGAATATGTAAAGTAAATGTAAATTAATTTGGGGGGAGAGGGGTAAGAACTAAGTTGGGGGAGAAGCAGAATCAGAAAAGTAGGATATGGCATCTGAGTTGAATTCTGAAGGAAATGGAAAGGAAGGTATGAGAAAGTTGGAGAGTTAAGTTGTAGTCCATGAGCGAAAGATTTCAAATGTCAAAGAGAGTTTTTATTTGACCCTAGAAATAATAGGGAATGACTGGAATTTATTGAATGGGGGAGTGACATAGTCAGACCTGTGTTTTAAGAAGATAACTTTGGCATCAGAAAGGAGAACTGGAGAAAGGAGACATTTGAAGCAGGTAGGACCGATTAGAAGGCTATGGTAATAATTCAACTGCAAATTCCTCATAAACAGCAAAGAATTCAGAGACAAGCCACTAAGGTCTGACTCATGAGAAAAGTTTCTTGGAGGAAGGGTAGCTTGAGCTGGGCCATGAAGGACTTATGCAAGAGGAGGTGGTGAGAGAGGATATTTCAGGCAGTAAGAACAATGAGAGGGAAGTTAGAAACAGGAATGTACGTGATGTTTGAATGCGGTGTAAGGAAGGAGATGTCACAGTGATAATAAATAAATAGTCTTGTTTGGCTGGTAATGAAAGTTTGTCAACAAGGTAATGGGAGATTGAAGAGTGAGGATAGGTTGAGACCAGAAATTTTATAGGGGGCTAATAACTGTGGACTTCAGTCTTTTTTCCTGCAGGCAATGAAGTGTCTCAGCAGGTTTCTAAGAAACAAAGTAGTCTTTTGGAAAGGTTAGTCTGGCACTGGTATGTAGAATCAGTGTGTAAGATGGTAGCAACCAAGATGACGGCAAGATGAAGAGTGTCTAGACTGGGGTGATGGCAGCGGGAAGGGGCAAATGTAAGACATTTGGTGACCACATGGATATGGATATGGGAGACGGGGTGTCTGAGGGAAGAATCAAAGATATGTTGATATTTTGAGCCTAAATGGCTGGGATAATGGGCAATAAATACCTAAGACAGTTCAGAATCACTCCAAGATTGCACAGAAAATAGAAACGGTACCCTGAAAAATCCCTTACCATAAGCCCAGTTCACTTCCCCAGCAAACCACCTGCTACAAGGTTAAGATGCTTGTAGTACGAAGTGTCATAAGAAGACAGACACAAAAAGCACCGAGACAGATCCAACTGGTACAAAGCAATGGGAGGTAAGAAAAAATATTGCAGTTTGCAAGGTAATACTCCAAACCACTTCGGACCCTACCAAGAACAGCTAACCACAGATTACATTTGTACTCTGTGTGGAAAGGCCTGTGGGTCACACATTTGACTTGGCTGGCCCTAAAGAAAGAGAGAGGAACTACAGCAGCATCTATTCAACTAGAAAAAAATCATACACAAAATGGGGGCTAGAGGACATGGAGATTCGAGAGATCTTACTCACTGAAAACTCACTCTTCTGAAGCTCGCCAGCATAGCCCATCCTCAAGTTTTGGAGAGGAAAGAGCACCATCAAGCTTTGTGTTGTTCTCAATCACTTACCTAAGAAACCATGATCCTGAGAAAAGCTACTGTCTATCCTATCCCCAGGCAAGCAGGCACAAGGCTCGCTGTAGACTTCTGACCTTAGAATTTCAAATGTCAAACCTTGGAGACTCGAGACTAAGATGCCAGATAAGCTACTCTTCAGTGACAATCTTCAAATGAGGCATCCTTTGATATGCCAAAGATCTCACCAAGATGAGTTACTCTCTCCAATATTGCTCACTATCACCCAGTCCAGACTCTCAAACGAGTTAACAAAATTATTTAATGATTCACTATTTCCTGTCTTTTTTATACTGAGAATGTGGTATTATAACACTAGATAGTTTTTAATACTATCAGTCTTACAAGTAAGTATGTGCATGCCTGCCCAATGTCCCTACAGACTGGTACTTGTTAGCATGTTTCTGGTCTCCTGCATACTTAAATAAATCTGTTTATTTGCCTAACAGATTACTACTATTAATTTTACTATCTGCATGATTAGATGCTTCCCTTTGTAGGAAAACCTTGCACTTGACACATAAATTTTCTAGAAGACATTAAATTTAGCATTCCAAACATACTTCCCATATCTGAGTACAATGTGAATACATAGAAGCTTCTCTGTATATAGAAAGCCAACTATGAGAATAATAACTGGGGAACCATACAGGTAAAAGAGTATGCCAATAAGAAATAAGCCAATTTGAACAGCAAGTTTTAAGGCCCAAAGTTCATTTTATAGGACATACTATCTTTAAGTATTCTTTAAAAACATTATTATTACTACTTTAATGTATGTGTGTGCTTTTAAAGTACTTCTTCCCTTGAGACTTATATTCCGATTGTGACACTAGCATTAACTACTCTGTCCCATAATTACTTCAGACATAAACCCAAAAAACTTAAATAATTTACAGGCCTGAAAACACTCATTTTTTCTGTTCCCTAAATTCTTTACTAATCTTATTATAGTTCACTAATTATGTCTCTCAACCATTACACTCCTTGATCTCTAAATTTTTTAAAGATGCAAATTATCTTCAATTAAATACATACCACACACAAACACACATCTGAACATAAAACCTTAGATGAGCATTTGGCAATTCACACAGCTAGATGCAAAGCCATGCTTTCCCAAATTTTGATTAAACAGCTCTTCCCCAAATCTCCCTCTAGATCATACATCTTCATGAAAGAGAAAATGTGCTGGAAACTTGGCTCAGGTGGTCTGATCCCATGTCTCGACTGAGGCAGCCTTCTCTTCTCTCTGGCAACAATGAATGTACTACTGTGGTTCAGCATCCCAACAAAGAATCCCCAGATTATCAGAGATAAAAAGAATCTTGGTGATTGCTGCATCGTTACCCTCATTTCAAAGGAGGAGGAAAGCAGAGACCCAAACTGGTTTTCTTCTATTGGTGCTTCTCAGAGCCCTCAAGGAGGTCACCAATTTAATCTCACAATATTTTGATTACACAAACTCTGGTTCTTGTGCCAATAACATGGCATGAAGATATTTATTGCTAACCTGGTTCACTTCTATACATGGTTTACCTTAAGATTCAACCACCAATTTCACAGTGTTTTGTAGACGTATCATGAGTCTCTGATGTCTGTATTTCCTCTGACCTTTATACTATTTAACAAATTTCCTATTTAAAACATGAAATTCTACATTAATTGCCTAGCCTAAGAAACAAATGTTTGTTTCTCTGATCCCTTCCGAAGTTTCTCTGGTGGAGAAGGAACAAGACTGGCAGTCTTTTAGCCATAGTCTTTCTGACTTCCAATTACCTACATAAACCTAACAGTACAATTCCCCCCTGCCTGTTCAAGAGGGTTCTTCAATGGATCATGGCATCACAAAACATTTATAGGACAGAGGTGAAAATGACCTTTAAAGGTTACTCACTTTACACATAAGGAAACTAAGGCTGAGAAGTGATTTAATTGAAAGTGAAAATGAGCTAATTTGTCCAAGGCCACTATGGGACTATGAGCCATAATCAGGCTTTGACTTCAGTTTCTTTGCTTCTATACTTTGTCCTAGGCATTTTTCTCTGTGGCATGGGATACTTTTTAATTCCAGGGCCTTTCCTTTCCTCTGCTATTCCCTGGGAGTGTGGGGAAGAACCAGTGGGCTTGAAAAGAACCCCTGAAAAGTTACTATCCGTGTGACCTAAAGTCCTTCTACCTCAGTTTCCTCATCTGCGAAATGGGGGAGGAGATGGACAGGCCCTGGTGTGGACTAGACAGCCTATGCTATCCCTTTCAGTCATAAATCTACAACTCAACAATTCTATTATCCTTGATGACGGCTACTTTGTTGGATGATCAGTATGACCAGTATGGACAAGTAAAAAAGATGAAATAAAATTTGATAAATAACATAAGACGTTGTCTTGGGGAAAACTAGATTTCTGTAAAGGCATTTAAAAAAGAAAAGCCTGCTTTAAAATTTTACATTCTATCTTAGACTAGCTGAGCAAAAGACGGGGTGGGGAAGAATATAGACCAATATTCATACAATCCTCCTTTTTTCCACTTTTTTTTTTTAAACAGGAAAATAAAAAAACAAGGCATCTTTGTGCTTTGTACAGGGTAGGTTCCTGATAAAGAGTTGCTGAATGGGGCAGCTAGGTGGCACAGCGGATAGAGAACTGACCCTAGAGTCAGGAAGATCTGAGTTCAAATCCAGCTTCAGACACATAATACTTCCTTAGCTGTGTGACTCTGGCCAAGTCACTTAACCCCAACTGCCTCACTAAAAAAAAAAAAAGTTGCTGAGTGAAGAGTCCCTTTGCTCCTAATCATATGAATACAGTTAAGATAAACATAAGTGATACTTTAAATCCATCAGAAAACTTCTTTAATATTCCAGACATTTCAAATTAACCAATATCACATAGTTCTGATATTAAGCATTTTCATTCAAAGTATTGAATTTTAGCCTGAAAATGTACTTTTTGAAATAGAAATTTTTTTAAAAATCAGAAAATATTTCTATCCTTGATATAGATTGTAACAACTGTTGGCTTGTTGAATAAAGTAAAAAAAAAATACGGAGAAGCATAATACACAGAGAAACACACAGACATATGTGTGCACATGTGCACACCCAGACAACATTTATTATTAACTCTTAAAGGAAAAATATACTACTACTCACTGTAATAGTGATTATGTTGCTTAGAATGTTATATTTACCTTGGTGATTCTGAAATGCAGAGTTGGCAAGTTTGGAAGATAGATGACAAGAGAAAGGCATAATAAAAACTAACTTACTCAAGCTATTTTTATGGCATTATGAGAATCACCTTGACAGCTCTCTCACATCCAATCACCTGCCGGTTCCATTTCCTCTACTGTCCCTCCCCTCCTACCTATTCCCACTGTCACAGGACCTTGTTACCCTTGGCCTGCACTAGTGCTAATCGTCTTTTCTGTGGCTTTATTAAGTCCCTCCTTCCAAGTCACTTCACATATGGCCTCACCACCTTTTTTTGTACACAGATCTGCTCAAGTCAATCCTCTGCTCAGAAATCATCCATGATTCCTTCTTGTTACCAAAATAAAGCTCAAACTCTTCAGACTAGCATTCAGGTCCTCCCCTGTGGGATGAGCCTTATCTCATACCATTTACCCTTGGTGAACTCTACACAAAAACCTGACCACACGTTGCACTTCCCACCCCCACCCATGCCTTGTGTCTACGCTCAGGATGTCCTCCTTCCTGCTTGGTGCTTACTCATCTCTCAGAATTCAATTCAAACCTCATCTCCTCCATGAAGACTTCTACCAAGACAGACCACACACAATACTTTGTTTTACCACTCTCCATGTCATGATATGTATTAGTTTTATGAGTTTTCATCCTATCTCCACATCAGCCTCTCCCCAAGGTTAAGCTTTGTGAGGGCAGTCATCATGGCTTAACTAAATTGTATATTTTCCCCCAAGTCCTAGGTAAATGTTTGATGAATGAATGAATGAATGAATGGATGAGGGGTGTTTTATGCTGATATGGAGAAGGTCCCAGAGTTGTTGTTATTATAACAGCTACTAATACTTCTGCCTGTAGAAAAAGTGAAAACCCTAAAATTCATCAAACTTCAAAATGATCAGTAAAGATAATTACTGTGTAGATTAATGTTAAATAGAATTCAGCATAAGACAGATGGCTCACGAGAAAAGTAGAGCACACACAAGGTAACTATTCTATAATAGCGTGTCTTAGCATGTTGAAGACCTGTGATTTCCTACAAAGAGCCAATATGGTCACTTAAGCATAAGACGTGTTTGAAGATCAGAGTGACAAGTCAGTAACTCAACCTGTGGTTACAGAGAGTCAGAGTTCAGATTTGAACACAGGTGCTCTTGACTCTAAGTTCAGTCCCTTCTATCTATTATGCCAAACCTACCTATATGATTTAGAGGTAGGTGACTAATTTATAGGGTGGAAGGAGGGAAGACGTGGAGTTCTTCGGTACCAATTCCCTTTCTTGGCTAGTTATGACTAGTAACCATGGGTTTAGTTACTGGCTTTATGTCTAAATCGTGTACTCATCTTGACCTTCTTTTGGCATACAGTGTGAGATGTTGGTCTGTACCTAGTTTCTGCCATACTGTTACAAAAGACATTTCTTACTCAATCTATTTCAGGTGATGCACAACACAAAATGGAAACTGTACTTGAAGTAAATCTTACTCTTGGGGCATCCTTACTCATACAAGAAGAGTGATGAAATGCATCTAACTTAACTCCTGACAGAACACAGGGAAAGGACAGAGGGAGAAAATTTAGAACTCAAAATTTAAAAAAAAAATGTTTAAAATTATTTTCATGTAATGGGGGGGGATTATTAAATTTTAATTTAAAAATTATTTTTTAAAAAAATGTCCTTTGTGTTCTATATACTCCTAGATATGAGATACTTACCACAATCAAGAAGCTGCCGGAGTTCAGCTAAGCTGCTTGAGCTCTGGGATCTGTACAAAGTTGGACATTCCAGGCCTAAAACACAAAAAACAGTCTGTGTTCATAAAAAAACCCAATGTTCTTGGAGAACCCATAAACCACAGGCTGCCCTTCTATCATGCTCCAGATTCTTCATCATAAAGTCTCACTCCAGCCCTGGAAATCACACATTCAAGGTACCCTCTGCCCCTCGCTTCTGTTTCTGATAGGATGGCTCCTCCCAGAAACCCCATTTAAGGAGGGCACCCAAGCCATCTATATCTCATTCTTCCCCAGGCTATATATCCTCATCTCCCTCTACCAGGCTTCCACAGCCCAAACCTCACCTTTTAAGCTTCCTTTTTTGTTTTGTCTCCCCCGTTAGACATTTTTCTGCTTATATCTATATTCACAGTGTCTGGCACATAATAAATGCTTAATAAATACTTGCTGACCGACTGAGAAAGGCACTTCCACTTCCCATTAACATCTATTTTTAAGTTCTAGAAAAGGTATTTTATTCTATATGTCTTAAAATGTTGTAAAGGTCAAATCCTGCAACAAGCCTTTCAAAGGGGAGTGATTTGTGAACAACTGTGCAGGCACAAGTTATTTTACTGTTATATACATAGTGTGGGCCAAAATTATTTAGTAACTGTCTCTAATACTTCAAAAGATCTATGACATCCCTGGTGTTGGAGCTCCCTCCACTGACTTAGACATCTACCTACGATGACTCAGAAGGCAGTAACTTACAATTCCACAAACTGTAGTGGCCCCCAAAAATATGATCACCAGGCTAGCCTACCCTTTGCTGATCAGCTTATCCATGCTTAGCTAGGCTGGGCCTCTTACAAGAGATACCAGAACCCTCATACATGAAATTTTTCTAATTTGTTAGGTTCCACCAGAACTTGAACCCCACTGGCAAAGGCTCTGAAAACCCAGGATCACCAGCATTTTTGTCTTTATATCTCCAAGGCTAAAGCTCAGTTGTAGGCACTAGCAGGTACTTAATATGTGCTGGGTGATTAAGTGATGAGGCATTGGAGGATAAACTTCATTTGACTGCAAAAATCAGATGAAAACTATTTTCTATGACTTGAGTTTCTGGTATTTCCTTCAAGACTAAGTAAGAAATACACAAAGAAGATCAATGACCCAAGGCCCTATCAGACAGAATCAGCATGCAATCCTAACACATACCTTTCTTTTCGATAGCTTCCACTAATTTAATAAGGATTGGTGGAGCAACTGCAGAAGAGGAAAACTGCTCTGTGAGGTCTAGAAGTGTAAAACCTAGAAGAAAAAAAATTGGGGACAGGAGTTAAAAATGTTGAGTTTATAAGTCACAAGACAAAAAAGTTAATTTTTAAAACAAGAACTAAATTAATTTTATCTACTCTCAACCTTAATAAATGTATACTGTCAGTTCTATATTCAAATGAAGGCTTCATGCCACCACTGTTGAATACTCAAGACTGTATGTATCCATTTTAGTCAGAAGAGAAATATTGAATGGTTTCTGAAATGCTAGTGTTTATGCAACAATTTTTCTAGGGTCCATTTACATGTTAAAAAAACCAAAACTACAATACTACAAAAACACTTTAGATGATGTTATTCACACAAATATTTCTTTCTTTGACACTGCATATGACATTTTGTATTCTATCGCCAAAAAGAAAAAAAAAGTGAAAATCTTTTGGCAGCAAAAGTAATTTTTCTCACAGTATGCCAGAGGAGGGAGCTAAGTACTTTCTCCACAAAGTTGTCAAACCATAGACTGTAGGAGGAACAGACTCAATATGAAAATCTCTACATGTGTGGCCAATATTTTGCAAAAATTCACCCTATTTCCATTTAGACTTTGGGCTTTTTTTTTTGGTGACTCATCATATGCTTTTATTTGGAAATAGATACTTTATATAATCTATTTTTTCCCCTTTTTGTGTTAAATATTCCTAGGGTCTTAACCAAATATTCTTTATGAGAAGCAATACATACTAAAATGGCCCACACAAATTTATTCAATTAAAGCTTGTGTTTCAAATACAGACAGCCTAAGAATTATATATTTCTCAATTACCATGATAGAGCACCATGCAAAATTATCTCATTAAACATCTGCTTTTTGGAATTATTTTTAAAACGGCATTAGGTCATTTTAATTAAATCTATACAGTCAGAGAGAGACTTAAGAAATTTTCAGGCAAGATTATATCATATGTTCGCTGGTGACTCTAGCTATTAGACAAAACAAACAAACAAACAACAAAAACAAAAAAAGTCATCCAGGAGCTGTGTATACAGAGCCAGAGCCTACAAAATGTCAAAGAACATTCTCTAGATAGAGGCATAGCTACATCCACAGGGCCCCCCTATCCCTTTACTTTCTTTTGGACTCAAAGTTTATAAGCTTATCCTTGTTCCTTCACCCTGATGGAAAATGTCTCTGCTCTAAGGAATAGAGTATTCCTGCTATAGAAATAAACTTCATAGACAATTTTGTTGACACTCATCTAATCTACAAGCGAAACCTGTTTTTCTTTTCCTTCTAAAATCTGTAGCTAAAAAGCTTAAAATGTAGGTGGTAGCACAGTGCATTGAGTACAGGGCCCGCAGTCTAGAAGATCTCAATTCAAATCTGCCTCAGACACTTACCAGCTTGATGACCCTGGACAAGTCTCTCTGTCTGCCTTAGTTTCCTCGACTGTAAAATCAGGATAACACCACCTACCTCCCAAGATTGTAGCTAGGATCAGATGAAAATATATTTGTAAAGCATTTAGCTCAGTGCCTGCTACACCACTAAATAAATGCTGCTTCTTCTCTTTATATTTAGAAAGCAGGGACGTTTAGAGATAAGACATCCTTATCA
Organism: Phascolarctos cinereus; assembly: GCF_003287225.1. Taxonomy (NCBI): domain Eukaryota; kingdom Metazoa; phylum Chordata; class Mammalia; order Diprotodontia; family Phascolarctidae; genus Phascolarctos; species Phascolarctos cinereus. Next base: position 323,843,831 of record NW_027555847.1, read on the forward strand.
AACAATGGGAAATTTCTGACAGAATAAGGTATATCTGAGCATAACTGTTTGAAATGAAATGTTGAGCAAAGCAAATTCAAGTTAAGACAATAAAAGGATATACACCAGCTCCACATACACACACAAAAAAGCAAATATATCTGAAAAACAGACTCTATTTAAAAATGCTACAAAGTGAAAGCAAAAAGTCCCACAATGCTTGATTTCTCAAACACAACACAATCCACTTCTCTCTTCCTCTATATTATGTGATATTACCAGATCACATTGACCCTGCTCACCACAACCAGTTCCCATCTTCAACATGGATCATTATAAGTAAAAGCAAAAGAATGTTTATTATATTATATAAAGATTATATGTAAAAATCAATAAGATAATTATATGTAAAAACAATGTTATCAGAGAATGAATTACACTTTAAAAATCTCAAAATTTTCTATTTTCAACTAAAAAAAAGACTGAAGAAAAGTGCAGATTAAAAAGTGAGGGAAAAAAAAAACCCTGAGGCCAAAGGAAAGCCATCAATTTGGATTCCCTCAAGCCTCAAGCACAATAATAATATACAGAGCTGACATTTTATATAAAGTTTTAAAAGTTTACAAGCTACATTAATGACTTCATTCGATCCTCAAAGCAACCTCGTGAGAGATCAGTTGTTATTATCTACTCTTTAAGAGTTGAGGAAAAACTGAGATAGCTGAATGACTTGTCCAAGGTCACAAATTCAATAAATACCTAAAGGGGAATTTGAGCCCAGGTCTTCCTGAATGCATCCCCAGTACACTACTCATCATTTCAAGTACGCACAAATGTGCCTCCTCACACTAAAGGCAAAACTAAGTTGATGTAAAACATTCTAATTACTGGCTAAAAACTGTACTCCCACTCTTCCCTTCCTCTTTGCTTCCTTATTTTCTTTTTTTGAAATCTGTGAAATGGGGACAGTCAAATAAAACTAAGTGACTACAGAAGAAAGGGTTCAAAAAGATTCCTTTGGAAATCTTGGCAATTTAATTATTTTGGCATTAAGAAAAGCTGGTGGTAAGAAAAAGCACTGATTTCACCCAACTGTGATTTTTAAATATAAACAGATTCTCTGTGGATAATCACTATGATGATAAGATTGTGAGAGTGTGTATGTGCCACATATACAATAAATCTATGCTTACACATTAGCTTTGAAAACAGAACAAAAAAAATTGATTTCAAATACATTTTAGTGTGTTCCTTCCATGTCATTTGAATATTTCTACAAGTCAAGAGATCAATTTATTTATCTCTACAAAATTCCTTACCACTTTGGTCTACTCCAAAACAAACAAAAAACCCCACAGTATGGTGATATTTAAAAAAAAATTTAAGATACCTGCCACGCTTGAGTAGAGAGATTGGCTTTGAAGCCAAGAAGAACTGGGTTCAAGTCCTGCCTCTGACACATACTGGCTATAGGTAACTCTGAGCAAGTCATGTAATTGCTCAAGGCTCTAGACAACTCTCCAAGACTCTTAAATTGCAAAGAAGGTATCTACCTGCATTAGTAAATGGAGTTCCTCTCCAGGGAGTTCCACATTTCAAAGAAATCATGGTCTAATTCCTATCCCTAGCCTATCTCCCAAGGTACTGGAACATTCCTTAAAATTCATATAGGTTGGCCCTGCAGAAAATTTGAAAGTTTAAAAGAATGCACCAAATTTTTGTCTAAAAATTCATTGTACATGCTGTAATTCAACTGTTCAAATGCCTGTATTATCAAGGCTGCTGCTGAAAATATGCAACAGGAGTTTTAAAAGGTACCATTTAACAGAAGCAAGGTGACACACAAGATTTCAAGGACTTCCTATTCACCATTACAACTTATGTTATTAAATCTGTTTTCCTTGAAAAGTCTCATAATTGTATGACAACATCTACCTTAGGCATAGAAGTCGTTCAAGAAACACAATAAAATAAAAACAAGTGTGTCTTTAATCCACTCCCTCGCCAAAAGGCAGTTATTCAGCACCCATCCATCTAAGAAATGAAGACCAGAAACAATAATCACCAGATTTAACAAGTGACCTCTTAAACAATTACTTTCTGATAAAGCACCACAATCATAAAATCTAGTGACACTAAATTATTACTAAGACACAAAGCCCATTTTTATTCCATAAACTCTGTAGGGAAAAGAAGTAGAACAGAGTCCAGTCTTCCCAAAGTTTACAAATGTTAACTTTTGTAAGCATTTCAAAACATCCTCAACAAACTTTGGGTGAGTACCTGACTGAGGACTGTTTTGGAATTCTGAAGCTTAGACAAGGGACTAAATTGTGGAGAATCAAGCCCACTTCTTCAAATCTGTGCAAATTTGTGAATTCCTTTAACTACACCTCAGCAACAGATTTCATTTCACTGAATTATTTTATAAGAATAGCTATCAGCATGCTTGAAGAAAAGGAATAGCAGAAGAACTAGAAGATATGAAGCACATTCTCTCTCCACAGTACTAAAAGGCAGGAGGTAAAAAGTCTACCATGTTCTCTCTTCATCATTTGCAAGGACAAAGATGACTTTGGTCTCCCAGGCTGTAGGAAGATCTTGGAGGACACATCAAATGGTGCGTTTTCCATGAGTTCTATTTTTTTCCTCCTTTACCCCAACGACAACCAATCATGTGAAAGAGTCCTGGCTTCCCTGCAATCTTGGGGCTCTTCTCAAGCCGGTAACATGGACAGGCCTGAACAGTACTTGGGCAGCAGCAGCAGCAATGTGTGGGAGATGGGAGCATACCTTATACTAAATGTTGCCAACATAGCTACAAAGTGCAAGATGAAACCAGCACACAGCTGTACCTTTTGGAGGAGTTCTCAGTAAAAAGAGATATTTTAGAGGCCTGGCAGAGGCAAGTGGAAAATTAAAGTTAGAATACTGACTAGCTCCAGAAATGTTCGAGCCAAATCTTTCATTATGGATGGAAGCAGTATAAAAGTGGGCAGAAACCACCATGAGCTTCTTAAACTGTAAAAGGATATAACATGAAAAGAGGTTCACATACAAAGTAGGAACAAATATCTGTCAGATGTTACTTTACATAATAACTGTAGCTAAGTTCAAATTCTACTGCCATCAAAACCGATTGGATACTTTGCTACACCTCCCTTAAAATGCTTTTGAGGAATACAAGACTCTCAGGGTTCAGTGAGCCTAAGAAATTCAAGTTAGTGTTAGAATAGAAACTATGATGCAAAAATACATGCTGCACCTTTTACAATAACACCTTATAGTATCAAATGTCACCCAACACATCCGGGACCCCCACTGCAATCTTCGTCCTCATGGGGTGGGAGGAACTGCTCAAATACCTTCGGTATAGTGAATAAAGTTAACAACAATGCAAGAACTTGATTTTAAAATGTCAGTGGGAAACTTTTTTAACTTAATCTGAACACCTGTTTTATACCTAATTATCTGGAAAATTTCAAAGAAAAAGTCATTTCATTCAGGCAGAAACCTGTATTATATTTGAAGAGCTTAAAACCGGACTGGCTCAAGTTCAGAGCATTGGAAACTTTTTGCAGATTCATCCAAAATAAAAAGACATGATTTCATTGAAGAAGTCATGACTAAAATAAGCATCAGTTTATTTCACCCCTCCCTCCACCATATATTGATTTTCATTTTAAAATGCTTGTAAACTTTGGGTAGTCTTTAGTTTTGCATTTTTTAATAGAGAATAAGACATTACTCTGCAGAGTAAATATATATATATATATATATATATATATATATATATATATATATATATATATATATATATATATATTTTTTTTTTTTTAACTGATATGGAGCAAGAAAGAAATGCACAGCATGAAGGACTTCTTTTCTCTCCCTTCTCAAAGTGAGGGGAAAAAAAGAAGCCAAAAGAAGCAAAAGTGTATGTCAGACTTACAGTGAGAATTTATGCATTTAATTAGCAGCATGGGAATTCTGACCTGAAGAGATTAAACATTTAGAAAACTAGAACCTTTCGTATCTTTTTGGATACTCAAATACTCTGACACCTTTAACTGTTTGAACTGTTTGACACCAGCTTTTCAGCCACATAGATTAAAAAAAAAATCGGATTTCTGTTCCAAATTTAACATTACACTCAGGAGACAGACTGCTATAGGAAATAAGGACTGAAATAGCAGGTAGAATTCCTTTTATAAAATGAGACATTCCAATTTTGCTTCTGATGTCACTAACCAAGACAGTGAAACAGTTAAAATATAGCTGAAATAATACCACATTAAGCTTAGGCAGGCTGGCTAATTATGATCCCATCACCTAAAGCAGAATCTGACTTTAGCATTGCAAAGCACTATGAATAGCAAAGACCCTGTGACGGATATTTAATAAGAAAGATACACACACACACACACACACACACACACACACACACACACACACACCCACCCATGTGGGAATATATGAATTTTTATGGGGAAGAAAATGCATATAATACAATTTTAGAGCCTGGAGTGTTACAAGTAGAACTAAGTTTTTCTGCTTACTGAGCTAGAACAACAGTACAACAAAGCTTAACCCTGTGGGTGTCAAAAAGAAATGGATTTTCCTTCAAAGTCTTCCTAATTTAAATCTATAAACACAAGGAAGCTGGTCTAAACTGACAGGAAGTTGGGAACCACTTGTACTGAGAGAGCTGAGTGCAAACCGGCCTATTTTCATAGGCTGTGGTAATATTTTCTGGTTAGAATTCATTGTCACTAAATTTGATGACCAAAAAAATCCTCCCTACTGGTCCGAGAAAAGTTTGGGTATTTCCTATAAAATATTCATTTTCTTATCTTGCCAGACTATTTTACAATACTGGTAGGTAATTTTTTTTAAAACTAAGAAAAAAGTTACATAAATGGTTACATGTATAATTCAGAAATATAGATCTATATTTCTTACAATACCTGGAGCTTCTGGGTTTTCTTCAAGGGCAGTCTTATAAAGAAATACACTCCTCCCCAGTTATATTGCATTTTAACTGAGAAGAAAGTTACCACATATCATTTCAGAAATGCTAATGGCATAACTGGTTTGAAAGACACCCACGAGAATTGCTGCTAACTAGGGGAGGGGTAAAGATGAAGAAAAAAAGAAGCTATTAAGAGAAACTGGGAATGAGAGGGAAAAAAATTTATTCAGGCTAGAAGAGAGTAGACTGAAAGACTGATTAATAAGTAAAAAGACTCAGCAATAAGGCTGAATAATAATAATAATAATAATTAATAATAGTGAGACTCTGCAGAAGAGAAGGGCAAATTAGTGTAAAAAAAGGTTGGGAAGGCACAGAGCAGAATTCATTCAGGGAGGCAGTAAGGGCCCAGGGATAGGGGCTACAGGTTAAGAGAGCCCTACTGGAATCCAGAGGACAGAATGACCAACCTCAAGTGTTATACCTGTTGCCTGGCAAGGAAAGACAATATGTATCTAAGTTTATAGTTAAAAGAGAGACCATCCACTTCAAAGTGAAAGAAAGGCCCATTATAAAAGTCTCTTAGTCAAGTTAAATGGTAATCAACAAATAATGTGTTAACTTACTACCTATAATTAATTACCTATGAGTATACCATTTGTATCCTGAAAACCGTTTATACTTTATGTGTAGGGGATCTCAATCTAGAGTTTATAAACTTTTAAAATGTTTTTCCAACTTTATTTCAATATAATTGGTTTCCTTTGTGATTGTATATATTTTATTTATTTAAAAATATTATTCTGAGAAGGGGTCCATAGGATTCACCAGACTGCCAAAAGTGATCAGGAAACAGGAGAAAAAAAAAAGGTTAAGAATCCCTACTTTAGTGGTTGAATACACATAGTTTACACATAACAAATAATAGCAAATGGGTGCCATGGAGAAATAAAGGCAAAGGACAATAGGCTAGGTCAATGTTTACAGAGGAGAAAGCCCTGATCCATTCCATGGTAGCGGCAAAAGCTATCAATAGCAAAGGTGGAGGCATCTTCAATGGACACGTCACAAACCTTAAGTAGTATGTGTATATAATATTATACATACATGTATAATAAAATACATAGTAGTAAATATATATAAAGTAGTGGCATATTATTATAAATATGTATTTATGTATATAAATATAGGAAGTAGTAATATGGATATTATATATATATATTTATTTTTTTACTACACACATACACACAACCCATGCAACAGATTATCTTTGAGGCTACCAAGACACGGAAAGAAAGTGGCAGGTGCCACTATTTAAAGAGATTACAATTTCTAAGGAAAACATTTTCTTAATCTATGGTATCTACAGGCCACAATATCATAAATTTAGAGTTGGAACAGATGTCTGAGGCCATCTAGTCCAAATGACTTCATTTGAGAAAACAGAGGCTCAAAGGTTAATCAATTTGCCTAAGGTCACCTTAGTAAATGACAGCAAACCCAGTGTTTTTCCCACTGTACCCTATGTTGCCAGTGGCAAAAATCCTCCCGTCTATGCAATGTAAGGTAATTCCTGTTCCATTCTGTGGCAGTTTTTTTTCTTTTTAAATCAAGATTGAAGCTAGGCCAGGACCATGGGCCAGGCTAAATATTTTCAGGATAACATTTATTAAACATTTTCTCATAAGGCTAAACTAAGTACATTCTTCCCAAAGGATGCCATAGTTTTTATTCAGCTAAATATAGCTGGCCAACTTATCACTTTCAGTGGTGCAAGAGAACTACTCTGTTTAATCAAGTTGGAACGGGATATTAAATAGTTTTCAAAAATCTAACATAAGACATATTTAACTGTACCTCAAATAGATTCTCAGGCTTTAGTGTGTTAATGAAGGAGTCTGAGATAATAATGACATACAGGAATTGGGGCTGCCCCTCCCTATCAGGTTAGACTCATAAAATGGACTTCCGAGGGTCATCTAATATAATTCATATCCAAAGCATGATGTTTTTCCACAACATCCCCACTTGATAATTATGTGGTATAATATGAAATGAAGGAAAATGAAAGGATACTTGGAAATCCTATTAAAGCACACCGACTGTCAAATAGAAAGGGGGGAAGGTGAATGGAAACTTTCATATTTATTGTGATTTTTTTCATGAAAAGGAAACTGAAGTATCACTGATCTCTTTAGCATGTTAGCCATGTAAAGGAAAAAAACAAATGTTGCTGGAGTAATTTTAAGACAAATGTAACGCTATGGGTACAAATGGCCATCAATATGTGCAGTTCAATGATATGGGAACTAGTCAAAAAAACTAAAATGGAACCAAATTTTAGTGGCTTCACATTCACATTTCACAGTGTAAGATGATCAACAGTGAAATCTACAAGGGGATATTAATCTTTTCAAACTCAATATTAACTCACGAAATTACCTTTGTTGGTAGTGTGTTTTTTTTTAAAGAAAAAAAAGTAATAGTTACCAATCATTCATTTACCCTTAATGTGTTTAGAACAAATCATTAAATAGCTAAAAGGGCCCTGGGGCATCTGGGTATCAAATAACATTGGTTTATGAAGAGTAATTAATGTCAGGCAAACGTAAATACTGTCTGTGATACAGTGGTTAACCTTATAGATGGAGGGAAGAAATAGAAACAATATAAATTGGCTTCAGGAAAGCCTTTGAACATAACCCAAGTAACAATCTCATCAATGAATCTGTAAAAACATGGCAGAGGCCATATTACTATTATGAAGATGAACTGTTGGCTGGAAAATCACAGTGGAAATTATTATATCAATATCAACTGGAATTAGAAAGCAGAATTGGTGCCAGGGGGAGGGGAGGGGGTGACAGCGGAAGAAGGGAGTATTAAAGCTTGGCCCTGATCCACATCTACTCATTATTTGTGATTAACATATACTTTTTTACAAAAGAAACATGCCACTTAGATTGGTGAAAGGCATCAAGCTGGAAGCCCTGGGAAGCATGTGTGAAGTAGACAAATGGTCAAAAGTAAACAGTTATAGAAATGATAGGAAAATTCTGGTTTTATGAAGAGTATCACCTGTGACAATATAAAGGAAGAAATAGCATCTCAGATTGATGGAAGTCCAACAGATGAAAGCAATAATTTATTATGGCAGGATATTATTTTCTACATTATTATTTAAAGAGTCTTCACTTTCTCAACAAGTATGACAACTTATGTTCTCCTTTTTCAATGCCCCATTCCTATGCTCAGTTAAAAGGGAAGCTATAGTGTCTGAATGAAGGAAGAGAGTTTTGTACATTTTGTTCTATCAGATTAGGCCTCAGTAACTTTATGAATTATGGCCTGTCAACCACTTCTTTTCATCTGCTAAAGAATATGCTTCTTAGAAATAGCAGCTATAAATAAAACAACAGATGTTTTTTTGTTGGCTCCAATCAGAGCTTGGGTGATTTTTTAAAAGTGTCTTGAAGTTAAGAGAGTCATTGTAGAGCCTATGCTAGGCTACCCCCTATTGGTAACTTTGCTGCAATCTTCTGAAGATCTGGTTAAAGAAACTACTCTATCGATCCAATAGTGCTGACAGAAAAATCTGACTGTATCTGTTACCTCTACTATAACCAAAAATAATTTTATTAATAAGTTTAATAATTATTAATTAACAAGTTTATTAATAAGTTTATTTTAAAAGGGAAGCATATCTGGTAGAGAAAGTGGGGGGTGGGGAGGGAATATTGGACTAGATTCCCAAGCTCTTTCATCAACCAGACAGGTTACCCTGGTTTTATAAGTCACTTAAATTCTGTGGGTACTTCTGTTTGTAGCAGTTTATCATTCAAGTCCTTTCCGTAGCTAATATTCTACAATTTTCAGATGGAGTCCTTGCCATGCAAGGTTACTATCATGAAAACCTCCTTACAAGGCTGATGTTAAATTACCAAATCAGTTTTACTTATCAATTTGGATGTAGCTGCACAGTCAATAAATATCAACATATAAATACAAAAAACATTCAGAAGTGTGGAGTACACACACACACACACACACACACAGACAGAGAGAGAGAGAGAGAGAGAGAGAGAGAGAGAGAGAGAGAGAGGCATAGTTGTAAGTAAATTGCTACTCTAAGTACCAGGGGACAAAAAGGAGAAAATTAAATAGAAAGGATTCATGTTAATGGAGGGATACTAAAACTCAAGTCTAATTTGCTAATGGCTAAGTAAAAACAATTTATGAGGATTTCTTCAAGCTGCTTTATACCACAGTGAAGAAGAGAATTTCAAATAACCAAAAATGACCCCAAGATGTCTTTATCTGGATCAGATAATAAATATAATTTTTTTAATTGCCTCAAATATCAAGACAGGCACAGACTGGAGAACTATTTGGTTTTTAACAAAAAACTGGTAATAAAGGAGTCTATCTCCTGAAGCAAAGGAATTAAGAGCAATACTCAAGCCATGTTAAACTGACCAGTCTCACAGAGTCATTCTCTCTGCTGCCTTTCTCCCGAGTTTTGGAGACACCTCTGAAAGTTTCTTTTGCCTACTGCATGATTTGTGAACAAAGAACTTGAGAATGAGAATACAGCAGTGCAGAGGACTATCAGTAAAGCAGAAGGGTACACCCCCACTAGTGTTCCTTCCTAGCTCATTGTGTTGATAAGGCATTTTACTGAAGCTTCATGCTCTTCCGAACTTCCCACGGACCAAAGCAAATGACACTATCTAAAGTAGGTAAAGCCGAGCGTTCAGGGAACACTTCTGTGTTCCAAAGGCTCAGGTCTCTCTGAAACTCCTAATGTCAAGAGAAGATTAATCTGGTTATTTAAATAGCTATCAATTTTTACGCCTTAGGTACTGTATATCTGGGGAAATTAACCTCCAAAGCACAGATGTTTATAAATATTGTCCTACACAAGGAAAAGAATGCTCCTGACCCACCACTGACCAAAAGTGATGCCTTTTGGTTTCCCAGGCATGGGATAATGCAAATATCATTGACTTTGAAACCAGTGGTGTAAGGTTCAAATCCTCTCTCTACTACTTACTGTATGTATGACCTCGGGAAAGTTCTCTCATCTCTTTGCAACTCAAGTCTTCTGTAAAATGAAGGGGCTATGTGACTTTTAAGATCCCTCTAAATCTACTATCCTATGATGCTGTACTAGTGATGGCTTCTATTGCTCCATCTACACTTTCCCCCTTCCTCCTCATCTCTCCCAGATCTGTAGCATGTGTTTGCAAGATGGTTAAATGTATAATCACAGAACTGAGCAAAACTAACTAACCTAGCCATCAAACTCCAATGATTCCATTAGCTTTGTGCTCTAATGAACCAGTGAGCCTACAGACAGTTCAAGTACTTACTTTTAAATGTTTTTAACAGATGCTCTCCTTTATCCACATGACATTCCTTTAAGGCAGAATCTCCCAAAAGAATCTGGCCACAGAATATTTTGAGGCTTGAAATATATTGACAAAAAAAAAATGCTGGTCTAGAGATATTAAGGACATGAAAATTTACTTGGAATAAAGGTGGCTAGGGAAATCTTGGCACAAAACAGAGAAAATTAAACCCATTCTAATACCCCCAAACTAGGAACACACGGATATATGATACATATTTCTCATTCAATATTTCAGAGAGATAAATCTCTCAGTGAAATTATCTCCCAGAACGTTTAATTCACATGCCCTAGAATTTCTCAGAACATGATTTGGTAAAGCCTGTCTAATATGGTGTAATAACGCAGTGTAATATAGTGAAAAGAGCATGAGATTTGGAGTCAGGGATTCAGGTTCAAATCTTGTATCTAACATTACCTATATGATGAAGCAAATCACAAACTAGAGCTTGGCCTAAGAAGGCAGCCAACAGGGAATGGGAGCACAGGTGGGGAGAGGGGAAGATGTCCTTACCACAGCATTCCTTTGATTCTCATGCTGTTTCCTCACTTACATCCAGGACACCATTCCTGAAGGTCCTGTTCCTCTTATGGGGCCTGCCTTCTCCAGTTACAGTGCCCCTAATGCCTAGTGGCTTCTACCTCTCTCCTCCTCTCTGCTTCTTCATAGGAGTCAGGGATGATTGGCCATTTCTATTTGATGAACTCTATTTGACCAGGATGGACTATCTCTGCCAATCCCTCCCCTGAATTTGCTCTAGGTACCAGAATTCTAAGTTGCAGCCTTGATTTAACTTCTCCGAGCCTCAGGGGTTTCGTGTATAAAAAGGTGAGGAGGCTAACAATTACAAATGACATCCTCAACAGGGTTGTCTTAAGGAAAGCAATTTGTGAAACTCTAAAGTTCTTGAGTTAAGACTCATTTGTATTATTATGTTTAAGGTAAGGAAGAGGCTCAACCTAATAAGAAATTAGGGGATAAGAAAAGGTTGAGGCATAGGAGACCCACAAGGCTTCCTCAAAATCAGACAGCTCTCATTGAGAAGCTGAGGGTATGTGGCACTAACCCAGGCATAATGCCCTGCCAAGGGTCATATACACTGTAGCCAGAAGTAGTAAAGACCTATCTGGTCAAATATCACTTCTGCTAAGTACAGGGCTTAAATATACCCCACTCCCACACTTCATGTGGATGATTGAAACCCAGTAATAATCTAATAAAGCTAAATTTAACCCATACATTCAGCCTTCTCACCAGTCATATTTTTTGGTCAACTTGATGCCCAAAATTGTTCTTACTCTTAGGCATGTTTAATTACTACTCAGGGGAAAATAATATTATTTCCAAGGCAAAATTATTTTAGGTTTTCCTTTCTATAAAACAGAAAAATTATATGGAAAGGAGAGAAATCAATTAAGTATTTATAGTATGTCTGCTACCTAAGAGGTACACTGTTCTGTTCTAGGGCTGGGATGGGGTCCTTTTCATGGATAATCTGGCCGTCTATTTGAGGAGACAAGACAGAGGCATATAAAAAGATAACTAACCATACAAGGCAGCAAAATGACAACTGTCAGAAGAGTGATGCGGACAGTCAGTGCTATCAGAGTTCAAAGGTGGAACAGACCACTTGGTGGGGAGGAGGGCAAGGCGCCTTCACAGAACAGTCAAGGTGACAGCTGGCTAGCCCTCTGGGTTCCAAGCAATACAGAAAGGTGTTCTATATACATAAGAAGAATTAAGAAACTAAAGTTCTCCTTAATCCTCACTATCTATGTTGCAAGCAATTAAGGAAATAACCTAGCCCCAGATTGCCAAAGCATTTAGTCCAAAGCAAAAATGGTACCTGGGGGCAGAGTAAATTTACTATTTAATATGAAACTTGCTACCAATGAGCAAATTTAGCACTGGGCAGAACTAAACCAAGCAATATTTTAGGACAACAGCCAATTCTATACATTTGCTCCTGCCAAATATACTGTGAGAATATTAATAATGTTTTCGTAAGCAACAGCAATGACGATCTGCTATGGACTCCTGTTAGGTGGATTTTAAACTTATCTCTGTACCTCATGTTCTCGCTGCCTGGTGATGGAAGAGGACAGAGCCTTGAATTTACAAGTGAAAGGCTCCCAAAGCTAAGTTATCAAGTAAGAAAAATTAGTGTCTGCCTAGGTTTATTTTAATAAAGTGTGATTCAATAATTTCCCTTATGAAATTAGTTACCATTAACACAAACAGACATTGGTTGTAGGATAGATGAGGAAAAGGAGCCTTTGTGTACACTATTATCGGAATTGGGACATTTAACTAGAGAATGGTCTGCTTCCTACACTGAGTCAAATGACTCAGACGGACTCTGCAGAATTCTCTCAAATCCAGAACTGAGGTAGCTTGCTTGCAGGCCATGCCTCTTAATTAATACTTGTTTCTTTAATAAAATTGGGAACGATTCCACAGCTTCCTGTACTACAATAGCAAGTGCTGTGTGGGTTACACACAGATGCAAAAAAAAAAACAAACAGCAAGATGATGCTTGGGGATCAATTTAAATCACACCCTCCTGCCTTCCCTTCTTGGATGCTATACCATGTAGAGAGCACTGCCTAAAGTAAAATAAATAAGTGAAACCCCCCAAAACAAACAAAACAAAAAATTATATTTACTGTCTTCTTTAACACAATGATCTGGAAGACTTAACTGAACTGAGGCTTCTCAATTTAAAGTATAGTTTCGTCTTCAAAGTTCAGAGTCTACTGTTTCCTCAAAAGGAAAAAAAAATGTCTTTGGTGGCAGCATATAAAACTGAAAGTGAGAGCTGCTTCCCCACTGAGGCTTTTTCTAAGGTTCTAAAGTTCCAGCTAAAACGTGCATGTTGGGACCCAAAGTTATTGCTCTTACTGTGAATTTCACGGGCATGTGAAATAAAAAAGAAATGAAAATATAAACACAGGCTCGTAAGTCTAGGGTTACAAGGAGTCTCAGAGAATATCTAGTCCAACTCCCTCATTTTACAGATGAGGAAACAGAGGCCCAAGGAATGATGTCATTATCCCAAGGTCACAAAGGTATGATTGTCAGCCCCTGGGATTTGAACCCAGTTCCTCTGACTCAGGAACCAGTATTCTTTTGACTGTATCCCACTGCCTCCTTGAGGAATCTATTCAGATGAACAGACTTATTGCGTACCTACAAATCTATGCTTGCCTCAGTTTTCTCAACTGTAAAACAGGGATAATAATAGCACCTACCCCACAGGGTTGTAGTGAGAATCAAATGAGATAATATTTGTAAAAGTGCTTAGCACAGTGTCTAGTACATCATAGTCTCTATAAACTGATTATTCCTAACCCCTTCCTTTCACCAGCTCAGGACTCCCTAGCATGATTAACCTACCAACCTCAGAGTCCCTGGTTGAAGGAATTACAGAAGTGTGTCATTAGGCCTAGCCCAGAAACAAGAAAATCTAAGCAAAGCTATGGCCACCATTGTGTACCTACTATGGACAAGACACTCTACTAGATTTTCTGGGGGTATCCTTGGCAACAAGCAGTATGCTGGGGCCTGGAAATGCTAAAGTAGTATCTCCTAACAGGCACTGGAAAATTGTGGTGAGTTGACAAATAAAGAATGCTATGACTGTGATTTGTCAGAACCTGCGCTAGGCTGTGAAGTAAGCAAAATGTGTAGTACAGTTATCCCTTACACATCACAACAGCTACCATGGCGCCTGCCCTGTGCACCATCCCCTCCCCCCAATCTGAAAAATCCTCATAAAATCTTTTAGCCACTTCTTTGTACCAGAGAACAAGTCTGAATTATTGTAGTATTAAAAGATAAAATATGTGGATATTCTACATACTATCCATACATTTTATGTATTTCTGAGTTTCTAACTTTTTCTGTGTCATCTGCTGGCCTTTGCATGTGGTCTACAGCTTGGCAAAACTCCCCAAAAATTCCTATTTAATTTCTTATGTATCAAAACCATGATAGGGAAAGTCATCATAGTGGAAGAAATAACTGTACTTTATTCTCCCCCTTTCCCTCTAGCAAAGTATACCCCCCACCTACCCATAAAAGGAGAAAAATAAATCAGGTATCCTGCAGAAGAAAATTTTGAAATAAGTTTCTCTTGCCAACCTCCTTTATGATTTTACTTATCCGTTCTCCCCCTGACCCCTCAAAGGCCCTTTAGAAATCACAAAGCAGCCAAAAGGTCTATTCTACTTGTCCCCAAATAAAACCTACTCCAAATAAAAGGTCTGGCACACAGATGAACCAAATAGGAACAACTGAATGGACTGGTATAGTAGGGAAAAAAAACAGACAAAGTTGGAAGACCTGGAATCAGAGCTGTGGCAGAACTTACTGGCTGTGTTATGATGACCCACATCTATTTGGGATCACTTCAGTTTCTATAAAATGGTGTTATTTCTACTTCATTCCTCAGAGGGTAAAGGGGATATGGGAAGATATAGAGTTGGATCACTGGAAAGAAATCACTTTTGCAAACCTTAAAGCACCCTGATAAAGGAAATGAGAATATCTCTCCCAAAGAAAAGAAGATTTAGAGGAGACACAATGGCTGTCTTCAAGTTATCTTCAAGGACAGTCATATGGAGAAAGGATTAGCCTTGTTCCATCTGTTCCCTGAGGACAGAAACAGAAGCAATAGGGTGGATAAAGGAAGGAAGGCAATTTAGAGTAATGTCAAGAAAAGCAACCCCAAAATTCGAGCTGTCCAAAGCTAGAATGGCTTTCTTTAGAAGTGGTGGATTCCTCCTCCTTAAGAGACTACAAACAGAAGACAGATAACCACTTATAGGATGTGTTCTAGTGGGGATTCCTTTAGGGTGCGGATTAGGTGGTTGCTAAGGGCCCTTCCATCTCTGAATAAGTTATTAGTAGTGATGATAATTTAACAAATATTTATTAAGTGCCTGCTATTATCAGGGCAATCTATTAAGCACTGGAAATGCAAAGAAACAGCCTAATAATCTGCTTTTAAAGAGCTGGGGTGCCTTTCTCAAAGGAGGTAGGCATCAGGAGTGAGTGGTTGAATGCAAACCCCCTGGAAACAATTGTTACATGATCCAAGACCCCCCCCAGCCGGCGTTCATTTTGCCTGCCAGGAGTGGAACACCCCCACTTATTCTGCAGCAAGCTTCCTTTTGGTACCAGCACTCCCTCAGATGGCAGAGCTGCTCCCCACTGAAAGGATCCTAAGTACCAGCGGCTGGAAATGGCAGAGGGTCCCACTGAGCACAGATAAAAATGGCTAGCATTTATTTAATGCTTTAAGGTGTGCTAGACATTTGACAAATATTTTCTCATTTGATCCTCTCACAACAACATGAGGAAAGCATTGTGTTTTTTTTAAAGTATTTTTGTTTGTTTGTTTTGTAAGGCAATTGGGGTTAAATGACATGCCCAGGGTCACACAGCTAGTAAGTGTCGAGTGTTTGGTCTGAGATCACATTTGAACTCAGGTCCTCCTGATTTCAGGGCTGGTGTTCTATCCACTGCACCACTTAGTTGCCCTGAAAGCATTGTTTTTGTTATGACCTTAATAACAACTTTAATGAAGCAAACAAACAAAAAAGCCAAAGAAATTGTGGGTCTCCACCAAAAGGGCAGGTGGTGCAGGTATTTTCTCCCTTCCCTGCTCCACTAAGACAACACTACCCCCACACCATTGGCCTTGCTTAGAAACATACAAAAATTACTCTGTTCTAGATGTATACAACCAAATCATGAAATTGCTAATCTGCTGACATTTGAATTTTGGCATTTGGATTTTTCATACCTAAGAGGAGAATGTGACTACAATTACCCGGCCAAACCACCTGCACCGTAAAGCACCCTGATTTACATCCCAGCTGAGACTCATAAGGAATGCCTACTGTTCCTTCTACACATCTCCATCTTGAATGAACACACACACACACACACACACACACACACACACCCAACTTGTATGATAGGGGTGGGGCTGAGGGGAATCCAGTTAACCATGCAAGGCAACAATCAAAAAGCCTAAGTTAATAAGTTTGGATAGCTATTTTCATCTTCTTGTCGTTGAGTCGGTTCAGTCACATCTGACTGTGACCCCATTTGAGGTTTTCTTGGCAGATACTGGAGTGGTTTGCCATTTCCTTCTGCAGCTTATTTCCCAGATGAGGAAACTGAGGCAAACAGAGTGAAGTGACTTGTCTGGGGTCACAAAGCTAGTTAAATGAATTTGAACTTAGGAAGAGGAGTCTTTCCGACTTCAGGCTAGGCGCTCTATCCATTGCACCACCTAGCTGCCCTGCTATTTTAATTAAGGGACAATAAAGTTGACAGGGAACAGCAGGTCCTTTGAATTGTGTAAATGCTATTTTGCATAAACCACGACTTACTTTTAAAGGTCCTATTGTACTCCCCATACACACATCCAGGGTCTAAGGGCATGGAGCCCCATGCATCAGAGAGAACAAAACCACAACACAAAGACACAGAGTTAGAAAGCCTACAAAACCCACATTTTGGTGGTTTTGAAGATGTTATCAATATTTTGGGGTGAAAATTCTTACTGCCACAAACGGCCCAAACAACTGCTCCTGGCTGGGATTTCAAAACCTATCAACTTTTTCAAATTCCCAAAAGAAATTAGATGACTCTGACATTAGCAACCAAAGTGATCAAAGGCAAGAGAAACCCAGGACTGCAAAACGACTTTATTTACTGGCACTGGAGTGGGTGTGTTTGGAAAGCAGCATGCATAGTACAGGGCGCTAGGTGGCACCATGGTGCACGGATCAGCAAGCCTGGAGTCAGGTCAACTCATCTTCTGAAGTTCAAATCTGGCCTCAGACACTTACTAGCTCTGTGACCCTGTGCAAGTCACTCACTCAACCCTGTTTGCCTCAATTTCCTCATCTGTCAAATGAGCTAAAAAAGGAAAGGGCTAATCACTCCAGTATCTTTGTCAAAAAAGTCTCAAATGGGGTCACAAAGAGTTGGACATGACTGAAATGACCAAATTATAGTAAAAGAGAAAAGAATTAGGAGTCAAATAGACCTGTATTTGCAGTGTACCTCAGATGTGTCCTAGTTGTGTTTTCCTGGGCAAATGATTTAACCTCACTCATTCTCATTTTCCAATCATCTGCATAATCCAGCACTCCATTCAGTCTGCCATATTGTCTCTCAAACATGACTGAACATCCAAGTGGAGTGACTGGTCATAGTGTAATACTGAGTTTCCATTGCCATTGATTACTTCTGTTGCTTAATGTATATATTTAGAATTGTCCTAACACTTTTAGGGAAATTTTTTTTTCTATGTAAGTTAGTGCTTGCTGAAATTCCCAAGTAGGTGCAGTAGTTTGGGGCTTCTTTCAGTAAGAAATTTCATAACATTTACAAAGCTACAAAAATGTGGGATAACACACCTGTGGTGCTTACCTTAGAGGGCTGTTGGGAGGATCAAGCAAAAAGTAGGTCAACTTGAAAACCAACAAAAATACTTTTAATTTTTTACTTAATTTGGTCAAGAAGTAAAAAGCCTTGAACCCAAGATATTCATTACTGACTCCTCTTTTCAGTGGTAACTGCTGTCTCTCATGTATCTATGATGGAAAGGTTTATCTGCTCAATTCTTTCAAGAGAATTAAGTTAATCATTAAGCCTGTTTCAAATCAACAATTAAAGTAATCCTCTTGAATTAACTACAGAAACTGAATATTGCTTTATTTCATAATCTGAATCCTGAAATTTCATAAACTTCTAACCTAAGTCGTTTCTGGATCATTTTACAACTGAAGATTCTCTTTTACATCTGTTTGTCAGTACATGATATGACTTCCCTAGGTGCCCAGTTTTTAAACGGCCTTCTTTCCAGGAGTGGTTTAAACTAGGACCCAACTAATGTCAAGTAGGGACAAAGGCAAGACTAAAGCTTGGGAGTAATCCAATGGAAAATTTAGGAATAAAATTCTGGATCCTCAGGAAAGCTTGATTTAATTTAAGATACTGTTTAGTTTACCTCTTAGGACAAAAAAAAAAATAGAAAGACTATTTTAGGTAATCTACTGCCCTGAAATATTCCTTCAGGGCAGAAGTGGACCTTGTCTTTGCATCTTCTCCAGCACCCACCACCATACATTGCACATAGTAGGCACTTAATAAGATTTTGCTTAAAGAATACACAGGTTAAAGGACCAAAAATAAACATGGTTAAATGGTGCAGAATTTGAATCAGTTATACGATCTGTTTAAATCCAAATATAGACATTTTAAAAGTTAGCAATAAAAATTAAGTAACTCAAAGTTTACCATAGGATCACTGAATACGAAAACTGGAAGGGACCTTGGCAGCCATCTTATTTTCCAGGGTACCCTCTGCCGATTCTCCCTCCAAAACACACTTGTAAACACTCTAAAATGCGCAACTGGATTTTTGTTGTTAGGTCACTTCAGCTGTGTCCACCTCTTCCTGATGCCATTTGGGGTTTTCCTGGTAAAGATACTGGAGTGGTTTGCCATTTCCTGTTCCAACTCATTTTACAAATGAGGAAACTGAGGCAAACAGTTAAGTGATTTGCCTAGGGTCACACAGCTAATACGTGTCTAAGGTCAGATTTGAACTCAGGAAGATGAGTCTGATTCCAAGCCATGTTCTATCCACTGCGACACTTAGCTGCCCTTACAACTAGGATAGTGGGACAGAAAAGATGTTACAGGTTCCAACAGAGTCATAAACTGAGAGTTCACTTACATAAATTTATAAAACTCAGCACACAAAAACTCATATTTATATCACATACTTATGATAATATGGTAGTTATTGCTAAAAATTACTGAACATTCTAGTAAATCT
Source organism: Phascolarctos cinereus (assembly GCF_003287225.1). Taxonomy (NCBI): domain Eukaryota; kingdom Metazoa; phylum Chordata; class Mammalia; order Diprotodontia; family Phascolarctidae; genus Phascolarctos; species Phascolarctos cinereus. The sequence goes on from NW_027555847.1 coordinate 323,863,059, forward strand.
GACCAAATCATAGCATCTCTGGGCTTTCATCTCCTCATCTGTAAAATAATTAAGTTGGACTAGGTAACCTCTGAGTTCCCTTCCAGCTCTAGGGCAAAGATTCTATAAACACGAAACAAAGCAAGGATCCCTGGAATAATTATTTAATTGGGCTTCCTTAGAATAGACATAGGCAGTTCTTATTGTCAATTATTTCCAGTGATTCTTCTGTTGAGATGAACTTTCCACTTGCTTAGCCAATTGCTGGGAGAATATTACGAATATACCAAAGTATGTATATGAAGTATGCATTTCACTTACCATAAAGAAAGCTAATAAGGCAAATGCATACAGCTGGACTTGACTTTTTATTATATGGTACCAATCCCCAAGATCACTACAGAAATTTGCAAACATGTCTATAAGTAACAGCTGTTTGTCATTGATAGCTGAGGTGCATCTTGCATAACTTTCTAAACTATCATTTAATCAGAAATGTAATTCTGAAAATTTTTTTTGAGGCACACAATAACTTTTTTTTTATATACTTGTTAGTAATTTTCCCAACTACATGTAAAGACAATTTTCAACACTGATTTTTTTAAAACTTTGAGTTCCAAATTCAACTCTGAAACTTTTTAAAAGAACTAGATTGTGTCAAATAAATAACCCTGTAATAAATATAAGAATAGCTTTTAAAAGTGTAATATTTCAAACTGCATGTGCTCCTGAGGATAGAGGAAATGTTCTTTTCTTTACCAAAAAAAAAAAAACCAAGTTCTAACAGACCACAAATTTCTTCCCAAGAATATTTGTTTTCTATTTCTCGGACTCTAGTTACTGCCACAAGGCTGGATAATTCCATTTGTTAGTTGGCTTCGACTCTTAAACCAGTGGAGAACCCCAGGGGAGAGATTAATCCATTTTTGAAGTCAAAATCATGGAACATACTGGGAAACTGATATCTCATACCTCAAGGACTAACTCAAGTATTTTAGTGAAGACTTTTTCAAAATAGTGGTAATACAGAAATAATGCCAGGTATTTCTTCTTAGGTGAGAGTAAAAGGAATAGTTTTAGAAAGACTGACTCTAGAAACCTAATTTTGGAAAGAGTATTTAAAGAAGGAATTTAAATAAACTCGTAATTTGAAGTGTACTACTTTTAAACAGTAAGTAACAGCTGAAAGAAAGCAAGAATATTTTCCAGTCAGCCCATGATCATTTCTGCTATACTAATGGGACATGTAAGAACTGGGATCAAGATGATAATGTTTCAGCTGTAAACTGTTCTATCACTTGCTGGAAGGAGAAAGCAAGAGATTTTCTGGTAAGCAGGACAGGAGCCAAGTGAAAATGCTGACCTTTACCTATGGATGGAAAAAAAAAAGTTTTGCTAATCCCAAATTAAGAGTATTCTACTCTGCTCTTCACCTTAATGAATTCCTGAAAAGGTCAGAAAGCCATTGAGCAGAAACGGATTGTTTTCCCTATAAAGTATGTAGCTACTGTATGGCCTGCAGTTAATTCAGACAACCTTTAGGTGGCAATCTTGTGTAAGGAAAATGAAAGGATGGTTCTCCAAGACAGCCTACTTAGAAAACCCTGCTACAAGTGACCAACAGAGCTGAGATCAAACCTGGAAAATGAATAATGGCAAAAATAAGCAGAAAAGTAACAAAAGTAGAATTTAAATTTTAAAATTTCAGGTACCACAAGATGAACTGAACAAATCTGCAATAAAAAGCAGGACTGGAATTGCCCAAGTAAAGATTACAAGGGGCATGTTTAATAACTTTCGTTATTAAGCACTTTAGAAATATTCACGTATATAAATGGTGTATGAGTTATACAATGTTCTTAGTGAACTGTTAATAGGGGTCCTCCAATGATAATTACTGTACTTAATAATGTTAGCTTAGTTTCAGTGACCATATGTACAAAACATAAATATAACTTCATTATTTTAAAAAGATTCTGTAATCCAGACTAGTTCTTTGTCCAAATTAGTTTCGGCTAGCGAAGTTTTATTGTATTTTTCAGCTAGGCTCTAATGTCCAAGTTACTCCCAATCATTTAGGGAGGGAGCCTCATTAACTCTTGCATAGGACACTAGGGGATCATTTAGTACATGGAAGTAGCAATACAGGTCAAATGCCACCACAGTCAACTCCATGGTGCTATCCAAATTCTTTGGTTGTCCTGGAATTTTCATGTATTAAATACTTCTTGGAAAAAGCAGAGGACCAGTTAGAGCATGTGACTTCACTGTCAACAAATGAGTTCCCCCCTCCCCTCCTCATTTCTTCCCCACTATTCCCTAATCTCAAATTTTTAAGGAAACAAAATATAATCATAGGATTTTTTTAATCAATCCTTTAAAGTACAAGAAGAACAAGGCTTATTTCCATTTCAAGACGATTTAGGGTTAGGACTCAAGCAACAGCACAGTCAGTCACAAAAGCTAAGCCAACAGGAACCTCCATGGTCATCTGCTCCAGCAGCATCTAGCTCAGATAGAAACCTATTCCCTACAGCTTCATGTTAATCTTATTTATGCTGTATTTCATTTTATTTATTTTGTTAAACATTTCCCAAGTACATTTTAATATGGTACCAGCCTCACTCAGGAGTTTTACACCCTAGAGCCAGACACCTCTCATCTAGCCTAACCTCATGCCACCATTTTATGTGCACAATGAAGCCAACTGGCTGATCTGAATTCCAACCCAGGACGTCCGACTCTAAATCCTATTCTTTGTATCTCTACAAAGTGGCAACACTTCAGGATGAAGATGATAAATCTTCTTTATTTTATTTAATTTTAAAATTTAAATTTATTTTAATGTTTTACTTTATTTAACCCTTATTTTATTGCTAAGTAATGAAAATGAAGTGGCACTATACCAATGCCATAGCAGTTAGCATCTTTAATTAACAACCAGGGAGGGTAATTTAGGTACTGAGGAGATGTATCCTTCTATACAACTGGATGCTGAATGTCTTTGAAGGGAAGGCAGGGGAGAAAAAAAAGAAGGGAAAAATCATTTCACAATTCTATTCAATTGGGATCATCCCAATTCCAGTACAACAAATTGAAACCACATTTAATTCTACTTTTTCTCGTTAACTTCATAGCTTCCCCACACTTTTAATACTCCATATTCCCCTCCCTCTCTCTTGGCACTGAGTGCTTTCACAAATGTCCCCACCCCCCCTTCTTGAAATCAGCAATCTCACCAAGCTTTAGTTTCAATAAGTAGATCTGCCAATTTAAATAGCAGTGTCTGTTAAGGCAACTGCATAATAAAATACTCATGTATGAACTTGCTCATCACATCAGCCAGCCACAGGCAAACTCCTCAACTTTAACTGATATTACTCCTGTGATCTCTGGTTCACTGCAGTATAGCTGAGAGGTGGTCTGTAATACTGGATTTAACCTAAATAAGGAACTGGCAATTCAGACACTGAGTTCTAATCCTCTCTAAACTTAAGAGGTTACTAATCTAGTGTAGCATGCAAAGTACTGGGAGACAGGAAACATAGATTCAAATTCCTTGTCCACTACAGTCCTTAAGATGTAAGTCATTTAATTTCTTTGGTTCTCAATTATCCTATCTGTAAAATGGAGTTCACAGATTACTTGTGTCAAGGCAGGAGGTAACAAAGATCAGATGATCTCTTTATTACTTCCAGCTGTAAGGTCTATGAGTGACCTTAGAATTTTTTTTTTAATTAGTCATCAACTCTCCTGGCAAAGAAAGTAGCAAGTCCCTTAAAATCTCAGCTCTGGTCTAAGCTTTAAGAGCTACGAGTACAAGATGGGGGGAGGAGGGGAGGAGGCGCAGAACCACCTGCATAGTGTGATTGTGTCTGTATGGGAGCGTGGTGTCCTTATCTAAGAATTCCCTATTATCAAGAGGAAGGGGATGAGAGAAAAGGGGAGAGGTAGAAGGGAGGGCAGACTAGGGGAAGGGATATTCAGAATGCATGCCATCTTGGGGTGGGGGGAGGGGCAAGATGGAGTGAAAATTTGGAACTCAAAATCTTGTGGAAGTAAATGTTGAAAAGGAATTCCCTATTATCAATGAAATCACAGGTCCAGTTCCTATTCCTAACAAAACACAGTACTTTAAACTTTTTCATCATGTAAGTCTAGACTCAGACATTTTTGAACAGTTTTCTTCTTTGCATCTTTATTTCTTACCACCACCACCACCACCAGCCAACATTTAGATAGAACTTACTATGTGCCAGGCACTGTGTTAAGGACTTTATATTTATTATCTCCTTTGATCCTCACAACTACCCTGGGAGATAGGTGGTTATTATTATTCCCATTTTACAAGCAAACAGGTTAAATTGTTCAGGGTCACACAGCTAGTGTCTGACTCTCAGGCCCAGCGTTCTATCCAATGTGCTAACCAGCTGCTCTCCTAAAGAGGATTGGCTTCTGGTTCTTCCTCCATAGTTATATGACCTTGGGCAATAAGTCACTTCCCTTTTCTAGGACCCAGAGGCCTCCTGTGTGAAATAAGTCCCTCTGAAATTCCAAGAACTCTTTAATTAACATAATCCAAATTAAGCCTATTGAATATTACTAAGGTCTGGCCAAGCAGCCTGTTTTCATGACAAATTTTAAAACTATTAGACCAAATCTAATTTGGGAACCTGAGAATTCAAATTCCCAAGATAAAAAAAAGGCAAAGTTAGCTACAGTCACCACCTACTTCATCTAGTATCTCCATATCTACTAAGTGTCTCTAGTATAAACCTCCCCTCTTGATAGTTACAACAATGGACTTCTCAAACTAGATACAGTGAACTTTAATACAGCAAAATGCTGTACAGACAACTCTCCATTACTCAATGATATCGTATGTGTATATTCTTTCCTTCTCTCCTTTCTGCCACCTGTATTTGTTTGAGCTTAATGAGAAAGGATGCATTACCAAACTAACTTTAGTAGATCCTGTGACTAGCTGGTTGGGGAAAAGGTTGAAACTGCGCTAAATTTAGGATCTGGATTACTTGTCCATAAGATCTTGGTTTTCTATCAGCATCGCTATCCAAAAACAGAGAGAAAGCTAAGGTTAATACCTTGTCATTCACCTAAAGAATTCTAACTCAAACTGACTATAAATTACTGGTTTAGGTTTAAGCAAAGGCTGGTATAATAGGAATAAAGTGGAACAAATCTTGGGATGGGTTGACTACAGAGAATCTCCTACTTACAGGTTATGTTTCAAAAACTTAGTTTGTAAGTTGAATTTTTTTCTTAAAGCTTAGAATTTTTTTTCACAGGTTACCCAACCAAGTTAGTCCATCAAAGCTTGTTTAATCTACAATGCAGATGACATATAAACACTGAATATAAGTTCACAGTATTATAACTACATTATGGCTTATTCATCATGGTTTTTAACATTAGGATGCATACCCTTTTGAACATGTTTTATATGGACTGGAGAAAGAAGATGGACATACTGGCAGCCTTCTCTACCGTAGCTGCTGAGGTATAAGCCATGAGGAAGGAGAGGTAAGGAAGGTAGAAGACAAGGGAGCATTTACTGAGTCCCTCCAACTTTCTCCAGGAAATTCCTCCTTAACTCACCTGACTCTTGACCATGGGCTACTGCCTACACAGAAGGAAACATGGTGGTAATTTTCTCCCTTAATATCCTCATCATGGCAGCTGCGGGAGAAAGGGGCACCCCCCAACACCAGGAACACATGACCTTGCCTTTTGATTACAAGTTCTATCCACCCAGACAGCAAGAAAAGAACACAGTGTCTCAAGCAAGACTTCTTCCTCTCTAGAGAGATCCCACCCCTGACACATGTGCAATATTCACAAGGAAAGAGTTTGTAGGTCAGGAGGGAGGGGTCTTTTCCCCATCAAAATTTCAAAATGCTTAGTAAGCACGGCCTATTAGAATATCTACTTTTTGGACAATCAAAGTACTTTCCTAACAGCACATCACAAGCAAACAAGAGAGGTGAGAAGTTAAGTCTCTTGTTTCACATTCCAGTAATGCTCTCTCCCAGATCACAGAAAATTAACTTTGCCTTAGAAAAATTCAGGAAAAGGCAACAATGTCCTGTCTGGCAGTCACATAAATGAAGTTCACTTGGGAAAAAAAATTCATGTCTTAACATGAGGACTGAGTTAATATAAGTGTCAATTTGGTTTTTTGCTGCTAGGTATATTGTATTAAATTTGAGGCTTGAAGAAACACAACAGAGAATTTAAATTTCACAAACACATTATTAAAACACACACAGTCTTTTTGAAATTTTAAGATGAAACAATGATAGAAAAAAATCTATGAGAAAGGAATGCATGGGGTGGAGGAGGTATGGAAAAGGCTGGCATTTAAGCTAGTATAATATTTCTGTATTTGGAGAACAAAGAAAAGCAGCACATCAAGATTTGGAATATTTACTAAAAGGAAGGCAGTAAATGAAGCAGAAGGTTTCATTTTTTCTTTTTGTGTGTGTGGGGGGGGCTTAAAAGTATTAGTCAAACACAAATACTTAACAATTGCTATTTTTTAAAAGTGTGTTCCTAAAAAACTACCTGAATACCCTTCTTGCTCAGACAAGCATGGTTTAAGATCATTGGATTTCTTTCCTTCTCAAGTACTGATGAACTAATTAATACAGTCATTTCCCCAGGCAACAATACTCTGTGTTAACTGTAATCTGTTATCTCACCCTATAAATTCCCCTTCAGAGTCTGACTGGATTCCTAAGAGTAATAAAGGTGGCTTTCCAAAGTGTAAAGTGACAGTGATAGTACATGAATTTAACCAATACAGAAGTATCTACTGATAGAAATCATATTGCAACAAGAATTCCTAGAATAACATGCTTTTTGAAATGGAAGAAGTAATCATTTTTAAATGTCACTCTGGAATGTTTGGCCAAGATTTATACTTTAGAAGAAAACCACACAGCTAGCTATTAAATTCAACTACCCAGTATGATGTTTTAATAATATAAAAACAAGATAAAACTCAAAACTTACTTTAAAAATATAAAACTGAGTGAAGGTGGGAGGGGGAAGAATCAGAGTGCTTATAACGCATTATGTTTTAAACTAGTTACTTGCAATATAACAGAAAAAACAAGGCTTCTCTGTCCCTAAGAAGAAAATAGGTCCAGGTAATATTTTAGATGTATAAACTTCTTTCAAGTTGTATAACACTAGACAAAAAAATGCCAGAGCAAAGTACTATTCGGGATTAAGGACTCAATAGGAATGAAAGTAAAAGGGTCAGAAGAGCTTCCAGCATATATGTATTCCTAACCATCTTGGCAAGAACAATAACAACAATAACAAAAAATGAAACAGGAAAATGACTCTGTATTTTAAATAATGACTGAGCATCTATTCTTTCTCCTAAAGGAAGGGACAGAAATAGAAGAGAAGGAAGGTGTCATGACTAGCAGGCAGGCAGGTCTTTCAGAAAGAAATATGATCTCATTGTAACAATGCCATTTCATTTTTCCTAAAGAAAATGTCCATGTTTTAAAGTTTCTGTCATTGCAATGTTCACAAAGCAGGGTTACCTTTGTGGAATTTCACAAAATCTCTGAGGTCTAAGAAACCCCAGAGGCCATATCAATGTCAATTTTTTTCTTTAACATTCTAGATAAGTGGGCAACCCACCTTTGCTACTCACTGAGGCTGCCCATTCCTCTTTTGACACAGCAGCTCTGATTGTTAGAAAGTTGTGTTTTTGTTGTTGTTTTCTCTCTTGCCCAGCCAAATTTTGAGGCAAAAGTGGTTGGTAGTTCTGCCTTCCTGGGCTATGCAGGGCAAGTCTAATCTCAAGTATTTACAGACAACCACCATCAAGCCCCCTGGGCAGCTGGGTGGCACTGTGGATAGAGTGCCTGGAGCACGCACAGACCTGGGAGTCAGGAAGACTCATCTTCCTGAGTTCAAATCTGGCCTCAGACACTTACTAGCTGTGTGGCCCTGGGCAAGTCACTTATCACTTACCCCTGTCTGCTCAGTTTCTCCACTGTAAAATGGGGTGGAAAACCCCAAATGCTGTCATGAAGATACAGAAGTGACTGAAAAATGACTGAATAACATCCACCAAGCATGACCTACTCTCAGGTCTTTTATCATTCTGCTGGATTACACTCACCACCACCAAACACTAAAGGAAATACACCATTACCACAGACAGCTCCCTGGGAAAGATCAATATTTCACTCCCCACCAAAAAGAATTTTCTGATTTAAAGCAACTAATTTATGTCAGTCAGCCACTCAGAGCTTTTCCATTCACTGTTCCCCACTTACTATTTAAGGGACTATACGATTCTATGACTGTCTTAGGTACAAAAGCAGAGACTATGGCTTTTCCCCCTTTAATATCACTAGCTCTGGGCTTAGCACACAATGGATGGCTAATAAATTTGGACAGGCTCATTAGATAAAAGACTTTCATTCAACTTATGACAATACAGAGGGCATAAGAATTCTTCTGATGGCCCTATATGCCTTACATTAAAGATCTGGAGTATGAATGATGCACCACATGACAAAACATGGTTGAATATGTGGGTGGCCCAGAATGCTGCCTATGGTAGCTTCATAAATTTATGACAGTACTATATACACACAAAAAATTAGCAAGTAAAAATGTAACATAACATAAAAGTCCATGATTTTTATTGTCCAAAATGAGGTATTTTCACAACTAAAGTAAAATGGTGTGTGGATCAATATGAGAAAACCAGTCCTTCAAAAAGGCATAATTTCAAAAATATCTTATTGAAATAATTTGATTTTAGATGACCTTTATTTCTAAAAATATCTCTTCCCTCTGTTCTATACCAAACCATAACTTATGAGAAAAACAAAAACAAATTGTTAAACCAAAAAGCAGATCAGAAAAAAACCAAGCCAAGTCTGACAATGTATGTAACATTCCATACTCATAGACTCCCACCTCTTCAACCAAGGGAAGAGGTAAGTTTGTCAGCTCTTCTCCATGGCCAGCATTTAGCTTATTTTCAATTTTATCAACAAGTCTAATCAATCTTTGGTGAAGTAGCAATCTAAATCCAATTTTCCTACATTCTTACAGGCATGCCATGAGATGGGGTAACAATGCTGTGAATGAGGAAGTGGCATAGTCTAAGTTTGCTTTGTTTATATCTCGGGTTCTTAACTTGGGGTCTGAGAATTTGTATTTTATATTTTAATGAATGTATTTCAATATCATAGGTTTGCTGTGTATTTTATGCATTTTAAAGCATTCTTAGAAGGGACAGATAGACTTCACCAGACTACCAAAGATATCCATGACAAATAAAGATTAAGAAACCTAGGAATTAAATCATCTTTGCTTTAGGGAGTCCTATGAAGCTGAGTATAAAATCTGATTAAAATATGGGGAAAAGTGGTTCACAGTTCTTTTGAAGTGCCTTCCACTTTAGGACAATTTGGGAAGAAGCAGGATATAACAGGAAACATGCTCTATGTGATGTTGGAAGACACAGGGTTGGGGTGGCTAGGTGGTGTAGTGGATAGAGCACTGGCCCTGGAGACAAGAGGACCTGAGTTCAAATGTGGTCTCAGATACATAATACTTCTTAGCTCTGTGACTCTGCACAAGTCACTTAACCCCAACTGCCTCACTTAAAAAAAAAAAAGACAGGGTTAAAAACCTAGTTCTTCCATTTAATACCTTTATAACCTTGAAACTTTATATGTAACATTTCCCTTCTCTGAGCCTCATCTGTAAAATAAAAGGGATTGGGAGTTGAACTAGGTGACCTCTAAGGTCCCTCCCTTCTATGGACATTTATGGAAAGGAGTCAACTTTGTGCTGTGGTTATAAAATAAATATTAAGGAAATTTAGTAACTTTGGGGAAACAATACCTAAAAGGAGGTTTTTCTGACATTTCCACATTTTTGGAAAATGTGTTCAGATAACAAATGTCATCAAACAGCCACAAAATTGTAGCAGAAGAAAACTTTAGATTTGGAGATCTGGGACCTAGGTTTGAATGCCAGCTCTACTATTTACTGTCTTTATGACCCAGAAGGAGTCACTTAAACTAGATTAAATGATCTCTAAGGCTCCTTAAACCTGTCAAATTCCCATGAAATTCTTCCTACCCACCCAAAGAAACTGTGATTTATTAGGACATTCTTCTCTTCAAAGCTTCAACTGAAGAGAAGGTGAAAAATGAAATAATTTTACTAGCTATAAAGAGCTGGTGATAAAATAACATAAGCTTTGTGAAACTTACACTTAAAAAAATTCTGACCCTCCAAATGAAACTTTCACAAATGAAACCAATACACCAAGGTTCCCTATGCTTCTATCACTGATTTAATAAAGACAAGTACAAAATCTGATGTAAAGACTACAAATGAAAATTGAACATTTTTTTAAACAATGTGACTAATCATATCATCAGGAAAAATCCAACTGGTTTTCAAAAGTTCAGATTGCTAAATGAATGATTAAGGATCTTCCAGTTTTCTGTGAGTACCAATAGGTGGCATCAGCTCTTACTATAAGCCCTGTCCTAAGGATGTGAAAAAGAAAGAGAGAAAGAGAGAAAGAGAGAGAGAAGGAAGGAAGGAAGGAAGGAAGGAAGAAGGAAGGAAGGAAGGAAGGAAGGAAGGAAGGAAGGAAGGAAGGAAGGAAGGAAGGAAGGAAGGAAGGAAGGAAAGAGAGGAGGCAAAGAGACAAAGTCAAACAAAAAGCAGTGAGAAGGAAGGGAGGACATAGAGACAGAAGAAAGAAGGAGACAGAAAAACAGAAACAAACAGGAGCAGAAAGGGAGCGAGAAAAGAGACAGGGAAAGAGGTAGGGAAGGGGAAGTCGGGGAGAGAGTCTTCTTAAACCACAAGTTAGCAGATATCTATGTGATTGATAATTATGAAAGGAAAATATTTTTAGGAGGGGCGAATGATTACAACTTGAGATTTTTAAGGTAAAACTTAACCATAACCATTTAACAACACAGATTGGACTTCAGAGAAGGGAAAATTGTTTTACTTGACAGAGTTTGATAATATTACTACTGTGCAATAGACACAGGTTAGGTACAGTACAGATCTACATTTTCAAAATATTTGATGTGGCCCTAAATAAAGGTGGTAAAGAAAAGCACGAGAAATAAGTAGGGTAGTTACTTTTAAAATCTTATCGCAGGGATAATTACAACAAAGGAAATGCAAAATTTACCTCAAAGTTTCATATATAAATATCACTATAATATTTCCTTGGAAACATCTAACTTTTTGCACCACTGTCACACTAATATTGAAGGGAAAGATTTAATACCAAAGTCTACCTCACAAGGGAATTGCTAGCAGTCAAGCTATATTCATGTGCCATATTCATTCTTGCTTCCTAGCAATGACATTTTCCCTCTCTCCTCAGGGAATGCAGAACACTTAATTACCATTCTTATGACAACTTCATATAATTTGAGATTTCAGTTGGTCCCTACTCTTATCTCCTGAGGCTAAACATTCTCAAATCCTGAGGGGAGGGGGAAGTTCAGAAAAGGGGGCACAGAAACACACTGGACAATTGTGTTACTTAATTACTTTGTTAAAGTTCAAATCCACTTAATTTTTAAAAACAAACTCAATAAAGGAAGTCTACAGTTTCATATGCAATCTCTTAAAAAAAATTCTTGTTAGTATATTTGAATGGTTGTTTTCTTGATGGTTACTAAGTTTACTTACTGTAATCTGCAACTTTGTTTAATGATGTGATTTTTTTTTTCTTACCATCAGATGAGAAAACTGGTGAAGTATGTCACTTTCCTTAGGTCACTGGACAAATCAGTGGTGGAAATTACAGCTTCCACCGCTTAAAGTAGCATAGGCAGCTAGGTGGAGCAGTGCATATATAGCTGTGGGCCAGGGAAGGCTTAAGTTCAAATTCCACCTGACACCCACTAGCTATGTGAGCCTCTGCACAACACTTAACTTCTCTCAGCCTCAGTTAGCTCATCTGTGAAATGGGGATGCTAATATAGTACCTATCTACCACAATTCTTTTGAGAATCAAAGATAATAACTAAAAGCCTACAAGTACTACAGAAAGAACAAACGGGTGAGAGAAAGAGGGGGAAGAGAGAAAGAGACAGGGAAAGCGGGAGGGAGGGATGGAAGGAAAGAGGGAAAGAGAGAAAGGGAGAGAGGGAGGGAGAAGGAGAAGGGGATATGAAACACACACACACACACACACACACACACACACACACACACACCCCCACACACAAAAGAAAGAAAAAGAGGAGGCAAACAGACAAAGTCAGAAAAAAAAGGGGTGGGAAGGAAGGTGGGACGCTATTATACCATATAAATGCTAGCTACAGACAGACCGAAGTGTACTGTCCAGAGCACTAAGATTCCAAATTGGTTCATCAAATGTTCTTTACCTGAAGTCCTAATGCAATTGGCTATTAGTTACTTACAAAACCATGCATTTGCTAACAAGCAATTCATTCTATCTACATGATGCTAGTTACCTAAAAATGGGGGGGGGGGAATATCATCCTTTAAAAAAAAGACTAGGTATTTCTAAAAGTTCTTTTGCTTTCCTGGTCACAATTACTACAGTCAAACATGTCCATCGAAATTATTGTGTCTAATTATTAAATAAATGAAGCATCTGCTGATAGAATTGGATACGATAAGGGCTATGCCATTATTAACCAAAGGAGGAAGGAAGAGAAGCTACATTAATACCACTACAAGGGATTAAGAGACCTCTAATTAAAGGAGTCCAAAAATCTTATTTTCATTTTGACCTAAATTGTTGTAGGACATTTCAGTATCTACTGTCTGAGGTTTTACCAAAACAACAATACACACTTTTCCATTGAACAATATTACCTATATGGCCCTACACACACATATCACACTGATTTCAATATACGCTGAAAAGGTTCAACGAAAAGGAACCACCATTTCAATGTCTTTTTAAAAAATAAGTCAAAAGCACAGAATGACCATATTTTGCAGGATCCACATGTTTCAATGCTAGTTTTCCAAACTGCCAACATTTTTGGGGGTAAATGAGTATATTCCTGATTCAGTACATTTAGTGCTTAAATCTAAATTACAGACGTGGTTTAATCTTCTCATTATAAAAGGCCAGGAAAAACTACCATTAACAGTAGAATAGGAGGAAGTGAGCAAGAGCAGAATAGAGGTAACTAAAGTTACTCATTTGCCCAGGCCCCTTAAGGGCCCCATTTATGTTGTTCAGATTAAGTAGTCTTCTGGTCTCACAAGCAGGTCCTTAATTACTCAGGGCCTGATTATTTAGTCTGTATTAGCTTAATTTACTTCAGCTCCCCAAAACAGCAAATCATTTATTCAACATGCACCATGCACTGGAGATAAATTGGTGAAACCTGACAAAGTCCCCTCTCTGAAAACCTTAGAAAGAAAGAAGGTTGGGGGAGGGGGTTGAGTGAGGGGGTAAGGAGTAAGTAAACAAATAATCCAACATAGACTATGACAGAGGCAAATCGGTGATCCATACAAAGTACTCTAGGAAAAAGTGAACAGAGAAAGGTTACTTTTGGGGAAGTAGGTAGAGAGGAATTAGAGGTTCCATGAAAGAGGTGGTACCTAAGCTGAATCTTTAATGAAGAGAAAAGAATTTCAATAGGCAGTGATTCAATTTAACAAACATTTAGTACCTACTACGTACAAGGCATTGGAGAAACAGATCAAAAATGAAAAATGATTCCTGCTCACAAGGGGCCTCCATTCTACTGGAAATAACATTTTTCATATTATGTATGTGTATATAGACAGATATAAACACATACATATATATGCATATATGCATACACATGCATTGTGTACAGGTATAGAATTTTTTTTAGTTTTCCACTTTATATACATTATCACATTTATATACATTATCTCATTTAAGCCTGGCCACAACCTTGTAATACTATAGGTATTGATTGTTATCCCTGTTTTACAGATGGAAATTCAGACCCATAGAGACTTGCCTGCAGTCATATAGCTAGAGAGGAGGGCAGAACGCGTCCTAGATGGGGGGGGGGGGAATTAGAATAGATGAGGGGGTGGAGTGGCTGTTTGCTACTTCAAAGGCCTGGGCTACCTAAACAGAGAAGATCTCACATATCCCTGATTTCTGGCTCACACAAGATCCCCTCCTCCACAATGCAATTACCCACCACAAATGGTCCCTGGTTTTGTCTCTTGTGTTTTTCTCTTCATTTCCTCACCCATTTTTGCCCGACCCTCCTACTTATCTAACCTACCCCAAATCCACTACCCCTGTATAAGGACTAACACTTGGGCACTCTCAGAGGAGCCCTATTCATATCCTTTAGGACACCAGGATTCAAGGAATCCATTTTGGGGAACCCTTATTTTAGGGTTAATGGAAGAAGGCACATTTTAAAAGCAGAAAATGGAGTTTGTGACGGAGTGGAAAAAAATGTGCCCAATCATGAATGAAGAATAGCTGGATGGTGTCAAATTTTTACTTTAAGAATTAGACTCAAATTTCATATACACACAAACAAATAAAAAGAAATAAGAATCAGTGTTCTTGTAAATGACAAAAGCTGGCAGGCAAGTGTATTCCACTTAAAGAAAAGACATAAGACTAGGCATAAATTTTCCTTTTTCTTTCATGGGCATCTGTAAGCAGTTGCTACAATTGGACAGTGATAATTCTAGCTAGAGAGAGGTCTCGATTAATAACTAGCTTTTCACTCTCTCTATATATACACATGTATGTACATATATACACATACACGTATTTATAAGCACATCTATATGTGATACACATATACATACACATACAAACACATTTTTTTTTAAGTTCAGCCTTGTCTATGACATGGCATAGGTACAAAATGCTCACATTATTCCGCTGTCCTGACTTTGGAAATGATGAAGAGAGGTAAGGTTCTCTCTATCTGTATAGCACTAATTTAAAATGAATTATTCCACCATACCTGGCTACTTTAAACTTGGAAACAAGGGTCAGAATATTTTAGCCCCACAGAAAACCAAGCTCTTCCCTGAGAGTCTGAAAATGGGCTTACACTGGTGAGACCTTCTATGCTTACATCAAAAAATGGAAAGCAATGTAGCATGGCAGGACAAAAAGCCAACATGCCAAGCCTGAGCTGGCAGTTAAGTATCTGGCAACTCTTGGGTACATCTCTGACACAGTGTACTGTTGGGACTCTCTTCCCACTGCCTCACTTGACAAGCCACTCTGATTCAGGCACTGAGCTGATCTAGCCTGGGGCTAGCTATGTCCCTGGCACAGAAGTGAGAACTGAGCTGAGCCAGAGCTGGAACAAAGCCTCAAACACAATGGCATATGTCTCTACCAATCTCCTCCCCTCTGCAGGCCACCCTGTCTCCCCACTTGTGGTTCACTGGAAGCAGCATACCAGCCATATGACGGTTTGGAACCTGTCCTGACCTTTGGGTTATACAATTAGGTCAGTGACACGGTGAACCCCTGAACCAGATTCTGGATGTAGAACTCTGATCAGTGGGCAGAACTCAATTTTACACTGTATGCACACTTCACATTGCAGCTCCCTGAGAATAATGCCTGTGATTCCCTCTACTTAGGTTACTTAAATCATTTGTAATCTTTTCAAGGAAAGAAAAGTATAACTTTTAACAAATCAAGAAACTAAATGCAAAAATCCTCATATAATGAAGTCTGTGTCACAACAGAACTACTTTAAGTTGACAAAAACCTGATGCTTTCATTTCAACATTTTTGACGAAATGATATCAGGTTTCCATTCCAACAAATGCTGCTTGATATTTTTGTGTGCATCAGGCTGTTTGTTCTATGATTAACAAAGGAAATTTTTGCACATTAGTAAAGCAAGAGAGACAACATGGTACAAAGGTTAGAGGGCAAGCCTCCAAGTCTGGATTATCTAGATTTCAAGTCTTGCCTTAAACCCATACTGGTAGTTGGTGACCCCACACAAGCCAATGTCTGCCAGCCCCACCCAAAGGCAGACAATTCTCTAAAACTAAGTTGAAGAAGAACTGCTTACCTGCCTGAGTAGAGGGAATTTCATCAGCTCCCCACCAATGGAAACATAAGGTCCAGATCCTCCCTCCACCTCCTTCGCCCCCTCCCAACAACAAAGAGTAAAGGACACTAAGTGAGACTTGGGCTTGATTTATTGGTTCCAATTCACTATACTGAAACAAAATATTAAGTGGCCAATAAAAATATTAAACTGTGCTTTGTTTTTGGAATTTTTTTTCCATGAAGTCTCCTACATGGATGAAAGAGATGTGTAGATTTCACTAAGAAGCCCACTAATTCCCAAACCACTAATTTAATATTTAACATTATAATAAAAACAGTAGTTAGAATTTAAACATTGCTATAAGGTTTGCAATGTGCTTTATTAGCGTTCTCTCATTTGATCCTACATAACTCTGTGAGATAGATGCTATTATAATTCCCCATTTTACAGATGGAGTATGAAGCTCAGAGACTTGCCAGGGTCATGTAATTAGTTAACTGGCTGAAAAAGGATTCTTACCAAGGCCTTCCTGGCTCCGAGTTCATCCTACTTTGTCACACTGTGACTACCATTTTCACTTACAGAATGTAACATACAGGAAATTTATTATTTATCAATTCTTCACATTTCATTTTGATGCTAATAAAGAACCATGTGGTTTAAGGACAGGCAACTTTTCTTGTTCTGAGGGAAAAATATTCAACTTTATACTTAAAACCAATCTGGGAAATGTGAATATAAGAAATAAAATAAAGATTTATGTTCCTGGATTTTGATCCATACACAATCAGGATAAAATTTTATGGGATGGACTGTTTTTCATGTAATTATCACATGAGCAGCAAAGTACACCTACATACCCAACTCTCTCCACTGGAGATCACTCATAATGAAAGCAATATTCTAACCTAAACGATTCCAAATAATTTCAAAAAAACCAGTATTGTTAATGCAATAATTAAATAGCAAATATTCTCCTTCCAAAGATTAATCTTTTCAGGAGTCCAAATCCTAACATTCTATCACTTCACAAACACTAAATACATATATTTTCTTCAGAATGAACTCTAGAATAAAAACTTAGTGGGTCTATCTGTAATGGTCTTCCACTTCTATAAATATAAGCTCTTTTCACATTAGAAATAAAGTTCTCATCGATGACAATTAAGTACCAGGCCTCTCTCCATTTCCTTTCTCTACTAGAAAACTAAAAGTGTAAGACCATTTAATATGAAAACGACTACATTTGCTGCTTTACAAAATTAGGAAAAGCTGAGAGACATGAAAAATAATCGTGTAACAGCCTGATTGAAGATGTTCCTATAGGGGACAATTTGGCTAGTAGCCAAGTTAACAGTTCAAACTGCAATCCCATTCTCCACCCTGCACCCCCACCAAATTACATGTAATAACAACTTTTAACATTCACTTTTTAAAATTCTGAGTTCCATCCCATTCTTTATAATGTCCCAGGAGTATCACAGTAGAAGGCTGGCACACATGTCAAGTTCCATGAGGGCAGGACTGTGTCTTATCAAAATATGGTGTCTTCCCCAGAGCCTCACATCATGATTCATATGCAGCAGGTATTGAACAAATATTTGTTTAAATGAATTATGTTCTGGTAAATCTAAAATAAACAAAATTAGAACAAACATTTGGCTTCTATAATTTAGAAATACAAGTTATACAAGTGCAACATTAAAGGGACTAAAAAACTAGCATGGAATCCATGCCATTCACATAAGGCAGTTAAGAATGACACAAACATCTGTCAACTGATGAAAATTAACTGCCAGGACAATAGAACAGAGAGAACTCAGAACCAGTCGCTGGGTTCCTTATTTTCAAGTATTTACTTAATAAGACAGGATTTTAATACTATTTTCCTGTAAAGACATTTGAGTTTCTTATATACTCCATATAATGTAGTTCCTACATTATATAATATATAATGTGTATATTATATACTCTATATATTATAGATTTAGAATTGATGATTAGGGGAATAACAGTGTATGTATATCGATATGTATGTATGTATGTGTGTGTGTGTATACACACACACACGTACATATGCACATATACACATACATGCGTACATTATTTTATTTTTTTAGGTGCTGACTAAAGGTTACCCAAATCTTAAGATAGCTGATTGGCTATAGGCTGAACTGAAAGAGTTAAAGAAGAACAATAGTAAACTTTAGATAATAAATCTTCTTAAACTTCCTCAAAAAAACGTTTTTTAAAAAACTGACAATGTCTTTAAGGGATTTCAGGGAAGATTAGACCACAACAAAGACAGTTACAAGATAACTTCACATGTAACTGAGAACAGGAAATGGAATTCTGAACAACAATGAACAGAATCTGAACTCTTCAAAACCAGGCTAAATGCAGAATTTAATTACAAAAGCATGCCCCACAGGCTGGTGACTTTGCAGAGCCCTGCCTCACTTGAACCCAATTCAGCTGCCTATCACTGCATCGCCTCCCTAACATTATGATCCTTCCAAAACAAAGGACAACCAGCAGCAAATGGCATAAATAACCGTTGGAAATGGAGAAGCACCATCAGAATGAGAAAAGAATTCAATAAACAGACACAGATCAGGGGTCTCAGGACCCACTATTCTGGAGAGGGGTGGGGGAAAGGAGAGACACCGAAAAAGATTTTAAAATATTTTTGTAAATGCATATATTTTAAATGTTAGAAAATTCCACACTCTAAGACATTTGTATGACACAGACAGGCTGTGTGATCCTGGGAAAGTCACCTACTACCTCTCAACGCTCTAAAGACCAAAAAGTTGCAGAGAAAGCATCAATCTAGACAAGTTGCAGGAGGTTGCTCACCTGGATATGCTACATCATGGTTTAGTCCTTAGCCGTATCTTCTTTACTATCTGAGATTTCCCTAAATGGCTATAATTTGGGTGTTTGAATCACAAGAATCAGCTATGAAAACACTTTTGCATTAGATGACTGCACTTACGGATTGCAAACAAATTTTATGCACATAGGAGAAATATAAAGTCCATAGGATCAAAGATGCAGAAGTGCTAGAAGGGGCCTTAGTTCATCTAACCCAACCCGATACTCTCACAGATGAACTAAAGCACATAAAAGTTATGTAACTTGTCCAAAGTCACACAGGCAGTGAGAAAGACTCACTGAACCTTCCATGATTTGAGAAGCAAATAATTTTTGCAGGTTTTAAAGAAAGCTCCCCTCTTCCCGTATCTAAAAACCAACTTTGAAATACATAGTATTGTACTCCCTCAATCTCCTAATGTGGAGGTCTACATTAATAAACTTTGCAATTAACAAAAGCGCCCTTAGCCAAGTCCCTAGTACCATCAATAACACATTGTCTGGCATGTAATAGGCACTTAATAAATATTTGTTCCTTAATCAATTGGATGCAAGACTTTAACACTGGATGAGCCTCAAATCGATTCAGGCACCAGCATTTGAATGTCTACTTTAAGCAGAATATAAATCTTCACATTGGCAGAACAACTAATTAGGGCAGGTAAGCTTGGTTAAGACTGGCAGGTTGAGTTTGCAGATACCAGTGAGGATTATAATTTCTTGTTAATCTGTGGAATCTGTTTCCTAAAGCTAAACAAACTAAAATAAAGCCCTAATGAAATTTGTGATTCTCAACCACAGCCCAAAATAGACTGCAAGGGTCCACCTAAAGTCTTGTGACTTATTTTACTAGAGAAGAATTAAAGGAAAGAAAAGAAACTATTTATTTCATATTTGCACTGACCCCTCTGAAGAGTTCTGGGTCAACTCTTCCCAAGTAAGAGATACTCAGGAGAAAAATAACTAACAAGAAAACATCCCTACATTTGTCTTTCCAGCTCTGGAAAACTGGAGAAATTTTAAGCACAAGTGGGTTAAAGAACTCTCAAGAAATGAATCAGGGCTGAAGTTCTAACTCAACCATACACCAAGATGTTCCTATTTTATTTATTATAATGAAGAGATTTTTTTTGTACGTTATTTTGATATCAGGTCTGATCAAATTATAATAATTTTCCTACAACATTTCATAGGTGGAACTGTAATAAGCATCAAGTTCAGATAGCTTAGAAAAACGCAGAGATCTTTCATCATGCATGCTACAACTTGGAAGAGATGAGTATTCAGTAAAATAAGCTCACTGCAAACAGTTGCTAGTATGAAGCATTCAACTAAACAAATATTTTACATCCTTGAAAATTAAGACAATACTTCTGGAGCTATAAAACTACAAAGACAGAAGGTCCTATACACAAAATGAAACAGTAAAACATACTACTCGGTTTTGTTTTGTTTTGTTTCAAAGAAAAAAGGTAATATTCCAGAAAGGTCAATTTAATTTCAATACTGCAAAGAACTATTACTTCAGCTGCTTGGGGAATGCCTCTTGTGACAGAGGCCTCAGTTCTTCTCCAGTGGCAGGAGATGCTCTTGACAAGCTAGCTGTGCCCAAAAAGTTCAACACCCTGTGCCTAACCTGGTGCCAAGCCTCTCATCTTTTCCAGCCTGGTCCTTGACCACCATAGTCCATAAGACCAGCCAGGTCAATTTAACAGGATAAGAATAAATGAAATTATCATGACAGAAAGCAAACTATGCTGGTTGACTAAAAGTTAGATTACCTGCTGGGTTCTAACTATTTAGGCTATTTTAGTAAAAGGGGATGATTTTTTAAAAATGTAACCTCAGCATTTGTTTCAGTTATTTAAAGTTTTGGGGAAATGGTGCCAGAGAAATACAATATATGTTGGTTATTGGTTTTTGTTTTTGTTTTTAATCCAAGCTAGTTATAGTGAAAAGGGGAAAGAAATGTTATACTCTCAGAGACTTCAAAAGTAAAAGGTACAAAGGACTTCAAAACAATAGAAAATATCATCTATCATGCAAATTCTTATTCTTAGCTATTAAGTCAATACCATTTCATCTACTTCAGCATGCAGAACAATTCTGTGGCTCTTCCTCATGAAAGTTTGGTAATGAGAAATGTATTATGTGACTTACCATACAGTTGTACTGTTAACGTCTGTTTTCTTTTATTAAGCAAGATATGGATATAAATGTGCCCATACAAGGATTTCACCTGGTATGGTTGTCTGCCAGTGGTACAAAATTCTATGTGGCTGCTCCAGCAGCTATAAACCATCACAGAGGCAGCTGAAGCTCAAGCATTTAATTTTTTAAGCTCAGACATGTGGAAAGAAGGGGCTAGTGGATCTGCCTCCTTTCATGCTTTGGACAAAGCTGTACCCTAGAATTTAGGTGTATCATCTAAAATGATGAAGCCACCTATGATAACAACTAAAAAGGAGGCTCTTTCAACACTGATAGCTCATGGCTCCATGCCTGAATACTAAAAATCAAATTAAAAGTAACATTTCACTGGTTAGACCAATCACTCCTGAAGCACTGCCCTCCACTGACCAAAATGTAACATTCAGGTTAATGATACACATTATCACTTGTTCAAATTCAATTCAACAAATAATTACCAACAACAAACAGGTAACAGGTGTCACCTATATGCAAGCTACTACTCTAGGCCCAGAGGACACAAGGACAGATTTTAAAAAAAAAAAGCAGATGTGCTTTCTTTTTTAAAGATACAGACAAGGTTTTGTGAGTATACGTTATTTGTTCCCCCAATAAAATTCTAAATTACTTATTTCTTCATCACAGTCTCAACAGACAGGCTAAACCAGATGGAGGGTAAATGACAGGAAATGTGTTGGGATTACTTAAGTAGGTGTCTACCCAAGCTTGTGAAGACTCTCCCCCTGGCAGAATGGGCAGATGAGAACAATTTGTTTCAATGGCCATGAAGGCACCTGAAGTAGGTGCTCTGGAACATTTATAAGACTGGTCAGACACTGAAGATGCTACAGTCATCCACTACATCCAGGCCATTTTGTCTTGCCACTGGATTTCAATGACTGCGGAAAGAAGATTGACAACTTTGTGCAACTCTGCCTCAATTCAATCCAGTTCATAATCCAATTCACAAGCAAGTCAAGACATCACCCTGCGAAGTCACTGGTCCTCTTCAAAAGCACAAACAAGAGCAACACCAGATCACAGGAACAGAATACCAGTCCCTTTCCTCTCTCTTCTGTATTTACAGAAAAGATAAAATAATTAAATCAAAACTGCTCAGTACAAACCTGTTAAAATTATGAATTTAATCAGCCAGAAAAACTCAAGGAGGACTCACATGGTGAAGAACTTTAAGTTCAATTTCTCACAACTGTGTTTGAATGTGCAGCTGCAACACTTCATTCATGTATTTGATCCTAATTGTAGTGCGGGTAACACTCATCTGACATCCCAAAACTGATTCATCATTATGATTCTCTGTCCCTTGGTTTTGTTTCCCAAAATGTCAATGGCTCCACTTTATACTGAGTACATCTGTGAGACATTTATTTTATTTCCCACTAGACTACAAAGCGCAAAATTTCCATTTTACCCCCAGGGAGAAGAGTGTAGAATGCTAGTACTCTTTGGGTCAGCCTGAATCCAGATATTCTTCAAAGGTCTTTGTCTTCAAATGCCAACTATAGTAACAAGGCAGACTTTCCCACAAAATGAGTAAATGGATCACAGTGACAGAACAGGCCGTCAAAATTCTATGGCAGAGGTTCACAGCGTTTTAAGAGGAGATACTTGTTCAAACATGAACCTCAGTTCCAATGCAAAGACGACAGAGATCTAAACAGCGAATGAACACCTTTTGTACTGTACCCCAAAATGCTATAGGAACTGGGGTAGAGGCATTGAAGAAGCAATATTTGTATGGGAAAGGAAAGAGAATTCACAAGATCACACATTTTTTATGTCAGGTAAACCACTTTCAAAAGATTATCTCCCTGTCAACTCAAGGAACAATAAAGGGGGTGGGGGGGGGAAGGTCACCAAAATGTGTAATTTTGGTGTCAGGTCACACTCTTTTCTGTGACCGCTACATAAAGCAACCATTTCAAAAGCTTTCTCACAGCCTATGCTTCTAAACAGGGGGCTGACAACCAATCATAAGATACTTCAAATAACCAAGTCTAAGAAAGGATTACAATAGGACTAAAAGAAATCACAAACACAGGCCCCAAAGAAACCTCCAACCAAGAAGGAATATTACAACTGAAAATAGAACCCATGATACTGGCACTTTGTATCTCAAAGGCTACCATGAGGCTCACCCTATCAGCATCATTTCAAAGGGAAAAGGAAAAAAAAAAACAAAAACCCTAGTGAACCTTCGTAGAAAACATGCTTCATACCTTTAGCTAGCATCTCCCAAGTCATAAGAGTCAATGCTTTCATATCTAACTGCAGCAATGCCTCATTAATGCACACTACACATACACACACACACACACACACACACACACACACTCTCTCTGTCTCTCTCTCTCTCTCTCTCTCTCTCTCTCTCTCTCTCTCTCTCTCTCTCTCTCTCTCTCTCTCTCTCTCTCTCTTTCTCTCTCTCTCTCTCTACCATAGTGAGTTTAAACCAGGGGTCTAAACTGAAGATCTCAAACCACTTCCAAAAGACTCCCTCACACAATATCCCCTTGAGGGAATACTGAAAGCTCAATTATATAAGCAGGATAATAAACTTTCATCTCTTTCCAACCTCCCCCCATCAACTCATTTCCTCCTGTAGAAGAGGAAATGTAGACCCATTATCTATAGAATGTGGGTTTGTGTATATGTTAAGGGAATGGAATGCTATTGTCTAACAAAACAAAATTTCCAGAACCAAGGCCTTTCAATGTCTAAAATCCCTACAGAACAGTAATTCTATAAAAGTGAAGGAAAATACTCAGAGTTAGAGACCTATAAAAGTTACTTAATTGACAGAGATGTCTATTTGAATAACTAATCAAAACCCAATGCAGTGAAAAATACATCTACCGTAACAATGAAAAAATTAATCCATTAATATTGTCAGTTTAGATACCAGTTTCTCCTGACTCTCCACTGTAAACATAGAAGCAAAACTGTTACTTATTAGACTTTATAGAATCTTACTTCTAACTCAAGTTCGTTTTTTCTCCTTGGCACTCTAGTCATTAAAGATATTAAGGAGCAGGCATGATCTGCTTTCATCTAAAAACCACTTATTCAAACCAGGCAGCAAAATTTATATTTTTAAAGATGGTTTTTTTTTCAAAAAAAGGTAGAATCATAGTATCAGAGATATAAAGCTAGAAGAGATCTTACAGACAAAATCCAATCACATCATTTTACAGATGAGGAAACTGAGGCACAGATATCTATACGCGTGTGTGTGTGTGTGTGTGTGTGTGTGTGTGTGTGTGTTCTCCCCGCACTGACCAGGGTCACATAGCTAGTGTCTGAGCTGGGACTCAAATTCAAATCTTCCCGACTCCAAGTCCAAGGTTTTCTTTACTACTCCCTACTACCTCCTTTGAGGTTGTGGGGTACTGAAGGCTCTTGTAAGCCCTAAAAGGAAATTAATAGAAACATGAAGGAGATAAGGTGTCACAACAAAAATGGTTTATTAGCTCAGAGGTGATCTGACAACAGTGTTTGAGTAAATAAAGGGCTACAATTTGAAGGATATTCACTGATTTTCTACCTTTTTTGGGGAGGCCCGAAACAAGAAAATTGCCTTAAATTAAAACAGGCATGATTCTGGTTAGCCAAAGGTCTAGTTTGATTCTGTCCATAACACCAATAAAGCAGTAGAAATAAATACAGGATAAAAATATCCAGAATCAGAGGTTACAAGGAGCTCAGAGGTCACATAACCCAACCCACATCTGACCCATAATTCCTTCTACAACATCCCCAAGTAGTCAGCTACCCTCTGCTTAATGGCCAACAAGGAAAAACCCAATACCTCCAGAAGGAGGTGGCCATTGCACTTTGAGGGTAGCTCTAATTATAGGAAAGACTTCCCTTAAGTGGGCCTTAAATCTGTCCCTTTGCAACTTCTATCTACTGCTATTAATTCTAGTTCCACCCCCTGGAGACAAGCAGAACAAAGCCAATCCCTCTTCCACATGACAGCCTAGTTTTCTGGTCTCCAAGGCACTATCCCCAGTTCCTTCAACCAATCCATTGTATGTCTTGCATTCCAGTGCTATCATTACTCTGATGATTCTCCTCTAGACACTCTCCAATCTATTTCCTTTCTTATACGAAGAGCCCAGAAATGAATGCAGTATTCTATCTCTGGCCTGATAAGGACAGAGGAGAAGAGAACGTTTACCTCCCATATTCTGGACACAACACCCTTCTTAAAGCAGCCTGGTTGTTTGGGTTGCCACATCCCACTGGGGACTCATGTTCAGCTTCCAGGCAAACATCTGCCCTACTCCCCAACATAATTTTCTCTAATCTCAAAAGAGAACAGAAGAAGGGATGAAAGATTTAACGGTGAAGTTCTCAACCGTCTGTGACAAGGAAAGCAAAAAAAAAAAAAGGAAGGGGAAAGAGTTTCTGAGAAAAGGTGATGTGCTTTCCTCACCCCTTCCCTACTCACCTTTGCCAGGATCGGCAGATGTTTACCATGATACTCCATTCACTCTACTAAAGTGGTACAGTGAGAGTAATAACAGACAAAGTCCATTTCCCACCAGCATAAATACTTTAGATAATCTCCTGAGTACTTATTACTGGGGAGGAGCTAACATAATAGTTAAGACCTGGGTTTCAGGCCTTCAGAGCCTCAAAAAAGGAATACAATGGTAACTACTGAAAGTGGATGATACTGGGAAATAAAATTTTAAAAAGGAGTTGAGGTAACAAAATTAGCTATTGTAATCTTATATAGTTTCACACATCACATACTAAATGTGTGCCCAATTATGAAGGTTAACTAGAAACTCAAAATGGCTATCCCTGCTTTGAGACAATACTCCCTTAGCCACATGAATTTTTAGAAAGATTTTAATATTCAAACGATGTCTGGGCTTTCATATTGAAAAGGATTCTAGCCAGAATTTAACACTTCAAAAAAGTAACTATGGTTTGTAGGGTACAACACATACACAATTAACATGAAGCTCAAATCAGAGTTTCATCTTTTTTACTATTATGATCCATTACAATTTGAGTGACAACATTTTGCAAAATACCTTGTCAGTAAGTGGGAGCTATATATCTGGTCCTTGCCCTCAATGTCTCCACCCCTGCTTCTTCCAGGACCTCCAATGAAGGTGAGTGGCTAGCTCAGGCCAGCCATCACCTCATGGCTCACCACACTGCAATCTCTCCGTCTCCATTATGCCCAGACACTGGGTACCTTCCTCTCCCTTCTCCTTTTCAGCTTTCTTTTATGTGTCTTCCCCCATTAGAATCTAAGTCCCTTTAAGGCAGGGGCCATCTTTGTTTTCGCTTCCATTCCCATGCCTAGCCAGTGTGCCTGACTGGCAGACTCAGTGTGGTAACCAATCAAACTGAATACATATGGTCACAAATGAACACTTGGGTGGAGGGGGGATAAAGAAGAGGCATGAATGATGAATAATAATCATCATGTTACAATGAAGTAGAAAAGGATATTTATGCTCCCTAACTTCCAGTTTGTCACTTTGATATCTTTTCAAGCAGAATACATATGTTTAGCCCAAAGGAAGCCAACTAGTTTATTAGAAATTGCTAACATGCATAAAATTTATTCCTGTTGTTCTGTTTTCCATAATAATCTGTCTTGTCACTAATGCTAACTATTAAATTACCACTGCACTAAATTGAAGCTACTTTAAAATGGAAAACATGAGGCTTAATATTTCCAGAAAACTGAA
This sequence comes from Phascolarctos cinereus, assembly GCF_003287225.1. NCBI lineage: Eukaryota > Metazoa > Chordata > Mammalia > Diprotodontia > Phascolarctidae > Phascolarctos > Phascolarctos cinereus. Next base: position 323,889,916 of record NW_027555847.1, read on the forward strand.
TGTAGACCTCTTCCCACTTTCTTACCAAACTTTTATTTGTGCTGCCTTCAATTTCTTTTTTATATTAATTTTCTCTCTTATGCTATTATGTTCATCACTCTACACCTCTCTTTTGTGGCTTCTTTCAAGAAAAAAAAAATCAGCTTCCTGTGTCTTAAAGAGTCAGATTTAAAAAGCTATTAAAAGATTTTACATCAGTACTATATACATGAAGTAAAATAATAAAGAATAAATTCAAAATGAGAAATAAAATTCATTTACCAATCAGGAAAGACTCATTTCTATTCCATTAAGAGTCAACCTCACTATACTGATGGGCAGCTAGGTGGCACAGTGGACAGAGCACCAGGTTGTTTGTCCTTCATTCCAGAACAGGACCACAAAATGTAAGTGAACTGGATTTAAGTGAGTGAAGACTGTGCAGTCACCAGCCTCACTTTTTCCTCTGGAGCCATCTGAATCTAGAGGCAAGATACAGATCAGGATGACTGATGACAGCCCTGGATGCAGAAGGAGACCTTGGCCTTTTAAGCTAAAGTCTTTAACAGGTTTCAGTTTGTCTGAGGCAACATTCATTCAGTGATTAAGGATAGGTAAGAAAATAGAGCACCAAGACAGGAATCAGGAAGATTCTTTTTCATGAGTTCAAATCTGGGCTCAGATACTTACTAACTGTGTGACCCTGGGTAAGTCATTTAACTCTGCCTCAGTTTTCTCATCTGTAAAATGAACTGGAAAAAGAAAGAGCATACCACTCCAGTACCTGTGCCAAGAAAATCCCAAATGGGGTCATGAAGAGTTGGACACAGCTGAAATGACTAAATGACAACAAAAATTACATTAATACTTGAGGCCAGCTGTCAATTAAAATTACTGCTGAGAGTATTTTTTTTGATGACCGTACTGGAATTACTCTTGACGATATTTCTATGTAAATGTGCTTTTTCGTGAATAGCTCCCTCCAACCCACTCCATCCCTCCTTTTAAAGTAAGGCTATGTATATTAGGGAACACTAACTTCTTTTCCTCTTTCAATACTTCTATTAAAAATTACTCTGCTTAACTTTTTTTTAATCTGAATTCAAATAAATAGTTGCACAGTAGACTCACATAAACAGATAAATATCTTTGGACAGACACAGTGAAATCATACAAATCATTTCTGAATAGCAGGCTGAGTTCAATATCTTTTTGCTAAGTCAATACTTTTTGATTTACATGCAAACAGAAATAAGCTCTGTGAATAGTCTTATAGTAGTGGGCATTACTTGAACTTAATTGTACAAATTTACATCGTTTAAGAAAGCAGCATCTTCTTTGGGAAAGAAAAACATAACTTCTGGCATGCCCTAGCAAATTTCATTAAGCATTCAGCAAGTTCCTAGGACTCTGATAATTTTTTTTTTAATTTCCTATTCAGTCTTTCCTTATTACCAAGATAACTGGGTTAAAAGGCAGTTTTTGTCCTCCCCCACTTCCACTTTTGTCCACTCGATTTGGTCAGTGACAGAATAATCCCTTATTAGTGGCAGTATAGTCCAACATTAGCAACATCAGAACCTCTTCCAGAAGGTTATTGCAACATCACGTACGGTGAAAGTCATTACGCAACTTGGGCAAATACACTTCCTTTTTAATCAAAGGATAAAAGAAAAAAATATGTAACACACACAAAAATTATCTAGAGATATCCTAGCATGGCACAAATTAATTCTACAATATTTGCCCAAGCAGGAGGCTCTTTCTTATGTGAAGCAGCTAAAAATGTAAGCCTTCAACCACAAAGCTGGCAAGGCAGGAGCTGTTACCCTACTTTGGTTTAGTAAAAAGCCAATAACGATCAATCTCTGATCCACAGTTTGAGTTAAAGTGGCCTCAGTCATAATTTTTTTAAAGCAAAGTTTTTTCCACACATCACCCAAACAGAATATATGCATTAATACCACGAAAAAAACTGCACTGAAGGAAAATGAAGCTTCCACGTTTATATTAACTACAGGATTGTGTTTCAGCCACAGTGTTCCTGGACAGGAAACCAAAAGGTAGATACAGGGTTAGAAAAACAATGGTTTCTTCTGTGCTGGATTCTGTGGTCATTTTATTACTCTCTACATTTTCCCATACAAATATTCTAATGATAAATATAGCTAACTCTAAAAAGGCTCCCACCTCTAAGACTCCTGTTTAGCCAAATATCCTAAGTTTTACAGTAAGAATTGCCTTCCCTCTGAGATTTCAATTTACATTATATATCATATCATTTTTTTTGCATGTTGTTTCCCCATTAGAAAATGAGTTCCTTGAGGGCAGAAATAGTGTGGTTTCACTTTTCTTTGTATTCCCAGTACTTAGCACAGTGCCTAGCACATAATAAGCAGTTAATAAAAGCTTGATGAGTGACTGAGAAGGCATTTCATGTTTCCTCTGGAGAATACCAAGAATTGCATCCTACTGTGCCAATAGAGAAAGGGTTTAAATAGAAAAAGTTTTAAACACATCCACATACTAAGTAGAATCTCTACTAACATAACATAAAATATTCCTATTCCTAGGTTTGTAATAACGATGACCACAGTTCTCACACAAGGCCTCTGGGTGAAGATACTACAGGAATGAAATGATGCATAATGGCCCAGGTTTAATGACCAGATACAAATTTAATAGTTGTCTTTAATAGAGAGAGAATTAGTCAGCAAGTACAATGTCAATACTGACCTTGTTGCTCATTATCTGTTTCCAGTTTTGAAGAGCCCGGAGCTACAGGAAGGGGTCGGGGTGGACGAGGCTTTGGTGTAGGAGGTGAAATTCTTTTCCTTCCAATATATTCTACATAAGTTCCTGGAAAGTCCCCTCTTTCCCCTGTTGTTTCGTTAAAGCCACTCAGCCAACCAATTTCATCAGGCTTTGCTTCTTCACCTTCACTGAATCCAAGTGCTACTAAGGACCCTTTATTCACAGTTAATACATCCCCCACGTGCAAGTCAATATCTTCTTCCCGTTCTTTTTTATACTCATACAAGGCTCTATATTGGTAGCCTTCAGCACTCATTTTTGCCAATGTTACCATTCAATGACTGAGTTTTGTTATGTTATCTTTATGTGAGAAGAGCCTGGGGAGAGTGTCTTAAAACACCTAATGTAATTCCAGAAAAAGTTAAAATTGAATTCTTCAAAGGTTTAAAAAGAAAGGTGATCTGCCATTCTACTGCCCATGTGTCCTCCATCAATGGCGTGGCAGGAGAATGTTTGCCACTTCCTCCCTTCAGATGGGCTCCTTTTCTCAATTCTCTGGGCTTCAAACACTCAGTTGAACTGCACAGTCAAATGCCATCTGCTGTTGTGATGCTCTTGCCACTGACTGTCCATCAGCCTTAAGATCTTACAGCTGTACCTTGCACACATGCTTTACCTAGTAAAGAAAAAACAGAATACTCATTAACTTCAAACTTACTGCTTTTGTCCATCTGAAATTTCAATATGATACACACATTTTACCTTTGGTTTTTTTTCTGTACCTTATCTTTTTGTACAGAGGTTAAAACTTGAAAGCTTCGGTTCTAAATATCACAAAAAAGCAAAAAGAAGTTTCATGTAGATAGACAGAACACGCATTTATATACAATGACTATATCTTATGTAAATATGCTCATATATTCAATATACTGCTTTATATATTGAGTTTTACATATTTGTTGAAATTATATATTGTCATAATTTCAATATCCTATTATACTCAATCAAACAACAAATTTTTTAAAAGCAAGTATCTATGTACTGGGCATATAAAAACAAAAAATCAAACATTCCTGGCCCTTGAGAAACTTAGATTCTATTAGGGCAGTGGCTTCTACGTGTTATAAGGATATAAAAAATAAAGACAAGGTAGTGAGATGGGGACACTAATAGCAGAGAATTTCAGGGGTTTCACGTAAAAAGTGTCAGGTAAGCTGAGCTCTAAAGAAAACTAGGAATTCTAGGAAGCAGAGGTGAGGAAAGAATGTGTTTCAAGCCTGGGAATGAACCATCAAAAAAAAACTTATTTAAGTATTCCAGACTGAAGGCACATTTTAAAACTTCAGTATCACAGCCATTTAAAATTCTAATCTTTTTTTTAAAAACCTAATTATAAATTAAATGATTACATGCTGACATTTCAAAGTGTATTCATTTTTCCATAGTTAAAATTTTAGCCCTTTCCGAAGGCAATAGCACTGTTAGGACTGCTACATATTTAGGAAAATATATATTAACATAGAAATTTTTGTGTAGCAAGAACATTCATCTGGAATTATAGTTTTGTGTTTCAATTCTATCAATTAAAAAATAAAGGCAATTACCAGGTTATATAAGGGTGAGAAAACTCCTTTGTCTAATACCTATTCAGAGAGCAACTTTGTTTTTTGACAGAGCCAGAATCAACCAAACTAACAAAAGATGCTTTTTTAGAACCAAACTTTCAGGGTGCTGCTGTAATGGAGGCACAGAACTCATAAAAATATCCATATCTCCAACTGTCTGGAGACAGAGGTGGAGGAATTTTTTTTTTCTAGCAGGAGGCTAAAAGCCACTGGAGGGAGTCCCTACCCAGCTGTAGACTGCCACAGGCGTCGAAATTAGAAGTGCAATGTACAAAGGAGGATCCATTTCCCAGCATGTGCCTTGGCTCCAGAATGGGCACTCTAGATCCTGCCCTGCCACCCTGAACTCTTGACTGGCCAGAATTCTCAGTATCTAGCTCCACCCAGATCCCCAGCATGCTGCTCTGACTCCCCTCTATTTCACTCTCTACCCTTTTTCCACCTCTCAACACTACCATTTCCACAAAGTACACATCAATCAATTGCCCTATGGCTCCACTCACTATCCCTGACTTCCTAGACCAAAATACTTCTTCCCTGCTTATCCCTCAACAATATATGTTGTCTTCCCCTCTTACAAGATAATTGTTGCGAGGGCAGGAACCATGTTGCTGTTTCTATTTTATCTCAGCATCCAGCACAGTACTTAGTAAATGTTTTTTTTTAATCAAGAAAAATAAATTGTTTATTCTTTTACATTTACCATTTTCTTAGTAACTTCTTTGCCTCTGTTTGTTATTAGAAGAAACCTAAGGAGTTCATGTTGGGAGTGCTGGCATTACTGAATGCAGTTTCAACAGGTCTTCTAAATGATTCTGTCATCTATGAAAAGTGGGATCTTTATATATTACAATCTGTAAATATTAATTTCCTATATATTCTCCTGCCTGTGCTAGCTATTGCAGGTGATTTAACATTTGCACATGGAGGGAGCCAGGATGCCTTACTACTTTCAGACTTCAAAGAATCTCTCCTCTGCACAGGGCAGGTGCTAATCCATTCATGCTTTCTCATCCTGTGCATCTCTTTGTCCATAGATGAACACACTATGATGCTGTCAACGTAGAGAGCTCCCTCCACCAAAATTCTATTACTTCAGTAATCCTAGGTAGTTGCTGGACTCATCTAGAGGATTAAGTGACTTGTTTGGACTCACACAACCAGTTAGAGAAAGACAGGGTTTGAACCCAGGTCTTCTGGGCTCTAAACCCAACAGTCCACCCTGCCCTCATTTTGTCTATTGTTCATGTACTCCCTTAAATCCCTCCTAGAGAGTCTGGCCGCCATGTTGGGGACCTTCCTTTATGTCTCTCAGCTTTGTAAGCAGCACAAATGATGCAAGTAGGCGGTCCATCTGTTATCACTTGCTCTTGCTGTATCCTATTTCCTTTTCCAGCCATAGATCGATTTGATGACATCTTTTGATTGCAAAGAAGATGATAATAGCAGTTCACATTTATATAACCCTTTAAAGTTTGCAAAGGGGACTTTTTTTGCACCCCATCCCCGAGGCATCCATGCATGCACAGACTTTAGAGGGTCTGTGAATTCAGATGGGAAAAAAAAATTACATCTTTATTTCCATATAATTGGTTTCCTTTATAATCCTATGTAATATAAGCATTTAAAAACATGATTCTGAGAAGGGCCCCTCCCCCACTGACTTCCCCAGACTGTCCAAGAGGTTGAAGACACTTACCAAAGTTAAGAAGCCCTGCTCTTCTAACTCTATGATCCTAAGAAGTGAATGGAGAAGGCAGTGGGAGAGTCTGACCCGAGGTCCTCCCTTTTCTCCTGACTGTTATTCCTACTCCCATGCAGCCCCTGGGGAGGCCTACACTTGACTTGTCTGGCTGCCCAAGCCAGTTCTACAACAGTGGCCCTAGCTCACTATCAACAGCTTCAGTCTGTAGGTTCCCAGAGTGTAGTGTCTCACAGTTTACAGATCCCCGAAACTACTTTGGGAAGGTAGCAACGGGAATGGAACTTAGGAGAGTCCTAAGAGGCTAAATGCTAAAATGTGCTATTAGCATGTGAAAAAACTTTAAATCAGAGGAAATAAGTAAAGCTTGGATACTTTTTACTCCTGAAAGTCTTATGTCCCCCCACCTTGCTCCTGTGGCTAGTTCAGACATCCCTATTTTGGACTTAAGTCAGGAAGAACTGGGTTCACATCTCACCTCTGACCATATATCCATAGATATATGATACTGGGAAAGTTATTTCTTTCTTTCAGTATCTTCATCTGGAAAATTGAGATTATTATCCCTGAACAACCTAATGGATACTGTGAAGCTCAAATGAGATACTGTATGTAAAGTGTCTTCTAACCTTTAAAGCACAGCACAGATAAAAGTTTTAATTATTACTCCCTGCTGCTTTCTCAGTTCTACTGTTATGTCAGGCTTTTCCACCTGAGCTACAGAGGCAAAGATTTTGCCTTCCAACTTCATATAGGACAAAGGGCATTAGGGAATCCAGAATCACATGGGTTATCACTGTCTGAACCACTGGACCACTGCTTCCTCTTCCTCCTCCCACTGTTCCTGTTGGTACTCCAGATGGTCCAATAGCCTCAAAACTGGTCAATGGGGGCAGCTAGATGGTGCAGTGAATATAGGACTAGCCCTCAAATCAGGAGGACCTGAGTTCAAATATGTCCTCAGCCACTTGACACTTACTAGCTGTGTGACCCTGGGCAAGTCACTTAACTCTGATGGCCTCACACACACCAAAAAAAAAAAATTGGTCAATGCTCAGTAAAGACTCTTAAAAACCATTCAGGACCCAAGTTATACATACTGTCAGGCTACTCATCTCCCAAGTCACTAAGGCAACATCCTCCCCAGCTGGGTAGATATGACCAAAACGAATAGTTAACAGGTATCAATGACATAACTTTATCCTCATGATCTCATTTGATCTTGACTACAGTCACTTGTCATAGATGCTCTTAAGAGGCTAAAGCACAATGAGAAAATAGGCTTGTAGAACCCTGTAATGCTATTTTTACTATCATAACTGTCTAATAAATATTTTCTTTTCAAATTTAATATACAAAGGGGTTTTTTTGAGAGGCTTATAGATTTAAAGCTGGAAAGGACATTAGGGGCCATGCAATCCAAACCCCCCATTTTATGGATGAGAAATCTGAAACCAAGGGAAATTAAGTCACTTACCCCAAGAACCATACAGCTAGTCTGAGGTCAAACTCAAATAAAAACAAGGGCTCCTAATTTGTACATAAGGATCCCTTCAGGCCACATATTAACTCTGTTTTAAAATATAATATTATTGTTGTTTTACTGCCCTCTTATTTATTTTTGTTAAATATTTTCCAGTTATGTTTATCTGGCCTGGGAGTGTGGTAATATTTCACTACTGTGCAACAGATCACCTACTTTGTTAATATCAATTAGCTAATATTGAGACCTTTTCAAATTACAACTGCAAAATTTTAAGACAAAGGCATTTAGTCTATTCATTTTTTTTCCATTAAGAACTATAAGACTACATTACAAGGACTACAGATTAGCACAATACACTAAGAATGAACTTATTCTGATCTAATTTTAACTTACAAAAGTACTAGTCCCATTAGTACAATTTTGCCTCAGTCTTTTTTTCTTTTCCCCTGCTTTTTGGCAAGGCAATAGGGAGTTAAGTGACTTGCTCAGGGTCATACTGCTAGTCAGTGTCGAGTGTCTAAGGCCGGATTTAAACGCTGGTGTTCCTGAATCCAAGGCTGGAGCTCTATCCACTGCACCCCCTTGCCTCACTTTTTTAGTCTAGACTAAACTTTGGTAACACTGGAGTGCATGCCACACCATTAGTTAGAGAAGGTGTATTACCTCACCACTAAAATTATAGCCAATTCTGGATTATAAAACTTTTTTATGTTCAAAAAGGAACTGAGAATCGATCGCATGAAGGCTTTTAGAGTTGTTTGTCACAGACAATTGGCAAAGGCCTAATGGTAACATATTTGAATTAAAAAAGGACTTTAATAATAATAGGTGACATTTCCACAGCACAAAGTTTTGCAAAACACTTTACATAGGTAGAAGCAGGTACTACACGAGTTACTTCTCCTTGTTTACAGACAATGAAACCAAGACTCACAAAACGTAAGTGAAAGGTTAGAGATAGGGCCAGTATGCTATCCATGTATCAGGCTCTCTTCAACAAGTTTGGGAGCAGAAAACATTAAGAAAAGGTAGTTCCAACTTTGTTAAGAATATTGCAATTCAGGGGGCAGCTAGGTGGTGCAGTGGGATAGAGCACCCCCCTGAAGTCAGGAGACCTGAGTTCAAATCCGAACTCAGACCAAATGCTTGACACTTACTAGCTGTGTGACCCTGGGCAAGTCACTTAACCCCAACTGCCTGGAAAAAAATAATATTGCAATTCTACATACACACACACACACACACACACACACACACACACACACACTCATCAGTACTAAAGCAAGTTTTTGCCTTTCTAAATTAAGCCAAGTTTAATATCATTAAAAAAAAATACATCAGACAGTTTAGAACGTGGATAAAATAGGGAGGTTAACAGATAACATGAAACATCGACTCAAAGTCTCAAAATAAAAGCTTTGCTTATTGATTAACTAACCAGAGATTTACCTAAAAGGCACTATAAATTTTATACATATATTTAAGGGCAGAATTTGGAACACAAAGCAAAGGAAGATAAAAATCTCTGTGACAAGAAGAATGAACCAATACAAAAAGGAATCAATTTCTTGCATCTTCAAAATCTGTCTTTCAAAGCGCAGCCAATTATCTTTTTATAACACATAAATTATAGCATTATAGCACATAAATTAGCATCTCTAAAATGCTTAGCAAATTTCAAAATTATATATACACACACAAATAAACAGTCAGTCAATAAGCATTTTTGAGTGCCTACTACTTATCAGGCACTGTGCTAAGAGCTGAGGATACAAAGAAAGGCAAAAGACAGACTATGTTCTCAGTTCATAATCTAAATAAGAGGAGACAACATATCTACAACTGTGGAGAAAGAAAATTACACAAAATAAACTGGAGATTATCAATAGAAGGCCACAAAAGTAGGCACTGAGGGGGATCAGTGGGGATTTCTCATAAAGGATGAGATTTCCACAGAAACTTAAGGGAAGCCAGGAGGCAGGGATGAGGAGAGAGCATTCCAGGCAAGGGCACCAGATGGTGAAAATGCCTGGAACAAAATGTCTTGTTTGAGGAACAGAAAGGCCAGTGTCACTGGAACAGAGCTGGGGAGAGTGGGGCAGTGTAAGAAGACTGGAAAGGTAGGATTGGGTTACCTTGTGAAGAGCTTTGAATGCCAAAAAGAATTTTGTAGTTGATTTCAGGGGTGATAGGAGCCACTGGAGTTTATTGAATATGAAGGTGACATGGTCAGACCTGCACTTTAGGAAGATTAATTTGACAGCTGGGTGCAGGATGGATTGGATGGGGAGACTTAAGACAAGGAAACCAGACAGCAATCTACAATAGTCCAGGCATGAGGTGGTGAAGGCATGCACTAGGATGGGGAGGAGAGAAGGGGGCATATACAAAAGATGCTGCAAGGGTAAAATCAATACCACTTGGAAAAATATTAGATATGAGGTGTGATAAAGAAAGAGGTGCCTGAATGACTTGGAAGGATATTGGTGCCCTCAACCATAAATAAAGAAATTAGGAAGGGCAGACAGTTTTGAGGTGGAAGAGACAATGAGTATCATCTGGAGATTAGCATATCTGTAGCATAGATAAGTAGAGCTGAGAATCATAAGCACAGAGATGATAACTGATTCCATGAGAGCTGACAATAAGGGGAGAAGAAAAGGAAAGGAGGAGAAGGTGGGGGGGGAGGAAGAGAAAAGAAGTAGATGTATCAATTACAGATGATCTTAAGGAGTTTAGCAATAAAAGAGAAATGGGATGATCACCAGTGGAGACAGATGAATCAAGTGAGGGAAGAAGCTGGCTGACAAGAAGAGACTGAAAGTCACTGAGAAGTGGGGGGCAGGGGCAGCTCGATGGTGCAGTGGATAAAGCACCAGCCCTGGAGTCAGGAGGACCTGAGTTCAAATCTAGCCTGAAATCCAATTGAGAGAGGTGGGCAATCTACTGGGGAGAAGACAAGATGAGGTGGGATCATTTTGGCACGTAGAGAGGGCTTAACCTTGGTAATAAGGGCCACCTCTTCATGTGAGACACAAGTGAAGGAGGAGATAATGACAGAAGTCATACAGGTCATGTGAAATGAGTAGGAGGGGAGAAGAGAGAGCTCCCAGTAAATGACCTCAATTTTTCCAGCAAAATAACAGGCAAGGTTCTCAGCTGAGAGGGTGAGAGGAGGGCAATGGAGGTTTGAGAAGGAATGAAAAGGTTTGGAGGAGCTTCTTTGGAGAGTGAGACTGTGAATTAGAGGAATATGAAAGGATTGCCTTGCAGCAGTGAGACTCCACTTAGAGTTATGTACCATAAATTCTTCGTAATGGACTCGGCATGGTTTCATGAGTTTTCTCCCATTTCATTCAGCGACGTGTGTGTAGGAGGAAAGTGGAAGTGATCCAAGGCCGAGTCTTGGCAAGGCAAGATGACAGATAAACAAGGAGGCGAGGGACTCAAAAGAAGTGGAGTGTAGAGCTGAACTGGTTCACCAAGGGGTCAAGATGGAAAAGGGATGAGAGGGTAGCAAGCTCAGGGGTAATGGCCTGGGAAAGAACCAACTAGTTAAGCAATCAGAAGCTACAGCTTGGATGAAGAACAGGGTCTAAGAGCTGTATGGCAGAGGGAGAGGTGGAATGACAACAGTTTGTGATTAGATAAAGGAATTTTAAACTGAAGTAGAACCTTTCCAAACACATTTATTTAGAATAATTAAAATTAAAACCATCCAGTCAAAAACTCTGTTTTCGGACGGATGTTCTTTAAGCACCTCAAATTCAACATGTCCCAAAAGAAGTCATTGTCTTTGCCCCAAAACCATTCTTTCTTCTTAACTTATTTCTGTTGTGGGTGCCACCTTCCTTCCAAGTCACCCAGGTAAGTCACCTCCCTGACAACCTGAGGATCACCCTCAATTATCCAAAAACACTTTCCAAGTCTTTCAGACTCTACATTTACAAATTCTCTCACATCAGTTCCATTCTCTACACTCACACAATGACCTTAGTTCATGACTTCATCACCTCCTACGTGTACTACTACTGGTCAAAGACTTTTCATTGGTGTTTCTGATTCCATCCTCTCTCCTCACCCCAATCTATCCTCCAAATAGCTGCCAAAATAATACTTTTCAAAGCATGGTAGGTCTGACCATGCTGCTCTCCTGCTCAATTAGCTCTACTGGTACCTGATTACCTCTAAAAAAATATAAATTCCTCTGTTTAGCAATGAAAGCCCTTCACAATTTGGCAGCAGACTCCCACCTCTTCCCAGGTTTATTACACATTTTGTCTCTGACACAGTCTACATTCTAGCCTAGGGCAGCTAGGTGAGGCAAAGTGCCAGGCCTGGAATCAAGAAGACCCGAGTTCAAATCAAGCCTCAGACAGTTACTAGCTGTGTGACCCTGGGCAAGACACTTAACTGTTTGCCTTAGTTACTGTCTGCCTCAGTTTCCTCATCTGTAAAATAAGCTAGAGAAGGAAATGGCAAACTACAGCACTATCTTTGCCAAGAAACGATACTAATCAACTAAACAACAAACCCTACCTTCAGGAAATGGTACAATTTAGCTGGCCAAATAAGACTAATATGAGTGAAATGACTGGTGAATAACATACCAACATAATATGTAATTATGTTAATCTGTGTACCCAGGCTTAACAAATGTCTAATTAACTTAGTAGCTAGCCTGATAAGAGCACTCAATGCTAGAAAAGATTCAGAATGGAAAGATTATTGTAGGAAATGTTAGGTATCATAAGGTATCCATTAGGAGTTACATGGTTAGAACCTGGGAATGGTGAAAGGGATCTCACTTTTGCAATTTGTGACTCCAAGAGCCTATGTTTAGAGCATCAAGAAAAGGACTCAGTTCTTCCACATAGCAATCCCTGGATAATCACAGAAACAGAATACTTTAGATCTTATCACCTAATTAGAGCAGAAGTTGTTTCCTTATTTTCTGTTCATAGACTTGCCCCCCACCTCAATTTCTCTAGATATGACGACCACCTTTCTTCCTGCTGAATCCCAGAACAACGGTTTAATTTAAAATTTCTTTCTATGATATGGGATTTGGCTCACCTAGCAGCACTCTCCATAGCAGTAGAAAAGCAGGGGCATTGGCCTAGTGAACACAGAATTAGCCCTGGAATCAGGAGGACCTGGAGTGCAAATCTGGCCTCAGCACTTGATACTCTGTGACCCTGGGCAAGTCACTTAAACCCGATTTTGAGGAGGGGAGGGAAATGGGATGAAAAAGGTAACATGTGAAGTCAAAGAAACAATCCGGGGTCAAAGTATTAGATCCATACCCGTGGGGATCTGTCCCTCTGTCACGATGTCACCACAGTGACCCAAAGGCACTCAAAGATGTAACCACTGTTCAACTTGGGAGCAAAGGCAGCTGCCTACTCATAGCCCTGATTCCTGCCAATCACTTCACTACTATATCAGTTGAGTCCAAGGAGGAAAGCAAAGAGAAAGAGGGTGGGGCAAGTCACCTGAGTTTTATTAATTTACAACTCTCACTGAAGGAATTTCCACTCACTTTCAACCATGACCTCTGTGACCAAAAAAAAAAAAATGACAACAGATATTCCTTGTGGGGGTCATCTTTAATTGGAACTCATTTTCACTATGTCAAAACTATGAGTATACATTTTAACCAAAATAATGCTTACAGAATATAACTGATAAAAGGCACTTTGAGATAGATATTGGCAGTGGGGTGTGTGTGGTTTTTTTTTCTTAAAGGAAAAGCTACAATTCACTGATTCAATATTTCTTTAAAATCTAACCCATGTCAAACAAAATGAAGCATATTTCTTAGAATGCTATCTTCATATTATTTGGTTTAATGTAGATAACAGCCTCTAATTTCCTTCCTTTTAAGTAGGAAACACTGTAAAACTGTATCTAAGAGCATGGCAGGTAGGAAGAGGAATTAAAAAAAAAACTGTGACAAGTGACCCAAATATCAAACTGGAATTACAATTTTGGTTTTGGTGGAGGGGGTTGTAGAATTCCCTGTTATCTTATATGCAGACTGAAGGGGGAGGGGGGAGACAATGACTCGATAAATCACTGAGTATTTCATTATCACTACCTCTATTCTCTTTGTCTATTAGTGGCAAATTTGTATATTCTCAAAAAATTATTTGGGGAAAATGGGACAACAAGGAATACAAGCAAACACCCAGGCATTTCCTCCTACACCTCAAACAGTGGAGATTATTAATAATGATCTTAATAATATCAATAGTAATACAACACAGGCACTGCTCACCTACTTTAATCTCCATCAAACCACACTTCTATAATCTGCTCAGTACCTCCTTCATTTAAAATTATACGTTTTACAAGCCAAAAAAACCTTAATAATGGATTTGTTTTACTGACCCTGCCTGTGTACAATTTCATCTGTTAGACTCTCCACAAATTTCACAAACTAACCCCATGAAAAAAAAATAGTAGCGTACTAATGTGAAATGGCTATAAGCAGCCATAGTTTTTTTTTAATGGAAAAATATTTAAAATAATGACTTGTGATAATCACATGGGCATTACAAGTTAAGCCTCAACCTGTAAGCCCACCACAAACAAACCTGAGAACAACCCACTTTTTTGGTGCCTCCTTCTCCCAAAAGGTCCCCTGCTCTAAAAAGACACTAAAAGAAATGTTCTCTGGATAAGGACATATTTCTAAAACCTGCCAGCAGCAATCACAAGATGCATTATCTGTGACTTAATACACACTATTTCTGCTTCCTAAAACCAACAATTTATGCTTCTCAGATATCTTGCACCAACACAGTTTAGGCCCAAAACAATAAAAAACACTTTAAAAAAAATCAAGCCATTCCAACAGTGAGCAACTAAATCTTTTGTCACTTACTCCAGATGTGAAAAGATACAATGATATCAACATAGGAAACAACAGATGTCTGTCTGCACAGACTACGATTTTGCAACTCAAGAGCAGGCCCAAAGTCAAGGTAATAAAATAAAAACCTGTAGCCATTTTTAAAACCAGTATTAGTCCATCCTCCGCAGCACACACAGTCTCTTAGTCCATTTAGTCAAGAGAAAGAATTAACAAATCCCTATGGAAAAAAGTGTGTCCCTCTGGAGTCTACCACTGTCTGGCAAATAAAAGCTTCCTAGGAAGTCAGCAGTGGAATTATTCAACACTTCTTAAAAGACAGCTTGCTCCAGTCTGTCTTTTGAATTAGATCCTAAACTCTAGTCTTAATTATCCAAGATTAAGAGGTCACTGTACCATACCATCACGGTCCTCTAGGGGAAAAAATTATGCTTATAATATTTGCTCTTTGATGAGTAAATACTTGCTTCTACAAGTTAGCCAACTTAGATTTCTAGGAATATCACATGAAAATGAAGTACTATCTGCATGTCATAACTACTTACTCCAAATATCCTTTTTCCAATAACATCGTGATCTGTCAATGACAGTGACTGACACATAGTAGGTACCATATAAAATGTTTGCTGACTGATAGAAATCGAGTTTCCAGTTTTCAAAAGTGAGGGAAAAGAAAGCACTAACTGTAACTTAAGAACGAGCTCCTGCCTCTGACAGATGCAGAACTCTCTTTCCTAATGTTTTCGAAAAGCTTTCTGAAACATGATGCACCTTAAGACTTAAAACAGATATTCTACTGAAAATTGCAAGTCGGCAAGCCTTTGTGTTTGCAGGATGACAGCTAAAAAGCTTCAACAATCCACAAAGAATTAACATTCTCCCACTTCACACAAAATCCAAGACTCGTCCTTATCCAGGCATAGTTCTCATTGAAAGCTAAAAGCCCCAGCAATCCACGCTGAAATGACAACCTCATACTTCATTCAAAATCTAAGGGCTCTCTTGATCCATTTGCATTTATAGCTGAAAAAAAATCCCTAACATTTTTAAAACCCCGGAAAAGATGAACAAACTAAAAATTAATCATTCAGAACACTGCTCCAAAGTGCACCAGAGGATCTAACGGTGGACGGGAGATCTTTCCAAGACAGCAACAGCCCAGATAGAGTAAAGTATTTTGCCCTAATCTATTTCACACAGTTCTGCTTTCGACCCTGTGACGGCCATTCGACTCATTCCCTTGTGTCATGCCTGAATGCTGCTTGCAAAAGTGCATTATATTTTTTAAAGCGGTGGATTGTTTTTTTTGGGGGGGCGGTTTGAGAAGGTGGAGGAAGTGGAGCAATTATTTAAAGATTTGCAATTAATTATTTCTGCTCTGGGTGAAACTGACTGACGCTTCCCAAAGACGCTACAGTTCCTTTTGCACATCCTCACTTTTCTTCCCCACCCCGTCTCCATGTTGCTTGCTCGGCAGGCCTTCCAGTCTCGCACCATGTAACAAACGTTTGGGTGCCTGGGCGACTCCGAAAAGACTCCCACCCCAGTCTTTCAATGCGCATTCACCAATCTGCCCAGGGCCAAACAATGCACGCCCTGCGGGGGCTCCGGGGCGCCGCTCGGGCTCCCCGGACTCGCACCACTTCCCCACACCCCGGAAGAGGAGGGCGTCAAACTCCAGAGGGGGTCGCTGCTTAGACCACCACTTGCCAGTCCTCCACCCCCCGGGCGAGGGGCAGCTCCCCCGGGAGGGCGCCTTCCTCTCTCCAGCGCCCCTGGATCCAGAGGCAGCAGCCGCGAGCCCGCATGAAAAACCTGCGAGAGAAGAACGGGGGAACCCGGAGCCGAAACAAGCCTACTAGAATTGGGGAAAGGGTTGCAGCCGCAGCCGCCCCCCGTCCCCTGCCCCGGAAAGGTACCCAGGGGCGCGGAGAGATCCGAGGAAGGGGCGAAAGAAGACCTTGCACCCCCGACGGCGCGCACGGAAGCGGAGCTCAGTCCCGTGAGCGAAGGGGCAGCACGCGCGCCTCGCCGGCCAGGTCGCAGCAGCCAGGCTGCGGGACAGGGGCCCGGACACCGCTAACCCCGCAGCCGCGGCCGCGGCCCGGAACTAGGAGAAGCGGCCGGCGGTGACAGGAAGAGAGAGGGAGCCGCGCGCACACGCCCCGAGCCCAGCCCGCGGGCTCCCCTACCTTCCCCGCAGCCTGGCTCCGCCGCTCGCGCGGCCTCCGCGCTCCCGCAGACACCCCCGGGACGGATGCGCGGGCTGTAGCCCCGCCGCCTCTGCAGCCGCCACTTCGCTGCCCTTCTCCGTGGCGGTGTCTCCCTCCTCCTTCTCCTGCGGCCGCCGCTCTCCCGCTGCCCTGCTCGCAGCCCCCAGCTTCCTCCAACTCCGCTCCAGCAGCCGCCAGCGCCTGCTCTCCACCGGAGCTCCCCGTCGCCCCGCGCCGGCCCCGCCTCCAGCCCGGCCCCCTGGCTCTCCCCTCCCCCGCGCCGTCTCCCAACCAGCGCCGAGGCCACCGCCCCTTCCCCCGCCTCCCTCCCGGCGCCGCCGCAGCCGCCACTCACCGCGCTGCCCACTGCCTGCCGGCCAATGAGTCCCCGCGGGGGGTGGTGGAGATCCGGGCCCGCCGGCCCCTTCCTGCGCCGCGCCCTGCCCCCCGCGCCGGCTGGGCCTCGGGCGTGCTTCTTTCTCCTCCTCCTTCTCCTTTTCCCTTCCTCCTCCTCCAGCTAGCGAGCCGGCAGAACTGCTGCAGCTTCCCCTGGCGTCCGTCGGGCGAGGAGGAGGAGCGGGGCTGGATTCGAGGAGAGCTCCGCTGCGGCCCCTCTGGACGAGCGCCCGGACGTGCGCTTCGTCCGCGCCTCTTGCGACTCTGCCGCTGGCAGCTGGCCTGGCCGCCCCCGGCCCAAGCCCGGGGGCTGAGCGGGCGGCAGCTGGGCAGCTGGAGGGGCGAGTGTGTGCGACCGGCCAGTACGTGTTCCTCGGATGGGAGTCTCCTCTCTCCCCTTCACGACGACCTCCTCTCCACCTTCCGCTTTTACCTAAATCTCCCAGTCACCCCCAACGCTTTTTGACCCTCAGCCTCGGAGTTGGTGTGGGTAGGGTGGCCATCGGCCAGCACTGGCGCCTCTAAAGCACCAGCCCACGGAGTGCGCGTAAAGACCTTGCTGCCCAGTGAGTTGTCCAAGGGCAGTAAGGAAGGGACTGAAAGGGTAAACTAGAGGGTCTAGCTACTTGCCCCGGGCTCTTGAACCCCAGGAGCTTGGCACCTAATTGAACCTGAGGTGGAGTGCCTGTGTAAAGGAATACAAGCTTTATAAGGACAGAGGGCGAGGGGGGAGGGAGGGAGAGAAAGAGAGAGAGAGAGAGTGTGAGTGTGTGTGTGTGTGTGTGTACACGTTGATTAATCCCATCCGCTCTTGTGGTATTGAAGCAAATGTAGGTCACTCAGTAAGGCAGATTGACCCGGTTATCGCTAATTGTCTGCTCACCAGGTTCCCCAATCCCACCCGGGGGGGTGTGGTTGAAGGAATGGAAGGGGGGAAGGGAAGGAAAGAGGAACAAAAGCCGACTTGATTTTTGTTGTTGGCATTAAGGTTGGTATTAGTTCAAACAGTCCAAAGGCCCTACATTTAAATGTAAAACCAGTATCTTGTTTCCCATTAAATATTAGACAATTAAAACGTTAATTCCCCCACCCATCCTTTTTAGGGTAGCTCTAAAATTTTCTCCCCTTCCTGCTGTTCTGCAGGACGAAGTTCTCTTTGGCCTTCCCTAAAACCTGGATTAAAGGCCCTCTATTTCCTGCCAAAATAGAATGGGGTAGCATATAACACTTTAAAATACTAGTGGGCAGAACTAATCTGTACTGTGAGTTCTTTTCAATGCAATAGCTTCGTGAAAAATGATGCAAATAATATTTGAAAACTTGGGATAATGGGGAAGAAACACAGTGAAGGGGAAAGAGGATTCCACTCAGAACCACCCTGTTGCTAACCAATAACCTTAAAATAGTGACTTTACCTTTCTTGGCCTCTATTTCCACAAATGTAAAAGAGGAGGGTTTAGAGTCTGTGCCCTCTAAGGTCCCAGACAACTCTCCTATTCTGTGATTCAGGTATTGGGTTTTTTGGGGGGTTTTTTCTCCATGCTGACTTGTGATTCTCAGAGATTTTTTTTCTTTTTCTTTCTTTTCCTTTAGGATCTTGGCTTTTCCGAAACCAACAAGAAGCCTGAACAATATAACTATTCTAAAAAATTGGGGTGACATAAATACATAAAAAGTTTGGTCCTGAATTCTGCATAAGCCTGAGTAAAAAATTATTTAACCACAAATCAAGTGTGAAAGGATGCCTTCTAGCAGTGTCATTCAAAGGGAAAAAAAAGCGTGAAAGGTTGTTTGCTAGCTATTTATTTGAGGTGGAAGGCCAGCACAGAAGACTGAGCTAGGATGGTGAAAGCAACTAGAAGGCTTCCTTGTTTAAATTCTCCATTTCCTTGGGAGAATGCTGCTGAGTGCTTTAGACCCAAAGCTTTATTAGCATTCTTGCCAAGCATGTGGAAGCTTAGAGTACAGTATTTCTTGAATTCAGTCATTCATTTGCCCTGGCTTACAGGGACCATCATGGTAGGGATGAACACCCAATAATTCAGGAAGTGCACTAGAATGATGACTATTATCAGCAGAAAGGGCTTATGATTTTCTTAGTGCTGCCACTCTTTCTATCTAAACATTATAGATAAGTCTGTTCTTAGTAGATAAGTCAAAGAAATTGCATGAAACTCTGATTCAGTGGCATGCCCTTTATCCCAGAACAACTGTCCACAACAGGATTTTAATCTAGGACTTTCTGGCTACTAAGTGGGGCAGTAAATAGTGTTGGACCTAAAGTCAGAAAGACTCATCTTTTCTGAGTTCAAATGTGGCCTTAGATACTAGCTGTGTGACCCTGAGCAAGTCACTTCAACTTGTTTGCCTCAGTTTTCTCATCTGTCAAATGAGCTGGAGAAGGAAATAGCAAACCATTCCAGTATCTTTACCAAGAAACCCCCCCATGGGGTCACATGATGTCGCATATGACTGAAATGACTGAACAGCTTCCTAACTGAGCCCATCAGTTTCCATAATGCCAAGCTGCTTATTTTCAAAGTTTGAATATTCTCAAATATTCAATGTTGAATATTCTTAGAAAATATGAACATTGCAAATACATATTTGACATTGAAACAAAATCCAATTCGGTCACGGGGACATCAGTGTTTCTGTCCTTTTTGCATGTGAAGAGACACAGGTCTGTGTGATTTGGGCACATTTGTCAAGGGAAGGTAGCTTAAGGACCTGAGTTTTAATCCTGCCATTTATTCCCTATGTAACTTTTGGCAATGACCTTCCCCCTCTCTGGGCCTCACTTTCCCCATCTGTAAAATGATGGAATAGGACTAGTTGGCCATCTTGAATCACTTCCAGTCCTAGAGAGATGATACAATGAATAAACACTTGTGAAGCTACTTTATCTTAAAGGAAACTTGAAATTAACAAAGCCACAAGTAACAGCAGCCATTGAATGAAAGAATACTGGGTACTAGAGTAGAAATATGTAAATTATAAATATGGTCCATTGAAAAGTGTGCTGGTTTTGGAATCAGGGAAGCCAAGTTTTAGTCCAGCTTTGTTGCTAGCTACTTATGTGACCCTTACAGTCATCCAAAAGAAGCAGGTTAAGTTAAACTAGAACATTGATAGCCAACTCAAATAGAAGGGGGGAGGGGGAGCATTAATCTATACTTAAGGATCCCCGTAGGCAGCATATTGGCTTTAAAATGTAATGATTTTTGTATAATGGATATCAATGCTCATTGGATGGGAAGGTTGGACAGGTTGGAGGGAAGGAGAGAATTTGGAACTCAGATTTTTAAAAAAGAGGATGTTTAAAATAGTTTTTAAAAATGGAATGTCATATATTTTATTGGATTTAAAAATTCATTTTGTTAATTATTTTCCCATTATATTTTAATTTGGTTAGGGCTACATTCCTGAGTGGTCCCTGGTCTGAGCTGTTGTTGTTCAGTCATGTCCAACTCTTCATGACCCTATTTAGGGTTTTCTTGACAGAGACACTGGAATGGTTTGCCATTTTCTTCTCCAACTCTTTTGACAGATGGAAAAATTGAGGCAAACAAGGTTAAGTGATTTACCCAGGGTCACAGAGCTGGTAAGTATCTAAGGCTGGATTTTGAACTCAGGAAGATGAGTCTGTACCACCTAGCTACCCCATCTAAACTAGATCTCTAAAGTCCCTCCTAGGTCTAAGTCTATAATTATAAATTCCATTGTTTGTATCCATATCTCTTCTTGAAGGGCTTGAGCTGTCTTGTATTGTCAGTTTCTATGTGTCAGGCACTGTGCTCAGCACTTTACAATATTGTCTCATTTGCTCCTGACAACAGTTAGGTGATATTATTATTATCTCCATTTTATAATTGAGGAAACTGAGGCAGATAAGTTAAATGACTTTCCCAGAGTCATACAGCTAAGTGTCTGAGGCTGGATTTGAACTCAGGTCTTCCTGACTATATATAATGCGTGTATTATAAATTGTATGTTATAATAAATGTAAGTATATATATGTGTGGGTGTGGGTGTGTTTTGGTCTGGGAGTCAGGAAGACTGGTATCTATTACCACCTTTGATATATCCTGGGTGTCTGACATTGGGCAGGTCCCATGAAGCAACCCCCCCACCCCACCCCGTGTGTGTGTGTGTGTGTGTGTGTGTTGTGTGTGTGTGTGTGTAAATGGATGGATGGATGAATATACACATGCATGCATATACCTACTTATTGTGTACATATATGTAAATGTATATAACCATGCATATATATTTTTGTTACACTTTGGTTGCCTAGTGAACTTTCACTTAATTATTAAATTTTTAAATTAATTATTGATTTATTATTTAAAATTAATTATTAAAGATATAATATGTATGTGTATGTATGGCTGGTTGTGTGTTTGCATATTTTACATTTATGTGTATGTATATGTTACACATACATGTATGTATGTATGTGATTTCTAAGCAATAAGTGAAGTAACTAGGATTTCATTCATTATCATGGGGAAGTCTCACAGCCAAGCCGAACTCCCAGCTTTAGTGGATAGGTCATAGAGCATTGCCTGAGGCACGAAGAGGTTAAGTGACTCCCAGGTTTACACTTCCAGCAAGCCTCAGAGCAGGATTTTTTAATCCCAGGCCTCCTTCTGGTCTTCATACCTAGCACTTTCTCCCCTACACCATGCTGATTTACTCAGAAATTACTGATTATAAATTCATGCTCCTTCAAGGGGACCAAAGAACAAAACACAGACTCTTTTTGTAGTGGAAAGTAGCCACATCATCTGGTATATGTGACAATCCTGAAGTCATTTAGGGAATTGTCAGTTTAGCAAAGCAGCAAATCTGAAACATCCTGCATTTCTAGGAGCAGTCACATTTTTGGAAATACACTTAAGCCCCAAAGAGATGATAAGAACAAAGAGGAAAATAAGACAGAAATCACAGTCGTGGGAGATTTTAATGTTAGTGAATTAGGTGCTCCGTGGCATATCTCTGCCAGATAGTACTGTGACAGCTGGGTGACTAAGTGGGTTTGGATAACATGTGCCCAATCCTGCCAGCCAAGAACAGAGACACACCAGTGCAGCAGATAACCCTGATCGTGAAATCTGGTTTTAGATAAGCAAACTGCTTAAATGGATTTTTCAAAAATGAGATCCCAGCCTTTATTCTTCTCTCAGAGTGGCTGCAGAGCTGTCCATGTATCTGTACTGCAGTGTTCAGACAGACTCCTGGAATAATGGAAGCACATTTGCTTCCCAGATTTTGCTAATACCATGTAGACTTTTCTCAAAGCCTAGCTAGGGAAATTGTTAAGATTAAGTAAATTTGTATTCTCAAAGTATTGTTTTTACTGAGGGTTAGAATTTTGTACTTTAATATGGAAACTGCCTATAGTAAGTGTACTCAGAGTTTAACAAGTATTTTTGCATATATAGCTATTTAGTCCAAAACACACTCTAAAAGACTTAATTACTGATATTTCTTAGATGATGTCTTTTTTTGGTATCAGGGTGGGGTTTTTTTTAATCACTAATTTATTCCAGACTTGCCTCCTTTTCTTTACTCTATTTTAAGGGAAAAGTCATTAAGCTGAATTCATGCTAAACACGTATGCTATTAGTCTACCCTTGCTTTGTCTGCAACACAATACTCCTTACCTGATAAGTAATTACACCAGATGTGTGCACTAAAAGAGGTACCTCCCCCCCCAAAAAAAGAAGAAAATAGATGTTTGCCGAAAGAATGAGTATTTGAATGATGAAGCAAGGCCAATAAAAATAGTTTTCTTTTGTAATGTGATTGACTCTAGCTTCACTCTCTCTGGGTCATGTCTGTTACATGTCCATCTCTGAGTACTGGGGTACCCTGAGCCTTTGTGATATTTTGTCTCTGCTGCTGTGGGCTCAAGCCCTTCTGCTGTTCCTCCTGCCTTTGTTAGGGGTTCAGTGACTAGCACCTCCCAATTCCATTTAAAATTAGATTGGTTTTTATATAAGGATATTTACTCTAAAGATACAGCAAGAACAAATAAAAATAACTTCTTCAAACACCTGGGAGCACAATCACCCCCATATAGCTGTTCAGTTCCTACATAGCATTGGTCCCACCGAATTTTAAATCCACATAGGGACTGTTGTCAGCCCCTCAGCTGCCTTTGGTCTGGGTTCAGGAAGGACACTTCCAAATCCCAAAAGTCTCTACTTCCACTCAGGGCGTCATACCCTGGCTGTGAAACTTGGAAGCCAGCAATCCCTCTGGACCTTTCAAGCCCACTAGGTTATATAGTTCCTGTTACTTCAACGTGCTCCCTGAGCTCCCCCAAAAACACTGAGGCCAAGAGACCATAAGTGAAGCTGAATGGACTTTTCGAATGCCTCTGTAGATGACCAAAGAGCCCAGTTTTAACCAGGGGTTAGTACACCAGTTAGTTACAAAATTCTGTTCCTGTTCTACAGTCTGTCTCTTTCCTAGTCTCTTCCTTTATCGTGTCACCTTGGTTCTCTGAAGAGTGGCTTATGTTCTCCAAGTGCAAGTTCAGGGGGTCTAGATATGCTCCAGACCCCAACTACACTGTAATATGTAAAACTAATAACTCAGCAAGTAATAATTATTAGTGTCGAACAACTGGGAATAACTTGCCCAAAGTCCCATAGCTAACCAGTAACTAGCTAGGACTAGAAGCACAATTGATTTGTTTTATTTTAAGTTTAATCAATTCAAAAAACATTTATTAAGTGCCATCTATGTGCCAGGGCACTGTACAAACCCCTAGACATGCTACCCTCAGTGCCTGTCAGTTTGTAGATAGTTAATAAATGCTCATCTATTGATTACTTGAAATCATTCACCAAACCTAAAATCCTTTTTCCCTTTCTCCACCCATTCCCCACCTGCCTTTTCCCAAGTATATTTTCCCCTTGTTTGCAGTTGTTCAAAACTCAATTCTTTCAGGAAATCTTCCCTGAAAAACTCCACTCTGATCATTCCGGCAGCCCCCAGCTCAGGAATTGCCAACCTCTTCGAGGGGTCGCAAGATCAACAACTGGGAGCTGGAAGGTTTTTGAAGTCATCTCATCCAAACTTCCCATTTCAAAAAAGAAGAAATTTAGGGTATGAAAGATGAAGTCGTTTGTCCAACAATAAAGCCCAGGTCTTCCAACTCCCAAGGCAGTGCCTGCTATTTCACTGCAGTGGCTCCTAATACTAAATGAATCTGAGTTTGTGGGGGAGCATGTATATGAGGGAGGGGGATTGACAGGGGAGAGATACTGTTAACCAGTGAGCATTTATTAAGTGCCTACCAGGTGCCAGTACTAGGCACTGGGGAAGCAGAGAAAAAAACAGTTCCTTTTCTCAGGGAGTTGACCTTCTATTATGTATAAAGGTAGGAAATGGCAGAAGGGTTAAGATGCATAGTGTATCCTAGAAGTCACTCATGACTTGAACCTGCTTGGGCTAGGGAATCCTAGAAGAGAGAGAGTAGACTACCAAATTAAGGTCAGAAGAAAGAAGAGAAGGCTTTAGGGAGATCCTTCCTCCAGGCTTTTAAATACACATAATACTGGTGGTAGTCACAAGTTAAGTCTGTTATCAGGGGAAATCTTAATTATCTACTAACACCTTATTTGGCATTAATTGACCTTCAATTGAGAACTACAACATAGCAGAGGTATGTATAAGATGCTTAGGAGAAACTCCACAAGGAGGAAAGTTGTTGAGAAAGTAGATAGGAGGGCACCCAAGAACACTTGACTTACTTTGCAGTCCTTCCAGAAGGAGGCTATTTCTGCACGTGTAGCCCAAAATAACCTTCGTGCCCCCTTTGAGAGGCATTTTTCAGGTGAGCTGACAAGCCCAGCTCAAGTAGTTCATTTGCATTATAGTTGTCTGTTATTCATGTGTAGATTGCTTTATAATCATCCTTAAACCCTGCCTTTTTCCTGAAGCTGATAGGAACACCAACAGGCAATTACTTCCTTTTTGTCTGAAGGCCAGTATCTTCTGATTGCTAAAGCTCTCATTGAACTAAGGAGCTTACCTGTCTAAGAGTTCCCACATATCCTTCCCTTCAATTCAATTCAACTCGATATGTAGAAGGGACTGTGCCTGGTACTAAGCAAGGATTGGAGTGAGAGGGTATATCCATAAATAATGACACAGATAAAAATAGCACCAATAAAACTTTAATTATATGTATGTATTTTTAAAAACACATAAGCAAATACATAGATGTTTAGGCTGTCATTACCAAAAAATGAGCTTCAAATTCAAATACCAAACAGCAGTATATATGTACACACACACATATAGACACACACATACACATGCATACACATATGTACACATGTATGTGTATATGTATACAGGAATAAAGTAAAGAGCAAAATTGCTACATATTTATCTTTAAGATAAATTCTCTGGAAAATATATATATATATATATATATATACATATATATATATGTATATATATCTGTAAACACATTCACCCACATATATTAACTAACTGCAGGTCATTTAGAATTCTTGCTTTGGATGGTAATTTGCACAGTTAACATAAGGAATATAAGAACCAATGACTTTCATTGAAATGTTATCCTATGAAGTACTGTTTTGTTTTGAAAATATAATGATTTAGTTTAATTCTCATTCAATGAGGTTAATAAACAAGGATTGGGCAGATCTGGGTTGGTTCGCTAAATAGTGTCTACTAAAAATAAACAAACAAACAAAAACTTTGGTTCAGCAAAAAAAAATTTAGTTTCAGTTTGAGGTTCAGCGGATGAATGCCATTCATTCCAATTTTTAGGTCAGAGCTTAAATATTAAAGCATTAGGGTTAGACAGAACTCAGTGTAGGAATTCAACTGAAATCCTACTTCCTGCAGAAGCCTTTCTCAACTCCTCTTAATCCTAGTATCTTCTCTTTGTTAATTACTTTCTTTTTATCCTGTATATTGCTTGTTTGTACACTATTGTTTGTTGTCTCCCCCATTCAATTGTGAATTCTGGAGCACGGGGACTGTTTTCTGCCCCTCTTTTGAGTCCCCAGCCTTTACCACCGTACCTGGCACATAGTAGGTGATTAGTAAATGTTTATTGACTCGACTGACAATTCCCAGGAGGCAACATCCGACTGGTGGTCATCCGTCTGCCAAAGTTCCTCATTAGAACAGTTAAGTTCTGAAGGAGGGAGAATGTCCCTCAGTAACAATCATTAGTGCCTGCTGTGTCCAGATCACTGTCGGGCCTTGGTTTGGGAGATGGGTGTAGCTTATAAATCAATTCTGAAGTTGCACCAGTTTATGGTTTTCAATTTTGGTCCTCAAGGACTTTACAATCTAGTTAGGAATACACAACGTTACAGTCAGAAAAAGAGATTAAAAACATTTACAAAGCATTATGTAAATGCAAATGAATATATGTGGTGTTCTACTTTGGACATGCTAATGTTGTGATGAATATATTTATCAACATCCTTTAAGATCTCTTCACCATTGCTTGGAAGACTTGTGAAACTTGGATCATCAAAGAAACATACATGAGCATGTTAAATGATTTTCCTGGGGCAATTATGTATTGCTATACTTTGTTTTATATCAGTGGTTCCATGAACCGAAAGGCTACCAGGGAGTTCTTACAAGGCCCCAAATTCCCGTACGAATCCAATGCCATCTTGATCTTTATTCCAGAAAGTTTCATTTCCTCTTTCAGACTTTCAGTTTCCAAAAACTATAAAAACAACAACAGATCAGGATTCTAATCCTACTTTGGTCACTGGCCGTGTGACCCTGGGTAAATAAGTCACTGATCTGTCCCTCAGTTTCCTCATCTGTAAAATGAAGGTAATGGACTGACTGGCCTCTGAGGTGCATTCTGTCAACAAATCTGTAATCTTATGATCTCTTGATACCTTTCAGCTGAGAACCTTGCCTCATATTTCACTGAAAATATTGAAGCCATTTGCTGAGAATTCTTCTTCCCTCCTCTTTATCTCACATTACCTACATGTCTCTACTACTTACTCCTTCACTTGTGTCTCAGATGAAGAGTTGACACTTATTACCAAGAGCAACTCTTCTGTATGGCCAAGTCATCCCATTCAATCTAGGAAATTGCCCTTCTATAATCCCCACCTTCTCACCTATCTTCAGTTTCTCCTGTCTACTGGCCATTTCCCTACCACCTACAAACATGCCTACCTTTCCCCTATCCTGAAAACACTCTTACTTGATCCTTCCCTCTCCACTAGCTATCATCTCATATCATCTCCCTTTCATGCCTAAACTCATTGAGAAGATCTACAATAGATGTCTATATTTCCTCTCCTTTTATTCTCTTCTTAACTCTCTACAATCCTAACCTCATTATTCAAATGCAGCTGCTCTCTCCAAAGCTACTCTAATCTCTCTGCTGACATCCAATCTCACATCTCCAATTGCCTATTAGACATTTTGAACTGGCTGTCCCATAGATGTCCTCAACTCAACAAGTCCAAAACTGAACTCAATTACCTCCACCCCTTTTCCCAACCCACTTTTCTTCTGAGTTTCCCTATTGCTATTTGAGGCCACCACCATCCTTCCAGTCACCCAGACATGCAACCTAGGTGTGTCATCCTTGTTTCCTTATTAATTATTCCTTACTTATTCCTCAAACAATGTGTTGCTACATCCTGTCCATTTTACCTTCATAACATCTCTCCTATGCATCCCCTTGTCTTGTCTGATACTGGCACCAGTCTGGTGCAGGCTTTCATCACCCCCCACTATGACACTAGCCCGATGGTTGGTCTCCCTACCTCAAGTTTCTCCCCACTCCAGTCCATTCTTCACTTAGCTAAAGTGCAGGTTTGGCCACATTGCTCCCTGTTCAATAAACTCCAGTGGCTCCCTATTGTCTCTAAGAACAAATATAAAACCTCCCTGCTGGAATTCAGAGATCTTCACAAACTGGTCCTTTCCTACCTTTCCAGTCTTCTTATACCTTACCCTGTCCCTGCCCCAATTCTCCCACTCCACAATTCAGTGACATAGGCTTCCTCACTATTCCTCCAACAAGCTGCTCCATCTTCTGACCCCTGGCATTGTCACTAGCTACCCCTCATGCTTAGAGTATTCTCCCCACTCACCTTCCCCTCCTGGCTTCATATGCCTACAAATATAACATTCATGTTTTCCTAACCAAGTAGAATTCTGTAGACCTTGTAGAATGAACTTTTTTTTCTTTTCCTACTAAAGAAGCAATGGCAAGATATTTGCTATTGCATGTAGCAAAATAAAAAGAGAAAATTTGGGAAGTCCCATTGTACTCTTATAGTATCATTACAGGGGATTCTGAACAAAATATGCCTTAGATAAATTAAAATTAAGCCCCCAGTTAAACAACATAGAGAGAGTAACAGAGACTCCTTCTAGGAATGATTATTATGAGTTCCAAGCATCTACTTCCCCCAGTAATGAAGCTTACAAGTCACTGGAGATCAATATATCTACAGTGGAGAGGGTCTAGGTCTAGGGCAGGGGAGAAACCTGTGACCTCGAGGCCACATGTGGCCCTTTAGGTCCTCAAGTTTGGCCTTTTGCCTGAATTTGGAGGCCACAGGTTCCCCACCCCTGGTCTAGAGACATTCTTTTCAAGATTAGCCTATGTGTTTATTCCTTGAGTGTGAGATTATATGCAAATGGTCTCCCTCAAAACTTGTTTGCTTCTCCTTATTCCACTACTTCTGTCACTGGCACCAGCATTCATACCTAGATGACTTCCTGGCATGAGACAGCTAGGTTAGGACTCAGGACCCGTGAATACACTGAGAGTATATGTTGAGAGACAAAGTGAGATATGTTCAAAAGACCACAGGATTTGGAGTTCCAATCCAAATATGACTGTGTTCCTTATTAAATATGTAAGTTGAGACCTCTCTGGGCTTCCATTTCCTCAATCAACAAATATTTAATTAATACATACGAGGTGCCAGACACTGTGCTAAACAGAGGTGATAAAAAGACAAAAACAAAATAGTGTCTGCCCTCTAGGAGCCTACATTTTACAGGGGGAGGCAACATGTCCACAGAAAAGTAAGTGCAATGACTACAGAGAAACATGGGAAGATTTCTATTAGTGGATGAAAAGTGAAGTAAGCTGAACCAGGAAAACAATATACATAATGACTAATAAAAGGAACAACAGCAATATCAAATACATGAAGCAATGTTTTCAATTATAACAGCCAAGTTTGGCTCCAATGAAAAGACATGAGATGAGAGTACCTTTCCTTCTTTGCAGAGGTAGGGGATCATAGGCATAAGAGACTGCATAAAACATCAGACTTTTTTTTGGCTATATAGACCATGAGCATGAGAGACTGCATATCATATCAAACTTTTTTTTTAATGCATTTGCTCATTTTGTGGAACTTTCTTCCTTTTTTAAAAAAAAGTCTTTCTTATAAGAAATACTCTGGAAAAGATAGGCAGAAGATACATGGGGAATATGGGTGGTGTAAGAATACAAAGGTAAGAAATATAATGTATTATAGGAATGTAAAAATGTAAGAAATATAATGTATTATATAATGTATTATATTAATATATTATAATATATTAATGCAAGAAATATAATGTAAGAAATGTAATGATGTAAGACATTTTTAAAAATGAAATAGAGTTATAGTGCTTAATGTTTAGGTGAATCATAAATTCACTGTTTATTTGAGTATCTTCTCTAATGTACCAAAAAGCTGTGAGGTGTCGCAATATCTGAATGTTCCTTGACATTCTACTAGAGTCTCTAGACTAGAACAGAAGTCCTTAAATCTTTTTTTTTTTTTGCGTCATGGACCCCTTTGGGAATCTAGCAAAGCCTATGGACCCTTTTCAGAATAATGTTTTTAATGGAATAAAATAAAATGCATATAATTGTAGAGGAAATCAATTACATTGAAATGCAATTATCAAAATATTATAAAAATAAGTTCATGGATAATAAAAATAAGTTACGAACCTCTGCTGTAGAAGATTTTCAGTTGTAAAAGTTTATGACTTCTGAAGTGAAGGATGGGCAGCCTCATCTACCTGGCAAGCCACCCCTGAAGCAGAAAAGCACACTGAGGGAGAAACTGGAGGCAGCATATGCTGGCTAAGTCAAACCACCACTACTATTTTGACCACTGGTTCCCTTGATCCTGAGTCCAAGAGCTTTGGGAATAACAATGTCCTCCAAAACACCAAAACTATGTCTAGCCCAGTTCCCACAACCCTCATTGAAGGAAGAAGCACTGTGGAGAGGGGGCCCCACCTTTCTTAAAACACCAGCGTCAATTTCTGGCCAACTGCCACCAATAGTCATGGGAGCCCTAGGGGTTGAAGTATCCCCCAGACCACTGACTCTTCTTCTATCCTGATTATCACAGCCATCATTGAGAGACAACTTCTGCTGAGAAGGGGGCCAGCCATCCCCACCAATTGCCAACTAACTGCCACGCAGGGCAGACAAGTCAGCTTAGCTGAAGTAGAATGGTGCCCCATGGGAGAGACAGGAGGCAATATGTGCCAGGCAGGTCAGGCTACTACCATCTTGACTACTATTTCCTCTCAGTCTCTGATGGAAACAGCCGTGGACCCTGAACCCAAGAGCCTTAGGAATAGCAATACTTCCAGTCCAGTGTTGGCAGCTATCATCCTGGGAAGCAACCCCTATGGAGATGCAGCCTGGCAACTACTCCTGTAGGTGTTATGGTCACATCTATTGAAGACCCAGAGAAGAAAAATCTTGTCATCAAAGTGTCCAGGAGTGTCAAATGATTTAACATCAGAAACTAGTATAATTTTACTAGAGGAAATGACATTAAAGAAGAAGCATTGTTACCCTCTTTGCCACTACATCTCAAGGACCATGGGGCTTTTCTATTTGACTTGCAGCGGAAACCTTCCATACGTCTTTTCTCTCAGAAGGTGAGCTCCTTGAGAACTGGGACTATTCAGCTTTTCTATTTCTATCTCCAGCAATTAGCACAGTGCTTGGTACATAATAAGTGTTTAATAAATTCATTCATTCATTCATTCATTCATTCATTCTTGGGCTTATCAACCGGGCTGGTCAGGAGAACTTGCCAACAGAACATCCTTCTTCTTGTGTTTCTATGTTATCAGTGTATATGTTATCCAAGGACACTGGGAAAGAAGAAGCATTTAATTTATTCTCTGTAACGGTGCAATACTGCTTCATCAGAACAGCAAAGACTGGATTAGCTGGAATAATCTAACAATGGCACGTTCTCGGTAAGGAAGCTTTCATGTTAAATGGGGTAAACCAGGAAGTCCTTTTTCTTTCAACTATTGTTTAAAATCTGTCTAAAAAGTTTTAATTTAAGTTGGTTGTCTTCAAAATTAGGGGGTGTGATAACATTGCAATTCAACAAACCTTTTTTAGGTCATTTTTATGTGCAGGACTTAACTGTGGGGATAGGCAAAATGGGAAATAAGATATAAAATCACCGAGTGAAATACCAGATTAAATAAAACACAGTCCCCTACCTTCATTGAGTTTACAATCCTTCTGAACCTCAGTCACCACTACATAGTTTTCTTTCCCTTGCTTCTCTCTGCTAAAAACAGAAGACATAAAACATTCCTTTCTGTTGAAGGCTCTGGTTGGTTGGGATCTGGTTAATTGATGTTTTATAGCTGTACTGATTAAACATCAGAGATAATGTGGTTTAGGGGTTAGGAAACTAGCCTTGATCCAGAAGAGGGGTTCAAGTCTTATCTCTGGCACTGTGTCTCTGGGCAAAACGTGCAGACTCCCAGTGCCCCAGGCAACTGTCTAAAACTAAGTTGCAGAATGGTTGGGGCTCTGCATTAGTGAATGGAATGAACTCATGCTCAGTGCACTTTCCTAGACTGAGGAATTTACAGATACAGAAAAAAAATAATCATTATGTCATTGGCATAGTTTGAAGTCATATGAACCTGTCCCTGTTTAGGAAAATGTGGAGGTAGCCTAGAAACTAATCAATACTGAGAAATGAAGGTTTGGATTAAAGAGTTGGCTTCTACAACATCCAACTCCAGAGGAAAGATGGCAGGACTTGCACACCAGGACCTGTATTCTAATTCTCTTCTGTCACTTACTTCCTGTGTGACCTGAAGCCAATCACAAATTCTCTAGGCTTTGCTTTTCTCATGGAGTTGGAGGTGGGTGGTGGGTTTGGACTAGAGTCCAGCTGTGGGTCACTGCCCCATACAGGGTCATGAAAAATTTGGCAACAGTAAAAGGTTTCTGAACATGCAAAAATTAATTAATAATCAAACGCATAATGAAGTCAAAGTGTTTCTGGCAGTTCTTGCCCATGCTGTTTTGCACAACTTCATGGCAACCCTGATTCTGAATACAAAGCATGGATACTTTGCACTGCGCATGCCCTCAGGCTAGGCAAGCAAATGAAAGCCTCCAAACCAGAAAGGGGGAGATGAGTGGGAAAAGTTTAAGAAGCCTTGCACTAGACAACCTCCTTCCACCTTAAAGTTTTTTATTTTCTAAGTCAGGGGGCCATCTTTAAACTGCTCATCCTCCAAATGAGGCTTCACTCTTGTGGTGTGATAGGGTGACATGATACTCTGCCGTCTTGCCTTAATAGGGCTAGAGAGATATAATGGTACATCATGATGTGGTGGAATGGGTCACCACCTGCAAATGCAATCGGATGTTACCACAGGCCTAAACAGGTTTGGGGCACCTCCATTTCACTGAAGAATTGTCTGTTGCATGTTATGGGAAAGCTCTTCCAGAAATGGTTTTGTCCCAGAGAAGATTTAGGAAGGATGGCATTTCATTGCAAGTCATGGAAAAGTGGAGGAAGGTTAATTTGTAAAATGGTTCTTTGTAGTAGTGGAGTGTGGTGCTCAGAATTTTCTCTTTATTGATCCAACAAAAAGGGACCAAAAAAAAAAGTAAAAAATAATACTGTTCCTGCAATGTGGGAAATAAACTGTGACCCTGAATAATGGCTGACAATGAGGCAGAACTGTATCATTGAAAGGTCATTAGTCTGTAAAGTTAAGAGATTTGAGTTCAAATCTCAGCTTCACCCTTATGCTGCTTCATCCCCTTGAGCAAGTCACTTCAGGGAGGGGAGGAGGAAAGGAGGTTGGACTTAGATATTCTCTAAAATCCCTTCCAGCTCCAACAAGTCTCTGATTTCCTAATTCTAAGTATGAACACAATGACTACATTCTCATTATAATGGTCCTTCCAATTTGTAGTAAGGAGACAAGATGTACAGTACAGGATATGGCAGAGACAAAACAAAGCCACTTCCCCCTTTGTCTTAAATTGTGAGCTTTTTGGAGGAGGGATCAGTGTTGTTCACACCATAACTAGTGTGAGGTACTGTGAGTTGATCTGATATATTGTAAAGAAAAGCAGAAAACCATGCTGATGGCAAAAATATGTTTAAAGCAAAAAATAAACCAGAATAGAATTAACAATAGGGAAATGCGTAAAAGAATGGGTTGTTTCTGTTTGATGTGGGGATTTTCTTA
The DNA here is from genome assembly GCF_003287225.1 of Phascolarctos cinereus. NCBI lineage: Eukaryota > Metazoa > Chordata > Mammalia > Diprotodontia > Phascolarctidae > Phascolarctos > Phascolarctos cinereus. Next base: position 323,923,499 of record NW_027555847.1, read on the forward strand.
GGAGGAAATTAATTGTTGCATTCTTCCCTCCCTACCACCTTCCTCAAAAAAAGAAAAGGCTTAAAAATGAAGTTTGTCCTAAAAAGAAACTCAGTCTTGACCATCTTTGAAAAAGCTTATTGGGATATTTGCAATTTGGGAAAAACTCCACTAGAGACACCATGGTATAATAGAATGAGCATTGAGTGTACTTACCTTCAAAAGACCTATTTTCTTTTCTTTTTTTCTAAATTTTGTTTTGTTTTTAGGCAATTGGGGTTAAGTGACTTGCCCAGGGTCACACAGCTAATGAATGTCAAGTGTTCGGTCTGAGGTCAGATTTGAACTCTGTCCTCCTGATTTCAAGGCCAGTGCTCTACCCACTGAGCCACCTAGCTGCCCCACAAAAGACCTATTTTCAAATCCAGGTTCTGACACCTACTTTCTGTATGACTTTGGGTAAGTCACCTCCACTGGTTTTACTTTCCTCATCTGTAAAATGAAGAGGTTATGTTACATGGTGGTTCTTTCCAGTTGTAAGTTTAGGATCCAAATAACAAAATACAAGCTAGACCACCTTTTTTCTGTGACAACATAGCTGTCCCGTTATCAATGATTCTCAAAACAACTGAATTTTGTAGTTCATATTTTTAAAAAAAAGTCATTCTGAGACCTGAGACCTTTTTTTTTTTTAATCTAACCACAATGAAATAGGTTCTGGCCGAGTGGTTAGAGGAAAAGCATGGGAATTCAGAGATAAGAACAAAAAGCTACCTTTTGCCCATTCAGTTACATATTGATGTATGAATGTGACTTTCCTCATCATACATTCACAGATATTTCCGACATCATGGAAATTATAGGGCTTTAATTCAATCTGGGAGGCAAAGGATGATGGGGTGTGTGAACAGTGGTAGCAGCAGCTTCACGGCTCGGTGAGCCAAGCCCTGGGCTGGGCACTCAGCAGTGCAGCCTCAGGAGGCCAACATCCTTTTAGGCAACAGCTCTTTTTTAGCAGGCAACAGTTTGAGTTCCTAAACCTGAGGGAACAGCTTACCTCACCTCCCCATTTTGGTTTTTCTAGCTGTAAAGTTATAATTATAAGACTGACCTACCTTAAGAGTGTCTCTGTATTGGGGGAGGCAGGAAGCTAGTAAAAAGTGATTCTCAAATTTTCAAGTGCTAAATAAGGTTCTTTTCAAAGTTATTCAGGCCTGCAAAAATAATCTATTTGGCCTGCATAATTTGCATTCACTCTGCCCACACTCATGCTGCTGCCCTAGTCCATTGCCATCTGTCTTCTACTATTCCTCAGAGAACTAGGGTGGGAGAAAATAGTGTCTCTCTGTAGCACAAACACTGCATTTCTCACAAGCACAGATTTCCATGAACAGCAAACAAGAAGGCAAAAAGAAACAGAGGTTGGAGCTATTATAAATTCTTCTGGGATTCACTGCTTGACTTACTGTAGGTCCCCTTAAATTTTTTTTTTAGGCTCTGAGATTAATGGGTAAAGGTTTATTCTTATGGCTGAACTAAGCATAAGTCCGTTCTACTTTTAGGAAAGTCGATATGTATGTGAAAATTCAAACTTACTATGCAGATAATTTAGGAGTTGATTATCTACATAAGAATGCATATTAAATATTTGAGCAGCTACATTACACAGGAATTCACCGTATGATTCCTTTGAATGAAAAGCATCCATAGTATATTTAAAATGTGATTTACAAAAAAATGGAAAATAAATAAAATGTGATTTGCCATGTACAAATCTGATTTTTATAGAACCTAAACTTCTCTGTGCCTCAGTTTCTTCATCTGCAAAATGAAGGCATTGAAGCAGATATCTCTAAGGTCCTTAGCTTAGAGATCTAACAATCTGAATCTAAATTCTTTTAGGGATTTCTCAGTAATGTGACTCTTCTCTCACCTACCCCCTCCAAGTAGAAACCAGGCATGTCAGTATCTGCCATTCCCTCAGTGGAGACCTCCAACTACCCTGATAAGCCACAGACTCATGAGGTTTCAAAACAGAAAACAGTTTTATTTAAACATTAAAGATCAGACAGATTTGCATCTGATAGGTCACTTTCTTATAGGGTCCTTTCAAGTCCCTATGGGTTACAGTAAGTACTGCCTTGGATGAGGCCTCACTATTTCTGTCTCCTGTCAAGCATCATGGTCCTTTTCACTGCTGTTACTGTGCTCAGTTTTACTTCCTGCTCCATTGATTTTTTTTTGGCTCTCCTCCCTAGGATTGAGCTCTACAGCAGCCAAAATAGAGAAGGATCATACTGGAATCCTGGATGACAGTATTATAACTCTTTCATGACTCAGAATGCCTGCAAGCTATTACCATCTATTGTCCCACAGACTGACACTCCATATAAAACCGGGCCTGTTAACCTTTTATTAATTGTCAGCCTGGTAAAACCAACGAACCTTTCTCAGAATAATGTTTTTCAATACATATAATGTAATAGACCGACTTGTAAAGGAAACCACTTTTATTGAAATAAAGATATATATTTTCCAAGTTCCTGAAATCTATCCAAGGATCCCAGGCTTTATCACCTCATTATTGAAATAACGTGCTGGTTGGTCTCTCTGCTTCAAATCTCTCTCCACTCCAGTCCATCCTCTACTAAATTATCAAATTAATCTTCCCAAAGTGAAGATCTAACCATCTCACACACACATACACACATCAAACCCTTCCCCCCATTCAATAAACTCAAGTGACTCCCTATCATCTCTGGATTAAATATAAAGCTCTCTCTTTGGTATTCAAAGCCCTTTACATTTGCTCTGTCCAACCTTTCCAATCTACCTTGCTCCCTTCCACATACTCTGAATTCCAGAGACACTGGCTTCCTTGATGTTCTCAAATAAGACACTCTATCTTCCAAAGTCTCTGTATTTTCACTGGCTGTCCCACCCCCACCCCCATATTGCTATTCCATCTCTCCTTTTTCTTCCTTTCCCTTCTTCCTTCCCTCCCCTTCCTTTTCCTTCCCTTTCCTTTCCTTCCCTTCTCCCTTCTCTTTTTCTTCCCTTCCCTTCTCCTCTCCTCTCCTCTCCTCTCCTCTCCTCTCCTCCTCTCCTCTCCTCTCCTCTCCTCTCCTCTCCTCTCCTCTCCTCTCCTCTCCTCTCCTCTCCTCTCCCTTCCCTCTTCTCCTCTCTTCCATTCTCCTCCTTCTCTTCTTTCCTTTCACTTCCTTCTTGTAATTTTCAGTCCTTTAATTCTAAATTAAACATAGTGTTCTTCTATAAGAGCTGCAGAATCATGATGTGTGTGTGTGTACGTGTGTGTATGTGTGCGTATCTATGTGTGTGAGTGCACACATGCATGAGTGTGCATTCTAAAATTCTTACCTCTGTCTTCACCTTTATGTCTCCCATTTCTGCTTTGATTCACCACATCCTCACTCCAACTTCATGCTATATTTTCTTTTCAGTTTTTTTTGGTATACTTCCAGAAAAAACAGGGATCACTGGTCTATTTGTACTTTGCCAATTCTTCTGAGCAAAGAACAGGAAGAAAGTGACTGAGGGCCATGGCAAAATGAAATTTTCTAGTAATGTCTTCATAGAAAACCCATTCTGAATTTTAAAACGTACTGAAGTGAAACAAGGAGATTTTCAAAGCTACAGTGGCCTGCAAACTAGAACTAAGCAAAACAATTAAATTTATCAACACAACCATAAATGTTTATGACATTTTAAATCTTTAAGGGAAAACTTTTAATATGTAATATGTCCTTTTGCTGTAGTTATTTGTCTTACATGATTTTTCATGGCGTTGCAAGATTCTGACCCATATTCTTTAATTTTTTTTTTAAGAAACCACATATCACATGAGATAGGAAACATATTTGACAAAGGGTCCATTCTTCCTTGTCAGGTCTTGATTACAGCCCATAGGGTTTGTTGTTTTTGTTGTTGTTGTTGTTCTAAACTTAACAAATACCAAATAAATTAATATTATCATATACATAGAACAAAGCACATGAAACTGTCTCTATAATATACAGCTTGATTTCTTTTTAATATAATAAATAATATTATAAATTAAACAAATAACTTTCAATGTTCTACTTGCCTGTGATTCTTTCTAGTCTTCCTTTACTTATCTTCTGTGCATTTAAAAAAATCTTTAGTGACTCTCTCTCTCCTCTCCTTTCTTCCTCTTCTTCTTCTTCTTCTTCTTCTTTCTTCTTCTTCTTCTTCTTCTTCTTCTTCTTCTCTTCTCCTCCTCTTCTTCTTCCTTCTCCTCCTCTTCCATCTTCTCCTTCTTTTCTTCCCACATTGCCAATATCCAAAAATATGTTTATTTTATTCTGCATCTTGAGTCTATCACCTTTGTATCAGGAGATGGGCAACTTCTTCATTATAATTCCTCTGGAATTGTGATTGGTCATGCCGCTGTTCAGAGTTCTTAAGTCCTTCAAGGCTATTTTTCTTTACAGCATTGATTTTTTTAATAAAATAATTTTTTTAATGAACAAAAATAAATTTTCTTTGTCTCTTCTCCTTCTTGAAAAAAGAAAGAAAAACAAAATCCTGGTGACAAATATGCATAGTCAAGCAAAACAAATTCCCACATTGGCCCCTGTGTAAAAACATATGTTTCAATCTACTCCCTGAGTCTATAACCTCTCTCTCAGAAGACGGGCAGCATATTTCATCACAAGTTCTCTATAATTTTGATTGGTCATTGCATGATCAGAGTTCTTAAGTTTTTCAAAGTTGTTTATCTATACTATGTTATTGTATAAATTGTTCACCTGGTTCTGCTCACTTCATTATGCATCAGTTATACAAGTTTCCTCAGGTTTCTCTCAATTTTTTTTTCATAATTTCTTACAGTTCAGGACACAGTATATGCATATACCATAATTTGTCTACCTATTCATTAAATGATGGCTAATGGGTTTTCAGTGGGGTATAAATCAGGTGAATTCCCAGACCACTGAAGCATATTTATCCTCTTATCTTGGGTGAATTTCTTAAACTTTCATGGTACGTGGGGCTTGGTACATGATTATGTTCCAGTATAAAATCTCCATTTGGGAATTTCTCCAACTCTGAAACAATTCTGCTTCTTACTTTGTCAATCTAGTTCTCAGCTGACAAAGAATAAACTGAAGGGGGAGAAAACAGTTTAATCCAGGGTCATCTGATCAAGGTTGGGTGTTCTGAATCAGCCTAGTGTCTGGTGAAGTATATACACACATGACCATTTCTGCCCCAAAATGAGAACATATCAAAATTATTGTTTATTCCAAGTAATTGACATAATACTGTACTCACAATGTTCTCGGCCTAAAAAAGTAGAAAGGAATTTTTTTTTCCTTTTAGTGAGGCAATCAGGGTTAAGTGATTTGCTCAGGGTCACACAGCTAGTGAGTGCCAAGTGTCTGAGGCCAGATTTGACCTCAGGTCCTCCTGACTCCAAGGCAGGAGCTTTATCCACTGTACCACCTAGCTGCCCCTAGAGGGGAATTTTTAAAGAAAGAAGAAAGGTTTAAAGAAAATATTTTTAAAAAAACCTATTAGGATCATAGATTTAGAGTTGGAAGGGACCTTAGAGGCCATTAACCAATTCTTTCATTTTATAGACAAGAAAACTATGGCCAAGGGAGACTAAGTAACTTGCCCAATGTCGCATAAGTAGTGACAAAGCTGGTATTTGAATATAAATTCTCTGAACTTCAAATTCACCACTCTTTACACTGCAGAAAGTACATTTTGCACTGTTGGTGGAGTCTTTCCTTTTTTCCTTCCTTCTTTCCTTCCTTCCTTCCTTCCTTCCTTCCTTCCTTCCTTCCTTCCTTCCTTCCTTCCTTCCTTCCTTCCTTCCTTCCTTCCTCCCTTCCTTCCTTCCCTCCTGTCTTTCTTTTCCCATTGGATTAAAAATGAATACTCTGTAATCGGAAAACTTAAGAAATAAAGTGTATTATATAGCCTGAGACAGACCTTTGTTTTAAGGTCTCAATTATCCCCTTAATTTGTTTGACTATATTGTAATTTATAGAGCTTGATTTTTCTATTCTGCAAAGACTACAAAACATCACAGGTGATCAGTATATAATGAAATGGTACAATAGCTACAATACTTATTTTTAATAATAATTTGGCTTTTGCAAATGATTCTATGGATAAACATCTATCTTATAAAGAGCAATACAGCATTCACTCAGGTCCTGGTTACATTATGTCTGACGGGTGGGCAAGTAAACAACCTAGAGAATGACTTTGCAGCTGGGACAGCCCCATTGCTGCTCAAGATAGGGAATGTGATCCAATGAACAGAAAATCTGAACAATCACCAATTTGCTTTGAATATATCCCAGCCATGACTAGTGCTGCCCAAAGGGAAGAATACAGTAGTGTCTTCCTTGGCGCTGAAGCTGGGGCTTTATTTAGCATTTGGACAAGCAGCACAGGCAGCTGCATCTCCTCAATGCATGCTTTCTAGTTGTTGAGTGGGCTGAGCACTGTTGCTGGGAGCTGGCGGACTGGATGAACACTGGACATGGGGGAGGGAGGAAACTGGGGCTGCTCCTGGGATCCTAGGCTTTCCAATTCCTTGACAGGTGCTATGGAACAAGGAGCAAAGACCACCCCACCCCCACCCCTACCCTGTTCCCCATCCTCCCAGGCCTGGATGTAATGTCTGACACTTACTTGTTTCTTTGGGTGTCATGTTTTTATTCCAGAACAAAGGACCTTGGCAGAGTGAATACTAGCCTGTGGCTTACCCTATTTTTGTCTTGAGTCTCTTAGAGAAAGTGACAACAAAGACCCTGACTTTGCTTAATTACTAGTACATAGCTGCCAAGGTAGAGTTGGTATTAGTTCAACTCTATAAATACTTTTTCCAAATGACTTATTAGAGTCGGAGGACAAGTCAAAGGATCCTGCTATTAGAGAGAGATAATCTAAGTTCTGCTTTAGGCATTTGTAGGATTTAGAACTGGAAGGAATTTAAGGGAATGGGATCATTGAGTCCAAATCTGTCGTTTGAATCCTGGACTCAGAGAGGAGGAATGACTTGTCAGCAGCTGTCTAGGTTGTTAGGAATCAGAGTCAGGATATGAACTCAGGTTTTCTGACACACAAAAAAGTGCTCTTTCTACTGAACAATCCTTTTGACTTTTGTTAATTTGATAGGTGTTACTTAATCTGCCATTGGTAACATACATTTGGCAGTGAAGGCATCAGCTGGCTGCTGCAGCTCAGAGCTATTCAATAAGATACAATTTAGCTCTAAGGGACCTGGGTATGGATGAGTGTGCAGAATAAGTTAAGACATATACATGTATATAGGTCTGGCTGCCACCACAAAGGAAGCTAGGGAAATTTTTATGATGGTGGGCTGTATAAAGAATAGAAATGAAATGCTTTTCTTTCTCTTTAAAAAATGCCCAATGCCACATTTGGGAAGTTTTTCCTGAAAGCTGCTGACTTTGAAAAAAAGTAAAGTTATCGAATCTCAAAGGCATTTTCAAAACATTGTTAGCTCTTCCACCTACCCCCAATATATTTTTCTCCTAATTATTAAAATCTACATTGGTGACACCTCCATTTTGGAATGTTACTCTACCTGCAGTGCTGGATCAGGAGCAGGGAATATGGGTTCAAATCCTGCCACTATTCCTTATTCCTTCTAGGTCCCAGTCTTTTCATCTGTAAGATAAGAAGATTGGATTGGATGATTTCTGAGGTCTGTTTCAGCTCTAAATGCTACTATTGATTCTGTGAATTTCCCATATTAGAATACTACTTAGAGAATTTCAGAGCTAAAAAAGACCTTAGAGATCAATTTCTTCTTTTTTCATGTAAAATGCTTTATAACCCAAAAAGGGCTATTTATAAATTCTATCTCCTACTACCATCATCATTATCTAATTTGCTCTTCTTAACTTTTTTTGATGGAATTTAGGCAGAAACAGTCCTGCGGGAAAATGTTGTCTTGCTATTTTTTTATACTTAATTGTTTTTGGACTATTGCACAACTGGATGTAATAGCTTCTTTTTGTAACTGAATAAAAGTATTAGTATGCAAATTCATCTTTGCGGAATGTACCTTTGGGACAACCTCAGCAGTATAGAGGACTACAGAGATGGCAGGTACCTCATTCTATTCCCACAGGGTTTTGATTTCTTCCACTAGGTCATTATAATTTGAAAGCATTTCATTCTACGTAGCTTGGAGATTAAGTAGTTAGTTTGGCAACATCTACTGAATTTAGTATTCTTAAGGTTTTTATAGATGAACATTATAATTTGGTGATTATGGGCAGTACATTCGTCCGGATTAATGTTCCTATTCCAGTAGAATTTATTTGTTAGGATCTCAAGGCCATCTTTAGGTCTTTATTTGTAGTATGGGGATTTGTCATCTTTTAGTTTATAAAAGATAATTTCCAACATATAATTCTACTTACCAGGCAGGTATGCTAAAGTCAGCTCATACCAGCTAGGGAGAGTCAATTGTTAAATTTTCAGTGTGAGCATTTACACCTTGGATATCCACAGATACCACAAATCAGGGCTTGATTTTGGGGAGGAGGGAAGAAAAAAAAGGAGAAAAAAAAAGAAATTTACTATATAAATTATATATATATATATATATATATATATATATATATATATATAATATATATATGTAAATGGAATATCAAGTTGTACATAATAGATTTTCGGTTTCAAATGCAATCATTTTTAAGAATTACACTATGTTATGGAAATGCTTTTATCCCATAAATTAAAAAAGAAAAGAAAGTGATGGAGAAAATAGTAATAATGCAAATTAAACTTAAAAAATGAGCCTTGTGTTCATTATTCCCCCCCTTCGGAGAAAGTTGTTAAACATTTAGCAGCATATTCCCTGCTACCAGTTTATGTCTTGCAAGGTATTAGGTGCTAAATTTTCATAACCTTCAATGGCAAAATTTACCTCCTTAAGTAATGGGCGACTGGCTAATGATCAGAGGGAGAATGTGGTCAGGTAGTGGGAGGTGGGCAGTCTTTGAAGTAGGTGCAGATATTCTTTGCCTACTTCTAATCCAATGATAAGTGGAGGTTTGAGAAGCCCACTTTCGACTATAAGAGACTTAGGAGTAGGTACTTTGTCTTCTGGTTGACTAAGTAACAGGCAGAGCTGACGACTCCTAAGTGGCTGAACTAGTCACATGCAAATAGAATGATCCACCCCTTCACGGGCCTTTTGTGCTCTTTTCTTTCCTAGTGGCTACTGTGAGCTGCTAGGTAGGGAAGCAGAATCAAATTACATTACCCCGTCAGCTACTGCATGACCAAGAGCACATGTCTCTCCTGGTTTTTTTCCCCTGATGTTAGTTGAAGGAGTATCTGGAGATGGAATTGACCAGGCTACAACCTCATGAATTTTTAACTGCAAGAAGAGTTACCAAAGACCACTCCAGCAATCAGTCAGTAGCAGTAGCCAATGACAGAGGAAACATCTGTAGATGGATGTAGAAAGCCAATAACCTGAGGAAGGCAGCAACTTCACTGAGTGTGACCCTTGAAGAGACAGGACAAACCGTGAGCTCTAGAAAGGCCAAGGCCCTTGGTGTCCTGAAGATAAGCATACCTAAAGGGAACTTCTTGAGTACCCAGAAAAAGAGAGAAAAGGGCCCTTAGGGCCAAGAGTTTGTAAGTACCCCTCAGCTTCACATACTCTCTACTCATGTCCTTGAGTACCAATTTTTTTTTTTAGAGTCTGAACTCATTCTTCTTAGGGACCTTATATATACAAGGGAAGAGTTTTTCCTCATTTGGGGGAATTATTTTGGATCAGCTCTTCTTTTTATTTTTTAAATAATATTTTATTTTTGCCCAGTTTCATGTAAGGACAATTTTTAACATTAATTTTAAAAAGTGTTCTTGAGTTCCAAATTTTTTCTCTCGCTCTCTCACTTTTCCCTTTCTTGAGGCAGTAAGCAGTTTGATACAGGTTATATATGCTTGATCATGCAAAACACATTATCATAATAGTCTGTTGTGAAAGAAGATGCAGACCCAAAGGGAAAAAAAACCCCAAAAAGTGCAGAAAGTGGAAAACAGTATGCTTTGATCTTCATTCAGACTCCATCAGTTCTTTCTCTGGAGGTGGACAGCATTTTTCATCATGAGTGCTTTGGAATTGTCTTGGTATTGCTAAGAATAGCTAAGTCATTCACAGTTAATCATTGTACAGTGTTGCTGTTACTGTATACAATGGTCTCCTGGTTCTGCTCATTTTACTCAGCGTCAGTTCAATTAAGTCTTTCTAGGACTCATCCTGCTTGTCATTTCCTACAGCACAGTAAGGTTCCATTACAAGCATAGACCACAACTTGTTCAGCCATTCCCCAATTGATAGGCATGTCTTTAATTTTCAATTCTTTGCCACTACAAAAAGAGCTCGTATAAATATTTTTCTATTTTTAAAAAATCTCTTTGGGATACAGACCTGCTAGATCAAAGGGTATGCATAGTTTTATAGCCCTTTGGGCATAGTTCCAAATTGCTCCCCAGAATGGTTGGATCCATTCACAAGTCCACCAACAGTGAGTTAGTGTCTCAATTTTCCCTTTCTTCTTCAATATTTATTTTTTCCCTTTCTGTTATGTTATCCAATCTGATAGATGTGAGGTAGTACCTCAGTGTCGTTTTAATTTGTATTTCTCTAATCGATAATGATTTAAAGCATTTTTTTCATGTGCCTGTAGATAGCTTTGTGGATCTACTCTTCTTGCTATGCCTTCTCAGTGAAGTCCTTTTGTAAAAGCTAATTGATGTCAGCTAACTGGTTGATAATGTAGAACACAATAAACGTGGGCTCAGGAGCTACAGTTTTGGAAATCATAACCTCTCAGGGTTACTCTTAGAATCGTGAAGAGAGCAGTAGTCAACCACCCCCAGGGGAGCCAACCTACCACCACACTGAGGGTTGGGAAGCAGCCCAGATCGTGTGCTAAACTTGTGTAATCTGAACTACCGAATAAGGATGGTCTCCTTAAGGATAACACTCCTGTAACTTCTGTAAGTCAGGCAATGACCTGATCCTGAATTGCTATCATAAATTACTCTGTCTCTATAAACAAGTCCACATGACTCAGCCATTTGTTTATTGTTGGTCGAGTTCATGCTGATGTCATCCATGGAAGGGAAGTTCTTTTGCAAATTATGAGAATTCTTTAAGATCACATCAATCGGTCAACAAACACTCATTTATTAAGTTCCTGTCATGTGCAAGTCACTGAGCTAGATTTGGGGGAGACAAAATTATCACCGAAATAGTCCTTCACTGCAAGAAACATATGTTCTACAGGGGAAGACATATATGTAAGTATATACAAAATACATACTCAAAATGAATAGAGGTAATTTGGTGGGGAGGCACTAGCAGCTATTAGGACCAGGGAAGGCTACACGTGGGAGATGCTGCTTGAGAGGAGCTTGGAAGAAAATCAGAAACTCTAAAAGATGGCGGTAAGGAGAGAGTGTATTTGGAGCATGGGGGTATGGGGTGGGTGGGAAGCCTGCTTAAAGGCACAAAGATACATGAGGAGGATATTATACATTAAGTTCACTAATTAGACTAATTTGGCTGGAACACAGAGTAGTTTGTGAAGTGGAATAATGCATAATAAGGTTAGAAAGGTAGTTGGAGCCAGGTGGTAAAGGAATTTAAATGCCAAACAGAGAAGTTATATTTGATGCTAAGAGGTAATAGGGAGCCAGTGGAGTTATTGAGCAGGGCAGAGATACAATCAGACCTGTGTTTTAGGAATTTCATTTGAGTCATAGTGTGCGCAGAGGCCAGCAGGGCATATGAAGCCCTCCAAACTTCCAAGTGCTGCCTGAACCAGACTAAACTGTAACTGGGAAATATTTAGCAAAATACATAAGTAACAGTAAAATATAGATAATACTGCATTTTAAAATGAAGTCAATATGCAGCCTGCAGGGATCCCAACCTGTGGATTAGTGGTTCCTGTTTCTTTTTGAGTTTGGTACCACTGATTTGGAGGGATGGATTAGAGAGGCTAGAAACTTGAAGAAGAGAGACCAGTTAGGAGGTTACTGTATAGTACAGATGAGAGGTGATAAGGGCCTGAAGTAGGGTAGTTATAGTGTGAATGGAGAGAGGAAGGTGACATCAAGTTGCTGTTCAGTCATTTTTCAGGGTGTCCAACTCTTTGTGACTCCATTTGGGGTTTTCTTCTCCAGTTCATCTTAAAGTTGAGGAAACTGAGGCAAACAGGATTAAGTGACTAGTCCCAGGTCACACAGCTAGTGAGTGTCTGAGGCCAGATTTGAACTCATGAAAATGAGTCTTCTTGACTCCAGGCCTGGTGCTCTATCCACTGTACCACCTTGCTGCCCAAAACAATTCTAGGGAGGGAGTATCTACAAGATTTTGTAGCTGATTGGATTTATGTAGGGAGGAGGAACTAAAGAGCCAAGAATTACTTTATTGTTGTGACTTTAGTTGAATGGAAAGAAGGTAGTGACCTCAACCAAAATCAGGAAGTTCAAAAGGGGAACGTGTTTGGGAGGAAAGTGTCAGAAACCGGACCAAACCTCCAAGATGCCTGCCTCCATTATTACATTTGTTTAGTGAGAATGAAGTCTGCTGGCTAGAAACATAATCCTCTTTCTACCACAAATACAATTTTCCTGACAACAAGATAGTAGGGCGGAGAGTGGGTGATGATGATGATGATGATGATGATGATGATGATGATGATGAAGAAGAAGAACAACAACAAGAGGCCCAGAGCCCAATTTTATTTCTTCAGAGTTCTAGACATTTGAGCATATGCTCATTTACATAGTGACAGCTGCCTTAATTAGAAAGAAAAATTTGTTTAAAAATTCATGTCATGAATGTGAGCTAAACTATGATCCTTCCACGATCATGAAATTAAAAGGTTGAGAGAAAATTATACCCTGAAAGTTTAGTTAAAAGTTCTTGGCTACCAATTACTTAGTTGAATGTCCTTGTACACATACGTTACTTACTCTGTGAGCCTCGGTTTCCTTACCTGTAGATGAGTATAAAAATGTACCACTGGCCTCACAGTGTTGTTGTAAACATCATAGGGGATAGTGTTTTGTAGCCATAAGCGCTCCCTAGATGTAAGTCACTTTGAGACTTCTTATTTTAGTGGACAATGTGGATGGGACTTCTAGCAGTGTGAATCACACAACTCAGTACCTTCTTATCCTGTTCTGTTCTTGACCAAGTCCCTCATAGATCCATGCCAGGGGAATCTTCCTTTAAATCTTCTGTTATTGTTGTTGTTTTGTTGTTTTCTGTCGTGTCTGACTCTCCATGACCCCATCTGAGGTTTTCTTGGCAAAGATACAGGAGTGGTTTGCCATTTCCTTCTCCAGCTCATTTTACAAATGAAGAAACTGAGGCAAATAGGGTTAAGTGACTTGCCCAGGGTCACACGGCTAATAAGTGTCTGAGGCCAGATTTGAACTCAGATCTTCCTGACTATATGCCTCACCTTGGTGGTATTGATCCCTAATCAATCTAGTAGGGAAAAGGTCAAGGTCATAGCTAAGCAGAGTTCAATTTTCCTGTTGTAGATTAGTCCTAAACCAATTTATGTCAGAAAGATTTGACAAGCTGAGGTAGGTGGAAAAACCAGTCCAACAGCCCCAGGTACAGAATACATAAGAAAGACCATGCAAAGACTTTTTTTAGTGCCCAGCCCAGGATTAATCAATCACATGAGAGCACTTGATAAATAATAATTTGATGGTGGTTATGGTGAAAAATGCCAATACATGAGCCAAATGAAAGGTGAAAGCGGGGTAAAAAGTGAAAACATACTGGGAATTTAGAAAGGCATGAGACCAAACTTCCTTTACAGTTGAAAAAAATGTTAATTTTTTTGGTCTCCTCTTTCCTCCCACCCTGTTGGCATTTCTCCTTTCTATAGCTGTTCCACCTGAATTTCCAGTTTGAGGGAGCCCTCCTCCCCTTGCACCTCTGGAGTGCTTTGTGAAAAGGCTGATGAGGAGGTGGAATTCAGTGCCAGGTGGGGCCCCCAATCTGGCTCCTGAACTTCTGGTCCTCTGCTATCCAAATCCTTGTGGGCAACTTGATAGTCGTGATTGTGAGGCCCATAAAACCTGGGACCTCTGTTTCTCCAAACTGCAATTCAGGCCCAACCTTAACTACGAGTGAAATAGGCAGTAACAATAGATGGCAACTGACATGGTGTGATTTTAAGTAAGGCCTTCTTCTTTCCCCCTCCCCAACACCATCACCACCATTGCCATACAATACTTCTCCTTGAAATTCCACAATTTATTCTTTTGGCTAAAAGTTATAGAGCTACTTCTAGGAGGAGTATAAAATGAAATCCTCTCATGTGTCTTAGTATGAGTATCTTTACCAGATGCTTCATAGAAAGCAAGTTGAGGAAAGGGTTTTAGAGAGGATTGGACCTCTCCCCCTACCTCCTTCTTTTTCTCTAGTCAGGGTGAGAGGGAGACAGTAGCAAGAAGAAAGGTATGGAAAAGGAGGATGGGGGCTTCACAGGGCAGGATCCCATGAGGAACTTCACTTACTTCATAATTTTGCCAAGAATAACACCTACCCACTACCAGTGTATGAGATCCTTCATAAATGGGAACCAAATCACCAAACCCGAACCCAAACCCAAAGAAACCAAAAAACCCCTAAACCTTCTAGATGAAGGGTCACATACAAGAACTCCATAAACAAGGTCTTTGATGAATGTCTCTATTTCAGACTTCTGTCTCTCTGTCTGTCTTTGATTCTCTTTCTCTGTCTCTCCGACTTTCTGTTTCTTTTTCTCCAAGTTGGAGTATATAGTGATTTTGAACCCTCCACTCCATATTATTCCATTCTTAAGGTGAAACATTACAGTTTTCTCTTGGCTTTCCTTTTTGAAGATGACATGCTGGCATTTAGAACTTGTCTTTCTTATGTTCTAAAATCCTGTCCAAAAATATAAATTCACTAACATAATTGCTTTGGTTGCTAATGGATGAGAATTGTTAATCATCAGTGTTCTTTAGCTACATGTTTGATTGTGTGAAAAGGAATTATTAATTTATTGTTATTGAAATGGAATGTAATTTTCATCTTTTATGAGAGTGCCTTTTTTTTGTGATATGGGTAATTATCTCTGAGAAAAGGAATTAGAATTTTGGAATGGGTAAAAAATAGGTAATTTCTATGGCAACATTGGGAATCTATACCTAAAGAATTTTTTTTCAATTGTAAGATTTTTTTAAAATCTAAGATAAGGCTTGTACCTGAAAAGAAAGATAATTTTTCTCTCTGTAGTCTGAAGAAAAACAGGACTTTTAGGCCCCTCTGAGGAATTTTTTATGTGAATAAGCACCTTGGGAGCCCAGCCAATGTATATGCTACATCCGTAATTCACTTCAGGACTTCCTAAGAGTTATGATTTCATTGAGATGGGCACTCCCCCAACCTGTGCAGATTACAACCCCTCTATTCCCAAGTAGATATTCTTTGTGACACATCATGGCCAAAAATCTTCACCACTTGGTGGCCAAACTTGAAATAATATATGGCTGAATTTAGGGCGTGGAAGCTCCATGAGGCCAAAAGCCCTGTTTTACACTTTTTTTTCCTCCCACAGTTCCTGGATAAATGCTTCACAAATGATGTGTTGATGAGTTGAAACTTACCATATACTCCTGGGATGCTTTGCTCATACCTCAACCTTCAAGCCCCCTTGAATGTTACAATGGCCTCCTAACTGGTTTCCCTTTCCTCTTTACTCTATCCTCCATTCAGCTGCCAAAATGATACTCCTAGAGCAAAGGTCTCCTAACCATGTCACCACTCTTGTGCTCAATAAACTGCCATGGCTCCTTAAGACTTCTATGATCAAGTGCAATCTCCTTTTACACACAGAGCCTTTTATCACCTCTATCTAATCTATTTTTCAAGTCTTATTATATATTGTTCTACATTTCTCACTCTTTATTCAAGTCAAACAGGTCTTCTCGCTGTACCTCACATCTGTCTCCTGTCTCTGTAACTCCACACAAACTATTACCTATGTCCACCTCAGCTCTGCCTCCTATCATCTCTAACTCCCTTCAAAGATGAGCTCAAATAGTGCCTGATCTTGGCAACTGCTGGTGCCGCCCCTGTTACCCCTAGCCAAATTTGTTGTTGTTCTTTAGTAATTTTTAGTCATGTCTGACTCTTTGTGACTGACCCCTTTTGGGGTTTCCTTGGCAAACATACTAGAACAGTCTGCCATTTCCTTCTCTAGCACATTTTCATAAATGAGGAAACTGAAACAAACAGGGTTAGGTGACTTGCCCAGGGTCACACAACTAGTAAGTGTCTGAGGTCAGATTTGAACTCAAGAAGATGAGTCTTCCTGACTTCAGGCCTGGCACTGTATCCACTGAGCCACATAGTTGCTCTCCCCAACCAAATAACCTTGTAATTAATTTGCATGTAGAAATTTATCTTCTTCTATGTGTACATGTTACACCTCTACCACCTCCCCACTTCCATATAAAATGTGAACTCATTGGAGGAGGAATTTATTCATTTTTTTTATCTCTGTATCCCCAGTGCCTAGCACAGTGCCTGCTACATAGTGGGCTCTTAATAAATGCTTGTTAATTAATTGATTGAATAGTGAGGCTGATCGTTGAAGGACAAACACTTAGTCCATTAGCAAGCTCATACTTGAAGTCTTCCCAGCATGGTTGGGCCTGCCAGGGCTTGTTGACACTCTGTCAGCATGGTCTTCAAGAACCTAGAGTCCTGTCCACATTATAATGACAAATCTAATTTGGACTTTGGTGGAGGCATATCTACTACACCTGGCAGAAAAGAAGGAATGAATGAGTCAGTTCATATTAGCAAGGACCACATGTTTTCCCTCCCTCAAATTGTGAAACTTTTGGGGAAATTGTTTTGATTATGCTGCATTTTAAGGGAAGGCAACTTAGACAACGAGCTTGTTCTCCATCCATAATTTTAAAAGAAGTTTCAATTTTGGTGGTCATTCTACTTTGTGTCCTATTTTTTTGAATTTTTGAATTTCTTGTGCATTGAAGTTAAAATTGAACAAAAAACAAAATTGTTCTACATTTGATGTGCATTCTCTTCTACTTAAAGACTTTACATTTCCATTTAAATGCTCTATGTCTCTGTGTCTTAGAGCACCTTGATCTCAGAAGAATCAGAATTGTAGATGACCCAAAGGCAATGGGCAAACATGAAAGAGAAATGGTGCAAAGAAACTTCTCAAGGATGTTTATAACTAAAAAAGTAGGAGAGCTAGGCATATAATGAGGATGAAGAACAGAATAGGAATGAAGAATAGGAAACTATAACCCAGGACTGTAGGGTGTAGAGCTTGGAGATGAAATAGTCTAGGCCTTTCATTTTGCAGGTGCCAATACTGATTTTAAGAGATAGTCACAGTAGGACATCCCAAGGAACATAGAGTAGGTTTCAACTCAAGTAAACAACCATTTGTTGAATACTTCTCCAAGGTCTGTAGGGTCACAAAAGAAATATCAAACAAAGCCATTGGCCTCAAGAAATTTACAACTGAGTTGGGATTTCTTAGTAGATTTGTAGGACCAACCCATCATTGGTGGCATCACTATACTATGTCAAAAAGAGGAAGAGAAAAACGTTTGTCACAAGGGTCAGTTTGGTATAGAAGAAAGAATTAGAAATTCTTAGGTTGTAGAAAGAACCCCTGGAAAAGACATCACCTCACCTCCTCTTATCTCTGCCCCTCCCTCCCCTCTCCCACTTGAAAAGACCCCCTGACAGAGGCCAGGATAAAGCTTCATCATAACAATCCACTCTTTTCTATTGTCTGTCCAAAACGTTAACTTTTCCAAATGTATTGCTAGGTGCCAAGGTAATCTGACATCCAAAATTTGTCAAGCCAAGTTTTAAACTTCTAAAATGAATCTAGTTGGGGTGACAATATATACACAATTAGAGAAAGGAACTATAAATACAACTGCATTAAATTGTGCAGTATAAATAGAGAACAAATTCATCCACATGCATATCATAGAACCTCCAAGGTGTAGTGGCTCTCCAGAATCATATAGTTGAACCCAGATTAGAGCCAACCAGTGGTCATCTAGCCTCCACTTTAATATCTCTCTGGCGGTCATTTACTCTTTTTAGAAGAAGCTTGTTCTACTTCATAGCAGAGGACATGCTAGTGCTCTGTAACTTCAATCACTGCTTCTCATTCTTCCTTCTGGGATCAAATAGAATATATCGACTTCCTTTTCACATGACAACCCTTTAAATGTTTGCAGGACCCTGGTATGTTTCTACAATTCTTCTCCTGGCATGGTTTTTGTGCCCCCTCAGCAGCCTGACTACCTTCCTCTGGACCAGCTTCAGTTTGTCTATAGTCTTACTAAAATGCAGCATCCAGAACTGGAACACAATGCCTCAGATGTGGTCTAACCAGGTGAAAGTAGAGTGGGACCATGACCTCCCTCTTTTTGAATACTGTCCATCGATGGAGCCTAAGACTGCCTTTGCTTCTCCTGGCTGCCATGGCACACTAACATTGACCTTGTAATCAGGGAAAACCTCCATGTCTTCTTGACATGAACTAATAGAGTTATAGATTTATACCTGGAAGAGGCCTCAGAGATCACTTAATCTAATCCTCCCATTACAGAGAGAATGATTGTCTAGACATATCTCTTGCTATCCTGTACTTTAGTTTTTTTTTTTTAACTGAGGGGTAGGAATTAGACAGACAGACTGGTAGAGTAGTTAGAGGGCTGGCCTTGGAGTCGGGTAGATCTAGGTTCAAGGCTTGTTGTGATAGATACTAGTTGTGTGATCATGGACAAGTTACAGGCCCTCAGTGACATCCAGGAAACTCTCCAGTATTCTTAAGTCATAGAAAATTCACAGATCTGCATTGGTTGACATTTAGAGTTCCCCACACTGACGAGATAACAGTATCAGAATTGACATTTCTTACTATTAAATTTTATCTTCATTCAGACTAACAATGGGCAGAAATCTTTCGGCATCTTGCCATTTAGTATATTAGCTCCCCCTCCCATCTATGCCATTTATATATTCAATAAGTTGGCCATTTATGCCTTCATCCAAATCATTGATAAAATATATAATTTAATTTAACAAATATTTAAACAACTATTTACTTAGTGCTACTAAGATCATGAGATTTAGAGTTAAGAGGGGTCTTAGAATTATTTCCTCCAAAATCCTGGCATAGATGGAGGGGGAGCTAATATGCTGTTCTGCCCTCACCCTGCCCCCATGACCAAAAAAAAAAAAAGGAAAAAAAAAAGGCCTAATGGAAAATGGTGCATAGTTAGGCAAAGCAAATTCTCTCATTGACTATGTCAAAAAATGTCTGTTTCATTTTGCATTTTGAGTCCATCACATCTCTGCCAGCAGATGGGTAGTATGTTTTGTCTTTGGTCCTCTGGAGTCATGGCTTGTCATTGCATTGATCTGAGTTCTCAAATCTTTCAAAATTATTTCTCCTTGTTGTTGTTTTCATATGTATTATTCTTCTGGTTATTCTTACTTCACTTTGCATCAGTTCATATGGATCTTCTCAGTTTTCTCTGAAACTCTTAATTTTGCAATGTTTTTAATAGCATAATGACATCCCATTTTATAATGTTTTTAATAGCAGAATGACATCCCATTACATTCCTGTGCCACAGTTTGTTTAGCCAGTCCCCAATAAGGAGGCATACCCTTAGTTTCCAGATTTTTTGCTACGATGAAAAGTAGCAATAAATACTTTTGTGTGTGTGGGTCTTTTTCCTCTTCTTTGATCTCTTTGTGGGTAGAGGCCTACTCATAGTATCACTGGATCAAAAGGCGCATTAATTTCAATGACTCTTGAGGTACAGTTCTCGATTGCTTTCCAGAGTGACTGGACCAATTCCCAGCCCCACCAACAATGCATTAAATGTACCTATTTTTTCACAGTCCCTCCAGCAGTTGTTACTATCTTTAAAAAATGATGAGAATAATAATGATAGCTAACACTTACATGTCTCTTACAATGTGCCAGGCACTGTGCTAAGTTCTTTATGCTTATTATCTCATTTGATCCTCATAATAACCCTGAAAGGCTATCATTATCCCCATTTTACACAGGAGTAAACTGAGGCAAATTGGGGTTAAGTGATTCACCTGGGGTCACACAATACATATTGAGATTGGATTTGAACTCAGGTCTTCCTGATTCCAGGCCCAGCCCTCCATCCACTCTAGAAATTGGCTGCCCCCTAGTTGTGTAATCTTTGTCAATATGATGGTTGTAAGGTGGAATCTCAGAATTGCTTTAGTGTGTGTTTCTGTAACTTTGGAGACATTTTTCTTGTGGTTGTTGAAAGCTTGTATTTCTTCCTTTAAAAAGATGACTTAGAGAAGCACTCAGCTGAGCTCTCCTGACATTGCCCTCTAACTGATTTTAAAATAATGCCTCAAATTGACTTCTGGAGTGTCAGAGCCAACAAAAGGTCAGCGTCAGGTACTCTTCTAGTCCAGAAAAGCAGAAATATTAAATGTACCCTTTTGAAACCATAATGCAATAAAATTACATTTAATAAGGGGCAGTGGAAGCATAGTTTAAAAAGGTAATTGTAAACTCCATGAGCTAATCCTAAAGAATGAGTGGGTCAAAGAACAAATCATAGAAACAACCAATAATTTCATTAAGGAGAATGACAATAATGAAACAATACTCCAAAATTTGTGGGATGCAGCCAAAGCAGTACTGAGGGGGAAATTTATATGTCTAAATGTATACATCAATAAAAGAGAGAAAGAGCAGATCAATGAATTGGGCATACAACTTAAAAAACTGAAAATGGAACAAATTAAAAATCCCCAATTAAATATCAAAATGTAAACCTTGAAAATCAAAGGAGAGATTAATAAAAATTGAAAGTAATAAAACCATTGAATTAATAAATAAAAATGAGAGCTGGTTTTGTGGGGGGAAAACAACAATAAAATAAGTAAACCTTTGGTTAATTTGATTAAAGAAAAGAAAGAAGGCAACCAAATTACCAGTATTGAAAATGAAGAGGGTGAATGCACCACCAAATGAATATGAAGTTAAAGTAATTATTAGGAGTTATTTTGTACAATTATATGTCAGCAAAACTGGCAATTTGAGTAAGATGGATAAATACTTAACAAAAATATAAACTGCCCAGATTAACAGAAGAGGAAATAGAACACTTAAATAACTCTGTCTTAGAAAAAGAAATTGAGTAAGACATAAAAGAGCTCCCTAAGAAAAAATTGCCAGGACCAGATGGATTTACAAGTGAATTCTACCAAACATTTAAGGAATAATTAATCCCAATGCTATATAAACTAGCTGAAAAAATAGGTAAAGAAGAAGTCCTACCAAATTCCTTTTATAACGCAAATATGGCTTTGATCCCTAAACTGGGGATAGCAAAAACAGAGAAAGAAAACTATAGACCAATTTTCTCAAAGAATATTTATGCAAAAGTTTTAAATAAAACACTAGCAAGGAGATTATAGCAATATATCACAAAGATCACATACTATGACCAGGTGAGATTTACGCCAGAAATGCTGGCCTGGTTCAATATTAGGAAAACCATAAGCATAACTGATCACATCAATAACAATAACAGAAATCATATGATTATGTCAATAAATACATATAAAGCCTTTGACAAAATATAACACCCATTTCTATTTAAAATATGAGAAAGCATAACCTTCTTAAAATGGCAGGTAGTATCTATCTAAAATCAAGAGCAAACATCATATGTGACAGGCACAAACTTGACGCCTTCCCGGTAAGATCAGGAGTGAAGTAAGTATGTCCATTATCGTCATTATTTTTCAATATTGTACTAGAAATGCTAGCTATAGCAATCAGAAAAGAAAAAGAAATTGAAGGAATAAAAATAGGGAACAAGGAAACAAAACCATCACTCTTTTCAGATGATACAATGATATACTTAGAGAACCTGAGAGAATCAACTGAAAAACTAATCGAAAGAATTAACAACTTCAGAAAAGCAGCAAGATATAAAACAAAACCACATAAATCATCAGCATTTCGATATACCACGAAAAACCCAGCAGGAAGAGATAGAGAAATTCCATCTAAAATAACTACAAACAATATAAAATACTTGAGAATCTACTTGCAAAGACAAACCTAGGGATTATATAAATATAATTGCAAAACACTTTACATGCAAATAAAGGCAGATCTAAACAACTGAAGAAATATTAATTGCTCATGGGCAGGCTGAGGCAGTGCAATAAAAATGACAGTCCCATGTAAGTTAATTTATTTATTCAGTGTCACACCAATCATACTAGAAAAGAGTTATTTTATAGAGCTAGAAAAAAATAGTAACAAAATTTATCTGGAGGAGTGAAAGGTCAGGAATATTAAATGAATTCATGAAAAAAAAATATTAAGGAAGACAGCCTAGCAGTTCCAGATCTCAAACTGTATCATAGAGCAGTAATCATCAAAACAATCTGGTGCTGGCTAAGAAATAGAATGGTGGATCAGTGTAATGGATTAGGTACACAATACACAGTAATAAATGACTATAATAATCTAGTGTTTGATAAACCCAAAGATCCAAGCTTTTGAAATAAGGACTAACCATTTCATAAAAATTGATGGGGAAACTGAAAAGCAGTTTGGCAGAAATGAGGCATAGACCAGCATTTTACACTGTATACCATGATATGATCACAACAGTTAAATGATTTAGACATAAAGGGTCATATAAATTAAGGAAGCATGGAAAAATGTACCTATCACATCTCCAGATAAGGGAAGAACTTATGACAAAACAAGAGATAGAGAGAATCACAGGAACTAAAATAGATAATTTTGATAACATGAAATTAAAAAGCTTTTTCACAAGCAAAACTAATGCAGCTAAAAATTAGGGAAACTGGGGGAAAATTTACAGGAAGTTTTTCTGACAAAGCTATCATTTCTCAAATATTTAGGAAACGGAGCCAAATTTATGAAAAAAACAGTAAGAGCCATTCCCCAGTTGATAAGTAGTCAAAGGATATGAACAGGCAGTTTTCAGAATAAGAAATAAAAACTATCAATAATCACATGAAAAAATGCTCTCAATCACTGCTGTTAGAGAATTACAAATCAAAACAATTCTGAGGTACCACCTCATACCTATCAGATTGGCTAACATGACAGCAAAGTAAAATGATGAATGCTAGAGAGGATGTAGAAAAATTGGGGAACTAATGTACTGTTGGTGGAGTAGTGAACTGATTTAACTATTCTATAGAACAATTTGGAACTATGCCCAAAGGTCTATAAAACTGTGCATACCCTTTGACCTTATCTCAAAGAGATCAAAGAAAAGGGAGAAGGACCTATTTATAGAAAAAATATTTATAGCAGCTCTTTTTGTGGTGGCAAAGAATTGGAAATCAAAGGGATGTCTATCAATTGGGGAATAGTTGAACAAGTTGTGATATACAATTGTGGTTGAATACTATTATGATATCAGAAATGACAAGTGGGATGGTTTCAGAAAAATCTGGGAAGATTTATATGAACTCATGCAAAGTGAAGTAAGAAGAACCAGGAGATCATTGTACACAGTAACAGCAATATTGTAAGCATGATCAACTGTGAATTAGCTATTCTGATCAAGACAATGATCCAAGACAATTCCAAAGGACCCATGATGAAAAATGCTATCCACCTCCAGAGAGAGAAGTGATAAACTCTGAGTGCAAATTGAAGCATACCTTTTTTTACTTTCCTTATTTTTATTTTTTAATTTTGTTTGTGTTTTCTTTTGCAACATGGTTAATATAGAAATATGTTTTGTATGACTTCATATGTATAATCTATATCAAATTGCTTGCCTTCTCTAGGAGAGGGAGGAGCGGGAGGTTGGGAGAGAATTTGGAACTCAATAAAATTGTTAAATTTGTTTTTTACATGTAATTGGGAAATATTTAATGAAATAAAAATCATATTTAAAAAATTGCCTCTCTCTCTTTTTTCCTCCCTCCCTTCCTCAATCAATCAATCTATCTATCTATCTATCTATCTATCTATCTATCTATCTATCTATCTATCTATCTATCTATCTCCTGTAACCATTTACCTACTGGTGAACAGGTCTTGTTTATACAAATTTGAAGTTATATATCTTGGATATGAGACTTTTATCATAGAAACTTATTGTAATTTCCCCCCCCCCAATACCTCCAACTCTTCAGTTTACTATTGAGGAAAGTGAGGCCCAAAGAGCTAATTTTTTTTTCATGGTTCTACAGGTATCAAGCTCATGAATCAAGGAGTTCAAAACCAGGTCTGTCAACTCCAGATCTATATGCAGTTCTTTTTCCATATACTATGAGAATACAGCCAAACCAGTTAGTTCCTCAAAGGTAGGAATCATATATATCCTCTTCTTAAATACTCCAAATAGCCTTTTTAAGGGCCTACTGCCCATAGGTACCATTAACATGTTGACTATCTTTTATGACAATACAGTCAGTTCAATTACTGTGGCAAAGGGAATATGCCTAGCTTAAGGGATTGAAATATAGACCATTCGTAAACTTCACTTTTGCTGAGAGTTTCCATTTTCTCTTGCACCAGAACTTCTGAACAAAGCTCCTGACAAAATTAAATAGATAATTTGACTTTCATTTTTTTCTGTGCTTTCCCATTTGTGTTTCCACATGCAATAAAATGTTGAAAATATGGGCAGTAGAAAGAGTAGAATGTAATCTTGAAATCAGAGGCCATTTTATTCCTATCTCTGTTATCCGATACCATGCCTAGCATATTGTTGGTGCTTAATAAATGCTCATTAAGGCCTCATTTCCAAAATATATAGAGAACTGAGTCAAATTTATAAGGATACAAGTCATTCCCCAGTTTATAAATGGTCAAAGGATATGAACAGGCAGTCCTCAGATGAAGAAATTAAAGCCATCTATAGTCTTATGAAAAAATGCTCTAAATCACTATTGATTAGAGAAATGTAAATCAAAACAACTCTGAGGTATCACATCACACCTATCAGATTGGCTAAGATAACAAAACAGGAAAACTTTAAATACTGGAGAAGATGTGAGAAAATTGGAACACTAATGCATTATTGGTGGAGTTGTGAACTGATACAAATATTCTGGAAAGCAATCTGGACTATGCCTAAAGGGCTATAAAAATGTGCATACCCTTTGACCCAGCAATAGCACTTCTAGGGCTATATCCCAAAGAGATCATACAAATGGGAAAAGGACCCACATGTACAAAAATATTTATAGCAGCTCTTTTTGTGGTAGCAAAGAATTGGAAATTGAGAGGATGCCCATCAGTTGGGGAATGGCTGAACAAGTTGTGGTATATGAATGTAATGGAATACTATTGTACTATAAGAAATGATGAGCAGGTGGACTTCAGAAAAACCTGGAAAGACTTGAATGAACTGATGCTGAGTGAAGTGAACAGAACCAGGAGAACATTGTACATAGTAACAGCCACAATGTGTGATGACTAACTTTGATAGACTCATCTCTTCTTAGCAATGCAAGGATCTAAGACAGCTCCAAAGGACTCATGATGGAAAATGCTGTCCACATCCAGAAAAAAGAGCTATGGAGTCTGAATGCAGTTTGAAGCATATCATTTGCTCTCTCTTTTTTCCTTTTTTTTTTTTGTTTTTGTTTGCTTCTTCTTTCTCGTGGTTTCTCGCATGGGTTCTAATTCTTTATAACATGACTAATGTGAAAATAGGTTCAATGTGAATGTATATGTAGAGCCTATGTCAAATTGCATGCCATCTTGGGGTGGGGGAAAGGGAGAGCTGAGGAGAAAATTTGGAACTCTAAATCTTATGGAAGTGAATGTTGAAAACTAAAGTAAATAAAATGTAAAAATGTATAAATAAATAAACAAACAAACAAACAAACAAATAAATAAACAAATAAATAAATGAAATGCCTTAAAGAAGAAATGCTTGTTAAAAGAATGAATGAGTGAAACCAGGGAGCAAACGTTCAGAAAAACCTTAGCCTTGAATCATCAAGAATCATAGGATTGTTTGCTGGAAGGAACCTTAGAGACTATCTAGGTAACTCTCTCATTTTGCAGATGAGGAAATTGAGGTGGAGTGATTTGCTAAAGATCATACAGATCGGAAGGTTTTTTTTTTCCCCATAGAATTACCTTTTTTCTCCCTATATGTCAGGGAATTCTTTAATATTCTTAATGAAGAAATTGCCATATTTTCAAAAGATACCTCCTAATAGATCCTAATAAGCCATTTATTGAAAGAGACGGTAGTTTTCTGAACTCAAGAAAGGGATGATAGAATAAACTGGAAGAATCCTAGCTCAAATAGCTTGATATTTGAATATCTGGGCAGCAACAGCATGAACCTAAGGACTGTTAAATGAAAAGACAATGACTCTATGTTAAAAGTATGCTTTAAAGCTCCCCCCCTTTCCCTGTCCCCCAACTTGGATGATGTAAAACCTTTAAATCTCAAGAGTGGATGGAGAAAATTGAAACTGAGTAATTTCTAGTAGCTTCCAATTGGCAAGGTTTTTACTTCAGTTTGAAAAAAAAAACATTGGAAACTTACTTAGGCCCTTACTCTGGGGAAAAACAGTTCAGCCTTCTCATACCATGGTATCCTACTTCTAAGACAGACAGAAGACTTCCTTCAGGATGACTGTCTTGATCACCCACCCCTGAAAAAAAAAAAAAGAAAATCCAACAATCAAATGGTATCAGCCTCCTGTGAATTATCCCTGAACTCTTTATCTTTTCTATGATCTTACCAAATTTTATTTTCTGTTATACTTATTTGTATACATGTCTTATTTCTCCCAATAAATTATAAACATCTAAAAGTCAAGTTATTCAACTGTGTGTCTGCTCTTTGCTGCATAGTAGAATCCCTGGCAAATAGTAGGGACTTAAAAACTGATGTACAAATACTAAAGTCTTTGAAATTCTGAGAAAATATTGCCCTAATCTTTTCTTTGGTATTTCCTCTGTCTCTATCATCTGCCCTCATTTTATTTTAACTCACTAGGAAAACTAAAAAGATACCTGTCAAGAATGCTCAGAAAGCTTAGATGAAGGGCAGGTTAGTACAGTGGAAAGAATACTAGACTAATTCTCAGGAAGACCTGGGTTCAAAACCTACCTCCAATACCAGCTATCCATAAAGGGCAAGTCTTAGCATCCTTATCTGCATAAAGAAAATTATAATGACACTAAGTGCTTGGGAAGTTTTAAGGTGCTGTGTAAATGTGAACTCATAATATGAATATAGAAATCCTGGACCTTCTTAAAGAGTAGCTAAGATAGGTTAATATCTCAGAAGGGAATGGGGTCAGTAGGTTGATAAATGAGGATAGATTAATAAATATTAATCCGGAAAAAGAGTTTTCTTGGTCACTACCTGTGAGAACTGGGACAAGTCACTTGATTTCTATGTTTTCTCATTAAATGACATTAAAGAAAGGGCCTTATCATCTGATTTACTGCTGCACTCTAAAGACTACTGGACCTTTCCATCTGACTTGAAGCTGAAACATGCTACAAACAATTATTTTCCCCTTGTTAGAATGTGTGCTTCTTGAGAGCAGAGACTATTTTATGTTGCTATTTATATCCCTTGTGCTTAGAAAAGTACTTAGCAATGATAGTAAGCATCTAATAAATGTTTTCAATTAATTAATTAATCAATCCAATCATTCATATATCTGTGGTACCAAACTCAAATTGAAACTAGGCCACTAATCCATAATAAGGATCCCTAAGGGCTGTATATTGGATTAGAAAACCACATATTAACATTATCTGTGTTCTATTTAATTTTAGTTTGGTTAAATATTTTTCAATTACATTTTAATCTGGTTGGGGCTACGCCCTGGAGTGCTGCAGCTGGCTGGTTAGGTTACCTGCTCACCATCTGTGTTTTAACACCTGTGGATTAGATGACCTTTAAGGGACTTTCTTATTCTAAATCTATGATTGTATGCCTATGGTGGAGGTAAAAAGGAATTAAAAATTAATTCTGTATTTATCTTCTCTCATCTATAAATCTTTTGAACTATGAACTCAATTTTTTAAAAAGGCTTTCCACTATTAGGTATGCTTTTTAGGATTAAAGACCATGTCTTGTTCCTTATTCAGTGTTGCTGTCTTCTTTGCACATACAGTGGTAGGTGCTCAATAATCATTTGGTGAATGGAATAAAATAAGTTCAATGTTGAGCTTTTAGGGCCTAGCCTGGTTTCCCATCAAGCTCTTAGTTGTACAATACTTGACAAACCATTATTGTGTGGGGACACACCTGTCCCTGCAGCAAGGAAAAGACCAGTTGGCCTCCATGACTCTCTTAACTTTCCCTGGAAGGGAGTAACTGAAGAAATGCAGCAATATTGAAATTTCAAGTATTTAATTTTGCCCACATACGTCTCTACAAACAATTCTCCATTGACACAGAGCCTGATACTATAGAAATTCCTTTATTAAGTACAGAAGCCAAGACTTTTCATTTATAAAGGGCTATGTCCCCTAAG
Organism: Phascolarctos cinereus; assembly: GCF_003287225.1. NCBI lineage: Eukaryota > Metazoa > Chordata > Mammalia > Diprotodontia > Phascolarctidae > Phascolarctos > Phascolarctos cinereus. The sequence continues at coordinate 323,952,147 of NW_027555847.1, forward strand.
CTGATAGCCCACATGGGGAAAAGGAACAAGTCTTCCCACTTTGTCAACATGAAATCAATGAAATCTTTCAGCTTAATCAGAGCATTTGGCACATTCTTTTTTTTTTTTCTTCAGATGGTTGTAAATTTTGCAAATGTGTCTTCACTCAATGGAGGCCAATTGGTCAGCTGCAAACTTGGCACAGTGAGGAAGCATGTGTGCTGGGCAGTCTGTAGGAACAAAATGTTCTGTTTCACTTCTGAGATCTGTGAGGCGAATGAAATAAGGACTCAATCCAGGACACAGAGAGGGCCCTGCCTAGAGGTGCTCAGTAAGGGACTAAAGAGAAGACAAAAGGCATAGGAGAGATTACAAAGGGAAAAATCACAATGGAGAAGCCCAACAACAATAGTAAAAAATTAAATGAAATTAAAATAAATGTAAAGTTAAAGGAGAGAGAGAGAGAGAGAGAGAGAGAGAGAGAGAGAGAGAGAGAGAGAGAGAGAGAGAGAGAGAGAGCGCTTTTCGTTGGTTTGTGATATTTGTAGGAATGAAAGTGGAAAATTCAGAGCTTTTGAGTGATTGGACTTTAAGAATAAAAACTGACCTTTAGAGCATTGGAGACATTATGTAAAATGACTCAAATATACCATAGAGTATGTAATCTTTACACAGGAAAAATTTAGGCCATAAGAAAAAATGACATAAAAGAAAACCATTTAAAATTGCCTCTAGCTGGGGCTAGTCCCACCTACCTGCTGCTAAAATTCCTTTCTCTGCTTTGAAATTTTACCTCTAAATATTTTGCATGTTTGGGGTACTGCTCCCTGAGAGCTTTCATATTCAAGTGGTTGACAAATGTAACCTGCTTTGTTTTTGTCATTAAACAGAACTTTTAAAGTTAAAAAAATTGTGCACGCATATATGTGTATGTGTGTGTGTGTATATAGACATGTATATATATACATGTCTATATACATATGTGTATGTATACATATATACATATGCATACATATGTGTATGTGTGTGTGTGTGTGTGTATATATATATATATATACACACACACACACATATATATACACATGCATACACAAGCTCCAGAAGGTACAGGGGAAAAAATAACAATAATAACCACCACAAAAACCTAGCAGCCTAGTATATGCTTAAAGAATATTTATTTAAAAACTCATATTTAAAAAAACAAACTACTTTTGTGATAAGGTGCTGATCAACTGTTATATTGAATTCTTCTAATCAAAAAATCTTGAATTTTGTTGCTAGGAGGTTTGTCTGCCTGCTTGTAAAGGCACTAACTGATGGGCTCCAGTGATTGTTCTCACATGCTTTTCGCCCTAGGCCTTCGTCTTTCTGAACAAGGCTAGAGAGCAGGTCCGTGCTAAGTCTTTCCTTACTGATTACACTTAAGAGTTTAAACATATTTAAAAGTGAAAAAAAAGTGTCCAAGAAACTGTTTCTAAATAGAATTCTTTCACTAACTCTCTTCCCAATTAAATCAAAGCTGTCATAATGTTTTTAGGTTAATATGCCCCTTGACAAAAAAAAAAATCAAACCAAAAAAAATCCCCCTCCCCAGGCCTGCAAAAAATATACTCTTATTTTTCCAATGTAAAAAACCACAGACCTGAGGAGCCAGAAGACTCAGCTGGTCTTTGTAAACCAGTTTATAGCTTTCAGCTGAAGTCTGTAAGTGAGAGTTCTCATTCTCAGCTGCGGGCTCCCTGCTAGCTCCCTGAGGCCTCTGACCCCATTTCCATGGAGACAGAGGTTGGAAGGGTAAAAATAAGTTAAGGGGGAAACTTTTTTTAAGGCAGTATTTTAAAACTCCTTTTTTTTTTTCCCCGTAGTTCTCTATCAGTAATAGTTGTAGAAGATAAAACTAGACCCCTGGTTGAGGGCTTGAAATAATAGTTTCAGTTCTGGATGACTGTTACTCTGGAAATGTGTCTGGAAGGCTTGACACTAAGAGAAAGGATTGGAAAGATACATTTTAATTCCTCCCTCCCCCCAAAAAAAATCCTTGACCTTATTTTGGCCCATTTAGTTTAGGTCCCAAACAGGAATGGGGTGAGGGCTGTCAGACACCAGTGAAAGGAGGTTCTTTTCACTGTCACAGGTCCAAAGTTCTGACTGGGAGCTCTGTGCATGGGCCAGCATAATTTAGGCTTCACTGTTTGGATCTGTATACTCTTTGCAGACTTTGGTGAGTCTACAAACATCAGAAAATATGGGCTTTGAGATGAATTAGTGAAAGAGGGAAAAATTAACCAGAGAGCTTTTCTCATAAATCAATTAATCCTTATCCTCGTAGGCAGCATTTCTTTCCTGGCTAGCTTTATTCTGGGGACACTGAGGTAGAAATACAAAATCCACCAGAGAGCCAATGTTGGAATTTTTAAGTTATTCACTCTTGCTCTTTGTTAGTGCCTAGGCATACTTTAAAATTGATTTATAGATAATACTGTCACACTGATTATTTAAAATGAAATCGACTCAGGTGTATATGCCTCAATGATCTAGTAGGGTTGCATTTTAAAATATTTTCAAAAGCTAACTAGCTTCTATATATTCTGTAGTTAATTTATCTGAGGAAAATCTAGTGCCTAAAAGCTGAATAACCTACTGAATAACACTAGGATTTGTGGTTAAAAGCTAAAACTGTCACTCACATTTCTTATTATTAGGGTGGTGGTGGGGAAATGTTTCCATCACTTTGACAACTGAGAGCTAGGAAAGGGAGCATCATATAATCATAGATTTAGAACCAGAAGAGACTTCAGAGGCCATCAAGTGCAACACCCATTTTACAGATGAGGAAACTGAGGCCATGAGAAGTTAAATGACTCACTCAGGTTGTATACAGCTAGTAAATGTTTGAGATTCGATCTCCTGGGCTCCAAGCCTAGCACTCTATCTACTATGCCACCTGCACCCCCCTTTCCTCTTCCTTTAATGCAGAGAAAGTGATGGTGCTTCTTGTCATACATCTAGGTGAAATAGGAGTGATGTACCAAAAGCTCATCATCCGTAAAATATTTTCATAGCATTACACCTACCAATGTACTAGGCATTAATGGCCCGAATACATTATTGCTTTTAAGGTTTCTTAAAATTTTTTTTTGAATGAACAGAAATCCACCTTCTCTCTCTTCCACCTCTCTCCCCTAGCCCCCAAACTGAAAAAGAAATAAACACAAAATCCTTTTTAACAAACACATATAATCAAGCAATTCTAATTTTCACATTGTCTATATCCAAAACATAATGTCTCATTTTATACCCCGAGTTCATTCTCTGTCTGTTAGGAGGTAGCATGTTTCATCATGAGTTCTCTGGAATCATGATTAGTCATTGATGTTGAGAAGAGTTCTTAAGTCTTACACAGGTGTTTATCTTTATGATGTTGTTACTGTAAAAATTGTTATGCTGGTCCTACTCACTTCATTCTACATCAGTTCTCCTAAATACATTATAACCAACACTGAACTTTATGTTTTGAAACTCTTGTGACTTTATTCTGCCAATCCCTTGAGTCCCAGTGGCATTTACCGTCTTCAGATACAGGCTGATAATTTTTTTCCCCTATCCCCCTTCAGGCTGATTCTTTATGTTGGAACAAATTGACATTAGTCAAGGTCCTCAGGTTTCTTCTTCCTGTTGTTCCCCACCTACCCCTCTCCCTTCAACTCTCACCGATTCTGTGTGAGCACATTGATCTTCCTGGCTTTGGACTTAGTGTTTATGAACTCAAACTCTGTTTTCCTGAGGAGTTCCTTTTATCTCTTATCATCTAGATTTTTGGCTTTGACCCCTAAACTTCTCCCTGATCCTGAGAATATGGTAAAGTGCTTGAACAAGGCTCTCCCAAGGCTTGTTGACTCCCCTCTTGACTCTGATTCATTCATAAATCAGAATCACATATACACCCATCTGTTCTTTACTCATGTAAGTTGATGACATTGACAATTTTGCTTCATGACCAAATCGAAAGCAAACACACCCCTTTGTCCCAGCAATGGTTGAATGGCTTTGCCTGTGGACAGGTCTTCTTGCTGAAGGCTTCAAAACTGTAAGTCAAGAATACTAGGCTCCAGTACCAACTGAGACGCATTCCAGAAAGCTTCAAGGCTTTATGAAGCAGACCAATGGCTCTAGAAGCTGATTTCCCCACTAGGAGTACAGGGAGTCTCCCAGGTACAGGCAGAGGACCTCTTGAGCTTTCTTAAGTATGTTTGGGCTTATAGATAACCAGTTCAATAAGACATTATTGAATCCCTTACTCTTATTCTGCCACTGTTCTTGCCTTTCTGATCCTCAGTCTAGATTTTCTTCTACATTCTTTCTTTTCTGTTCCTACTCCCAAGTTAATGAATTTTTCTGGAATAAATCATGAAATCATGCACACTGGGTTAACAACAAATTCATGCTATTTCTACTCAGTTGGGTCATCACGATGCGTTGCAAACATTTTCTTGATCTCTGATATGTTCTATATCACAATCCTCACAAAATGATTCCAAATCTCTTTTTTTTCTCCTCAAGCTCCCAACTCCATCCACCAAATTGTTCTTGGTAAGCCTTGCTTCCTTCTTGACTGAGAAGATTGATGTCATCCATCATGAGAGCCTCCTACTCTCCTCCTCCATATCTCACAACCTCTCAATGCCTTCACTCATCCTCTCCTCCTTTGTTCCAGTCTCAGAGGATGGAATGACCTTTCTCTTTGCAAAGGCAAATGCTTTCACTTTGATGCTTGGGCTCATCCCATCTCTAGGAACTTTCTCCCTGAGAACTTTTTCCTTTCTCCCTCTCTCCTCCCTCTCACATATACATACACATCTTCAGTCTTTATTGATTCTTTCCCCACTGCTTAAAAACATGATTATATAATAAGGATAAAACTTCCCTTTACACAATTGTCTTCTTAAGATATCATTTTAAATCTCTCCTGTCTTTCATTGCTAAATTCCTAGAACTCCTTTAATTGTTAAACTATCCTTTATGCCATCATTTTTAAAAAAACTCATTTACTCAGCAAACTCCTTTTAATATGGTTTCCAACCCCATTACTCTACTAAAATTTCTCTCTCTAAGATCACCAGGGACTTCCTAATTGCCCAATCTATTATCTTTTTTCCCCAGTCTTCCTCCTCCTTGACCTTTCAGTGGCAACTGATATTGCTGACCAGCTCCTCCTTCTGGATACCCTTTCTTCTCTTGACTCTTATGGGAAGACTCTAATTTTTTTTCCTGTCTGTTAAGCATTCCCTATTTACTCCTTTCACATTTTATTGTTCTCTTATTCTCTAAAGTGTATGTCTCTAAGGCTTTGTCCTAGGCCCTCTTCTCTTGCATCTGTATACTCTCTCCATTGGTGTTCTTATCTAGTACTGTGGGTTCAGTTAGCATACGCAGATGATTCTTGGATCTGTATATCCAGCCCTGTTCTCTCCTCTGAACTTTAGTCTCACATTACCAATTGCTTGATTGATAGACTTCTTCCTCTGAATGTCCCACATGGCCTTCAAATTCAACATCTTCTCCACTAATTCGTCCCCTCTTTCTAATGTCCCTATTTCTATTGATATTATCAGCACCCTTCTAGTCATTCAGGGTCAAAACCTTGAACTCATCTTTTTACTTCATTCAATCATTCAATGATCATTCACACTCAGTCAATAAATCATATATTTATCTCCTACCATGTGCCAGACAATATGGTAGGCATTGGGGACTCTTCCCTTTCCCTCATTTCCTATGTCCAGTCAGTTGCCAAAGTCCTGTCAGCACTATGTCTCAGATCCTTCTCCTCTTTCCAGTCTAACTGTAACCACTCTAATTCAGGCCCTTTTCACCTCTTGCCTGGATTTTGTAATAATCAATCCCTCATCACACACTCCAAATTGATCTCCCTGCCTATAGTTTCTCTCTTCTCTCCTTTCTGACCCATCCTTCACCACCTGCCAAAATAATCTTTCCTAACACAGAGGTCTGAACTTAGCCTTCCCCTGCTCAAAAAACTTCCAAGTTCTCCTCTGTACCTAGGATAAAAAATCAATACCTTAGTCTGCCATTTAAGAACATCTACACTGGCTCTACTTTCTTTTTCTTACTTTACTTAACATTACTTCCTAATATGGTTTCTCTATGTATACATGGTCTATATTCCCCAAGCTCATCATGCCAACCCCACTATTTGGTACATTCACTCTTGGTGTCCCCTTTTGCCTGGAATGAACTTCTTCCTCAACTCTACCTTTCACAATTCTTTTCTTCCTTCCTGGATTAACTTAATTGCCATCTCCTCCATGAACCTTTCCTTGATCCATACTGCTAAAAGTGTTACCATCATCATCATCATCATCATCATCATCATCATCTTCTTGTTCTTTCTCTTTCCTGCTTCCTCCTTCTCTTCCTCCTCCTCCTCCTTTCTTCTTCTTTTAAAATACTTTATTGAGATCTCTCCTTTGATCTATCACACCTCTTATTGTTCTTATCTATGTAAAGTCATCTTTCCCCAGTAGAATGTAAGATCCTTTATAGCAGGGATTATGCCATTTTTAGGTGTTCTTGGCACCTAACACAGTGTTTTGTAAATAGTTGATAGTAGACTCTTTTTGGATTGAATAGCTGGATTTAGGTAATGTTGTGGACTTAATATGCTTGGATTTCAGCCAGGAATTTGATGCAGTGATGATATTGTTGACAAAAATATGAAGATAATGTGAGCTAGATGAACATGCTATCAGGTAGATGCAGAACAGGTTGAATGACTCAACCCACAATGATTAACGAATGGATTTCAACTTGGAGGGAGGACTTTAGTGGAGTGCTTCAGGCATGAAGCCACAGAAGGCATGCTAGTGAAATTTGCGGATGAAATAAAGCTGATAGGGAGAGCTAACACATTGAATGTCAGAGCTGGGATCCAAAACAATTTTAAACTAAATTTCATAAGGTGAAATTTGAAAGGGAAAGATATTTAAAGTTCTACTTTTGGCTTAAAAAAATCAACTTCAGAAATACAGGATTGGGGGAGTGGTGCCTAGATAACAGTCTACATGAAAGAAATCTGGAAGTGTTAGTGGATTGCAGGGTCAGTATGAATCAACAATATAACATGACAGCCCCAAAATGCTACTGTTGAATTATTGCTTAGTTGTATTAAGACATTGACCCTCATACTTCAAATGTTCTCTTTCTTTACCTTTACTATACAAAGATCACTTTGGAACCTGGCTATTATCCTTTAGCTTTTCCTTCCAGCTTTGTGTAATTTATGAATTTGACGAGCATACCTTTTATGACTTAATCCAACTCATTGATAAAACTGTCCAACAGTCCAAAGCCAAGGATTTATTACAATAATTCTTCCCTATAGTCCTCCTTTCAAGATGACATCAACTTATTAATGACTATATTTTTGGGTCTGATGATTCAATCAGTTCCAAACCCAATTAACTGTATTGCACATAAATAAAGCATGAGAGCCACTGTCAAACTCATTGCTGAAATTACTATGTCTAGTGCATTCCTCTGATCTGCCAATATAGTTATCCTGTCAAAAAAAATTAGTTTGTCATACTGTTCTTGATGAAGCCATTCAGCTTTCTGTGACTGCTGTTTCCCTTTCTAAATGGTGACAAACCATCCCTTCAATGATATTTGCTAGAACTTTGGTAGAAATAGAAATCTAGATCACTAGCCTATAGTTTGTAGATGCCCTCTCTCTTCAAAAGAGATAAAGAAACATTTTCTATTCTCCAGTCCTTTGCCTATTCCCTATTATATTTCTAAGACAGTCAGCTGCTCAGCAATTACACCCACTCATTTTTTTCAGAACCCAATATTACAGTTTTTCAGAAGAATATGATAACTAACTCCAAATATTTGAAGGGTCGTTATATGGAAGAGGAATCAGAAGTTTTTTCTCCATGGTCCTTAGGGGCCAGAATTGGGGGCACTGGCTAGAAGCTACTGAAAGTCAGACTTTTGCACTGCATTTAAAAAAAAATTCCTAAGAATTAAAGTTGTTTCAAACTGGGGCAATGCACTCACTACTTCAGAGGATAGTAGGTTCTCCATCAGTTGAGGTCTACAATTGAAGGCAGGGTGAGCACTTTTAGGGAATCCTATTTGAACACTAGTTGAACTAAATCTTCTCTGAGTTCCTTTTCAGTTCAGACTCTGTGACCTCGAAATTCATCAATCAAACCCCTTCCTTTTACAGATGAGGAAACAGAATCTCAAAGAATTTAAGTGACGTTAAAATCACACAATTACTTAATGTCAGAGCTAGGACTCAATCCCTGGTCTTTAAACTCCAGGTTAGGCTCTTTCTACTGCCAAATGTGTTGTATCATTGACAGTAAACCCTTACTGAGCACTTACTGGGTACAAAATTATTCTGCTATGTGCTGTGAAATATAGAACAAAGAATTCTCCATGGAGCTGAAAATCTCATTGAAGAATATGACTTCTACACATGGAAGAATTATTTCTCTCAATTTATTACAAATTGAAAGTATATATAAATGTTTGAGAAGTTGTTAGGTGGGAGGAGAGTTTCTACTTGGGGTAGTGAGGGAAGGTTTCATGGGTAGCTAGCTGGTCTTTGAAGAAGGATAAGGATTTTAATAGGCTTAGAGAAGGAAGGCAGGGATTTGAGACTAGAAGATAGTCATAAAAAAAGCACTGAGATAGGAAAGAACAAGATAGGCTCATGGAATGGTGAGTCTAGACTAGTCAGACTTGAGTGTTGAGTTCATATCAATGAGTTAGCAGAGATAAGGTTAGAAATGTAAATTGAGACCAGATTTTAAAAATCAGACTATGAGGAGGAGACCAGGGTTAGGAATAATGGGGCAGAGACTAGGTAAGTTTTGACAGTGATTAAGAGTTTGGAAAGATCTGGACCATGAACTTCTGTGCTGTAAGAGGCATGTCATAGATAGGGGTCCCTGACTGCTTGTGTGGCAGAATTAAGCAGTAGTTATGGGTGTGGGAAAGGAAATTAAATGATACTGAAGTCTACCTAGGACTAATTTTGTTGGTAGTGCTTATAATAATATGAGTATGTCTGGAAAGATATCACATTCTCAGAAGAAATGGAGCTGATGTGGAAAAGGCTGTTTTTGGAGTGATGACCGCAACTTGCTCATATAAACTATATAGGAAGTCATCAGCTCTTCATAACCACTGCCTTATCACAGACCAGGCCTTCATCACTTCAGTCCTGCATTACTGCAAGAGGCTTTTGACTAATCATCCTAAATCCAGTTTCTCTCTTCCTTTTTAGTTCATTCTGCAAAGATGACAAATTGCACCAGACAATTCTAGCTGTCTTTCTTAAGCTCTGCTTTTTCAAATAATTTCTCCACTTAAAGATGCAATATTTCCTACTTAAACTCCATTGCCTAGTCTCAAGACTCTCAGTGACTTGGCTTCACCCCACCTTTGAACCTTATTTTTCACTACATCCAAACATAACCTCCATTCTAGCTGGGCCAGTCTCTCAAACACAGTCACACTCCTTTCAGGCCCTATGCCTTTCCTCTGATTAGCCATGCCCACTGAGCTCATCATCCTTCTCCCTAAATTTACCCCTCCTAATTTTTCTATTTCCAATTTTTGACATTGCCATATTTCCAGTTACCCAGGAGTATGGGTTTAACCAAGGAATCATTCTTGACTCTTTATTATCACTAACTTTCCATATTTAATCAGCTGTCAAATCTCATCAATTTAGCTTCCATAAAGATTTCCATTTCCTTCTCTAACCTCATACAGATCTATTTTAGGCCTCAAACTATTTCAGTAATCTCCTAACAACCCATCTCTAGACTCTCCCTTTCCTATTTATTCTTCACATAGCTGCTAATATTGTTATTCCCAAGGCATAGGTCTGATCATATCACACCTGTTCTCAAAAAACTTTAGTGGCTCCCGATTACTTGTAGAGTAAAGTAGAAATGTCTCAGTATAACATTTAAAGCCTTTCACAGTTTGGCTCCAACTTACCTTTCCTAAATGATTTCATATTGCTTCCTCTAACACACTCTACATTTCAGCTATGTTGCCTATTTGCCATTCCTCACATGTGACATCTCCTGTTGCTTCAGTGTCTTCACATAGGTAGGCAACCTTCCCTAGAATACTTCTCACTTCTACTTGTAATTTCTTTCAATAAATGAATAAAACATTTATTAAGCACAGTCCCTGCTTTCAAGAAGCCCATTTTCTAATGGGGGAGACAACACATATTGAAAATTTCTGTTGCAAATGAGATGGAAAGGTGGCAAAGTAGATGGCTATGTCACTTCTCTTATATAATTTCTACTGATAAAATAATATCTATTTCCAATGTTGAACCATTTGACAGTGCCAGAGACTTTGATGACATGAATATTCTTTGCTGAATTTTCAATAGATGTGCATTTCAGTGCTTGGCTCAAATGCCGCCACCTGTAGGAGACCTTTTTCTCCATTGTTAGAGCTACCCCAACTCCAAATTACTTTGTGTTTATTTTGAATATGCTTTGTATTTACTTTCCTGTAGAACTGGAAACAAAGTAGACGCCCATCAATTGGCAAATGGCTAAACAAATTGTGTCATAAGAATGGAATAGAATATTACTGTTCTGTAAGAAATGATGAATATGACGAATACAGAGAAGCTTGGGAAAACATCTATGAATTGATACAAAATCAAGTAAGAACCAGAAAAACAATATACAAAATAAGTATTTATCAGTGTACACAATGTTGGGTTTTTTTTAGTAGCATTTATATTTCTTGAGATCATAGAATGGTTTTCTGTATCCCCTACTCAGTGACTATACAGTAATGCTTAAAAATGTTTGCAGATTTAAATAAAAGTGTTACTTTCATAGAAATGAACTTCTTTGTTCCCTCTGCCTGTTTATATACTAGGAATCATTAAAACCCTGATCAATTCTTATCTCCTTTATGAAGTTTAATCTGACTAGGCAAGACCTTATTGATTTCTTTTCCCTCTGAAGAACAATAGTTTAACAATACTTAAATTATATACTATTTTATAGGGTTTTCAATTCATTTCATGTTGTCTTCCAGAAGATATGAACTAGCTGCGGATACTTCTTCTTCATCCCTATAGTGTTTAGCACAGAGCTAACCATGTACTCCAGATAAATAGAATCATGCGATTTTTGATCTGGAAGATGCTTTTGAGATCCCAGGAAAATCCTCTTTAAAAATGATAAAACTGACTCTCAGTTATGATTCTTGTCCCCAGTTATATATTTAGGTAGGGGCCCAGGTTTTCTGACTCCCACCATCTTTTCCCACTATACTATGTTGCTAAAACATTGTTCAGTCAATCAATCAGCAGATGTCACTGACCTGGAGAGCTTTTTAATAAGCTGCTTAATAACCATTAACAGCATTGCCTATTCCAGTCATTGTGTGTGTTTCTCTCATGGTAATTGAAATTCTATTTATAATAAATTTGCTCAGCATTTACGTGGGCGATGCATACATTTCAAAATGTTCAGCTGTAATTTGGAACTAATTAGTTGACACTTAAAGTACTGCCAAAAGTTTTTTTTCCCCTTAAATTCTGGAGAGGATTGGTTGTTTCAACAACAAATCCTCAAAAAACATCTGTAGAATAAAATCAACTGACAAAAATATTTATGCTACAGTTTTCAGCTGTGACATAAGGGGACATTCTGTATTATGTACTTTGCGTTTATTGCAATAGTTATAATCATGCAAGATGCACTCTAGCATGCATTTATCTGGATGGGAAGCAAGGTTGGGCCTCTGTTACTGTTCTCAATATTTACAGGTATAGATCTTCCTGTGAATGGAAGTTCATTATTAGTCATATCTCCTAGGTGTTATAGATTATCTACTCAACTGAGTGGATTTTCTTCTAGTTGATTAAGCAAGTAGCCTCATCTTTTCAAGACACTTTCAAGTGACTGATTAAGAACACCCACAGTTTGGATTTAGTTCAGTTGTTTTTAATGACCAAATGGGAGGTATGATTAATGCTCCATTGTTATAGTGTTCACTCTTCTAAAGATTGAGATCCTTCTTGGAGGAGAAGATGGCCATCAGTCTCAGACTCACCTAAGCAAGGCAATATTCTTACTGCCATATTTGTAGCCACCATTGGTTTTTCAGGAGGAGAAAGAAAGGAGAGAGAAATTTCCTCTCCTCCTTTGCTAGATGTCCAAGAAAGAACCGGCATTGGCCATGTCCCAATGAAGAAGCTGCATCCAAAGATGTCAGAAGCCATATCTCCTCTCTCTTTATTTCTCACAGAGTAGGTGGCTCTTCCTGATTCAGTTACAAATCCTCTCTATCGCAGCTTTCCTGGCATAGTGACCATGAGACTGACCAAAAAGCCCTGGTCATGCAAGCCCTTCAGCAAAGGGGTGGAATACATGTGTCTTTTATCACAGAGCCAAAGTGTATGTGCCTAAGCTTCATGGAAAAGTCTCCAATCTAATTCTGCACTCCGCAATACCAGAGCACAAAAAAAAAAATGGAATAAATTATCTGGTGAATTGAGTTAAAACTTCCCCGTCCCTTTTGGGGGCTTGAGCTATCCAGACAATTGCTTTTATTCTCCCCTTTCCTTTTTCTGCAGAAAATTAAGAAAGCTTATTTGAAACCATTATAGCCCCAAGGTAAATGGAAATCCTTTTTTTCTTTTCATAAACTTTTGTTATTTTGTTATTTACCATTCTCTACCAGGAAGTACAAAGATAGCAAGGATATCTTACCAGTGACTACTGACTAGCTGTGAGGAAAAATTCAAAATACCCTTTTATTTTCAAAACAGAAATAGAGTAGATACAGTATTTGGTTCCTCTCTTCTGATAGGTGAAAGGTATTTAAGGTACCTATGCAATTTTTTGGTGAAACAAGTGTCTACCATGTGCAAGGAACAGTGGTAGGTAGGAACACAATGAGATAGGAGACATAGTTCCTGACCTTAAGGGACTTATGCTCTAATTGAGGAATTAGGACACAGTAAAAAAAACTAAAACTCCAACGTTGCATATGCCAAGTGCCAAGTGCCAAGTGCCAACTGCCAAGTAAGTAGTAGGGGAAAAAAGCAATGGGAGTGGATTGGGAGGACATTCCAGAATGGGGGCAAAGTCTCAATAGTGAGAGGGCATAAAACACGATTGACTAGAGATGGATGGACCAGAGCAGTTGTGGAATAGATACAATATGATTAGAGAGTTTGCATTGTGTATTTGTATTTTATTGCATAACTGCCCGGAAAAATGGGATTTAAAAAAAAATTCCATAGGCAATGCAGTTCTAGTATGTTAGAAAGGGTTCAACTAGATGATTTTGGAATGATATCTTAGATCCTGAAGTTCTTTGAGGTATTTTGGAGTGGCTGTTAGGATAATTTTTCATTGTCTAAATGTCAGAATTAGAGGAACAATTTTAGTCTTAGTTTATGAATTAAGTTCTATGCAAGAATTAGAGGATGTGGTCTCAGTGGATTACTCTATATTTCTTACCTACAAGATGTCTGGGTCATTCAGTCTCAGAATGCCCAGAGTTCTTGAATCAAGCTCTATACTATGTTCAGGGCTTGGGATAACCCATTTATCCTGATCTCCAGGATAAACATGCCCCAGAGGAACTGGATTTTAGAGGATTAATCATCAAAGACTCTTACATCCTAGAGGGAAATCATCTAATTCAAGCCCTACTTGAAGACAAAATCTCCCTCTACAATATCCCTAACTGAAGTCATCCATTTCTTGTTGGGATGTCACCAGAATAAGTAGTTCTACCTGATAAATCAGCTCACTACATTTTTGGATAGCTGTAATTAATCTGCTTTTCTCTAACTTCTACCCCCTGGTGGTTCTAGTTTGGCTTTAGGTTCCAACTACAATAAGTCTAATCTTTTTTTGATGTGATAACCCTTCAAATATTTGAAGACTGTGGTTAGGTCTCTCCTTTCTCCCTCAGGACTTTTCAAGCTCAACTGATCCTTATTTAACCTGGTTTCAAGTTCCCTGTGTTTGCTAAGCATGTTCTGATCCTTTCTCCCTGGATCCTCTGTCCCAGGATCCTTTCGCACTTGTCCTCTCCATTTGCCCACCTTGCCCTCTTGGCCACTTAGAGGACCCCTCTATTCTCCCTGGATAACCTTCTTGCTAATAGCAGAAGCCTGAGGGTTTTTGGCAGGGGGTTACTGCTCTCCTTGTTATAGCTCTCCCTGATGTCGAAATATTTTACTAAATTCTACACTTGAAATTAGCCGTGCACTGAGTATCATGTCTGAGTCTATGTCTGAGTCAATGTCATCAGGTCCAAAATGAATCTGCTTCTGAGACCAAAGAACTCAAAATAGCTACTCATCATGGAATAGGTACAGTCACCATTCCAGAATATACTAATAAATCTTCTGTTAGTTGTCATTTGACTAACCTGAACCCTATTAACTTGAACTTCGAAATGCCTAAAGTGCATAGACCTCAAATAACACTTTGTTCATACCTCTCTTATGTACTTACCATGTTTATCTTGAATTGAGGTTACTTGTATGCAAGTAACTTGAGAATCATCATTGCATAGTGGATGCTGGATTTGACATTAAGAAGACCTGGGTTCAAAGATTGTTTCTGATACTTACTTGCTGAATAATTGTCAACAAGTCACTTAACCTCTCCAAGGCCTTATTTTCCTATCTGCTAGATGAGGATAATAATACCTGGAGTAAAGTCCCATATAGGGTAGTATGGTAGCCATCAAATATATGCGAAGTACTTTGCAAACTTTTGTTTAGCTGTTTTTCAGTCATGTTTGGCTTTTTGTGATCCCATTTGGGGTTTTCTTGGAAAAGATACCAGAGTGCCATTTCCTTCTCCAGCTCATTTTACAGATGAGGAAACTGAGGCAAACAAGGTTGAGTGACTTGCCCAGGATCACACAGCTGGTAAGTGTCTGAGGCCAGATTTGAATTCATGAAGTTGGGTTTTCCTGACACCATGCCAGGCACTCTATCCATTGTCCCACCTACCTGCCCCAAACTTTAAAGTCCTATAAAAATAGATGTCAGTTAGTAGTGTGACTGATCTCACCTACTTCAGGTGTGATTTCCTTGCAGTCAAAGACTATGTTTTATTTATATATGTATCTCCCTGAGAGCCTAATTTGGTGCTTTGCAAACAGTAGGCATTGATTTTGATGCCTTTCAGCATCCTGCTTGACCTTTGGACCTTTTCAAACATCACTGACTTTCTAAAATGCCATGCTTAGAGTTCAGCTGAATCCTCCAGGTGAGGTCAGATCAGGGCAGAGTACAGGAAGAACGCCACATTCCTAGTCAGGGTCATCTTGCTTCTCTTAATGCAGCCGAAGATCTCATTTCTTTCTCAGCTTCCATTTCACACTATTGATTAATATTGAGCTTTGTGGTCACTAACATGCACAAGTCTTTGTCAAATGATCTGCTGTCTTGTAATGGCTTTGCCACCTTATACTTGTGAAGCTGATTAAAAAAACCCCAAATATAAGGTTTTACATTTATCCATATTAAATTCCATCTACCTCTAGTCAATGCAATGTCTTAATTTGTCAAGATCTTGTTGGATCTTGACTGTCATTCAGTATATTGACTATTCCTTTCAGCTTTGAGTCATCTGCAAATTTAATAAATATGTCATAGCTGCCCTTTACCTAAGTAACTGAAAAATGTTAAATAGCGTAGGTTAATAAATAATGATGGACTCAAAGCCCCAAGAGAGAGTTCCTTCACTAGTGATATCACACCAGCAATAATCTGCTGTCCTCACCTTTAAGAGCCCAGAGTCACTTTCATGTCACAATGAAGCTTCCGAGGAAGGCTCTAGTGATCCTTAAGTATTATTGTTATAAAAAACAGTTCTTTGTTATTGTTGTTTAATTGTTTTTAGTTGTTTCTGACTTTTTGTGATCCCATTTGGGGTTTTCTTGTAGTGGTCTGCCCCTTGCTTCTCTAGCTAATTTTACAGATTTTGCAATTGAGGAAAACGAGGCAAACAGTGTTAAGTGACTTATCTAGAGTCTCACAGATATCATAAGTATCTGAGACTGGATTTGAACTCAGGTCTTCCTGACTCCAGGGTTGTGTGCACTATGGTGCCACCTAGCCAGCTATACACATGTATGTAGTATGTTGTTCACTTGGTTCAGATGTATCTGACTCTTCATGACCCCATCTGGGGTTTTCTCGGCAAAGATACTGGAATGGTTTGCCATTTCCTTCTCCAGCTCATTTGACAGATGAGAAAACTGAGGCAAACAAGTTGAAGTGACTTGCTCGGGGTCAAACAGCTATTTTATACAGGATTTGAACTCAGGTCTTCCTGACTCCAGGCCTGGCTTTCTATCCACTTCGACACCTAACTATCCTTAAAAAACACTCCTAGGGGACAAGTATTAAAAAAAGTCTTCTTATGACTCAAGTTCTACAGATTTTTCTCTAAGTAATATTAAATGGGCATTTCAGTCTGTTAGTTGTCTTTTACAATCTTCACTATATTAATTAATAGTCAATCAAAGTATGTTTTTGAATGTTCAGTGTTTAGGTTATCTACAATAAGGAGCCATGAAAGTTTAACAAATACCTAATAGTTTCTGCTTTCAGTTACTTGAGGCACAATAGTGGCAAAGTGGGCAGAGGGTTCAAATCCCACCTCTGCCACTTATTAGCTGCGTGACTTTGAGCAAGTCACTTAACCACACTGAGTTTCAGTTTTCTCATTTGCAAAATGGAAATAATAACACTGATTTCACAGGACTATTGAGAGAGCCCAATGAAATAATGTATATGATGTATCTACATATCTACATATAGGTATATCCATATGAGATATAATAATGTATATGCAAACCTTAAAGCACTATAAATGTCAAGTGTTATTATTGGTAAAGGCAACATGCCTTAGCAGATGGAGTCCTAGGCTTAGCCAGGAAGACCAGGGCTCCAATCCAACCCCTGCTAGTTAACTGACCGTTTTATACTGGGAAAGTCTACCAACCTCTAGGTGCCTCAGGCAACTTCCCTAGACTCTATCTCTGAATCACAGGTGGTAGGAGTTCCTACCTTGAAAGGTCCATAGCTTAGGATGCCACAGATTCACAGAATTCAAGTGTATCATATGAACCAACATATGCCAGAATGCAGTCAGTTAGGTGGTAGACTGGATAGAGCACTGGACTTGGAGTCTTGGACAGTCATGTTTGAACCCTTCTTCAGACATTTACTAGCTCTGTGACCTTGTGCAAGGGACCTAACCTCTATCTACCTCAGTGTCCTCATCTGTAAAAGGGATAATTAGAGCACCTATCTCACAGGATTGTTACATGAAGGATCAAATGGATTTACATATGCATAGCATTTTATAAACTTTAAGGGCTATATAAATACAAGGCATTATTAAGCTATTAACTACAATCAAATAAAGAAAGGTAATTTCATTTTGGTGGGCCCAGGATCTCTTTGGTGTGGGTAGCCGTGTCTTCCAGTGTGGACTAAGGCTTACTTACCCACACCTCCTTTTGGACAACTCTTGCCCATACCTTTGCATAAATTGTCTAGTGAACATTCAGGTGAGGTGCTATATGCTATTCTTTCTTTTGGCAATTGGGATTAAGTGACTTGCCCAGGGTCACTTAGTAAGTGTCAAGTATTTGGTCTGAGGCTGAATTTGAACTCAGGTCCTCCTGACTTCAGGGCCGGTGCTCTATCCACTGCACCACCTCGCTGCCCTTATGCCATTCTTTCATTCTCATATTTCATGGTCAAGAAAATATGACCCAGGGGCAGCTAGGTGGCGCAGTGGATAGAGCATCCGCCCTGAAGTCAGGAGGACCTGCCTTCAAATACCGCCTCAGACCAAACACTTGACACTTACTAGCTGTGTGACCTTGGGCAAGTCACTTAACCCCAATTACCTAAAAACAAACAAACAAAAAAAGAAAACATGACCCAAGAAACAGATAAAGACCCACTTGGTATATATTTTAATGGCATATCCTCAAATAATCTTTGTGGTACTTATTAATACTCCAGTAATAGGGGATTTGTCATAGAATAAAAACATTTTAGTTCTAAATAGGAACTTGAACATCATCCAGGCCAAACTTCTGATTTTATTGAGAAAACCAGAAAAGAGAAGTAACTTGTTTGGAGGTGGTGTTGGTGGTGTTGGTGGTGGTCACAGAGCCAGGGATAGAACCAGGATTAGAATCCAGTACTTCAGATTTTCTGATCAGTGCTCTCTTGATTCCACCACACTAACTCTCTCTGTGTTGTTGCTCATTTAAAAATCTCTGCTGGAACTTGCTCTTACAGAAATGATGATTTGATGCTTCTCAGGTTAGTGTCTCAATCCAAAGCATCATATCCCTCATTGAACTTTTCTATTAAACCCTGATTCTATCCACTTCCTAGCACCCCATGTGGGGTCAGGGCCCACAGTTCAAGAAGCGCTGAAAGGGTTGTGAGTGGAAAAAGTTTAAGAAGCCGTGGTATGTGGAAGGAGGAAAATTTAAGCTGGGTGTGAAAGAATGAATTCGTTTTGCCCAAGCCCTCTTCATGAATACCCATGGGTAGGAAGCCCACCTTATAAAGGTCCACAGTCTTGATGACAGTAGGACACCCCTCAAATTTCATTCTTAGCAGCTACCTCAGTTTCAATAAGAGCAATGAGTCGAATTTCAGCTCTGTTCATTACAGAGAATAGCAGTTGTAAGATCAGTACTATTGGGATGAGTAACCTGCTAGGAAGAAATGTTTCTTTGCTTGATTAAGTCTTTTTGGTATTTGTGTTTTACCAACGAGGGGTCTTTTTCCTGTCCCAGCATACAGCACTGACTGCTTTCTCAGGCTAATGTGAAATTCTATTCCTCTAGCAGCTCACTCTCCCTCATAACTAAATGAATTATTTACATTCAGGTCTCGACCAACGTCCTTAGCCCCTTTCCGGCTATTCGATTCCCTGTGACTTACCCCTTCAGCTGCCAGCTGCACACCATTGGCAGAACATCCCAGAGGTGAAGGAAAGTTCATAGGAACTATTCAGTGGCAGGCTTGGGGTCAGTGGAACGGAGGGGATTTCTTAAAAGCCCAACTGTTCAATGGGGGTGGGGAGGAAGCCTTCTATTTGCCCGTTCCAGTCATGTGGGGATCTTCGAGTTTCTATGTGTGCATGTTCATGGGTACACATGAAATTAGAGAAGAGGAATAAATTGTGTTAAACAGATGTCGTCAGCGTGAAATGCCAAACAGGTCCTTCTGGAGTCACAGACTCGTGGGGACCTTTTTCTGTCTTCACCTCAACTCCTCTTGTTCATGGGTACACATGAAATTAGAGAAGAGGAATAAATTGTGTTAAACAGATGTCGTCAGCGTGAAATGCCAAACAGGTCCTTCTGGAGTCACAGACTCGTGGGGACCTTTTTCTGTCTTCACCTCAACTCCTCTTGGGTCTTGTGGGCAGCTCAGCAGGAAGTCTCAGGAACCCCCAATCTCACCCTTATTGTCAACTTTGGAAATGACAAAATGCCAAAAGAGATAAATGACATATGGAATGGCAGAGTCAGAATCCAAAAAGATTTCAAGACACCAGAACCAAATTTAATAAGATGAAATGTTTAAGGGATAAATTGTAAAGTCTTGCAAGTATTTTGATGCAAAAAAAAATCAACTTCATGAGAATGTGGAAAAGGCATAGAAAAACAGCAGTTCCTCTGGAAAAGATCTGGGAGGAAAGGGAGGGGATAAGGGGGGATTGGTGACCTGCTATCTCAATAATTGTCAATAGTGTGATGTGGAAGCCAAAAGAAATCATTGATCTTGGACCACATCAAGAATTGCAAAGCTCCAGCTGGCTTTGCCAAGAGGATGAAAGATGCTCAGATTCAGTGGGAGTTAGAGGAGCTGGATCATTTAAACTTCGTTTCCTCTTCCTCCATAGGAGATACAGATTGGCTGATGAAATGCCCATTATCGCATGATCTCCCCAAGACCTTGGTACTCAGGCCTTTTTGTGTGTGTGAAGAGAAGCTACTAGAAAAATACAAAATCACCACTTCTGTAGGCAGTTGTTGTTGAGTTTTTTCAGTAATGTCTAACTCTTTGTTTTCTTGGCAAAGACACAAGCTGTTTGCCATGTCCTTCTCCAGCTCATTTTACAGACGAGGAACTAAGACAAACAGGATTAAGTGACTTGCCCAGGGTAACACAGCTAGTAGGTGTCTGAGGACAGATTTGAACTGATAAAGATGAATCTTCCTGACGCTATGCCTGGTGCTCTATCCGCTGCGACACCTAGCCACTCCTTCTAGAAGCAGAAGTCATCAAATATAAAATATTTTAAAAATAACACAAAGAAAGGAAACATTGTTGGGTGGAAAGAACACTGAGACTCAGAAGACCTGTCCTGTGGCCCTCTCTAACGAGATGTGTGACCTTGAACAAGTGATTTT
This sequence comes from Phascolarctos cinereus, assembly GCF_003287225.1. Taxonomy (NCBI): domain Eukaryota; kingdom Metazoa; phylum Chordata; class Mammalia; order Diprotodontia; family Phascolarctidae; genus Phascolarctos; species Phascolarctos cinereus. The sequence goes on from NW_027555847.1 coordinate 323,972,646, forward strand.
CATCTCCAGAGCCTCAGTTTCCTCATTTGTTAAAAAGGGGATGAAAGGAATTGTACTGAAGCACTATAACAATATGTTAATATTATTTTAAATTTCCTTGAAATCTCAGAGGAAGTGATGGGAAGGAGTGAAGGGAACAAGAATTCCCTCTTTAACACACTGGAAAAGTCATCTTCTAATCTTTGCTGGATAATTTTTAGTAAGAGGGATCTCACTACCTCTTGAGGCAAACTATTCTACTCTTGAACAGACCTAATTGTTAGGAAATTTGTTCTTTCATCAGGCTTAAATTTGCCTTTTAGGGACCTCTGCCTGCTGCTTCTGGTTCTTCCCTCTTGGGTTCGATAGAACACATTTAATCACTCTTTCATGTGATAGCACTTCAAGTCCCTGAAGACAGCTGGCAGCTGGGCAGCTAGGTGGCACAGTGGATAGAGTGCCAGGCCTGCAGTCAGGAAGGCTCATCTTTGTGAGTTCAAATCAGGCCTCAGACACTGAGTCTGGGTAAATCATTTTACCCTTTTTGCCTCAGTTTCCTCATCTGTCAAATGAGCTGGAGAAGGAAATGGCAAACCACTCCAGTATCTTTGCCAAGAAAACCCCAAATGGGGTCAGTAAGAGTCGGGCACTACTGAGCAACAACAAAAAATCTTGTATTGCTTGAACCTTTCCTTCTTTAGACTAAACAATCTCAGTTCCTTTAGCTCATCCTTATATGGCATCATCTTCAGTCCCTTCACTACCTTTCTTGCCCTCCTCGGGATGTTCTTGAACTTACTGATGTCCTCCCTAAAATGTAATATCCCAAACTAGATGTAGTTCTTTAGATAGCAGAACTATCATGTGATATTATACATAGTACATCAGACCAGGGTTGAATGAAGTGAGACTTTTGTCTACTTCTGATATTTGGTTGAAGAAATTGGGGATGGTTAGCCTTGAGAAAAGAGCCCTGGTAGGAGCGGGGAGGGAACGAAAGCTGTCTTCAAGTATCTGAAGGGCAGTCATGAGAAAAAGGGACGAGACCTTCTGCTTGGTTTCAGGGATACAGGACTAGCAGCAGCTGATGAAATAGCAGAGGCAGACCTATGCTTGATGTAGGGGAAAAACAGAACAACCAAACTTGATAATTAATTCTATGAAAAAGTGGATTGGGATGCCTCGGGAGATAATGAGCTCTTTTTCACTGGAGGTCTTCAAGCAAAGGCCAGAAAACCACTTGTTTGAGATGTAGAGAAGAGTTTTCTTCAGGAATGGATCTCTCCCAGCTCTCTGATTTTGTAGTTCTTGATGTGGTCTAAGATCAATGATTTCTTTTGGCTTCCACATCACACTATTGACAATTATTGAGATAGCAGGTCACCAATCCCCCCTTATCCCCTCCCCTTCCCCCCAGATCTTTTCCAGAGGAACTGCTGTTTTTCTATGCCTTTTCCACATTCTCATGAAGTTGATTTTTTTTTTGCATTAAAATACAAGACTTTACAATTTATCCCTTAAACATTTCATCTTATTAAATTTGGTTCTGGTGTCTTGAAATCTTTTTGGATTCTGACTCTGCCATTCCATATGTCATTTATCTCTTTTGGCATTTTGTCATTTCCAAAGTTGACAAACATAACATCTATGCCTTTCTTTGAGTTACTGGTAAAAATGTTAAACAGCTTAGATCTAAATCTAGATCCCTAGGGCACTCCACTAGAGAATGTTTTCCAAGTTGATATTAGACCACTAGTGGCTGGGCTTCAACCATTTTGGAAATGACCTAAATATGTTACTAAGTTTTATCAGTCAATCAATCAATAATATATTAAGTGCCTATTATGTGCCAGGTACCAGGATTACCTCTGGAGATAGAAAGACAGGCAAAAAAAACCCCATGCTCTCAAAGATCTCACAATCTAATGGGACAATTAATATTTCTTGCAGCTTTTACACAGAAATGGTTTGAGCAATTTTACCAAGTGCTTTTCCTAAATCAAAATAAATGATTTCTGCACTACTTCTATGGCATAATGGAAAAAGAGGCCCATCTGATATGACCTTCTCTTGATGAACCCATGCTATCTCCTTATGATTGCAACTTTCTTGTACAGATGTTCCCTGGTCATCCACCAGGAAGGAATGTCAAGACAAGACTGTGACCTATAGTTTGAAGACTCTATTCATTTTCATTTTTAGAAATCAGAACACTTTCCCTTCTTCAGTCTAGTGGTGCTCTCCCATTCGTTGTCCTTAGTAACTATCCACAGAACTTTCCATCTCCCTTCCTATGCCAGCTTTGGCTGGAAAATGGACTCATTGTGACTTTTTCTGGAATTTCTCAACCAAGATTTAGTCTGGTGCATTTTCTGTTTGAAGAGATTCTCTCTCAAGAGAGACTCTCATTCTCTCTTTCTCTCTGCCTCTCTCTCTCTCTCTCTCTCTCTCTCTCTCTCTCTCTCTCTCTGTCTCTGTCTCTCTGTCTTTCTCTGTCTCTGTCTCTGTCTGTCTCCCTGAGTGTGTGTGTATTGTCCAGTGTACTTCTTCTACCTACTCTTCCATCTTGGCTGTGTCCCTCTCTCCACAATCTTTCAAAGTCACTAACAGTGACTCAGCGATTACATTTACCAGTTCCTTCAGTGCCCTAGGATGTACTTCATCTGGACCTGATGATTTCACCTCATCAGGGGTCACTAAAGACTCTTACTATCTCCCTATTTGGTTATTTCAGTTGCGTCCAACTTTTCATGACTCCATTCGGTGTTTTCTTGGCAAAGATATTGGAGTGGTTTGCCATTTCCTACTCTAGCTAATTTTATAGATGAAGAAACTGAGGCAAACAGAGTTAAGTGCCTTGCTAGGGTCTCACAGCTAGTGTTCTTTGTCCTTTTTTTTTTGAAGAGGACTAATGACATCATGGGGTGATGTCTTGAGTCATTTGTGAATTTGTGAATGCAAAATTGCACACAGTCACCAGCCTCACTCTCTCTTGCAGAGTCACAGAAGTCTAATGACAAAAGAAAAGTGAGGATGACTGGTGATGGCCCAGGGTGCAGTGGATAACCTTGGTATTTTCTCTGTCTGACCAAGCTTTAAGTGCTCCCCAGTGCCTACTTCAGATGCTTTCATGGCTATTGAAACAAATTGTTCTCATCTTTCCATTCTACCATGGGAAGTCTTCACATACTTGGGGTAGACACTGCCCTAACTCGCTGACACGTTTGAGGCCCATCAGTTACCATAAACTTTTTTTTAAACCAGGGTGTGGCTGCTGAGCATGCTAAGGCGTCTTAGAGTCACAGGTGAGAGCTGGGTAAAGGTGGACCCTAAAGGTGGATTAGCAGCCCTTACACTGGAGGTGCTAGTCCTCCTTGAATGCCCCAGACATGGATTTAAAGTCAGGTCTTTCTGACTCCAGGCACTGTGTTCTATCCACTGAGCCACCTGGCTCCCTACTTATCTGGGGAAACATAACTTGATTAGACATTTTTGTACTGTCTCTAGAGATCATTCTTCTTGGAAGAGAAAAGACATAGAATAACAGGTTATGATTTTAGCTGGTATTTATATAGCACTTTATCATTTGTAAAAGACTTTACATATATTATGTCCTTTGATTTTCATTACAACCCCTGTGAGTAAGTGTAATTATAACAAAGAAACTGAGACAAACAGAGGTTAAGTGACTTGCCCAGGGCCACATAGCTATTAAGTGTCTGAGGTTTTCCTGACTCCATCTCCAGATTTCAATTATTTCACATTGTTTCTCAGCCCTGCCTCTTTCCCATCATCTGTTTTCATTATCCTGTCACTTCTTTGATAGAGTTGCTGGTCTTGGAGTTAGGAAAAAAGTTCAAATGTTGTCTTAGATGCTAAGTAACAGTGTGACTCCAGGCAAGTTACCTTTAGCAGCCCCAATTCCTCATCCATAGGAAAAGGCAATTGGAGACTATGGCCTCTAAGATCTCTTCCAGTCCTAAAGCAATGATTTCGTGATCATCTGTTTTTCTTCTGTACAACTGACTAAAAATAGCCTTTTTTTCTTGTCCTTAGTTTTTCTTGTCAACCTTAGCTCATTTTGAGGTTCAGTGCTTCTGTAACTACTCTTTTAAAATTTATTTTTAACATCTTTTGCTTTTACGTCACTCTTATTTTGAAATATATCCCACCCCTTGCCTTATCCAGAGAGCCAATCAGTGCTGGGCATGGGGAACACAAGTAAGCCAATCTACCTAGAAGGTAGCATTCATGAAGGGGAGTTGAGTTCAATTAACCTGAAAACGTTGATTGGCCTCAGAATGTTTCCATATTCAACCAAAGAGAAGAAATTGTATTTTTACTCTGAAGGAAATAGGGAGCCAGTGGAGATCCTTGAATAAGGGAGTAATATGGTCAGACCTGTGCCTTGGAGATATCATGTAGACAGCTATGTGGAAGATAGATTGGAAAGGGGAGAGACTAAAAGCAGGGAGAACAATTAGGAGGCCATTGCAATTGTGCAGGGCAGAAGTAATGAGGGCCTGAACTTGTGTGATGACCATGGAGAGAAAGGGATAGATGCATGAGATGGTGTAGAGGTAAAAATCAATAAGATTTGGCAGCTGATTAAATTGGGGGGGGCAGGGAGGTGAAGTAAGGAATGAGATGAGACAAAGATGACTCCTAAGTTGTGAAGCCAATAGTTAGCAGTTAAAGAGAGGATTCTTCTGGGTCTAACTTTCTATAATTCTTCAGGTCCATAAAGAGGAAAAGGAAAAGCCCCTAGAAAATATAGAACCTGAATAATCAAGGCTTAAATAATCGAGAACTGGCCTTAAAAAAGAATGAAAACATCTGTTTGCTTCTTTAAAAAAAAAAAGAAACCAACAAACTCTCTGGATTTTTATTGCAACAAATTCTGTTCCTAATTTTCTGTTTGGGAACCATCCAGGAAAACAATGACCTCTCCCATTCTAGTAATGAATTTCTATTCCCTTTTGAACTTTAAATATGTTAATTTTATTCCCAGATGAATTAAAAATATGTATTGTCAAGCCCAGATCTTGACTCACCATGGTCAGGGCTTGCCTCTTAGCCTGTTACTCAGATCTGGGTACTTGTGTCCAATATGGGACTGTGTTCTTCAGGCAAACCAGCCAGTCCTCATTCCTTCTGTGTTTATAGCCATTTTGCTTTTTTTTTTTTTTTTTGGTCATAATGTTGTTCCCCTGAGCTGAAGTCTATGCATTCTTCCAACAATCTTAGGGATTGGCCAAGCACGGACAGACATCTTTGAGAGAAGCCCAATGACCACATCGTCTCACTTTTCTAGGCCTAGAATTGCTAGCATTCTGAAGAAATCATCCTGAAATATAGTAAGAACCGTCCCAAATGGGATTTCTTAGCAGCCTTTCTCAATAAAGTTCAGGTGGGTGGGGGAAGGGGAGAACAACAAAACCAATTTTCGTCTCTGGAAAGAGCCTGAGGCATTTTGTTCTTTCAAGGCTCTGAGCACTCTGTGAGCCTTTCTCTGGCACGTTGCCCTAGAGCAAGCTGACATCGCCCTCCAATCCTCCCCAATATCAGCAGCCTTTGAATGTGCAGTCGGGTGACAGATTCTTCCCGGTGCGCGCTGACAGTCATGTTAGCAGTTGTCTGCTTGTCTTTTCAATCTGTCAGTCTCTGGCATTCACTAAGTGGGCACTCTGTTCAGAATGAGTTCTGAACTGTTGGGGGATACTATTGGGGCAAGAAAGGCAACAACAGATATCTTCAAATTACTTCGTTTCAGAAACACGAACAAAGATGCTAGCAACTCTAGCTCGCAGAAATTATAAGTATTAAATCAGTCAGCAATTGTTCACTGAGTTTCTATACTGTGCTTGGGTGCTTTTGGGGTGGAGGGGGTACAAAGACCAAGACATGATTCCTGCCCTCAGACAGATTACAGTCTGGTAGGGGACATGAGTAATGTCTGATAATAACTCCAAGTAGAAAATGAAAGCACAGTGAAAGAAGCACCAAGTCCCAAGGAAGAAGGGATCCCTTTGGGGTGGGAGAGAGGGGAGGACCAGGGAAGATTTACCTGAAGAAGTGGCATTGGAGCTGGCTTTGAAGGATGGGGCAGAATTGGATAGGGTGGGAGGGGAGGGGAATGTGAGGAAAAGTAATTCAAAAAGAAGTAATCAGAATTTCTCAGTAGTATATACATTATAAGTAGATCATGTCTGAAAAAGTGAAGATTCGTCTTGGCTGTTAATTCCTTTTCAACGTGATCTCATCAGACCAGAGAGATTTTCAGTGCAGGAAGATCACTCCAGTTCAAGTTCTCTTAAACATAGATACATCCCAACTGAGTTGGCACACAATAGATAGTTATATAATGTATAGTTAGTTGTAGACCTTAGAATCAGAAGCTTGGGGGCTAGAAGGGTCCTTAGAGGTCAAAAGCCTAACTTCACTGTTTTATAGATAAGGAACTTGAGACCTTTTCAGTGACTTGCTCAATATTTTCAGTTGGCTGTTTGGTCATTTTAGCTGTGTCTTTGTGATCCCATTTGGGGTTTTCTTGGCAGAGATACTGAAGCTATTTGCCATTTCCTTCTCTAGCTCATTTTACAGATGAGGAAATTGAGGCAAACAGGGTTAAGTGACTTGCCCAGGGTCACATAGCCAGTAAGTGTCTGAGGCTAGATTTGAACTCACAAAGATGAGTCTTCCTGACTTCAGGCCTAGCACTCTCTCCACTGCCCCATCTAATATGTGGCTGACCTGAGATTTGAACTAAAGTCTTCTGACTCCAAATTCAACATTTTCCCATCCTGTTTGGCCTTTTTCAGAGATAAGATTTGTCTCAGAGATTGCTCTATTCAGGATCTTTCTGTTCATACTTTATGGCTCAAGTCCTTTTCAGCCTGGCTCTCCATGAAGTCTGGCTTCTCTTTCTAGCTCCTCCTGCTTGTATCCCATCACAGGGCTGAACTCTGTGGCTAAACTCTGGCCCAGGAAGGAAGCAATGTCCCTTCTGTCTTGTTTTCTAGGTCTTCCCCTTGAGTTCAGCCTGAACTGTACCTTACTAGTCTACTACTCTGCTAGCCTAACACTGATGTTCTAGTCTCTAAGCAGCCCATTGATCTCATCCAGCTTTTCCTAGACACTTTTCCAGCCTCAATTCAAAAGCACAGTGCTTTGCACATGTTGCTGTTCAGTCTTTTGTCAGTTGCGTCCAACTCTTCCTGTTTGCTTGGCAAAGATACTGAAGTGGTTTGCCATTTCCTTCTCCAGCTCATTTTATAATGAGGAAATTGAGACAAATAGGGTTAAGTGACTTGTCCAGGGTCATACAGCTACTGAGAGTCTGAGGCCAGATCCTTAGCAACATAGTAATTCATAGGAACTCTTAATAGAGGTTTCATTCATTCATTCAATTTTCTGTTTTCTGTCTTTCTGCTCCTTTTCTCTTGTCACTATTAGTTCTCCTTTCCAACTAAATGCCATATTTTGCTTTCATCCAGTGTTTAGGTGTTGGTCTGAACACTCTATTTTCTGCTTTTCCATTAACTATTGAATATTGATAAATTACTGTGTGGTGCTGGAGGAAACTGGAAATTTAGATAACGACACACAGTTGCTGGACTCATGGCACTTACTGTCCATTAGGGAGATGAGACACATATGTGGCTGTAATACCAAATAAAACCTGAGTATAATAGAGGCTACAAAATACTGTGGTCTCTGAGGTCTGAATGGGGAAAAGTTTTTTTTTTTTTAAAACAATAGAGGAATTCAGGAAAGACTTCGAAAGAAGCCATAGAATTTTAACAGGCAAAGAACAGGAAGGAGGATGTTCCAGGCACACAACCTAATGTAAGGTCCAGGGTGAGAAAGTACAAGGCATTGAAGATATTCAGTTTGGCTAGACTTTAGAGTATGTTGAGGGTTGTAATATAAAATAAGCTTGTAAGGGATGGGGCAAGGGTGTGGAAGGCCTTGAATGCCAGACTAAGGACTTTGAAACTTTCTCAGTAAGCAGTAGAAAGCTGCTGAAAATTTTGGAACAGAGGGAGAATATGGTCAGGTGGATGCCTAAAAAAAAATTAGTTTGATAATAGGCAGTGTTATAAAGCAACCATAGGCAGGAGGAGAGGAGAGAGAGAATGAAGTTATGTTTATCTATAGAATGTGCCAGAAGACAGTAGAATGGGGGCTGTTTGTCAAAAGTTGCACATACCACAATTGAAGAGCTAATGTTTGATTTGTAAAATATTCAAAGACTGATGTGTGCCTAAGAAAAAGTGGATGTTTTTTCTATACAACTGACTAGATCTTAATATTTCATGAATATTTCCTCTTCTTCCTCCCATGAAATACAACTAGTCTACACAGTAACACTCTAAAAATGGGAAGTAAAGATGATTATTGCAATGTACTCATGGACAGCTGTTTTTGAAGCAGCTCAGCTGGTTGCAAAAAAGCTAGCTCACTTGACGTGGGTCACAGATGGGCCATATTGGACCAATGCTCCTCAGCCGGTACCACTTAATAATTTTTTAAAAAGTGTCAGTGAACCAAGCTTTGATGTCTAAAATCATATATAGCTAAATTTCTATTTAATTCAGAAAATGCCTCCCTCCCTTTTTTTTTTTGCATTGCCTTAAGGAAGCCAAGGAACCCAAGTTTGCTGTTCTCAGAATTAACTTAAAAAAACAACACAAAACAAAAAGGAACTGGGACATTTTCTGCATAAAGTTTTCATTCATCTGCAGAACAGTCATTGGTGTCAATCATTATAGAGAACTCATTAAAAGCCTTAGCTGGATTCTGTCTAATTAAAAACATTTGTTTGAATTGTGCTAAGAATGCTACAGAAAGAATAACCTCTACCCCAGTGAGAGGTAGTTGATGTGGTGGGAGGTGCATCGAATGATGAATTGAGAGAGACACTGGTTCAGATCTCACCTTACTGGCTGGTGAGTAGGCTGGCTACTCACTAGCTTGGGTGATGATAGGCATTACCAAGAAATTAGGGCTGGCACTGGAAAGGAAGAGAGGAGACCTTAGACATCAATTAGTCCAAGAGTCTGTTGTCGATGAACTTGTCTTTTAAAGAATGAATATATATATTTATATATATACACATATATGTATATAAATCTGTATATGTAGTGTATATATGTGTAGATACACACACACACACATGTCTGGATAGATAGATACAGTTATCCCTTCCATGTCATGACTTTTACCATTGCAGGTCAACATAAGAAATTAAATGGGAATTTTTTGGGAGTTTTGCAGATGCTGCACGTGACACACAAAGGCTAGCAGATGACACAGAGCCTATGACCAAATACTTAACCCAAATTTTACAATAAGGTACTGTTACCACCCCATAAAAGAAAGAAGAAAACAAGACTTCTCTGGTACAAAGGGAGGGCCAAAATATTTTACACAGATTTTCCACATTGCAGGGGCACCCCACTCCTAATCCCTGACAATGTGGAACTGTATAGATAACACTCTTTCAACAGAATTGTTTTCTTTATTATTTTATGTGGTGCATTTAAAACATTATTCTTAGAAGGGAAACTCATGAAAAAAGTTCACCAGACCACCTAAGGGGTCTTATACAAGAAAGGTTAAGAGTATAGTACAGATGGGGAAACTGAGGCCAAGGCAGGTGCACTGACTTGTTTAAGGTCACACAGGAAGTGGCAGAGCCACTGTTTGAATCCCATGTTCTGACTCTAAATCCAGAACTTTCCCCACTATACCATAAGACTATCAATTTAAGATTTGACTTGTGTTTATTAAGTATATGCAAGACACTATGCTGACTGGAGGCTTGCAAACACATTTGTCCTAAAGACTTGAATCTCTAAGCTTAAGGAATTTATATTCTACTGCCTCTGGGGCCTTTTGGTTGCTTGCCTTCTCTGACCTTCTCTTTCCTAGTCTGTAAAACGGGAGAATAACACCACCTATATCATCGAGTTGTTGTGAGGATCAAATGAGATAATGTATGGAAAGCACTTGATACGTACCTTGATGTGCCACACAAATGACTGCTATTACCATTACCCTTCTGTTTTAACCAACGGTGCTCAATTTTGAAGTTGGGCTCTGGAAGACTTCATGTCTGCATTGTAAGCATCTCTTTCTGACCTAAAAAAAATGTTGCTGATGGCAAGACGTCTCGGCAATCCAAAGAAGTACAGTTATACTTCTGTGGATTGTTCCTTGCATTTTGAGAAAAATTCCTATGTGCTCACATGATTTCTTTTAAGTGCATCCTAATTTTTCCTTGGGCAGCTAGGTGACACAGTGGATAGAGCACTAAGCCCGTAGTCAGGAAGACCTGAATTCAAATCTCACCTCAGTTACTTACTAGATGGCTGACTATAGTCAAGTCACTTAACCTTGTTTGCCTCAGTTTCCTCATATGTAAAGTGAGCTGGAGATAAAAAATTGGCAAATTGTTCCAGTATCTTTGCCAAGAAAACACCAAATGCGGTCACGAAAAGTTGGATAAAACTGAAATGTCTGAACAACAACAATGAAATTTCTCCTTGCCTCTGAGTCTGAGCTAATGCACAGAACCAAATTAGATCCAATCTACCCCATTCTGCCTGAATATCAAGACATGTGCATTGCTTTAGAGACCTGGGCAAGGGCCTATTTTACAAAACCACTTATAATTGAATTGGTATATGTATAGAATCCCCAGCTGCCAAGGCTCTTGGTTGGTTGAGGGTCTGTTTCCAGAACTTAAGTAGGTTGAATCTCCCAGAATCTCATTTCCAATACCATCTTATAAAGAACCCAAGGAAAAAGAGCTAGGAAATTTAATTTCGGTTGGAATGAAGTGGACAAAGAGCTAGTGGTTTTTGAAACCCAGTTTGCTCCAGAGATGAGGACAGCCTTAAAATGAAAAGATGGAGAGGCCTTCAATATTAAATGAAGATCTAATCTTCTCGATTGGCTGTTGGCAGCAAATAACGAAGGGAATATGGACTTTGCTAGCATTACTGGAGTGATATTTTACTTAGGATTAACTGTTCCTGCCCAATGTTTTCTATGGTATTGATGATAGAGGTGGTGGGAGGAATCACATGATTTCTGTCCATGACTGGGAGATTTTTTTTTTAATGTGCTATATTCATTCAAATTGGATTTCTTTCATGCATTTGTTACCCCCTCCCCCACCAAATGCCCATAGAGTGAATTAAGGACCTATAAAAATTCTCTGTATAATATTAGTAGGGGATATTTATATAGTGCTTCAAAACATTTATAAACATACTTATATGCAGTTGTGCGTATAAATTTGGTTTTCAAAACAACCCTGGGAAGTTATTATTATTATATATTATTATTAACCTCATTTTAGAGCTGAGAAAACTGAGGCTCAAGAGTTTCTGTGATCCGCTCAGGGTCACCCAGCTAGTATGTATTGATGGTTAGTAGGGAGAGCTGAATTCTCACCTCTTATTTTGATTCTGATTTCTGTGCAAAGAAGAATGACCTGTACATTGGAAACGACAGAACAAAAATAATCATCAGGGAGTTGATACTCAAGATAAGTAATAAGCACTTTGTTGTACTTGATGAATTCAAATCACCTGGCCCAGGTAAACTATATCCTTCAGTCCTGAAAGAAATATCAGATGTGATTGCTAAGCTACTGTCAGTGATGTCTGAAAGGTCATGGGAAATGAGAGAGTATCACAAGATTGGAGGATTTCCCTATTTACAAAAAAAAAAGGAAAGAGAACAGCCTGCAAGCCCGTGAGCTTGACTTTGATTGCTGGGAAAATTCTAGGATGAATCACTTAAGAAATGATTGTGAAAATGGGGCTATTCCTGTACCATGCCGTTGGGAGAATGTGAATACTGAAGAACCATATCAGAATGCTCCCAAATTTATATCTCTTTGGTACCTCCTTCATCACCTGAGGCCTCCTCACCCTGGAATATTCATCTATCCTCTGCCATGCCAGCCTTCTTTTATTATTGGTGAGTTTCTCTTGAGGCCTCCATTTTGAGAAAAGGTCCAGGTTGGTCAAACTTCATACCCCAACTGGCTGTGCTTCTGACTTTCTGGACTTAAACAGCATACACCTGTGTAGGGTGGATTTGCCACACATATCCACCACTCATTTTCAGCTATCTTTTGCCCTTCTATGCATCATATTCCCCCATTAGAAGTAAGCTCCTTCTGGATAAGGACTGTCTCTTCTTCTTTTGTATTTGTATTCTGAGCACCTATCACAGTGCCTAGGATGTAGTAAGCACTTAGTAAATGCTTATCACCTTGCCTTGCATTGGTGAACCTCTGTCTAGGAAGAGAAGGTGTGATTACAAGGGACCTGTGTGATTTGTCAAGAAAAGGTCATTCTAGATTAATTTCATGTCATTTTTTGATAAGATTACTAAACTAGTACATGAGGAGAATGCCATGGATATAGTTCATCTATATTTTAGAAAAACTTTTGATAAAGTGTCTCATACTGCTCTGTGGTGAAGACGGGGAGATATGGATTCAAGTTAGATAAGAATGTAATCAGATCTATTTAGGATTAGATTCCAGTTCAGGCCAGATCCAGAGTTATTCTAAAGTCCTTGAAGGGCCATCTCCAGTCGTGTTGATCTATATTTGGACCCAGATGGCTTTGGAGGAGAAAGTGAGGCTGGTGACTTTGCACAGTGCTCCCTCACTTAAATCCAGTTCCCTTGCACGTCATGGCATCACCTCCCTGATGTTGTGGTCCTCTTTGAGAATGAAGGACAAACAACAAAGCCCTCAGGGCCAAGGTGGCAGGAAGTCTTCAGCAGAGGTCCCGAGGGATTTATGTTTGGCCTGTTCTGTTCACCATTTTAATCAGTGACTTAGATAAAGGAACCAATGCACGCTCATCAAGTTTGCAGATGACAAAAAGTGGGGAGGCAAGTTCACGTGCTGGATGATAAAGTTGGGATTCAAAAGGATTTTTTAACAAATCCAAGTTTTTATTAATATGTTTTAAAAAATATATTCCACTGTAGTTTACCCTAGCATTTCTCCCCTTCACTCTTTCAAAGAACCAATCTGTATAACAGATAGTATTTTTTTTTTTAGGCAATTGGGGTTAAGTGACTTGCCTAGGGTCACACAGCTAGTAAGTGTTAAATGTATGGTCTGAGGCCGGATTTGAACTCAGGTCCTCCTGACTTCAGGGCCGATGCTCTATATACTGTGCCACCTAGCTGCCCCAAGAAAGTATTTTTTAAAGAAGAAAAATCAACATAAATAATCAATAAATTGAAAAACTCTGAGAATATGTACAATGTGCAGCAATTGTGGATCTCCCATCTCTACAAAGGGGTGGGGTGGGAGTGTTTTCTCATAACTCTTCTTTCAAATCATGCTTGTACTTTATACTTTGCAACATTGACTTTTGTTTATTTTTGCATGGTTCTTTTTAGTTTTCATTGTTGTAGTCATTGCATACATTATTTTCCTGGTTCTGCCCACTCCACTTCGTATCAGTTGATGTAGAACTTTCTGTGTTTCTCTGTATTCATCACATTCATTATTTCTTACAGCACAGTATTATTACATGAATATACCAAAATTTGTTTTGCCATTCCTCAATCTAGGGGCATCCACTTTGTTTCCACTTCTTTGCTATCACAGAAAGTGTTGCGATAAATATTTTGGTGTATTAATAGCCCTTTTGGGGTTCAAGAGCATTTTAACTGGCTAGAGTATTGGACTGAATCTAATAAGATGAAATTCAATGTGGATAAATGTAGAGTCTTACATGTGAGCACGCACAAAAAAGAGATAGATAGCAATTGTTCTGAAAAAAGGTCTTGTGGTTTTAGTTGACTACAAGCTTAATATGAATAAGCAATACGATGTGGCAACAAAAAGCCTAATGTAATCTTGGGCTATGTTAAGAGCTGTACAACTTCCAGGAAAAAGGGAGGCAATAGTTCTGCTGTACTCTGCCTTCATAAGACCTCGTCTAGAATATTGCGTTTGGTTCTGGATATCACAGCTTAAAAAGTTATCAAACTGCCTATACCCTTTGACCCAGCAATATAACTATTTGGCCTATTTCCAAAGATCATTATGGAAAAATGAAAAGAACCTGTCTGTTCTAAAATATTTATAGCAGCTCTCTTTGTGGTGGCAAAGAGCTGGACATTACAGGGATGCCTGTCAGTTGGGGAATGGCTGAACAAGTTGTGGCATATGATCATGATGGAATACTACTGTGCTACAAGACATAATGAAAACCTAACTTTAGAAACTTTAGAAAAACCTAAATAGGCTTGAGAAAAATGAGCAGAACCAAGAGAATATTGTATACAGTAACAGCAATCTTGTTTTAGGAATGACTTTGAGAGAATAAGTCATTTTGACTATTATAAATACCCAAAGTAACTACAAAGAACATATGAAGGAAGATACTATCTGCAACCAGAGAAAGAATTGATAAATAAAAGAATGTATAGAATGATTTTACACATACATACATATGTATGTATACATATACACACACACATACACATACACATACACACACACACCTATTGGGTAGCCATCTCTAGGGTGGGGGAGGGAAGAAAAAAGGGAAAAAATTACATGATAATTTTATTATATATTTTAAAAGGAAGCAAATTGTACCCAATAAATTTGCAGTTTCACAATCTTTTTTTTTTTAAATTATACTATGTTACAGAAATACTTGTTTTATTCCATAAATTAAAAATAAAATATTTTTTTTTTAAAAAGGGACGTTGGTAAGCTGGAGATTGTCACAGGGAGGGCAACCATGCTAATGAAAGGCCTTGAATGCATGTCATATGAAGATTGTTTGAAGAAACTAGGCACATTTAATATGGAGAAGCATCTGGGCAGGCATGACAGCTTCCTTCAAGCATTTGAAGGACGGTCATGGGAAGGAAAGACTGGTTTTGTTCCATTTGGACCCAGAGGGCAGAACCAAAAATAACGGTGGAAGTTGTAAAGAGGTCAGTTTAGGGTTGATATCAGAAAAAACCGTATTCATTAGAACTGTCCAAAAGTGCAGTGGGCTGCCCTGAGAGGTGGTGGGCTTTCCCTCATTGGAGGTCTTCAAAAAGAGGCTGGATGGAAGTTTATTGAGTATGTTATAGTAGGTATTCTTTTTGTGTATAGGTTAGAAAAGATGGCCTCTGAGGTCCCTTCAAACTCAAATTCTGTACTTCTGTGAACATTACAAGTTCTGCTTCCAGGAGGGATTCATGCCCAGATCTTACCAGATTCTAAAACTAGCATTCTATCCATCCCATAGAAACTTAATTACAGGAAAAAAATCTAACAAATAGTTCTTGGGAGCGGTGAAATAGATTTCATTTATTTTTGTGAAAATCCAAATAATAAGACTCTTGGCATAATCTGAGCACATATACCAGCAACATGTGTGTGCGACTATGAAGCTATCCGTTTTTGAAACCTCAGTGTAAGTGGATGCAGGGAAAACAGGCATGTGAGTGATGACGGACTGAGCTATATAATCATGTTGGGAAACCATCTGTCTGTTGTACACTCACGGGAATGATGTCTTTGTTAATAAACAAGGTATGAATTGGGTCTACCTCGTGAAAAATGCTTCAATGACATAACAGGACAATCTGAATATGGATGGCTCACCTTATACCCTACTAACTATTCAATTGAGGGCTGAGTGGCCTGCCTATGTACATTAATGAAGGAATTCCACCACTTAAAGAGATGAAGGAATTCCACCACTTAAAGCAGCAGACATCATCTTTGAGATTTCTCTCTCATGCTGGCATGAGACAGATATGAACAAATTCCTTCCTAATTGAAATCTTAAAGTATAGACATTTATTATTTAACTGGGTTTTTAAACTTCTACTAAATTTCATTTGTACCCAATACTTGTCAGAAAAGAAGATAGCAAGCCATAAGAATTGAGTGATAGGCATACTTCTAGAAGCAGAAGTGATACTGAGAAAGAAATCCATTTGCTCTGATTCTGTCATTAGTTTGTTCTATTGATGCTCATGAATAATTTACTTTGGAATGTTTGTAGAGTCAGAAGCATAATTAGTGATGATTAATAGTTATGTCTTAGGATATAGTGGCTCATCTATCTTCATGTTTTAAAAGTCTGCTTCTTCAGAAGGAAAATGGACTTTGCTATTAACTTTTGGCAAGATGAGGCTGACCCAGCAAAGATCTACAATAAGTAGAAGCAACAAATATATTCAGTGCTAACATAATATTCATTAATCCATTCAAAATGCATTTTTCACCTAATGGGCATAGGGCATTGTGCTGGGGTTAGGGATAGGTACAGTGCTCAAACAAGAAATATTCTCTGTACTCATGGAGATTACTATGGGCTCAGCACCATGCTAGGCCTCAAGGGGATATAGAATAAAAATATATAGAATGATTTTACACACACATATACACGTATGTATACACACACACACACACACACACACCTATTTGGTAGCCATCTCTAGGGTGGCTACCTCTCTTCCCACAGAGAACTTATAGTCTGGTTGTCAAGACAAAACATATACTAATTATTTTTAAAAAATATTAAAGAAACATCAAAATAACAGTATAAGTTGGTATACATTTAAGTGTCAAAATGAGAGATTAAGGCTATAAAGATGAGGGGAGTCAAAGGAGAGCCGGTTAAAATGGATGGGAAAGGCTTCCTGGAGGAGAGATATGGCTTAATATTCTAAACTTTGATGAAAACAAAAAGAGGGAGCTTTGTTTTTCTAATGTACTTATTTCCATTGGGGAATAATTAGGGAATCAATTGGCATCAAAGGTTTGAAATGCTCCAAATTTCTAAAACGAAAGTGTAATTGACTGTAGAATGAATATATACAAATATTGGAAAACAAAACATAATTATGCATTGTCATAAGATGTGCCATTTTCTTTATTTTCTATTACTATAGTTAGAGTATGCTTCTTTGGACCTTTTTATGTTCCTTTTTTATGAATTTTCATAAACTATAACTCAGAAGGGTCCTCTGATGAGCCTTTATGGAGTGATTAGAGCTCAGTAATTTAGGTGCCCACTTGATTTGACAGCTTCCAAGTCTGAATGGGCCACAGATTTGGGGATTCATAAATTAGCACATTCTCAGTCCTTCTGTTACTTCATCCTGTGCTTTGGCTTTGTTTTGAAAGACCTGTAATAGGACCAATTTGTCAAACTTATGGCATGTCTTAAGCACAGCAGTATCTCCCCAAGCAGTGACTGGCGTCAATGTTTTGAAAAAATACTCCTTTAAAAATAACAGTACTCTATAGAGGTAGAACAGGGACCTATTTTTAAAAAATTCTTAGCACTTATAGAATTCAAGGTGTTTGGTGGGTTATTCCCATTCCTTAGTCTCTTCTTTCTGTAATTTTAGGCTGTCAGGTATGTGTAGTGCTAAATTGGGAAGGGGGAAGGGGAGGCAAATGAAGAGAACTTTATTGTATATAGATTTTATGAATAGGATAAGGTGGTAACACCCCGACTAATGAATGCTGGATATGGCTATTATAGCCATGAGATCAGGGAGCTAAGAGAAATGCAGCTAGTGCCCCATGTGCCAGGGGTGAATATTCTACTACCATATCCTACATTGCCACTTTTTTCAACCTTGTACTTCATTTTTTAAAAAAATAACTGTGATGATATTTCCTCTCCCAATTCTTGGGACAGGTGTATAAATATTTTGATATTGTAATATATACTCATGCATTCTTGTTTGTAGCAACATTGTCACTTTTGGGTTCCATGACCTTGAAGGAAGGGCTAATAACTCAGCACAGTGAGGGAGGCATGTGGTTGGTTTCTTTAGCTCAGAGCAAGTAAAGAAGAATGAGAAGCTGGAGAGAGTCCAGAGGAAGACACTCAAGATGGCAGAAGAGTATTGCCTTCCATATGAAAATGGCTGAAGGAACTGGGGATATTTAGCTTGGAGAAGAGAATATTAGGGGAGCTTGTTTCTTAGGAAGCTTATTTATGGCATGTTCAATTTCTTTTTCTAAAATAGGTCCCTTTGTATATTCCATTTTCTCTCCTGCTAATCCAGGAAATTTATATTTCTGTAAATATTCTTCCATTTCATTTAAATCATTAAATTATCGGCATATAATTGAGCAAAATAGCTCCTTATAATTGCTCTAATATCATCTTGTTAGTGGTATATTCACTTTTTTCATTTTTAATACTAGTGATTTGTTTTTCTTCTCTCTTTTAAAAAAAATCAAATTAACCAGTGATTCATCTATTTAATTTGTTCCATAAAACTAACTTCTAGTTTTATTTATTAATTCAATATTTTTTATATTCAACTTGACTAATCTCACTCTTAGTTTTTATGATTTCCAATTTAGTGTTAAATTGGGGATTTTTAGTTTGTTCTTTTTCTAGTTTTTTTTTTAATTCCATACCCAATTCATGGGTCTGCTCTTTTTCTATTTTATTGATGTAAGCATTTAGAGGTATACATTTTCCTGTGATTACTGTTTTTTGCCGTATCCCATAGTTTTTGATATGTTGTCTCATCATTGTCATTCTCTTTAATGAAATTATTGATTGTTTCTCTGATTTGTACTTTAACCCACTCATTCTTTAAGATTAGGTTGTTTAATCTCCAATGAGTTTTTAATCTATGTTTCTGTGGTCCCCTATTAAATATAATTTTATTGCATTGTGATATGAAAAGGATACTTTTATGTTAATCTTCAAGTATTTGAAGGGTTTTCATGAGGAGGAGGAGGAATTAGACTAGCACTGTTTGTGGTTCCAGATGAAAGAATTAGGGATAGGGGGTGGGTGATACTTAAGGTAAGAAAAGGTTCTTAACAATTAGAGTTGTTTCATAGTACAATGGACAACTGTAGGACTTTCCGTCTCAATGGAATAGACCAGATGACCACTTGTGAGGAATGTAATAAAGGAGATTGTTATTTGGATTTGGGTTAGACTAGGTAGCCTCTGAGATTCCTTTCAACTCTGTGATTCTGAAAGGTGTATAATAGCCGTTCAGAAACGGTGAGGGTCTTTCCCTCCTGGATGAATTATTTTGTGATGGCAAACTTCGTGATCTTTTGTCTCAATTCTTACCTGGCCCTTAATCACTGAATAGCTGTTGCCTCAAACAAACTGAGACCCGGGAAAAACGTTGGTTTAAATAGACCAAGGTCACCCACTGCATCCCCAGCTCTCGCCAGTTATCTGGACTTTTGTCCTGCCTCTGGACTCTGCTGACTCTGGAGGAGAGAGTGAGGCTGGTGACTTTGGAAAGCCCTTCCTCCCTTAAACCCAATTCACTTGATAGTCAAGACATCACCCTGTTGATTGATCCTCTTTGAGAACAAAGGACAAACAACAACAACAATAGTCATTAGTCTAAGACTGTATCTGCCAGCCCAGTTTAGTCAGTGAATTGGAAAGTAGGGAAGGACCACAAACTCTGATGGCTAGTTTAACTGGGGAAGAGATGAGTCATGTGGTCAGAAGCATGGGCTTCTAGGATCAGATTGGAGTTCTTCACGGTAAAAGAGAAAGAGAGGAATTGACTATTAAAGTCTGAACCAGTCCAAAAATCTGAAAGTCTTAGAAGCAAGTTTTTGGAATTACATAGTGCAAAGATTTCAAAAACCTGAAATCACAAGGCAAAAATGTGTGTAGAAACTAAAAAAGCAATATGGTAGTGGTCTTGTGCTATAAGAAGCATATGCCAAGTACATTCAATCTATCATTCATGGGAAAGGGGAAATGCTTTGAGTTTGTACTTAGTAAAAATCAACTACTGTACTCAGTGGACAGTCAACTACAGAGATTACTAGAGAGAAAAGCAATACAATCTGAGGCAACAAAAGCAGTAGATTAAGGTGGAGCACATGAGCCAGAGTACAGCGTACTAAGGACAGGAGCTGAGGACATTCCTAATTGTTTTTAAGAACGAAAAAATACATGGCCCAATTTGCATCAATTGTTGGACAAAGTAAGCCACTTTATAAATGATTTCCAAGCTGCCAAGAATAATCTAATCAGGGAAAACTCATATCAGTTAGGGTAACTAGGTGGCACAGTGGATAGAGTATGAAGCATGGAGTCAGGAGGATCTGAGTTCAAATCTAGCCTCTGACACTTACTAGCTATATGACCATGGGCAAGTAAGTCACTTAACCTTATTTGCCTCAGTTCATCTGTAGAATGAGGTGGGGAAGGAAATGGCAAACCACTTCAGTATCTTTGCCAAGAAAATCCCAAAAGGGGTCATGGAGAGGAGGACATAACTAAAATGACTCAATAACAGCAACATATCAGCCTAGCTTCATTACAGCTGCCCAGGTGGGGGATGAAGAAACCAGTAAAGAGACTCCCAATGATCATTGAGGCTCAATGGTAAGATCCTATAGAAAACCTTCTGAGGCACAGAAAAGTATCCAGGGCAATACCACTGGGAAAAGCCAAGGGTCAAATGACCAGAGGGCCTTGTCATGTGATTAAAAGAACACCACCAAAAGGAAACAAATGAAAAGGCAGAGGTAGGTATTATCCACCACAACACCGGACTGGATGGACACAAGAGTTCAACATTTTCCCAAAAGAAAAATGCCCATTTGGTGTGCCGGAAATTGAAGAGCAAGGAGGAGAGATGTATGTGAAACTGAACTTCTGTAACTGAACAAAAATATACAGACACATGTAAAATTTTTAACGAGAAAATAGCAAATTGCTCTATTTGTATCCTCTTCTGTGTTTACTTTTTGTTTTCTTCTAGGCATTAAAAAAAGTTTTGATATTTGGTTTTTTTTTTGGCCTATCGCTCCTCATTAACTTCATCCCATTGCCCAATAAAAATCCTTCCTTGTAATAAATATGTATAGTCAAGCAAAACCAACCAATGCTTTGGCCATGACTGTGAATACACCCCTCTCTGTGCCTCTCTAGTCCAACAAACCTAAGATGGGGAATAGGAGGTATAGCTTCCCAAATAGGAAAGAGTCTTTTCTTTGATAGACCCGAGTGGTTACAAGGAGCCTCTCCAAGGCTCTGTGCCATGAAGAAATCAGAAAATGGCTGAACTGGACCATAGGAACGATCACATGTCTAAGTCATCAGTGTCTGTTCCCATAAGGAAGGACTAGAAAAGCAGATTTGAGAGGGCTGTTATGTATCTGCTTGGTCAGTTAAATCAAAAGTAATCAGAACTGAGTTATTGTAAAACCAATACTGGCTAAGAGAGAAAGGAAGTAAGAAGAAATAGCTAAATGTCATTGAGTGGTATTGAGAATCAAGATTACTTTATAACAAGCTTTGCAACTTATGAGCCAGTGATCATATCCATATGCTACTGTACTGTCCCTCCCTCTGAATCCCACCTAGAGACCCTCCATACTTTGTAGTATTTCTTATTTTAAAATTCCTTGTGTGCTCTTACTAGAGCTCAGGAGGAAGAGAGGAAACCTTGCGGCTTTCCTCCCACAGGGGCACTAAGTGGTTAGGACCGCTATGACCAGGGGAAGTGGTGGAGGAGGGAACTCAGTTGAGGTTATCAGTAAACTGGCCAGCTTGAAAATCAGATAGTGTAATGAAAAAAGGTTAGAAGAGAGTTGGTGGTGGCTTCTTGCTCTCTGGGTCCAGGTCTGATGATGTCATAGTGACATATGAATGATATTAGAACATTGGGATTTCAATTTTACCTAAGTCAGCGTACTTCAAGTATTGTAGGTCAATCAACAAACTTACAATTTTTTTATTCTGAACTTAACAAATGCCAAATAAAATGGGCCTTTTCCAGAGACATAGTAGGAGAATAAAAGTGAATTATATATGAAACTGTGAATCTCTATTATGTATAGCTTGCTTTTAAAATTATTAAAAATATTAAAATATATAATAAATTCAACATATAACTTTCAAAGCTATCCTACTTCTCTGGTGTTCCTTCTGTTCTCTTCTGTGCATTTTTAAAAAAAATTTCAACAACACTCTTTTTCCTTCTTTTTTTTTGGTAACCCAATCCAGGTCTCCTCTCCTCCCTCATCCCTCCACACTGGAAAAAGGAAAAGAAAAGCAAATCTCATATAACAAATATGCATGGTCATAGGTGCAGGGTAAGTGTGAGCTGGCTATAACATATAACCACAGAAGAACTTCAAAGAACAAGAGTAAAGGATGTCATTGGAAAAATGTGTGATAGATGAAGAAGAAAATGGACTGGTCATATGACATGGGCAAGGGATGACATGTGGATAGCCTGAGTATGCTACTTCTACCTCTCCCCTAGAGCTATCAGGAGAAAGCAAGGAAGACCTCTTACATGTTGGGTAAATGTCTTCTAGAAAACAAAGAAGAACATGGACAAGATGGAAAGGTTGTGATCTCTGTAACTGGAGGAATTTCCACATTGGTTAGACTGGAGATCCATTTGAGTAACTAAGTTTTCACATGGCATGAGATATTGATAATGAATGTTAAATGGATTTTTAAAAAAAATATCTATTATCTGTAGTAGAATTCATAAAACCTCTTTTTAAGTGGGAACTTTAAAATCTGGTACAGGAACATCACACCCACTCAGATGTAGTCACTGTGTTGGGAAGTTTTGCTTAAATGTTTTTCTTTATTAGACAGGAGTTTTCTGTGAGAAGAGGTACATGGGGAGATGAACATGACTTAAAAACAAAAGGCACCAGCAAAATTTAAAAAAAAACCCTTAAAAAGCAAATCTATCACAACTTTGAAAAAGGAAAAAAAATGGTTGTCTTTTAAACAATAGGCCAGTCTGTGACTTCTTGAAGTTTTAAATGGCTGGCCTTTTAAATGATATAATTTTTTATGACCTCTCCCCTCAAGTTGAATCTGGCAAATGTTAGGAGTAAGGATATTTTCAAATCTAACACAAGTAGAGGAAAATCAGTAACAGAGCAATTTCCTTATGATTTGGAATTTACATTTTTTCATCTTCTACTGCCTTTTTCCTAAGATGTCTTGATTGGAAAATATCTTTTCAAATGGCCCTACAAAAGCCCTGCCAGTAGTTATGAAAACAGGTAAAGCTTGAAATCACACTTGCTTGTAACTACCTGTCAACATGTTCAACTTGTACCAGCTCCATAAGGGAACATAAATGGGTTGGACACCCAGTACACTACTGTCGCTAGGTAACACAGTGAATAGAGTGCTGGGTCTACAGTCAGGAAGATCCGGGTTCAAATATGACCTCACATATGCTACTATCTCTGTGACCCTGGGTGAGTTATTTAACTACTTTGTCTTAATTTTCTCGTGTGTAAAATGGGGGGTTATAATAGCAGCATCTACCTTCCAGGGTTGTTGTGAGGATAAAATGGGATAATTAATCAATCAATTATTAAACATATATTAAATGTCTACTATGTGCCCGGCACTGGGCTAATCACTGAACATACTAAAAGAAGCAAAAGACGGTCAGTCCCTGCCCTCAAGAGGCTCATAATCTAATAGGGAAGACAACATCCAAACAAATCTATACCAACAAGGATAAATAGGAAATAATTAACAGAGAGAAGACAATAGGTTTAACAAGGATTGGAAGAGGTTTCTTGTAAAAGATAGGATTTTAGCTGGGACTTAAAGGAAGCCAGTGGGTGGTATTGAGGAAGGAAAATGTTCCAGGCTTCAGGGACTGCTGGAGAAAATGTTAAGACCTCTGTACTGCTTAAAGTGCTATATAAATGATAGCTATCATTATTATTCTGTGGGGGTCTGAGGAAACTTTACAAGTGCACATTCAAAGGCCAAGTCAATCTAGACATTCACAACTCTTCTCAAATATTGCCTTCTCTAGGAAAATGGCAGACAGGGGAGGGTTTGAACAGGAATCCCCACTCCTTGGTGTTCTGGCAACTGCTCTTCCCCATGAGACCCATTTTGAGTCTCCTGAAGTGG
Source organism: Phascolarctos cinereus (assembly GCF_003287225.1). Lineage (NCBI taxonomy): Eukaryota > Metazoa > Chordata > Mammalia > Diprotodontia > Phascolarctidae > Phascolarctos > Phascolarctos cinereus. The sequence goes on from NW_027555847.1 coordinate 323,996,573, forward strand.
ACTGGGGGGAGGCAGAGAAAATGAAATGAAAAAAAAATCAAGAGAAAATGAACCACAGCTAATGAAAATATTCAGTAATTATCGACATAGAAATTGTTATCTTCTTTCTGGTTCTTCTAAGACCAGGTACTTTCTTGCTATGCTTGTTCTCAAAGGCTAGATCATTCTTCAGTGACAAGGTGTAAGAGAAAATTCACTGGACTTAGAGTTCTGAGTCCTGATTCTATCACCTACTAGCTGTGTGACCTTGGTCAAGTCATTTAAATTCATCTGAAAAAGGAGAGAGTTGGGCTAAATGATCACAGAGTTGTTTTCCAGCTCTAACATTTCATGGTTCTATCTGCCCTTACCTACCTCATGGAGGTTTGTTTTTTTTAAATTTTTATGAAGACCAAATGAAACATTAGATATGATAATGACCTGTAAACTACACTGTTCTATAAAGACATAAGGGATTATTTTGTATGTCATCATTTTGTAAGTATCCAACAGCCCCCAGGCCCTTTTTGGTGAAATATGTGAATGGAAACTATGTCATGCTCAAATGCTAGAAATAGTAAAAGATTAGATTTCTATAGTAAGGAGCTGTCTAGTCGGCTACTGTCTTCCACATGGTCAATCTGGTATAAGCTTACTGTGTCTGTCTCACTAAATGACGTACCTCAGAAAGGCAGCAACTTGCAGACACATGCCAAACAAAAATTTATTCACCAACCAACCAGCAGCTGTTACTGGCCAGTGGCTGCCCAGCAGGACTGAGCTATGTCCGTAGCGTGAGGGAGCGGCTGGGTGCCAAGTGTGGGACAAGGTTCCTCTTTAGCATATCCTCTCAGAATGCATGACTCACATCTTCATATCTCAATAGAGATTCCAATTTGCACATCATTTTGGGAAGCGGGCACTACTGAGGCAGTCATACATAAGAAAAAGTGATGTCTTCTTCTGCTCCAATCATAAAATGAATTGGACCATTGCAGTTTGAATCCTGTAATAATAACATGCACATTTGCACACCTATTTGTTATCTGACTTAAGAAGACACCTGTGGCATTAATCTGACCACATGAGTAAGGATATAAGGACCTCATATCCAGAGGGAAGATTGAGTAGCATATAGAGAACTAGCCTTGGAGGTAGGAAGATTCAAGACCTATCTCCGGCACGTAGGAACTGTGTGAGAAAGTGTAAGCCATGTGACTTCTCAATGACCCAGGGCACTTACTAAGAATTGAAGTAACAGATTATGTACCAAGTTTGCATCAGTAGAGGGAGTTTCTCTACTGGGACTCTCTTATATTGATGAAACCATCTCCTCACTCTCCTTCCCTCCCCAAATCCAGTGATACAATCAGTAAAAGTAGAATGTATGTTGAGAGAAGTGGTGATGAAGCTGTGTTTTGAAGGAAGCCAGAGAATCCAGAAGGTAGAGATGTGCAGGAAGAGGATTCTTGGCATGGGGCATAGCTAGTGAAAAGACATGGAGTCAGGAGATGGAGCCTTGTTTGAGGAATAACAAGAAGGACAATGTTGCTGGATTCTAGAATAGGTGGAGAGGAATAAAGGGATAGGAGATACAAAGGTGGTAAGGGGCCAGGTTGTGAAGCCAAACAGGAGATTTCATATTTGATCCTGGAGAGACTGGGGAGTCACTGCAATTTATTGAATAGGAAGGTGATATGGTCAGACATTCTACGTAAGAAAATCATTTTGGTAGCTGAGGTTTTTTTTTTTTTGTTGTTGTTGCTTTGTTTTGCTTTTTGATGAGGTAATCAGGGTTAAGTGACTTGCCCAGGGTCACGCAGCTAGTAAATGTCAAGTGTCTGAGGCCGAATTTGAACTCAGGTCCTCCTGCCTCCAAGGCCGGAACTCTATCCACTGCACCACCTAGCTGTCCCTGGTAGCTGAGTTTTGTTAGCTGAGGAAGATGGATTGGAGGAGGGAGATCAATAAGAAGGCTATTGCAGTACTCCACGAGTGAAGTGATGAGTGCTCACCCCAAGGTATCAGCTGTGTGAGTGGAGAGAAGGGAGTGTGTACATGAGAGATGTTGTAAAGGTAAAAATGACAAGATTTGGTAATGGATTGGATATGTGCAGTGAGTGATGAGTGAAGAATTGAGGTCATGAGACTACTTGACTAGGAGGCTGGTGGAGTCCTTGATGGTAATAAGGAAATTGGGAAGAGGGGAGTGTTTGGGGAAAAATAATGAGTTTTGTTTTGGACATGTTGTGTTTGAGATGGCATATTCAGTTTGGGAGGTCTAATAGATGGTTGGTGATCTGAAACTGAAGGTCAGGAGAGAGAGGTAAGGGCTGGATAAGTAGATCTGAGAAAGAATTATTGTATATAGAAATGATAATTGAATCGATGAGAGCCAATGAGATCACCAAGTGAGATCATATAAAGGGGTGAGGGAAGAGGATGAAAGAGAAATCCTTAGAGGACATCCATAGTTAGTGGCCATAACCTGGAGGAAGATACAACAAAGGAGACAGAGAAAGAATAGTCAGACAAGCAAGAGGATAACCAGGAGAGAGCAGTGACATGAAAACCTAGCAAAGAGAGAATAACCAGCTAAAGAAGGTGATAGTATCAAAGGTTACATGAAGGATAGGATGGAGAAAAGGTCATTAGATTTGGCAATTAAGAGATTGCTAATAACTTTGAGGAGAGCAGTTTCAGTTGAATAATGAGATTAGAAACCAGACACCTCAGAATTTAGAAGAAAGTGAGAAGAGGAAGTGGAGGCACTGATTGTACCAATTTCTCAGAGACCTTAGCCATGAAGGGGAGAGGAGATATAATATGATAACTAATAGCGATGGTCAGATCAAATGAGGGTTTTTTTTAAAAGGGAGAGGAAGACATAGGAGTGTTTGTAGAGGGAAGCAGGCAAGAGAAAGAGAGAGAGACAGAAAGAGAGAGAGAAACACACACAGAGATTTAAGATTTGTGAGAGAGTAAAGATGATAGAAGGGTCAACCTGCTACAGAATGAAATAGAGTGGGATAATTTGTGCACGTAGAGGGATTTTCCTTGTCAAGGAGAAGAACTACCTCTTTATTTGAGACAAGGGTGAAGAAAGTTATGGAAGGACATCTGAGTGATATGAAATGAGGAGTAGTGGATGTATGGTCTTTGTGAATGGCCTCATTTTTTTTCTATGAAGGCAAGCTGAGATGGTGAGAGAAGGAACTAATGAGGTGGTAAGAAAAGGTCTGGAATAGCCACTGTGTTGAGTAGGACAGTGAATTGATTAGGGAGGTATAAAAACATGGACTTACTTCAGAGGAAGCTAGTGTCTTCTCCATTAGATTATAAACTCCTTGAGGGTAGGGACTGTCTTTTGCCTATTTTTGTGTCCTCAGCACTTAGCACAACGCCTGGCACATGGTAGACACTTAATAAACATTGATTGATTGATTGGAGCTCTGGCATCACTAGTCCCTCAGAGAAGACAGGAAAAAAAGCTGCCTCTGCACTTGTTCCAGGAACTACTACAACAATTCATTCCCTCAGGCTGTTGGTGTGGGATTGATAGAGAATTCTTCTGGACTAAGGCCATGGAGCAGAGAATCACATTTGAAAATAACATATTAGGTGGTCTCATGTTAAATGGACTCACCTGCCCCTTTTCAGGTCTTTGTGTATGACTTGAATTAAATTTGATGTAAGTCACAATACCTGGATAGAAAGAAATGTCTTCGTGAAAAGAAAAGTGATTACACCTGGGGAGGACTGAAATAAGCCCAGATGCCAGGGTTCCCAGAAATCTCCCTGACGGGGCCAGCTGGAAATGGCAGAGAGAAATCATTTTTGAGTTGCTTCTAAGATAAAACTCACACATAGGTGAGTTCGAAGCCACTTTTCTGTGGTGATTAGAGCAAGGTCATTGAATTGGAGTGTGTGTGTGTATGAATCTAGGCTTTTTGTAGTAGCCATGGCTGGATCAGGATAGCACCCTGACAAGCACAGAGGTAAACAAGGTAACCTAGTGACAATGTACAATTGCATTTCACTGTTTGTTTGAGGGCAAGTAACCACAGTGGCCACTTAGTTATAAGAAGTCTGAATCTTTCCAAAGGACTTGTTGTTTTGGGAGTGCATATGGATTGATGATGTCACTGAGGTAGCTTGAAGGTGTTTGCTGACTCAGAGCAGCACATCAGACATGTGGGGCATGATGACACACAAACAACAGACTGTAAGTAAAGTCTGCTATCTGACTCTATAGTGAGATCTACTGTATGTATCACATATAATCATTAGTGCTATATAACATGTGACTACATGTGTCTTGTCTCTATTAGATGTGATCATGGATATTGCATAATGTGCAACCTGCTCAACAAATTATATATAGGTGCCAGCTATAATTTTCTGGAATTAGACATTATTTCACTGGGGGATAGTGTAATGGGGACATAGACCTTTGATATTGTGATGTAGTTGATAGCAGTAGTTGCCAGCCTAGCTCATTCCCCTCTGGTTTTTCTAAAGCTTTCTGATCTAATGCTCTCTGGTCCTTGGTGTAATTTGCATGACTTGACATTAATCTCTAGGGATGGTGGTGGGAATGATGGGGGTCAAAAAGGTGAATGGAAATGGTCAGACTTTTGCTTTAGGAAAGTAATTTTGGCAGATTTATGGAGGAAGGATTTTGGAGGAGGGAGAGAGGCTATCAAATAGGAAGCTGTTGTAATAGTTCAGGTAAGAGGTGATGAGAATCACTGCTAGGGGAGAGGCTGTATGACTGGAGAGGATGGGATGGATGCAAGAGATGTTGTGGAGATGTAAACAAGATGTCGTGGTGGTTTGTCCTTCATTCTTGAAGAGGTCCGTGACATCAGAGAGATGATGACATGACTGGCAATTGACTTTGATTTGGGGGAGAGAAGGCTGTTCAAAGTCACCAGCTTCACTTTCTCCTCCAGAGACATCCAGGTCCAGTGGCCAGATATTGATCAGGATACCTAGAGATGGCCCAGGTCACAGTGGGAGATCTTGGTCCTTTAAGCTAAGGTCTTTTCAGGTTCTCACTTTGAGTGGGGCAACGCCCATTCAGTGAATAGACAAGTGAGTCAAGGGATCACCACTCTGATAAAAAAAAAAAATCAAACTGGGAGGGGAAGACCCTCAGGAAGAGAAGAGAGGGGAGGGGATATGTGGTGTGAGCGAGCTGGGAGCAATCAAGGATGATCCCCAGGTTGTGAACCTGAGTGACTGGAAGGACGGTGGTGCCCTTGGGAGTAATAGGGGAGGGAGAGAGCAAGATTTCCGAAGAAAGCTAGTGCATTTTGTTTTGGATGTGCTGAGTTTCAGATGCCTGTGGAACAACCAATTCAAAGTGTTTGATGACGTAGAACCAGAACACATTCTGTCCTCCCGGCTCTTCACCTCTATGCTGCGTGAGAGAGGTATGCTTTATTGTCTCTTTCTGGGAACCTTAACCAAGTCTTCCATTTCTCAGAGTTCAGATGTCTTTCATTGATCTTAAATCTTTATAGTCATTTGTTATCTTGTTCACTTGGTTCTAATTATCTTGCTTTGCAGGAGTTCACACAAATTTTCCTATGTTTCTCTAAATTCCTTGACTTTATTATTTATTACTGAACAATAACATCCCATTACATTCATTTGCCAGTTTTATTTAGCCCTTCCCCAATAGATAGGCACCTCCTTTGCATCTGATTCTTTGCTACATAGAGTGCTGCCATGAGTGTTTTGGTACTTTGGATTTTTGTTTCTGTCTTTGACTTCATTGCGGATATCAACCCATTAGTAGACTTGCCAGGTCAGAAGGAATGGACAGGTTAATCACACTTCTCATACAACTTCAATTTGAAATCTAGAAGAATGAACCTTCCCAGCTCCACCAGCAGTGAGTCTGTCTTCCCATTCCTTCCAACATTGATCATTCCCAATCTTTTTTTCTTCTTCGTTATTTTGTATGATGTGAGCTAAAACTTTATATGTGTGATTTGTGTCATGAACATTTGTGCTTTGTAATTCTTTTAAAAACTATTTATATCCTTTGACCATTTATTTATTGCAACAGGATGATCTTATCACTTTCTGTCAGTTCTTTGTAGCTTTGCAAATGACTTTTTATAGCAGACTACATCTATACGGTCATATAGTACACTGAGAACTATAGAGGACACAAGATTCCATGGTGCATATTATTCATTGATTATAAAAAGAGCACTTGATGTAATAGGAAAAAATGTACCTTTCTCCAACTAGGCTTTTCCCATGCATGTGATAATTGTACAAAAAACCCTTGTTAAATGCAATCACAGAGATATCTTTATTCAGTAGCTTTCTGATTTTTAATATCAATCAGAGCACAAAATAAGGAGAGGTGTGCTAACAAAAACATGCTTTCTATTATGACACATGCAGCATTTCTTTCATGCAGACTAGAGTTGTTTCTCCTGAAGAGGGTTTGTTTGATTCAGAGAATTAGAGCTTAAATCATAGAGATGACCTCCTTGTCACAGAAAGCATAAAAAGACTTTCTTATTGAAAGTTGGTATTCCTCAAGTTTGGTGGAATTTCCGGTTTTCTGAGGGATACCTTTCTTACCCCAGTGTTGCTGCCTTAATAAAGATAGAAGGGGAGGTGTCTATTTTTTTTAAAAAAAAATTACCCTTTGAAATCTGTCATTGTAAATTGATTTTTATTGAATTTTGAGCCTGAATCACTGAACTAGACTGAGTTAAGTCTAATTCAGAACTCATGTCATGGCGTATTTCTTTCCAGGCTCCAAATGGTTCCCCTGTAGATAAATCCCCTGTAGAGAGTGATGTCCTTCAGATGCTTCTGTTTTCAAATGACATTGTACTGATTGTATCAAACATTCCTCAATAAGCTCCCACAACCCCTCAGGACAGGTTAATAACATTCCACATAGGTAAAACCAAGTGGATGAAGATTACTTCCTGTAATGACAATAACAGCATCCTATTGAACTAGTCTATCAGTGCATATGCCTAGGATAGGCATTTCAGATGGACAGTGAGATAGGCCAAGAACTGAATAGGAAGAAGACAGATAGTTAGATTGTACTTGGAAAATCATTTATTGTTTTCCCTGATCCTAAACAACCTATATTGTAAAATCAAAATTCTTTTGGTGATACTACATGGTGGTAAATCATGTTAAATTGTGAATTGAAAAATTATGAAAAAATCAAAACTGAAAGTCAAAGGGTCAAAATGAAGACACGTGTGGTGGACATCGGGTAGGCTGCAGCATATTACCAATCATGACTTGATGCAAAGAGGGGAATGGAAGAGATATCATCAATGAAATATATGATTAGAAAAAGCAGTGGGCAATTATAATATGTAGTCAGAGCAAGAAATAAGCAAATGGATAGTCCAAGTGCCACAGTGGTATCAATGAATGATAAAATATCCAAAGGAAGGTCTCCAGTTGGGGATGGGAGACTGTAACCTACCTCTCAGGGTTGGGGATCAAACTTTTCAAAATGGTTGACTGACTGACCATTTGAACGTTTGTCACCATAGGTTTACTTAATCGCACCTGAAGCAGCCATTTGTATGGGAATTAGCACCTAAAACAGAGGACTCAACTCCCTGTCAGCTATAACATCAATGGACATTAAGTTTGGCTCTTGGGGCCCAAGATCTGTTTAAAATGTCAGATTTGGGGTTTCTGGTTGGTTAAAGATTCTGGCCTTCTCTTTTCTAATGTTTTATAAAGAACAAACAACACATTGAGGCCAACACATATTAGAATTTTAATAATTCAATCCCCAAATCAATAGCAGCTGCTTAGAAGATGAAAACTTTATGAATCTTTAAACTCTTCTACTTTTCACCATTTAATTTATGATGTCTATGATCTCTCAGGTGGGAAGAATAGTTTCTTATGCAACAGGGCCACAAAATCTTCAGGATCACCTTGGTGGCTGTTCCCTTTTAAATGCTTTGTTTTAACTTACTTTATTAGAATGTCTGTGTTAAAGATGAGTTCAGTCTGGAGGAGGGAGGTTTTTTTTTCCCTCCTGGTTACAAGTGATTGTGATATAAACACAAAACCCATCAAAAATATATTTTTAAAAGATTATCCTTATTAGATTTTAAAAATAATTTTAGGCTTTATTTCTTTAGTCTGAACATTAAAAAAAAATCTAAAATATACAGTGCATGTTAAAAAGCGATTGAATTATAGAAGCAGGAATTTATATGACATGTTAAGGTTTTCAAAGACTTTACTCACACACATTATTTAATTTTGAATTTCATGTCACAGCAACCCTGTGATGCAGAAGCTATTATTATTCTCATTTTACAGATGAAGAGACTAGAGTGGTTAAGTGGTTTTTCTCAGACTCATACCTGTAGTAGGTATCCTAAGGTAGGATTCAAACCCAGATCTTCCTTGTTCCAAGTAGAGGGCTTGATCTACCACATTAAGGCATACAAAGAGAGAACCTATAAGAAACTATTTAAAAATTCAGCTGGTTGTTTCTCACAAAAAAACCCAGTCCATTCAAATAACATCTACACTTAGTTTCCTTATCCATGAATTGAGGGACTAGCTAAGCTAATTTGGACTAATCCAGGTTATCCTTAACTGTAAGGTTTCTTAAAATTCTATTCATTTAAATATTTTTACCTATATTTTCTCTTTTTACTTTTTTTCCTAGTATTTCTCTTTTTTAATTCTATTCACTTACATCAGGTCCCTTCTTCATGGAATGCTTCTCAAAAACCATAGCTTTTGATGGCCAAGCAATTCCTTATTTCTGCTTTCTTATTTTTAATTACTTCTCTGGCCCCTACTCTGACCACCATCTGTTATATGGTTTCCAGATTGAGGGAAGAGAAAGAGAAAAATCTATTGTCCAAATGTTAGTCTGTTTTAAAATGCTTGGTGTCACCTGACTCTATTGAAAGCCAGTAATCTCTTCTCCCACACTGGTTATCACTGCATTGTCTTGAAGTGAAGACAAGAGATGGCTTTTAACCTTAAACTAATATTTCATGAAAAAGTCAGCAAAGAAGCACCCCTGAGGCCAGTGTTGCTGGAGCTGTTGGGACCCTTGCCTGAAGTTATACAGTCTTGCGCTCTGATGCCGGTTCTGAAGATTTAGTTTTAGATTTACTAAATACAACCCAGCACAAGGTCTTAGCCTTATTTATGTCTCCCTGGGAAAATTAATAGCTTCCAAGCTGATAGCAAATCTTTCCATAGTTGCAACAACCCTTGAGAGTTTACCCTTATCTTCCATCCAGGATTTTATTTATTTTTCATGCCAGATAATAATAACATCCATAAATCTTCAATTTAATGCTTTGAGGAAGCCTGCCTCTACGTATGATAAACCATTAAGGCAACTCAATCTTGATGTGATCTTAGAACTGCTGTATATACTTAATAATATATCAGCCACACTCTGCCTTCAATTTAGTCTTTTTCCTCCTATGTATTCATTCACTATTCACTTGAGATGTTTTTATTGAGGTTCTGCTACGTGGAAAGCACTTTTCAGGGTCATTGTGGAGAACAAAAAGATAAATAGGATATGGTTCCTGCCCTTAGTCTAATAGAAGAGGTGACAGGCATACAAAAAGATAACCTTTTAACAGAATCAAATGGAAGACATATTCATGTAGGATTTTTTTAAAAAAACTAAGTCTCCCTATTTTGCCTAGACTGGAAGTGCAGCCACTCGTCCATCCTACCCCATTGCTGAAGGGCTCAAAAGCTTTGACTTGCTCCATTTCTGACCTGGACCAATTGGTTCATATGGTACTGGCCTTACTGTGACCACCCAATCACTTTATTTTTTTTTCCTTTTTTTTTCTTTTTTTTGAGGCAATCAGGGTTAAGTGACTTGCCTAGACTCACATAGCTAATAAGTGTCTGAGGCTGGATTTAAACTCAGGTCCTCCTGGCTTCTGGGCTGGGTCCCTATCCTCTTCATCACCTAGCTCTACTGTAGCTCAGAACTCCCCAGCTCAAGCAACCTTTAGCCTCAGCCTCTCCTGAAGCAGAATGACCAGGGGTGCCACCACTCTCAGATTATGTAGAAAATGTTCACATTCATTTCAGGTAAAGTGAGAAAAAAGTACAAAGTGGCAGTAGGTTAAATCATGTAAGAAACATAAAGGAATTCTTACAGAGGAAGTCATGTTTTCATTGTTTCTTGATTCATCAAGAAGCTAGCAAGTAGATACAGCATTCATGTTTCAAGTAGAGGTTGGATTAGATGACCTCATGGCCCCTTTCATCCCTAAAACCCCATAATTCTGTAGATTTAGGGGAGAGGTACAGCTTATAGAATGTAAGCTTCTTGAAAGCAAAGATTATTTAATTTTTTTCTTGATCCTCACAACAGGCCTATGAGGAAAGTGCTATTATGTGACTCCAATGGTCTTTCAGTGAATTCCAGCTCATATTGTTTTAGTTTTTTAAGGTCTATAAAGTAATTTCCCCTGCAATATAATCACAGAATCTTGAAGTTGGAAGGGACTTCCCATGGACTTTTAGTCCAATTTATATCAACTACAGCATACAGGATAAGTAATCTACCAGCTGTTGAGGGAGGAGCCACTATCTCCATAAGCAGTCAGCCCATTTTGGGGCTACCTCTGATTGTAGGAGGGTTTTCTGAACATCACACCAAAATCTGCTCTTTTTGTGACTTCACATTGTAGAATCTGAGTACTGGAAAGGACCTTAGAGGTCATCTGGTCAGACCCATACATGAAAGGAATCTTCATACCTGACCAACAAGCAGTCTTCCAGACTATGCTTGAAGACCTCCAAAGGGAAAAAGCCCATCCCCTCCCATTCCATTCTTGGACAACTCAAATTTTTGAGGTCTGATCTCAAGCCAAAATTGGCCTCTTTACAACTTCTATCCATGGCTACAGGTTTTGCCTTCTGGGGTCAAACAGAAATCTGATCTGTCCTTAGCATGACATTCCTTCAGATACTTGAAGACAGCTATCATATTTCACACCACCCTTTCCCAGTCTTCTCTTTTCTGGGCTAAACATTCCTACTTTTTTTAAGTGATCTTTAAATCAAGGCCCTCTATCTTCTTAGCTGCCGTTTTTTGGACGCTCACTAGCTTCTCAAGCATGGCTAGGGGTGTACTTGAACCAGCTCAAATTGACTCATAAGAGCTGACTGATAAATTTGAAGTATGAGCATTTATGCTTTGCAAATTGAGAAACACTACAGATATGGGCACTGGCCCTGGAATCAAGAGGACCTGAATTAAAATCCAGCTTCAGATATTTCCCAGCTGTGTGACCCTGAGCAAGTCTCTTAACCCTGTTTGCATCAGTTTCATCATCTGTAAAATTAGCTGGAGAAGGAAATGGCAAACCACTCCAGTATTTTTGCCAAGAAAAACCCAAATGGCATCAAGGAGAGTTGGACATGACTGAGGTAACTCAACAATAACAAAACAAATCAGAGGTTGATTTATTGTTTCGTTGATTTTCTAGACTTTAGAAAGGGACGGAGAAAAATGATACAGATTAAACTTTAAAAATGTATCCTATGTATTTTTCTTTTTTTTTCCCTTGGAAAACCGGTTGTTAAACATTTACCACCACACCCCTGCATGACACCCATAATTGAATGCAATTCTCCAGGTAAATTGTGATAGGGCAGAGTATATTGGAACTATCATCTGTCTACTTAACTCATTGCTTCCGGTTCTGCCCTCTGGTGCCAAACAGAATAAGAGTAATTAATCTTCCACACAACAACCTTTCAACAATTTGTGTGTCTTCTTTTTTCCAGGTTCAATATTTCAGTTCCTTTAATGGATCTTCGTAAGACATGAACTCATTGACCTTGAGCAACCCTGTGAGATAGGGAAAATTTATTACCCTCCTGTTAAAATGAGGGAAATGAGGCTCAGCAAGATTAAATGGCAAAAGATCATAGCGCTATAGATAGAAAGGACCTTAGAGATTGTCTAACTGAATCCCTTTTACAGATGAGGAAACTGAGGGCTAGAGGAATGTAGTGACCTGCCCAAGGTCACACATGTAGCCTGCTCCTCTTGACAAGTGATCAAGTTGACCCTCTATTTTGGAGGCCAAGCATGGTTGGGACTATTTGGGAGCATTCTGTTATAACTGCATCCTTAGGTTTAGCAGAAGCTGAGACAACTCTTATCATTAGGGCACGCTTATTCAGGACCAAGACAGGGTGACATAATGTCCCTTTCAGTTCTAAAATATTTTAAGTATATGATCTTATTAAAAAAGATAAGCATAACTGTTATTTGCAGCTTTCTCACAGACCACAGCTGAGAGGAGCTGTTATTTGCGTTAGGGCTTTGGCAGGAATCTGCTAATTGTGGGTCAACTGCAGCTGAGTGGGTGAGTAAGTAGCATCTTATCAGCGAAAAAGAGGGGAAAGCCCCAGAAAACAACAACTACTGCCAGTAATATTAAATAAGATCCTTTCACAGACAGACACCAGCTCAGGATGGTCATTCTGCACACTGGTGCTTCAGTGGGAATTTTATCATTCCTGAGCACATACACAAGGAGAATGATCAATGAAAATAACAGGAAAGCCCCAGAAAAAGGTGGGGAAGCTTAATATAGATAAAACCAAGCTCAGGAGCAACCAGTGCCAGAGCTCTTAGAGCAGTGAACTCACATGGTAGAATGGGCAATGTGCCAAAGCAGTTTGCCAAGGAGAATTAGTCATAAAGAGCCTTGGTGAAAGAATGAGAGACAGCAAAGCATCTCAGTTCCAGTGAGGATGGACGATGTGGAGATTTGTCCTGTGTCCTGGAGACCTTGCGCAATTGCATTTCTGTTAGTGTTAAGAAACAGATATGTACACATTTGCTTATTCTGCATATACCTGTATTTGTAATTGTTGTTTCTCTGGAAAGAATGTAAATTCCTTGGGCACAAATCATTTCATTCTTTACTTTGCAGCCCCAGCACCTAGTACATAATAGGCACTTGATAAATGCTAGTTGATTGATTGTGCATGAAGTGTAGCTCAACAGAAGGTTAGAACTGTACTTCTCAAACTCTTTTGGCTCATGCTATAGTTTTATTCTGGACTGTGAGGATTGGGGAGAATGGGAAAACTCGGGCATCCACCAATAATTGCAAGTGTAAGTTTTATACATTGGCCCACACTCTGAGAGCTATTGGGCTGGAAAATAGAATAATGTGACTCAGAAGAAGAAGGAGGAAATCAATGGGCAGCCTGGTATAGTGGATAGGTTCTTGAACTTAGAGTCAGGAGAACAGGTTCAAATCCTGAGTCAGATACTTTTTTAAAGTATGTAACCTCAAATCTCTGTGCCTCAGTTTCTTCATCTCTAAAATAAGAGGATTGGACTTAGTGACCTCTAAGATCCATTGGATCGATGGCTCCTTTGGATACATGTGAGTATCTTTCCACCAGGGATGAAGTTGTTTCCTCAGAGGAAAGAGCCAGTCCCCAAAAGTGACTCTGTATCTTCATATATGCTGTCAGGAGAGAAACCGTCCAAGAAAGAAGAGATGAACTTTAGTGATTGATGGATCCCTTCTGAGTAGAGCTGGAGTGGTGACACATCGATAGAACATGATCAAGAGAGAGGCTGGTTTGTTTGTTATATGGGGTGATATACGGGAGGTGTTGGACAGTGCCTGGAGACTTGTCAACCTGCCAATCAAAACCAATTTCTGATGATTCATATGTGGATTATTGAAACCACAAGAAGAAAACTAGAAAGCATTGCTAGGAATTATGAAGACTGGGGCAAGAAACTTAAGACCTTAAGGGCACAGACAGTTTTCTCATTGCAGCCAAATGAAAGTAGGAACTTTAACAGAAAAAGATCAATTTGGTAAACTTGGTTAGGAATATATTATCTGACTTGAGACTCTAGACCATAGTTAAGGATAAAGCAATGATGGCTCCTGGCTAGGGATGGAGTGCTTCCAAAATGGGCTAGTAAAAACACATCTGTCTTGTGAATTGGGGGGAAAAGGGGAGAGAGAAAAAAAAACCTGCTTCAAATATCCGCCAAGTTAGATATAATAAAATAGGGATTCTTAAAAAGATCCATGAACTTAAAAAATACATATTGATACCTACATTTCATTATAATTGGTTTCCTTTGTAATCTTATGTATTTTATTAGATTCATTTAAAAGCATGATTTTGAGAAGGGTCCATGGGCTTCACCACACTACCAAAGGGGTCCTTCACACACACACACAACACACACACACACACACACACACACACACATACACATACACACACACTCTCACACATTAATAAATGAATGAATGAAGCCTTAAGAACTTACTATGTATAAAGCACTATGCTGGTGATACAAATAGAAAAGTAAGACAGCCCCTATTCTGAAGGAGCTCACATTCTAATGGGAAAGACAACATATATTGAAGATTTTCATTGTAAGTCAGATGGAAAAATTCCATGGTCCTTAGGATATAGTGACAAAACAGTTAATACCTCTAATTTACCATCATTATTTAATGTCACTATTCCCAGGGTTCTGGGCCATCCTCACTGGAATACATGAAAGGAGATGGTGTTGAGGTGTTGGTGGTTTGATTTGCCTGGCATCTACTGCCTCTTGCCTCTCCTTCAAGATGCCTTGTTGCTTCAGCTAGGCTGGCTTGCCTGCTGTATTGGGAGGGACAGTTGGTAAGGATGATTGGCCCCTTCTCCACAGGTGTTACTTGTTTGAACGATATCTGTGAGGGCTGGACTAGAACCAGGAATGATGGCGGGGAGGGGTCCTGCCACTCCCAGGGTTCCTGCACCTTTCATCTGCCTGTTAGTGGCAGTTGGTCAACAGTTGTTAATTGTAGGGCATTTAATTGGCTTAATTTCAATATTGTTGTGTCTCAGGGAATAGGGAGGCCTGAGGAGAGGGAGAGAGATAGAACACCAGTTGGTGGAGTAGTCAGAACACACACAACATTTATTGATTATTAAATTCATCACCTTATATAGGTGCAGTTTGTGGCTCCCCAAAACAATTACAATAATAGGATCAAAGATCACTGATAACAGATCACCATAGCAGATTTAATTATAATGAGAAAATTTGAAATATTGTGAGAATTAGCAAAATGTGATACAGAGACATGATGTGAGCACATGCTGTTGGGAAAATAGTGCCGATAAACTCATTTGATACAAGGTTACTATAGACCTTCAATTTGTAAAACAAAAAAAAAACAAACAAAAAAAGCAATATCTGCTAAGCATAATAAAGCAAAGCACAATCAAATGAGGTATGCCTGTACATAGTCAACTGGGTATGAAAAGCTATGTTACCAGTAGAGAAATAGGAGGGCAAGGGAGGAGATATGCAGGGAAGAGCGTGGTGATGATAAAAGGAAGGGAAGATTAAGGGAGGCAATGGTCAGAAGCAAAACAGACTTTTGAGGAGGGACAAAGTAAAAAGAGAAAGAAGGATAAACAGAAGAAAATAGGATGGAGGGAAATATGCTGTTTGTAATAATAACGGTGAATGTGAATGGGGTGAGCCTACTCATAAACGAGAAGTGGATAAAACTTGAGTACATCTTCCTTTGAACTGTTTTTTTTTCTTTTTAATCTTTGTTGCAAAGAAAGGCTTGTTGGGTGGAAAGGGGACAACTTTGAAAATGAATGTGATATAAAAACAATAGGGAGCAATAAAACTTCCAAAAGTGGTTTTGCTTTCTGCCCAACATCATTATAATTGTCTCTATCCATCTTGATCCCCAGTTCTAAAAAGCCATTATGGTTGTCATTATTCACAACATTATAAAGCAAAACAACTTTGGAAGACTTAAGAATTCTAATCAATATTCTAATCAACCATGATGAACTAGAAATGCAGAAAAAGACATCCTTTTTTAAAAATATATAACCAGTATTTGCGTTTGTTCTGCTTGGGTATGGTACCTTTGTACAGAGGAAGGTTTCTTTTTTTTCTTTTCTTTTTTTTTTAGCGGATGAATCCAGTAGAAGAAATGACTAAATGATGGTAATTTTAAAATAAAAAGAAAGAAACAAAGAAAAAGAAAAAGAAAAGAAAGGGAAAAAACCCTCAACCATTGAATCATCTGAAAAAAGGCACAGAAGAGAACTGAAGAAGGTTCAGAGAGAATCACAGACAAATATGACAGTTTGGGAACTAAGGTGATGAATTCATTACATGCTTTTAAAAAACCAAGCTGTACATAACAGTGATTCACAATTTCATACACAATCTTCTTTTTCTGTTCTTTATGTATGTATGATATACACATATGTATACACACATATATGTTCATTTTTGTTTGTGTGTGTTAAGTTCAGAATGCCAAAAAAATAAGGTAGTTAGAGATAATACAAAGAGGTAAATTCAACTTCATAGTCATCTCTGAGACTTGCTGGACTGTGGCTAGAATATAACTATTAAAGCTTATATATTATATAAATAGAACAGTTTAGATGAAAGAAATTATGTAATAGCATTGTATATCAAGAAGATATGCTCACTTTTTTGTAGTATCAGAAAACTGGAAATAAAATGAGTACTCATAGACTAGGGAATGCTTGATCAAGTTGGGTTATATAAATATGATGGAATATTATAGAACATTATGGAATTTAGAGAAACACAGGAAGACTACTACAGAACGAAGAAAGCAGAATCATGAGAACAACAGACATGATGAGTACAATAATGTAAACTAAAAAAATGCTAAAAGACAAACAGATTAATTACAATAACCAATCTTGGTCTGAGAGAACAGATGGTAAAACAAACTTCCTTTTTCTCAGTAGAGAGGTAGAAGACTATGAGTATGCAATGTTGTCTATACTATGAGCTGCTATCTTTTTGTCTGTTGATTTTTACCTAACTATTTTTCTTTAGCTACAAAGAAAGGCTCAGTGTGTAATGAGGTGAGACATATCTGGGAAATTACTGTAGTGTTAAAAAAAAATAGAGTATGACTTCTGGGGGTGGAGCCAAGATGGCAAAGGGAATGTGAATAAATTGTGACACTAAAGCATTGTTGGTGGAGTTGTGAACTAGTCCAACCATTCTGGAGAACAATTTGGAACTAAACCCCAAAGGCTATAAAACTGTGCATACCCTTTGACCCAGCAATACCACTACTAAGTCAGTATCCCAAAGAGATCAAAGAAAAGAGAAAAGGATCTATTTATATAAAACATATGTATAGCAGCTCTTTTTGTGGTAACAAAGAATTGGAAATCAATATATAGGGGATGTTCAACAATTGGGGAATGGCTGAACAAGTTGTGGTATATGATTATGATAGAATACTATTGTGCAATAAGAAATGATGAGCAGGGTGGTTTCAGAAAAACCTAGGAAGACTTATATGAACTGATGCAAAGTGAAGTGAGCAACACCAGGAAAACACTATAGGTAGGAGCAGCAATATTGTAAGGTTGATCAATTATGAAAAACTACTCTGATCAAGACAATGATTCAAGACAATTCTAAAGGACACGTGATGAAAAATTTTATCTACCTCTAGGGAGAGAACTCTGAATGCAAATTGAAGCATATTTTTTAAACTTTATTGTTTTAATTGTGTTTTCTTTTGCAACATGGTTAATATGGAAATATGTTTTGTATGACCTCACATATATAATTGAAGTTAAATTGGTTACCTTCTCAAGGAGGAAGGAATGACAGGAGGGATAGAGATAATTGGGAACTCAAAATTTAAAAAGAATTCTTAAATTTTTTTTTCATGTAATTGGGAAATGTTTAATGAAATAAAAATAGTGAACAAATAAAGGGTATCAAAACATAAATATTTCTTGAAAACATGCTTCATATATAGAAATTCATGAACCAAATGGAGAAAGCTTAGTGGAAAGTATTTTGATGATCAATGGGGAAAACAAATGATACTGTCAGGAGAGGGGGAGAGCATGTACACTATAGATCACCTAACCAGAAGCAGGAAATGGATGTGTTTAGGAAATAACTAAAAATTTGGCATGGTCCTATGATATTATAGTGAAGAGGACTTTAACCCTTTAGATACATCTGAAGCTATTTTTCTACTAAAAGCAGAACAGCTTATGAATTTATTTCATTTAATGTTATTTTCATTGAAAGAAGTAATGAAGACAATCATAATTTGGACCTGTTTCTAACCAATAAGAAGGAACTTTCCAAAGTATAAATGACAACACCCTCAGGAAGGGAACACCTTGTCTTAGAGTTTATGAGGTTATGGAAGCAAAGGAGGGAAAAATGGCATAGTCTATCATGAACCCTTGATTTTGAGAGAATGGATTTCAAAAAATCCAGAGATGGCATCCTAAAGCTTTAAAATCTACAGGGTAAGTTAGTTCAAGAGGAATGCAACTCTGATATAAACACAAATGATTCTGGTAAGACAGAAAAGGGTGGGGGGCTTTCTCAAAGAACTGATGTGGATGCCTAAGGAACAAACATATCAACAGATTTGGATTTTAAAGACACAGCCAAGAAGATGGAAACCTGGGCAGGTATCTGAGGGGAAAAAAAGAAGATGGGTATGGTCCTGTAAGGATAGCGTCAGAAATGCCAAAGCTCAAAGGGCTGTGGTTGGCAGTGAATAATAAGGACAACCATAATGGCTTTTTAAGCCACTTTTCAGGACAATAGAAAGGTCATAAAACAACTGGGGATCAGGATGGATAGAGACAATATTAATGATATTGGGCAGAAAGCAAAACCACTCTTCAAAGTTTTATGGTTCTGTATTGTTTTTATGTCATACTCATTTTCAAATTTGCCTCTGTTCCACCCCAAAAAGCCTTTTTTTACAACAGAGATTTAAACAGTTCAAAGAAAGAACTATTCATGCTTGTGTTTTCTCTACCATGGAGAATAATATTGGATTAGGAAGGAAAGAAGTTGGGAGTTGCGACTCAAGTGAGGGTACTGTACCACCGAACAATCCCAATTATATTTAGGTCACCAAGCTCAAACCCCATTGATATGAGTACTCTCTTCAATAATGCAGACTGCAACATATCTATACTTTCTCACCATACTCATTATTTTCTATGTAATCCCATAAATCTTTGATGAATGATTTATAGGAATACTCAATGTCCTGGAGGCCTTCTTTTTGGCCTTTTGCCATGCCATGGGTACCTCTGCAGTGCTTAGAGGATCCACCTATTACCCCTTGCTCTTGGAATATGACTCACTTACCTTTTTTAATCATATATTTTCTGGATGATGTCTTGGATACTGTTTCTTGTGCACATTCAATGTTGGTTATAGCTTTCTACTTACATCCATCATGCATCTCTCCACTGTCCATTGACCTGTAATCTTGATTCTTGAGAATTGATTGCATTCTCTGATTGATAACCATTCCTCACCACTGGAATAACGTTGATCTTAATAAAATAAGTGTGTGTGTGTGTGTGTGTGTGTGTGTGTGTGTGTGTGTGTGTGTGTGCATGTATGAGAGAGAGAAAGAGAGACACACAGAGAGGCAGACAGAGACAGAGAAAGAGAGAGGTGTGCACCTAGGGATCACTGCAATCCAGTCAGCTTTCTTCCTCCTATTCTGGGTGCATTACTCAGGTTTACTGCCTATCCAACATACATTTCTGATGGACTAACACAACAGGTTACTTATCCAACTGCCTATCTACTACTCCTTACCTTGTCTACACCTCTCCAGAGCTCAAGCTCTTCTTCTCTGAGAAAACTGATCCATCTAGGTTTGGAATTCCCTCTTGGGCCTGAGCTGCCTTTATTGGTGAGTGAATGAGTACAAACTTATCTAACTTTATTATATCTAGCCTACCCCAGACCGTGCTTCCTACTTTCACATTTCTATCCACCCATCCATCTGAGGCATCTTGCCATCTGCCCTGATGCTACGTGCATAGTCCTGGCTTCCCTTTCCTGCTCCTTTCTTTAGGAACAGCACTTCAATCAACACCATGGCTCTTAGAAAAGGATCTGACAATCAACTACCCTATAACTCTACTCACAATTCCTGGTCACCCCAATTATATGTGTCCTTTCCTTCTATTAGAATACTAGAATACAAGTTCCTTGAGGGAAGAACTTTTCTTTTTTTTATTTGCATCCCCAGAGCTTAGTACAGTACCTGGTATGTAGAAAACACTTTTTTCATTCATTCATTCATTCATTCATTCATGGAGAATGGACATTCTGCATCCATTTAGTTTTTCCTGTGTGTATTATTTTGAGTGGCTGTGTCCTTATTAAAGAGGCGTTGTAACATTTTGGAACTTGAGGCAGTCAATGAAAGATCATCCATGGACACTGAATATTTTATGGACTTCACCA
Source organism: Phascolarctos cinereus (assembly GCF_003287225.1). Lineage (NCBI taxonomy): Eukaryota > Metazoa > Chordata > Mammalia > Diprotodontia > Phascolarctidae > Phascolarctos > Phascolarctos cinereus. The sequence continues at coordinate 324,016,914 of NW_027555847.1, forward strand.
TCTTAGGGAAATCTCTCTTCATTTTGGATTCTACATAGGACCTTGATGAATACTCATTATGCATCTCTTGATATTGTTAACCAAAAGATTGCTGAATAAAGTTAGCTCCATGATTATATTCATCAAAGAATCATGTATGAGTTTAAGGCATACATAGGAGACACCTCGCTGGAGGAGAGCATTTTATTTTTTTTTTATTTAGGCTAGGCAATGGGGTTAAGTGACTTGCCCAGGGTCACACAGCTAGTAAGTGTCAAGTATCTGAGGCCGGACGTGAACTCAGGTCCTCCTGAGTCTATCCACTGTGCCACCTGGGCAAGTCACTTAACCCTGACTGTTGAACCCCCCCAAAAAAAAAAGAAAAAAATTGCTTGTGAAGGCTTGTGTTCCTTTTTCATATTTTCATCAGGTGTGCTCTAAATACATGTGTAGATCATTCTAATAAAGGATTCTGTTGCCATAAAGAATTAGTCATTGGAGTATTCTCTGTCATCTTTTTGAATAACAATGCCATGTTTTTTAAAAAAATCCTGTGTTATTTTGCGTTTTCAGATATCTCGAAAATCGATGCTTCAACACTTTAAAAATTGTATGGCCTCCAGCACCTTTCATATCATAGAATCACAGATTTAGAACCATTAGGGCCTTTAGAGGTTGAGTCCTATCCCCTCACTATGCAGAAGACTACAGTGAGGCCCAGTGAGGTTAAGTAATTTGCTCAGGGTCACACAACTAGTATAAGTGTTCAAGGTATTTGAACCCAGGTCTTTCTGAATCCAGGTCCAGCTCTCCCTGACTTGGCCTCTTTCTTCCTTTCTAGTTGTCTTACACCTTACACTCTCTCTCCACCCTCCCTTTCCCCTTTTCTTCTATCCAGTGACATTACCTTCCTTGCTTTTCCTTCCACACAACACTCTACCTCCTAACTCCAAGCAATTTCACACTGGCTGTCTGCTCCCCATTCCTGGTACTCTTCCTCCTCTACTTCCTCCTCTTCTTCCTCCTTCTTCTCCTTCATTTATTTGTTTTTAACATTCATTTAAAATTTTTTGAGTTCCAAATTCTCTCCCTTCCCCACCCATTGAGAAGGCAAGCAATATGATATCAATTATACATGTGAAATCATGCAAAACATATTTTCGTATTAGCCGTGTTGCAAACAACCTCCCCACCTTCTAGCTTCACTGGCATTCTTCAAGTGTCAGCTCAAGTCTCAACTTTTTTTTTTTAGGCAATTGGGGTTAAGTGACTTGCCCAGGGTCACACAGCTAGTAAGTGTCAAGTGTTTGGTCTGAGGCCGCATTTGAACTCAGGTACTCCTGACTTCAGGGCCGGTGCTCTATCCTCTGTGCCACCTTGCTGCCCCATCAAGTCCCAACTTTTCCAAGAAGCCTTTCCCATTCCTTCTTAATCTTACTGCCTGCCCTCTGAGAGGCTCTCCAGTTTTCTCTGTATATGTCCTGTTGGCACATAACTATTTGTGTGCTGTCTCTCCTTCCCAAAACTGTGAGCTGCTTGAGAGCTGGGATTGTCTTTTGCTTTTTTCTTTTTATCCCCATACTTAACAAAGGGTATATATTAGGTGCTTAATAAATGCTGATCAATTCTATACCTCTCTGAGTGTACTTGGTGTGGTCCAGTTTCTTTATGCCATATCTATTTCCTAACAGAGCAGATCACAGATAGGGGTGTTTGGATTCAACACCCAGGCCAGGCCAAACTCAGGACCTTTCCAGCCTGGTACAACCTGTCAGAATTTATACTCCATTGCCATAGCCTTTTGGAATGTAGGGTGATGGCCACCACAAGGCATTGGAGCAGGACTGTTTTTGGAGGCATGTTAGTTTACACGTCATCTAAATTCTGCCTTTCACCTCCTTTCTACCACCCCATTTCTCAGCTAGCTATAAAGAAGAAACTTCTAAAGGAGAAGTGAAAGACTGCCTCCTTTCCATGTTCCTCCTGCTCTTAAGCTTTTCCTGTCTCTTCCTAGGAATGAAGAACTGAAAATGTGCTTTTAAAAGTAGCATGGCCACACTGGTTTGTGAATTACTGTGATTTTCCTTTCACCCAGTCAGAAGAAGCGCTCCCCCCCACCCCCAGCCCTCCTTAAGCCCAGCTTAAGCTTCTCCTCCTCCCTTCTGATTCTTACTTTAGGTTAGGGGGCAACGAAATTCTGGGTTGGTTGTTACCATAGCAACTAGGTCTAACTTTGAAAGATTTGACGTAAACTGCTTTCTAATTCAGTCTTTTCTCTAAGTCCTTGCACCACAGCAGGGTTTCAGACAACCGTGAGACAGGACACTCCACAGATGGTCAGGATGCAGAGAACAAACAGATGTGAGGGGCTGAGGGCAGAGGTTTAAGAAAAAGTTAAGTAGCTTGGCTAAAATCTAGGCATATGGGCAATTATCGTCAGGGTGGTCCAATACTGTCTACCAGGTCCCAGGCACAGGGCTGGGGAACCTGCAGCATTGAGACCACATGTGGCTTTCTAGGTCCTCAAGTGCAGTCCACAAAGAATTTTGTTCTGTGAAGTTTAGATTCAGTGAAAGGGCCAAACTTAAGGACCTAGAAGGGCACATGTGGCCTTGAAGCCCTGTGAGGGGCACAATGCTGGCCCTTTGCCTTGATGACAGGCACTACAAAGACCATCAGATGGGTCCTATTTATTACTAATTATTGTGTCCCAAATTACAGAGAGGATGAAGTGAATTATTATATCTACGGCTCCAGACCGCCTCAACTCGTTGAGGTTATACAGCCTGTTGGCACTGAATCTGAACTGTGCTTCTGGTATGATTACCCAATAGGATCCCTTGGATAGAGCGTGGGTCCTGGAGTCAAGAAGACTTGGATTTATATCTGGCCTCAGACACTTTAAGACCCTGGGCAAGTCGCTTAACCTCTTTCTGCCTCAGTTTCCTCAACTGTAAAATGAGGCACCTACATTCCACAGTTGTGGTGAGGAATAAATGGGATATTTACAAAATGTTTAGCATAGTACTTTAATAAAGGCCTGTTTCCTTCCCCTTCCTTTATGTGAGTTTAAGGATTACTAAACTAGTATATATCTATATCTAATATATTTTTTTGTTCCCTAGGAGGGAGAGGTCCTATAGTATGGGTGTGTAGGTCTTATTGCACTTTAGGGCTCAGTGATTCTTGAGGTGTGGTTTTGTATTAGTAGAACCAACAGCAGGTTGATAGTCTGTGCTGAAGACTGACTCGCAGATTTTGTAAAGGCAGAGTCATCTGAGATCCCATCTTTATTTTTTTTTTAGGCAATTGGGATTAAGTGACCTGCCCAGTGTCACCCAGCTAGTGTCAAGTGTTTGGTCTGAGGCCACATTTGAACTCAGGTCCTCCTGACTTCAGGGCCGGTGCTCTATCCAGTGCGCCACCTAGCTGCCCCTGAGATCCCATCTTTAATTCAAAACAGATGAAGAGGAGAAAGAATGAGCCAGCTGACTCTCCTAGATGATAGGCAGAGGTATAGGCAGGCAGGCACATCAAGGATTTACCCCATGGCTGGCATTGTCAGCAGAAAGCTGGAGAAGGTGTCTTTGTTCAGTTCAGGGCACCGCCCGTTAGAACAGACATTGATAAACTTGTTGTTGTCCTTTCTTTTTGAAGAGGACTAGTGACGTTATGGGGTGACGTCTTGACTCCAGTGAATCGGATTTAAGTGAGGCGGAGTGGCACAAAGTCATCAGCCTCACTCTCTCTTCTTGAGTCATGGGAGTCTAGTGGCAAGACAAAAGTCCGGATGACTGGAGATGGCCTTGGTCTTCAATGCCTGACCAACCTCTAAGTGCTCCACTGTGCCCGATTCAGCTGGCTTCACAGCCAAACTGTTCTCACTTGCCCATTCTGCCTGGGATGAAGTCTTCACACACTTGGCGTAGATATCCCTGTAACTCATCATTGGGTTTGAGGCCTGTCATTTGCCCTCAGCCTGCTGGGGTGTGGCCGCTGCACACGCTACAGCTTCTTGGAGTCACAGGTGAGAGTTGGGTGAGAGAGGTAGACACCAGATGTAGATGGGCAGCCCTGAAAAGGGCTCAGCGAGCCCTCACACCAGAGGGGCCAGTTCTTCCTGAATACTAGAATATGTCCAGTTGAAAGAAGGTGGGATGGTGAAGGAACCTGGACCCCATGCTACATGAGGATTTGTAAGGGAACTAAGAATGATTAAGTTGGAGAGGAGAAGTCTTAAGGGGACATAATAGTTGCTGTCAAACAAAAGGGCTCTCATGACTGAGGAATTAAACTTGTTCTGACTCCTAGTTCTGAATGGAAATTGATGAGAAATGAATTTGGCTTCAACATAAGGACAAAATTTTCTCCTAATTAAGAGCTATCTAAAAGCAGAATAGGATGCCTCGGCCAGGGGAAGGTAGTGAGTTCCCTTTCATTGGAGGTCTTTGGATTAAGACTGGATGACCCTTAATCAGGGGGAGTTCTTAAGTGGATTCCTGTTTGAATGTGGGTTGGGCTATGTTACCTCTGGGATCTGTTCCAACTCTGAGATTCTGTGAATCAGATAGCAGGGATGGAGACACAGGGAGTGCGTAGGTCTGTAGTCCCTGGCAAGCATAGGAGTGAGTAAACTAGGATCATTATCATCCCAGGAATAATGTAATAATAGATAGCATCTATATAATGCTTTAAGGTTTGCAAAGTGTTTTACATGCTATCTCATCTGTTCTTCATATCAACTCTGTGAGATAGGTACCATTATTATTTCCATTTTCAAGTTGAGGATACTGAGACAGACAGAGGTTAAGTGACTTGCCCAGGATCACACAACCTATGGTCTGAGGCTGGATCTGAACTTAGGTCTGTTGGCACAGTGGATAGAGTGCTGGGCGTGGCGTCAGGAAGATTCATCTTACTGAGTTCAAATCCAGCCTCAGACACTTACTGGCTGTGTGACCCTGGGCAAGTCACTTCATCCTGTTTGCCCCAGTTTCCTCATGTGTAAAATGAGCTGGAAAAGAAAATGGCAAACCACTCTAGTATCTTTACCAAGAAGACCCCAAATGGGGTCATAAAGTATCAGACATGACTGAAACGATTGAATGACAACAATAACAATTTAAAATTATTGTGGGAAGAGGTCTGTAGGCTTCACCAGACTGGCAAAGGTCTTCATGGCATACAAAGCAGGCCTCTCATCTAATCTAAGCCCTACATTTCACCAAAAGGAAACCCAAGCCTAGAGCAGTTAAACAACTTGTACATTACTGAGCCTCAATGTCCTCTTAATGAAAAGCCAGTGATCTTTCCCCTGCCATGAGACTAGATCAGTGGATCCCAATCTTTTCGAGTATGAGGACTGCTTTTAAGATTAAAAAAACTCTACATGTTAATTGTATGATTACTACCAATTGATGGAGAACATTCATGGTGACAAGAAGCTGCTGTGAATTCATTGGGCCATCAGTCTAGAGCTAGAAGGAACCCATCTAGTTGGACCCATAATTCATTATCACTTTTAAATGAATTTTTATTTTACTAATCATAAAAACATCAACGCCATTTGAAAACTGTCATACATATGAGTAGCTGAGAGCTAACTAAAGATCAGGATGAAATATTTGGGGCATATATATAGATTTGTGAGCCTCTTGCAGTAAGTCTGAGAGCCCACAACCCACAGGGAGGTATATGGTTTATTCAATTTCTTTTTCTAAGATAGGATTATTTAAATATTCTATTTTTTTTCTGTTAATCTGGACAATTTATATTTGGTAGCTATTCATCCATTTAATTTAGATTGTCAGTTTTATTGGCATAAAGTTGTGCAAAATAACTCCTAACAATTGTTCTAATTTCATCTTTGTTGGTTGTACATTCACCCTTTTCATTTTCAATACTGGTAATTTGTTCTTTTTCTTTTTTTTTTTTAAATCAAATTAGCCAGTGGTTCATCTACTTTACTGTTGTTGTATTTTTCTTCATAAAACCAGCTTCTAGTCTTATTTATTGGTTCATTTTTTTAACTTTTAATTTTATTAATCTCTCCTTTGATTTTTAGGATTTCTGGAATAGATTATTTTTGAAGGCCCCTTCTGGCTCCAGAATTCTATGTTTCTATTAAAGAGTTGTTATTGTCAGCAGCCTCATCTTCACCTATGAATAACAGGGACCCTTTGATGCCCTCTATTCATCTCTAAGCATCCTTGCTTTCTTCTTGTCCTCTTTAAGTTAGGTGGGCTGCCTTCCTGTCCCTCCAGGGTTACAGGCTGACCTTTCAATTGATTCTTTTTGATGGGAAGGCCAAGGCATTTTCACACACGCGCGCACACACACACACACACACACACTCTCCCAGGGTGTGACTATTATGTGGAGAAATACAGTAATTCTTTAAGACTATAAATTGAGAGCAAACATCCCTCTGCAGGGATAGAGAGAGCTTCCTCATTTGGGAATTCCCTACCTATTGAACCCATAAGTCCAATTTTTATCCCGAAAGTTCGTATTGTATTTTGACTTAGAGCAGCATCTTACCTTAAGAAAGAAGAGAGGGAGAAATGTGGGGGAAATGCAGAGAAGGATTTACCTCTATGTTCAGGAAATTAGAAGGTAGCATTTCCTGGGCCAGGATTTACCTTAGAACATATGAGCCTTGGCCAACAAATTTTAGAAGCTTGTTCAGGCTTAATTTGCTTGGGTTTTGCTGGCCAAGTACCTGGCAGCACTCATTTGGCAGCATGCCCAGATGGAGTCACACCTTTCTTTGGGGCCTGAACTCTAGACTTCCCTCCAGCATTTTCCCTGCCTTGCTGTCAGTGGCAAACACTGGGCAGGTTTGGTGTGGAAGGGTGGAGGGGCAGCAAGTCTGGTCTGCTTTCTCATAGTGCTGTGGAAAGTACTCTGGCTTTTGACTTAGAGGATCTGAGTTTGAAAGCTACCCATATTACTGGCTATGTGACCTTGGGCAAGTCACTCGGGCTGGATGACCTCCGAAGTCCCTTCTAGCTCTAAATCTCCAATCCTGTGGTCCTAAGGGCACCCAAAGGGCAGGGCTGGGTCTGCAGCCAGGCTTGATTCTGTTTTCCAGGATATGCCTCCAAGGAACTGACTGAGCAACCAAGGACCAGGCCACCTGGATTCCTGAGTAAAAGGATTCTAATAGAACAGTCTCTCCCTTACTCCCTAAACTGACTAGATCCACCCCCACAACTATATACACCTTTGACCCTTTAATCTGAAGAACCTAACACCTTTTCCTAGTTTTATATAATAGAGAGGGTGGAAAGCATTGGATTTGGAATAAGAAGCCTTGGGTTCTAACAGCAGCTCTGCCCCTTCCTTATTAGGAGTGTGACTTTGGGTAAGTCATTGAAACTCTCTCTACTTCAGTTTCCTCATCTGTAAAATGAGAGGATTAGACTATATCAAGGGTCCTTAACTTTTTGTGTGTGTGTTCTGGACTCCTTTGCTGATCTGGTGAAGCCCAAGGACCCTTTCTTAGAACACTGTTTTTGAATGAATAAAATAAAATCCAGAGTATTACAAGGGAAATGAATTTTATCGAAATATACCATTTCGTCCTATCCAAATTGATGGCTCTCATATCTATGACTGCAGGTTTTGAACCCCTGAACTAGATAATCTCTAATGTCCCTTCTCACCCTAAAATCCAAAGACTCCCAAGATTCCTTTATTAATTTTAATAAAAAATTTAAATAACAATTCAGAATGGAAAGGTATTATTACTTTTAAGGCAACTATTTTTCTATCATATCTGCCAGAAGAAACAAACTTATCTTCTGTGTTTTCCCTATTCTCCATGTGATTACCTTTTTTTGTATTCAGGTTTCCTCTAGGTGATAGCAGTTTGATTAACAAGAATGGCATCTTTGGACCAAAGTCTGCTGATGACTAAAAGGTCTAAGACGTTGCCTCATTATGGTGTGGAGGTGATTCTGGGATCTCAAAGGCTTGACAAAGAGTACAAACAATGACAGGTTCTACCAAGAAGGATAATCTTTTCACACAGACTCTGACACTCTCAGATCTGATCTAAGAACCACCCAGAGAGTTAACTGGTTCCCCTTTCTCATCTTCAAGTCAATATTTAACAAAGCTGACAAATTAATATTCCTAAAGCACAGGTCTGACTTTGCCACTCCCTTATTCAAGAAGCATCAATTGCACCCTGTGTCTCTGGATAAAACACAAACTTTTTGGCAGATAGAGAAAGCCCTTTAGAATCTGGCTTCCACTTGGCTTTCAAGGCTGATATTTATTACCCCTCCCTCCCATATAGTCTACGTTTTAGTCAAAGTGCTATATTTACTGTTCCACATACATGTGAGATTCTATGCTTCATGAAGCAGTTGGCCCAGTGGATAAAGCACTGGGCCTGGAGTCAGGAAGCCCAGAGTTCAAATGTGGCCTCTGACTCTTGCTACCTGGGTGACCCTGGGCAAGTCACTTACTCTCTATTTGCCTCACTTTCCTCAACTGTAAAAATGGAGATAACAACAGCACCTACTTCCCAGGGTTGTAGTGAGAGTTAAAAGAGATAAGTTTGTGAAGCACTTAGCATGGTAGTTAGCACATAATGGGTGCTTAATAAAAGCTTCCTCTCTCCCTTAGTCCTATATCTTTGTATAGGTTGTTTTCCATGCCTGCAATACTTTCATGTCTTTTTTTCCCTCTTCATTATTTACTTATTTTAGTTTTCAACATTCATTTCCACAAGATTTTGAGTTCCAAATTTTTTTTCTCCTCTCACCCCTTCTCCCACCCCAAGACTGCTGGCATTCTGAATACCCCTTACCCCAATCTGCTCTCCCTTCTATTCCCCACCACCCTGTCCTCCCGCACCCTTTCTCTTATCCCCTTCCCTTCTATTTTCATGTAGGGCAAAATAGATTTCTATACCCCATTGCCTGTATATCTTATCTGCCAGTTGCACATAAAAACAATTTTTAATGTTTGTTTTTAAAGCTTTGGGCTCTAGATTCTCTCCCTCCCTCCCTCCCCACCCACCCTCAATTGAGATGGCAAGCAACTCAATACAGGTTATAGATGTGTAGTCATGCAAAACACTTCCACATCCCAATTGAGTGTAATACCTTCATGTCTTATCCCCATCCCTTAGACCCCTTACTTTTCTTTTAAGTGCAGCCACCTCTCTTTCTTGATTTTCCCATTTTTTGGTTTCCCATTTCCTTATGCTGTATTTTCTTTGTAGAGAAAGTGTTACAAGGACACTCTCAAGGTGTTTCTGAAGAACTTTAGAATTGATTGTATGATATGGGAGACACTAGCACAAGACCGCTCAGCATGGTGTGCCAGGTGTATTGAGGAAGGCACTGTGCTCTACGAGCAAGATAAAATTGAAGTAGCTCAAAAGAAATGTAAGTTTCAAAAATTTAGAGAATCCACCCCAAATGTTCATGTTGATTGTTTGTGCCTAACCTGTGGTAGAGCATTCTGAGCTCCTATTGGTCTGATCAGCCACAGTCGGATACACTGTAATTTGACTTTAATATACTGATGTCATTTTGGTCCTTTTTCTAAAACAAAGGACAGCAAACTGACCAATCAGCTAACCAATTTTCTTTGCATACATCTTTTATCAACTTATCTGTGAGCATGTTATTTCCTCCCAGAAGAATTTAAACTCGTTGATGGCAGGGAGTTCCTTCCTCCGTTCCTCTCTCTCCCTCTCTCACTTTTTTCTCTCTGTCTCTTTCTTCTCTCTGTCTTCCTTTTTTTCTTCCTTTCTTTTCTTTCTTCATCTCCAGGGCCAAATAGGGCCTGGAATATATCAGCTGCTTAATCCATGCATGTTGAATGAATGAACAAATCAGAGAATCATATCACCAGACAGTTGACCATTGAGGTGATGCATTTTTGGGGCCATAATAAGTGAGGATGATTAGTAAATAAGCCCTACATGAAGCACTTAGACAAATAAAATCACAGCTCCCTGAAGTATGGAGCTAAGAAAGGGTCTGAATGTGTAAGTCTCTGGAAATATACACTTGGAAAGTAAAACATGACCCCCGTGTATCCCAAAGCAATGCTTGTGCTACATTTTAAGCTGTGTTCAACTTCATTTCTTTTCCCTTTCATTCTAAACAAACACAACATGAGTATTTCCAAATACAGAGTAGAACAGAAAAGGAGCACTGGACACCCAAATGAAAATCTCTGTTATGTATAGCCTGCTTTTCTTTAAAAAAAAATATAATACATTCAATGCCTAACTTTTGAAGTAGTCCTGCTTGTCTATACTTTTTTTTTTCTGGCCTATTTTTAAGTGGATGGGAGACCCTCCATGCTCACCTGAGTTATATTTTATCCCCCCTCTTTTCCTTAGTGCCTTTGTTGAAGTGAAGAAATTTCAGCTTCAGTGAGTTCAGGTGGGGCAGTTTTTCTGGTTGGGTTTCAGAAAGGGGGGGTGTTGAGAGACAGGTGATGGCAGAGTCTAGCCAACAATGACCTAGGTTATTTGGTTTGGCTTTCCCGTTCGCTCTTCATCAGCAATAGCCAATAGCGGCACCAACCTGTTCAAAGCAGTTCACATTAAAAAGCAACACAGTGAAAACCCGTGTAAACTAGCCTTTCTAGTAAGTTTATAGAAAACAAGCAAGAAAGCTGCTGGTTCTCACAGCATCTGTGAAAAGTTTTTAGGGGAACCAAGGAGATGGTGGGATTCCCTAAACAAGCAGAGTTTGTCATATCTGAGGTGCAATGAAGATCAAAAAAGAATATTCAATCAATAAGCCTGAATTCCTGAGAGGTAGGAAAAACATTGGAATGGAAGCCTGGGAACTGGGTTTTCAAGCTTTGGCTCTGATGCTATTTAACTAAGTGAAAAGTATAAGTCACTTCATGTGGCTGTAGGATTTCTCTGGTAAATTGAGGGGGTTGGAATAATTGACCCCTAAGGTCCCTCCTAAGGTCCCCTGTTATTCCACGATCCTGTCATCCATCATTCCACTAGTTGTCAGTTAAAGGCTTCCCTGTCCCATCCCCCACCCCTAACTTTTGTCTTTAAAAAACTTGAGGTTACTGTGGTTTTTGTTATTGTTTTGTTTTTGACAGCCCAGGGCATGTATGGTTAAGGAAGCCTGGGAGACGGTTCTGGCTGGGTTTGTCCCACGCTGTCTATCTCTGTTTCTTTCCTCTTCAGCCTTACTCCCCCTTTCAGTCCCTTCACTGTTTTTAAGCCACCAACTAATCCCTGCTAAGGAGTTAACTGATAATGAAGATGTCTGCTGAGAGCACCTTAATGTGTGATCCCTCCCAAGGGGATGTATATTCTGAAAGGGGACGTCTTAAAATCAGCCCAGGCCATAGCCTGTAGCACCAGGTTTAGGCCCTGCTCTAGCGGTGGTATGTGGGGAGTTTGGGGCGGTTGGGCCCTCAATTTATCATCTTGTGGTGTTGGCTAAGGGAGGAAGTGACATAGCTCTTCAGATCCCCCACCTTCCATCCCCACCTCCCCCTTCACAGAGATGGAAAGGAACTCGGGGGTTGTCAAGTCCAAATTCCCAATGTTACGTTTTAATTAGAATATGAAAGGTTAAGAATGGATGAAGAAGCTATTTTGTGTGGTGCAGATGTGCCTGAATGGACCAAGAACTCTGAGGCCTGAGCACCCTAATTGTAAGCACCCTAAGCATGTGAATTTTCCTTTTCCATGTGTTTTCTGACCAGGTTCCTATAATGATGTACCCGTTTTTCATTATACATATTAAGTATGTTGATAAAGTAGCATGATTTGAATTTATATGTGTATTGTGATGTATTTTATTATTTATATATTTGCTTTAATAAATTAGTATCTCTAATATTTTTGCCTTATTAAGTAAATGATTACATTTATAAAAATACCCACATATATGTATATACATATATGTACACATGCAGATATATGTGCGTGTATATATATACATGCACAGTCACACACACACACACACACAGCTAGGCGGTGGATAGAGTGCCAGGCCTAGAGTCAAGAGCTCAAATCTGGCTTCAGATACTTATTAGCTGTGTGACTCTGGGCAAACCACTTAACTCTGTTTACCTCAGTTTCCTCATCTGTAAAATGAGCTGGAGAAGGAAATGGCAAACCACTCCAGTGTCTTTGCCAAGAAAACTTCAAATGGGATCGTGAGGAGTCAGACACGCCTGAAATAGCTGAACAACGAGAAGAAGAATAAAATATTAGAATGTGAGCTCCTTGGATCTGGGCCTGACTTGCTTTTCTGTTTTTATCTCCAGCACTTATCATAGTGCTTGATACAAAGTAAGCACTTGAATGTTTTTTAATTCACTCGTGCATCCATTCACTCATACAGATGAGGAAACTGGGTCCCAGAGAAGTGAAACCCCTTGCCCAAACCTTTGTAGCTGATAAATGACAGAGCTAGAACTCAAACTCATATGTCCTGAGACCTAGTCTGGTGTCCTCAGCATAATGGGCTTCCTAACTTAGAGCTGAGTCCAAAAATGTGATGCAGTATGAAAAGTAGGGCTCTTTTGTGATATTCAAGCCTGCCAGCTCCACGAAGGTAGGGACCATGGCCTATGTCAACTTTAAATCTTGACCTACCCTGCCCCCACCCCCAGGTCTATCCCAATAAGCTGCTGAGCAACATGAGAATAATCAGTGTTTCTAATGTTAAATGAATATGAAAGCAATGGCCATTAGAGTTTTGAAAACTTCTTGAGCACTAAAACACTTTTACAAAACAACTTTCAATTTGTCAAATAGATCAATTTTCAAAATCTGGATATAGAGACAGAAAATCTATGTTCAGATCCAAGACCTACTAGTTACTACCTTTGTAACCTTGGGCAAGCCACTTATCTTTCTGAGCCTCAGTTTCCTCATCTGTAAAATGAGAGTTGGTCTTGATAATAGCTAAGGACATTTCTGTTTCTAAATTATGTTCCTATAAGTATTTCATTTTATATAGCTTACATAGGAACTGTGGGGTTTCTCATAGCATACTGTCATCATAGCTTAAAGATATGCATTTCCTATTGCATTAAAATGTGGTGCCTCTCCAAGCAATTGTTCAAAGCAGACTTATGATATTAAGACATGGTCAACATGAAAAATAGTAGGTGCAAAACAGGAATGTCAAGGAGATAACAGTCTTTATGGCTGATTATCTAACCCAGATTGATAGCAGAGTGAGAGCAGGGTACATGCATTTCCAGTGTTATCTGAGTCAATAGTGCATATCCTGGCTGGCTTAGGTGAGGGATTCCTGGGGTCTAGGGAAGTGGGTCATGGCGGGAGTGTAGCCAGCTGTTGGAAGGAAAATTGAACTGGGAATTGGGTGATCTGAGTTCTTAGCTTAATTCAACTATGTGACCTTGAATAAGTTATTTAGCCCCTCTGAGATTAAGTTTCCTCATTTGTATGTTGTTGTTATTATTTGTTCTTTGTTCTTGAAGAGGACCATGACATCAGCAAGGTGAGGGCATGACTTGAAAAGTGAAGGATTTAAGTGAGGGAGGGCTGTGTAAAGTCACCAGCCTCACTTTCTCCTCTGGAGCCCTCTGAGTCCAGTGGCCAGATATAGATTGGTCCGACTGGAGGTGGCCCCCTCATTTTTATAATGAATAGATTGGATGAAATGAACTCTTAAGGATCTAACTCTAAAACTGTATGATTCTTTGACTAGCTATAATTCAACAAACATTCCAAATCTAACACTCTTTCCACTATGTTGCAACATACTGCCTCTCCATAGTTATTTGTCTATGTATCTCTCTTTTTTCTTTTCTTGCTATTTGATTTTATTTTTTAATATTTTATTTTTTCCAATTACATGTAAAAACAATTTTTGACATTCTTGTTTTTTTTTAAATTTTGATTTCCACATTCTGTCTTTCTTTCCCTCCCTTCCCTTCCCCCTCAATGAGAAGGCAAGCAATTTGATCTAGGTTTTATGTATCTTTTTTACAAGATTGCAGGGGACTTAATTCTGCTCCCACTTAAGTTTAAAAAAGAGGGCTCACTGTATGTAAAGGACAGTACTATATGCCAAGTAATATGCTTAGTGCAGGAGATACATTAAAAAAAAAAAGGGAAAACAATCTTTCCTCTCAAGGAGCTTGTATTTGAATGGGGTGGGATCATACCATGCACCTAAATATGCCACAAAGATATCATAACGGACTTAGAAAGTATGCTAGCAAAAATCTATACAGTATTAATGAAACATAGGGCTCATCATCCTATGGCAGCTACAGAAAAATGATCACTTCCTCAGCAAAAAAAAAGGAGGAAGAAAATTGATAGGAATTCTTACAGCACATGATAAACAGGTAAAAATCCCTCAAATACTTCTGGAATAAGCAGACTTATCACTTCCCTAAGCAATAGGAAAACTAACAATAGGTGTATGTCACTGGATTTGTTGAATGTAACAGGAGGTGATTTCCCTCTTGGATGGAGCTTTTGAAATGGCTAAAACTTAAGAAGATATTAAAAAAGCCCTCCATGGACCATATCTGCGTGAACTCAGCCAACAGTAGTCAAAGAAATTTCAAATGAACAACTAAGTCAGGTTGCTTTGTGAAAAGAGAGGGAGTTTGTGCAGGACAGTTCAGGACCAGGTTATTACCATTAGAAATTATGGAAGGCTTATCCTTAAGGACTCTGAATTTGGTGATCAATGTAAATTATACAAAGAAACAGTATCAGCACTGCTGCACCCTATTGTATGCAGGCTGTACAAATTTAGCACCTATTGAATATGCAGCAAGACAAGACCTGATGGCTAGAATTATACATCAGAAGCTCACTATATTTCTTAGAATGACAGATGGCAGGCAAATGCCCATCATGGAAATATAGACTTCAAATATTCTGGAAAACTCAGACAGCACAATGGACTGAAACTGGGCTCTTTATCACAGACCAAACTCTAGTCCATGATTGTCTAGATATAAAATGATCTATGAAAACTTGCAAACAATTTTTTTCATTTTTGTTGTTCAGTCTTTTTTCAGTCATATCTTTGTGACCCCTTTTGGTTTTGGGGGGGGCAAAGACATTGGAATGGTTTGCCATTTCCTTCTCTAATTCATTTTACAGATGAAGAAATTGAGGCAAACAGGGTTAAGTGACTTGCCCAGGGTCACAAAGCTAGTGAGTGTCTGAGGCCAGATTTGAACTAGGAAGATGAGTCTTCCTCTCTCCAGGTCTGACTCTATCCACTGTGCCACCTAGTTGCCCTTTTTTCATAGATGTTGCCATACTAAATACTCTTAATTTCCATGCTGTGGTGCAAAAAGCTCTCAAGATATAGTGATCTAGCAGAGAGTATTATAATCACATGGTAAAAGGATGAGATGTATTATCCTTATTTTCTGTCTCCTAGTGCAGCTCTACCAAGGATACTTTCAGTGACCTGATAGAGGATGAGCTTACTTCCTAATACTCTAATACACAAAACAATTGTGCCATCATCTGTCAAGTGTTACATATGGAAAAGCAGCAGGGCAGCTTTTGGAAGACAAGGTGATGAATTTAGTTTTAGGTGTTTTAAATACGAAGGATCTAGGTGGAGATGTCCAACAGGCAGTTGCAAAGTTGGAAGCTGAGCTTAGGGAAAAGATCATGACTGACTTGGGGAGTGCTCACTGTACTCATTCGTCTTTTAGCACTGTTGTGCTTTAACTTCCTATACGTGATAAAGGTTCAGAGGCAGCTGGGGTCAGAATGCCTTTTACTCCCTTCTCTTTTTCCCTAAGTCTACATCACTAGTTCCTCTATTCCACATCTGGGTTGGACAATAGGTTTCAATAAGGAGTCAGGCAAGTCAGTTGTATCATTGATAAGCTTGGGTTTCACTGGTATATGTTTTAACAATATTAACGAGGAAACTCCCTTCCAACCCACAGCAGTAGGTGGCAAGTGGAAGGGATGTGGGATTTAGAGTTAGAGGCCCTTGGTTAAAGTCGTATCTATATTATGGACTTCTGATGTGACCCAGGGGGAGGATCTAGACAAGAGCTTCCCAGGTTGGGCATGAAAAAATGTGTGTTGAGAATTGCATTGTGGCAAGGAATATCCCCAGATCCATCTCAGTATCTGAGAGTGACTTTGGGTAAGTTATGTAATTTCTTCTAGCCTCAGTTTTCTCCTCTGTCAAATGAGGTGGGATTGGTCTAGATGACTTCTAAGGTTCCTTCTGGTTTGAAATCTTCAATCCTATGATTTTTAACTGAACACATAATTTACCAGTATGTCCTACAGTGGAGTTCTGATGTGAACTGTTATCTCCCTGAAGGTCTCTACCTGTATTATAGGCATTAATAATTTGAGCTATTTCCTAAAGACTTACCATTTAGTTTTCTTCTTAACAACTAATGGTTAATGGAATGCACATCTGTCAGCTGAGAAGTCAGAGGTTTGTTTAGTTGGTTTTTTTTTCCCTTTCAGGTTTTTTCCATTCCTTGCCCCCACCCCTTCAGGAAAGATTGCCAACTTTCATAAAAGAATTCGGTCGTGCGCCAGAAGTGTCTCTCTCTTTCTCTCTCTCCTTGGCTTTCTTGAATGCCAGATCGATTAATGTTGCTATCGGTACAATTTGATTATTGTAGTTTAGTGTTGCACAATGCCTCGGGGCTCTGCGAGGGAATGCTATACTGTCAGTCTATTAAAGGAGAATGTGCTCTATTGAAACTTGGCACCTGTAGCCACATTCCCCAAAGTGACTGACTAAGCTGGAAGTAGAAGGTCTCCTGGGGCCCTTCATGCACAGGAAAGACTGCACTGCTAAGGGCAACAAAGTAGAACCAGTCTCTGTATTCTTTTTGTTCCTCTGTATACTAATTGTTCCATTAGGTGTAAGTCCTAGTTTCCATGGAGGAGGCTGGTCCTACCTTATTAGCATCTAACCAAGAGTTTTGAAGGAATTCAGGAGTGAGTCTACAGAACTACAGGCCAATCTGTGTCAACTGGCCATCTACAAGGCCATCTACAAGGCTCATTCCTTAGCATCTGCTGTTGCCTTCCCTCCCTGATATGCATGCAAGTAGTCTTGGCAGAGGACCCACAGATTAATGAAACTTTAGAATTGGAGGGAACCTGAGAGATCTTAGGCCCCACTGGAATGGCTCTTGTGCTTTGCCTTGTTTTCTCAATTAGATTCAATTCAATTCAACAAATTCTTATGTGCCAGGCACCATGCTAGGTACTAGGTTACAAAGACAAGAATGAAAAAAAAATGATTTCTACCCTCTTCCTTCCATATTCAGGACCTTGACACCCTCTCTACGACCTTAATCTCACAACTATCTTCTTCTTGTCAGCAGGTCAAACCTCTCCCTTCCCATGTACCCTTTCCTTTACACCTTCATATATTCTCAGGTATTCCCATTTTGAAAACAAAATTCATGCCCTGCTACCCCTTCCTTCCTTTAATGACGTAATAATCTTCCTGGATTTCCACTTTGATCATTACCTCCCTGCTCCAAAACATACAATTGCTCCTTATTACTTCTCATATCAAGTTTGTACTACTCTGCCTGCTGTTTTTTTTTTCTTCAATTAGTCACGTCTGACTTTCTGTGACCCCATTTTGGGTTTGCTTGGCAGAGATACTGGAGTGGTTTGCCATTGCCTTCTCCGGCTCATTTTACAGATGAGGAAACTGAGGCAAACAGGGTGAAGTGACTGCTCCAGTCAGGTTAGTGTCTATAGTCTGTCCCTCCCATATGCCATGATCATTCCTATCTCCTTATCTATGAATCCAATTCTTGGGTTGTCATGAGGATCAACAGAGATATTTACAAAATACTTAGTACAGGGCAGCTAGATGGCACAGTGGACAGAGTTCTGGGCCTGCAGTCAGAAAGACTTGAATTCAAATCCAACCTCAGACACTTACTGTTTGACTAGTCAAGTCACTTAATCCTGTTTGCCTCAGTTTCCTTATCTGTCAAATGAGCTGGAGAAGGAAATGGCAAGCCACTCTAGTATCTTTGTCAAGAAAACTCCAGAAGGCGTCATGAAGAGTCAGACACATCTGAACAACAACACAGTGCTTGCTATATAGTAAGTGCTTAACAAATTCTCATTCCTTCCCTCTTTTTCACTTGCTTATGTTTTTATCTTCCTCCACCTCACTCCAGAATTCCTTCTTTCCTCTCCTTTACTTTGTCAAAATCCCACTAACCCTTCAAGACATAACTCAGTTTCTTCACTCTGTTCTTTGTTCTTCTTTGTCCTGAAGTCTTTTCCCAGCCCAGAGTAATCTTTTCCTTGTGTGAACTCCCATTGCTTTTGCAGTCAGTCCCAAACAAGGATGAGAACCATCATAAACTTCCTTCTTGTGCCTTCCCAACTAGACTCTAAGTTTCTTAAAGCCAGGGACCAAGTCTTATACTTCTTTTCATTCCCCCCCCTCGCCCCACCCACCACCTCCAATAGCTAGCACAGAGCTCTGTGCATGGTAAGAGCTCAATAAATAACTCTTGATAGATTGATTAGTAAATGGATTTACTGAATTCATAAGCAAACTTGAATTCTACAAGGGGAATATATGATTGAAAACCGTCTAGGGAAGGGGCAGCTGTGGAATATTAGAGAGAAGGCCAAAGTCAGGAGGATCAGCATTCAACAAATTCAGAATATGTGATTATGGGCAAGTCATTTCCCTTCTAATATCCTAGGCAACTCCCTAAGATTTTGAGTTACAGAGAAGTTGCTGATATGTATCAGTGGAAGGAGTTTCCATATTGATGAAATAATAAATCTGGACTGACTTCCTTCTGCTCATGTAAACCCTCTAGCATTTTTTGAATGGATAAATAAGCATGTGGATAAGGAAGATGTAGTGGGTATAATTTATTTTGACTTTGCAAAATGATGAAGTTTTGTGGTAAAGATTATTTTAAAATAAAAATGAGTCACCATGGATTATAGGAGATGATTTACTGGCTTGAATGATAAGAGATTGCCTATGCCACCTCTTAGAGTCACGAATTCTTAGAGTCACAAATATTTGTCTTTCAGTTTATGAAATATGTGGTCATTTATCTGGATGTGACTTTAAGAATCAATGCATGAACCAGCCTTCTTTACTAATGTTTAGAAAAGACCTGGAAGAGAGAATGAACGATGAAATCAGATGCCTCAATAAAATCCATAGTAATGAGAGAATATTCTAATCATCTATGTTGCAAAAACAAACTGGATGAAAAACATATGCCCTCCCCTCCTCACTACCCCTGGGCCCTTAGAGACTAGGAGATGCAGCCATCAAATTAATCTATCCATATGTATAGCTTGGACAGATGTTACAAGTAGACAATGCACTAGGCCATTACTGATGTGTAGGAGGAAATCAATCTTGATCATATTTGGAAAATTGTACAGTGTTTTCAGTGTTTCTAAATTGCTCATTGCCTGAAAAGGCCATCTCTTGAGCAGCAATACTGTTCCAGTGGTGGTTGCAAATCTTGTCTTGAAAGTACTTAATTTTACAAATTACCCAAAGGGCAATGGAATAACATGTAGACATAAGCAAGCTATTATGTATTACTAGTAATAATTTGCTTATATGAAGAGGTATAAAAAAGGTGTTATTTTGGATATTTATGACAAAAGAAATTGGTGTGATTATATGTCAGGAATAATATGGAGAATCATAGTAGTATTGATACTATCAAGATATTATGAGAACCAGTGGAATATCTTCAGTGCATTTGATAGTCTTTGCTAAACATCCATAAAACTAACTAGTGTTTGTCACTTTGGTTTTTTAAAATTTATTTTATTTTTAATTTATGGAATAAAATAAGCATTTCTATAACATAGTACAATAAAAAAGATGATTGTACATGAAGCTGCAAATCTATGCACATTTTGCTATTCCTTTCAAATATGCAACAAAGTTATCATATACATTTCTTTTTTTTTCTTCTCTATTCCCCCTCTCCCCAGAAGTATAATGTATAGTAAAGGTACCATGAACTGCTGAAAAAAGGTATATTTTTTCTATTTCTATTCAGTTCTCTCCAGATGTCTATCATCTAGCTTATCTAAAATTCTATTCACTTCCTTTACTTCTTTCTAATTTTTTTTTAGATATATCTGCTTCTGAAAGGGAAGATTAAAGTTTCTTACTATTATAGTTCTACTATCTATCTCTACCTATAATTCATTTAACTTTTTTTTACATTCCTATTAAACATATTTTCACATTAGTGATGTTGTAAGTAAGAATTAGAACCAATAGGAGGAATCACTAGAAAGAGGAAACAAAACTCAACAGAAGGAAAAAAAAATAGCAAATAGTATACTTCTATCTGCATTCCAACTCCACAATTCTTTCTTTGAATGTGGATAGCATTTTCCATCATGAGGCTGTCTTAGATCCTTGCGTTGCTTTTTTTTTTTTTGCTAAGCAATCGGGGTTAAGTAACTTGCCCAAGGTCACACAGCTAGTTAAGTGTTAAGTATCTGAGGATGGAATTGAACTCAGGTTCTCCTGCCTCCTAGCTGCCCCAAGATCCTTGTATTGCTGGGAAGGGTTAAGTTTATCAATATTGGTCATCATACAATTTGGCTGTTACTGTGTACAATAATCTCTTGATTCTGCTCACTTCACTCAGCATCAGACCATACAAGTCTTTCCAGGTTTTTCTGAAGTCAACCTGTTCATCATTTCTTATAGCACAATAGTATTCCATTACATTCATATACCACAACTTGTTCAGCCTTTCCCCAATTGATGGGCATCCTCTCAATTTCCAATTCTTTGCCACCACTAAAAGAGCTGCTATAAATATTTTTGTACATGTGGGTCTTTTTCCCATTTGTATGATCTCTTTGGGATATAGCCCTAGAAGTGCTATTGCTGGGTCAAAGGGTATGCACATTTTTATAGCCCTTTGGGCATAATTCCAAATTGTTCTCCAAAATGGTTGGATCACTTCACAACTCCACCAACAATGCATTAGTGTTCTAACTTTCCTTTTAAACCTTTAGATGCTCTAGTATTTGATACACAAATGTTTAGTATTGATATTGCTTCATTGTTTATGGTACCTTTTATCAAAGTGCAGTTACCCCGTTTCTCTCTTTTAATTAAATCTATTTTAGCTATAACTTTGAGATCATAATTGCTACCTTTGCCTTTTTTAGATCAGATGAAGCATAATAAATTCTACTCCAATCCTCCATTTTAACTCTGTATGTACCTCTCATTCTTCAATAATGTATTGTTGTATTGTGTATTTGTCACTTTGTGTGTCTGCTTCAGCTCACCTTCTGAGACAATATGCAACTGATATGTTAGTATCTTCCCTTCAAAATAACCTTGTGCTTATTTTGTGTATACTTATCCATGTACATACTGTCTTTCTCACTTGGACTATAAGCTCCTTGAGGGTAGGGACTTCTTTTATCTTTGGTTTTGTACCCCCAGTGCCTTACATAGTAGATTCTTAATAAATTGTTGATAATTGATTTTGTTTGTAGAAGTCAGGTCAAGCCCCTGAATGGATATTGAGTGCATTTATTGCTTGTTGCATTATACAGTGCAAACTCTTTTTGGTGAGACTCCCTGGTGGAAGAAATATTTATGTTGGGTGAAATATGTTGTAAACTCTTGTAACCTCTTTGCTTTTTTCTAAAAGTTCATTAGGTTTTTGTTTGTTTCTGCTGTCTGTAAGATTTCTAAGTTATGAGCCTGAGAAGCCTCACTGTGGAGTGCCTACCTCCTCCCCACTTTAAGATAATAGGAGCCACCTCCAAGGCTACTTCCTAAGCTTTTTGTGAGAATCTGGGCAAGCTGCCCACCCTAAGATAATAGTCACCTTCTGGGCCAAGTTCAAGGTTGCTGTGTCCTTCATAAAGGTTGGGCAACTTGAAATGATTAATGATGAACTCAGTCACTTGTGCCCTGGTCAATCAGCCCCCCTCCCCCAAAGCTCTGAGGCATAGATCAAATGCAAGACTTTTCTGATTTCACATCAGAAGTGGGGTCATTTTCCTCCATGAATAGCTGAGGAATCAAACCTCAAGCTGCTTCTGCCTGCCTTTCGTAGACATGGGACCTCAGGAATAGGGTGGAGATTTGAAAACTCTTAACAGCCCCAGGCAGAGCATTGGAAGCAGTTGGACTTCATCATCCTTTTCCAGAACTTGAGCAGTTATGCTATGTACTTCAGTAACCTCCATTTGGATGCATGAGCTTATGTTATCAATCAATTAACATTAAGTGCCTGTTATGTGTCAGACACTGTGCTAAGTATTAGGGATACAAATACAACTAAGAACACAGATAATCCTTGCTCTAAAAAGCTTACAATCTATGAGCCCCTCTTTAAGTAGAAGTCCTAGAGCCCATGGCTAGTCATATGGTCCAAGCAGAGAGGCAGAAGGTACTAATGAGATGTGAGTTCCAGGCAGTTTCAATCTTGCAGCACAATGAAAATTTGGCAATAATGAGTTTTCAGAGGAAAGAAAGTACGATGGAGAGGCCCAGAGATTCCCAAAAGCAGTGTAGCTGGTCTTGCATTAGTGGGGGCATGGTGACTCAGATGATCATCTGATTCAGAAATGAGAGCCTGATTATCTTGCTAGTTCCAGGTAGTTTGTCCCCCACCTACCAAAGATTTATCATCTAGGAAGGATTTTCATCTTTTTTTTTTTGTATGTGTGTTTTTTGCTGTTAAATGTTTACTGATGTGATTTTCCCCAAAGATATACTGAGCACACAAGTAGAATAGTAATTGAAAATCTTTTATCTTCCCTCTTTTTTTTTTTAAATCACACTTCCATTTTCTTTCTTTCAATAAATCCACACCCATTTATTAGGTGCTTACTATGTGTAGCCAGGCAGCCCAGGATACCAAGAAAAGCAAAGGCAGTCCCTGTCCTCCAGGGGTTTACAAATTCCTTTTCTCTGACTCATCACCTTTCTTTTGGACTATTGCAAAAATCTCCTCGCTTCCAGAAAGATTTTGGGAAAAACATCAGTATAAATTGTACTAGAAGAGAAAGTTTGGAGAACTCACAATCTCTACTGATTGAGAATGAATGCACACTGATGAAAACCATGACTTTGTCAAAGTTCCTAAGTATCAAAATAAAGAGAAATTCCAAATCGAGTATAATAAGCTGCAGAGAAATCACAGAGACATAATGGCAAAGGCATAATTGTGAAGAATATGACATCGAGATGAACCTGAAAGGACTTTCGGAATTTGGGGGCAAAACTGATCTTTGGTCTGAGTCTGCTACTGGTGCTCAAGAACTAATGGGGAACCACACTGGAAGATGAGAATGGAACTCCCAGCTCCTTCGACAAACTGAAAAAAGGATAAAAAGCAAAATGCTGTTCTATAAAGAAGTGGTCCTCAAACTTTTTGCTCACAGAGCAACATCATTCTTTGTCATGAGGAATCATGGCACACTAGGAAAGAGCTGGGAGACTCAAATATGGAAATGTGATTTCAAACGTTAGTCCCATATGGGACTATACCTTTTGAGAACCATTTCTTTATATATAAGTTCACCGACTATGTGCCAGTGGTCTCCTAAGTGATGGCCATGGCATGACCTCAAAGGCTATGTGGTCAACAAACTGGAAGGTAGAAAGAGGGGATGTATCCTGCCCTCCCTGTAACAGCCAATCATGGAGCTTGTCTCTAAAATAATTACAACAACCTTTCACCATAATCAATTGCTCTGACTGTTCAAACTCCCAGTCTCCTCTCCTCTGCATCCAGCATTGGTTCCCTCAGGATAGTTGTAACCTGACCAAGATTCTGATACCACAGCAGATATTATGCAGGCATCATTGGGAAATTTCCTCCTCTCCCCTAGTATACGTGTCCTCTTGTCTAGAACAGCTTTTGGCTATAAAGTGGGGCAGTGACTGGCGAATAAAAGTCTTTCTCTACTTTTTATTTGTGTGGGACAGGATGATCAGGCAAGGATAGTTGGCAGTCCACATTGCAGAAGCCTTACATGACCTTTCACCTTAACCCACTGTTCTTCCAAAATTCCCTCTTTCTATAGAGGGTACTACCATCCTTTCATCTAGCCAGGTCTTGAAGCTCAATGTTATCCTCAAAACTCCTCACTCCCTCTTATACCTGACATCTAACCAGTTGCTAAATTGTATTGTTTTTACCCCTACAACATTTCTCAGATCTGTTTCCTTCTCTTCACTCAAGTAGCCACCACATTAGTTTAGGTCCTCATCATGTCTCCTATAGATCACTGTGATGATCTCCTAATTGGTTTTCCTGCCTCCAGCCTCTACCCATTCCAATCCATCTTCCACATACTTGACAAAGTGATTTCCTTCAAGTGAAGCCCAAATATACCCCTTCTGTCTCCCCATCCCTAATAAACTCCAATGGT
Source organism: Phascolarctos cinereus (assembly GCF_003287225.1). Classification (NCBI taxonomy): domain Eukaryota; kingdom Metazoa; phylum Chordata; class Mammalia; order Diprotodontia; family Phascolarctidae; genus Phascolarctos; species Phascolarctos cinereus. Next base: position 324,041,299 of record NW_027555847.1, read on the forward strand.
TTCCTATTGATCCTGGGATCAAATATAAATGCCTTTGTCATTTAAAGTTCTTCACAACCTGGACCCAACCTATGTTTCCAATCAAATTGATCTTCTTGCTATTCCTAACATTCATACAAAAACATAACTAAAATATTCAAATGTGAATAAGAAATTAAGACTTGATACCATCTATTAACCAGAATCACAGAAAGGAAAAGGAAGGAATTTATATTGAAAACTTTCTGCTGAGTCAAAATTAGAAATAGTTCTTTTTTTTTGCCTATTTTTAAAAATTGTGAATATTTATAAATAGAAAAACATGGTTTCTGATGAAAGTGATTATTTTTCCTCACTGTTGTGACCTATTATTTGATTTTAATATTAGGTATCTTTCAGTAAAAAAAAAAGTGTCTTGAAAATGCACTTGGAGGCAGAACCAAAATGGTGGAGTAAGAGCAGGGCTCCATCACTTGAGCTCTCCCCCAACCTCCTCCAAATACTAGAGCAGCAGGACCCACAAAAAGACAGAGTGAAACAAATTTCTAGCCCAAGACAACCTGGATGGTTGACTGGAAAGGTCTGTTGCGCCAGGCTGGGAGAGGAGCACAGCTCAGCATGGTCCCCTGGCACAGACCAGGACCCAGCAAACCTGGAGCATACCTCAGGGGACTAAATCACTGGCAGCTGTGGTGGTTTCCAGACTTCTCAACCCACAAATGCCAAAGACCACTGCCACATAGAAGGTTAGTGGGAAAGGTTTGTTGGACCTGGGTGAAAGAGGGACACAGTACAGCCCTGGGGTGGCAGTGGTGGAGGTGGCAGCGGCAGCAGCAGCAGTGGCAGTGGCTACTTCTAGAGCTCTCAGCCCACAGATGGTAAGGGGATCAAACAACTGATCAGAAGGAGATTACAGGGATCTTTTTGTTGGCATTGAGGTAGGATTCTTTTGCTGGGACACAATCCTGGGTGGCAGTGCTGGGGTGAGGAGCAGTACTGGCATAGCAGAGTTTGTGGCAGCAGTGGAGAGAGGAACCCTTCTTACAGTTCCAGAAAAGAGTCCTTGTGTTCACTCACAGACCAGAGTACAGCACAGGAGAGGAGTTAAATCCCTGTCCTCAGATCATACCCCCTGGAAAGAATTGAAAACTTACAGGTCCCTAGAAATATCTCTCAAAACAGCTGCACAAAAGCCCTGAAGCTTGGGACAATGCATTCTCCATCCTGGAAGCAGAGCCCTACTTTAACAAAGAGTTAAAACATCATATAATTAGCTAGGAAAATGAGCAAACAGTGGGAAAAAATTGAGACTATAGAATCTTTGGTGACAAGGAAGATCAAAACATACAAACAGAAGAAGACAACAAAGCCAAAACTCCTACATCCAAAGCTTTCAAGAAAGAAATATGAATTGGTCTCAGGCCATGGAAGGGCTCAAAAAGGATTTTGAAAATCAAGTAAGATAAGTAGAGGAAAAATTGGGAAGAAAAAATGAGAGTGATGCAAGGAAATCATAAAAAACAAGTCAACAGCTTGCTAAAGGAGACCCAAAAAATATCGAAGAAAATAACTCCTTAAAAAATAGACTAGACTAAATGGCAAAATAGGTCCAAAAAGCCAATGAGGAGAAGAGTGCCTTAAAAAATAAAATAGGCCAAATGGGAAAAGAGGTCCAAAAGCTCACTGAAGAAAATAATTCTTTAAAAATTAGAATGAAGCAAATGGAAGCTAACGATCTATAAGACATCAAGAAATTACAAAACAAAACCAAAAGAATGAAAAAATAGAAGACAATGTAAAATATCTCATTGGAAAAACAACTGACCTGGAAAATAGATACAAGAGAGATAATTTTAAAATTATTAGACTACCTGAAAGCTATGATCAAAAAAAGAGTATAGACATCATCTTTCAATAAATTATAAAGGAAAACTGCACTTATATTCTAGGACCAGAGGGTAAAATAGATTTTGAAAGAATCTACCAATCAGTTCCTGAAAGAGATCCCAAAAGGAAAACTGCTAGGAATATTATAGCCAAATTCCAGAGTTCCCAGGTCAAGGAGAAAATATTATAAGCAGCCAGAAAGAAACAATTCAAGTATTGTGGAAATACAATCAGGATAACACAAGATTTAACAGCTTCTACATTAAAGGAAAGGAGGGCTTGGAATGTGATATTCTGGAGGTCAAAGGAGCTAGGATTACAACCAAGAATCACCTACCCAGCAAAACTGAGTATAATCTATGAGAGGAAAAATTGACATTTAATGAAATAGAGGAATTTAATACATTCTTGAGAAGCCAGAGCTAAATAGAAAAATTGACTTTCAAATATAAGACTCAAGAGAAAAGTGGAAAGATAAACAGGAAGGAAAAATCATAAGGTACTTATTAAAGTTGAACTATTTATATTCCTATATGGAAAGATGATTTTTGTAACTCATGAGACCTTTCTTAATATTAGGGTAGTTAGAAGGAATGTATATATATATAGACAGAGGGCACAGGGCAGTCAAATATGAAGGGATGATATCTAAAAAAATAAAATTAAGGGGTGAGAGAGGGGAATGTACTCGGAGAAGGGGAAAGGGAGAGGTAGAATGGAGTAAATTATCTCATATAAAAGAGGCAAGAAAAAGCTTTTACATTGGAGGGGAAGAGTGAAGGGGTGAGAGAGAATGAGTGAACTTTATTCTCATTGGATTTGGCTTAAGGAAGGAATAACATATACACTTAATTGGGTATGGAAATCTGTCTTACCCTACAGGAAAGTAGGAGGGAAGGGGATAAGAGAGAGAGGGCAGATTGGGTGAAGGGCTAATCAGAAGCAAACACTTTTGAGGAGAAACAGAGTCAAAGGAGATAATAGAATAAATGAGGGATGGGATAGGATGAAGGGAAATATAGTTAGACTTTTACAACGTGATTATAAAAGTATTTTGCATGACTACACATGTATAACCTGTATCAGATTGCTTGTCTTCTCAATGAAAGTGGGTGGGGAGAGAGGGAGGAAGGGAGAGAATTTGGAACTCAAGGTTTTAAAAACAAATGTTAAAAATCGTTTTTACACGTAACTGGGAAATTAGATACATAGGCAGAGGAGTATAGAAATCCATCTTACCCTACAGGAAAATAGAAGGGGGAGGGGATAAGAAAAAGGGGGGTGGTGATAGAAGGGAGGGCAGATTGGGGTAGGGGTAATCAGAATTCATGAGCTCATGGAGTGGGGGGAGGGGAGAGATGGGGAAAAATTTGGAACTCAAAATCTTGTGGAAGTAAATGTTGAAAACTAAAAATAAAGAAATAAATTGAAAAAAAAAATGCCCTGCTTGGCTGGCTACATTGACAACATTAACTGAACAATTACAAACAATATTATTTATAAGCACATGCTATCCCCCAGAACATGCAGAGGGATTAAAAAAAGATATATTAATTAAATTTCTATTTTCAATGAACATAATTTTTGTCTTTAATAAAAATTAAAAGTATTTATTTTATCTTTATCTCATTCTTTTAAAATTTATACATTTTGCATATTTTATAATGTATACAATATTTTAGAACACTAGTACATGTGTATGATTTACAAATTAAAAATATAGATATATTGGGGGTACATACACAATAATAATTTACTGGTAATGATAAAAAAAAGCTTAAATATCATGTCTCTGTTTGAACATGAATGTTAACCACACACAAATTCAAAATGGTAGATTGCTGGCTACAGTGCAGGTCAGGGGATAGATGGTTAATTACATGCTAAACATGAGTCATACATGCAGCACTGTGTGGTTAAAGATATAAACACAACATGAGGATAAATGCATAAGTTCATGCATATCCTCTCATTAAGCTAACAATGGTCAGACTCTTCACAAAGTAGCACTGTGTCCAGTTAGGGAAGCTACAGCTGAAGCTGAAAATGGGAAATTAGAGCATGTACAAAGAACTATATTCTCATAAATGGGGCACAAAGTGGAACTATTAAGGTAATTTAACGTTAACCTGGAGAGAAATAGACGATGATGAGAGCTTACTTGCAGTAAATCATAAGGTAAAGGAATGTTTATTAGACAGAGCATGGTGAATAGTAGCTCTTTGCTTCCATTCAGGAGAACAAGAAGAAAAGACTTCCATCTCTAGTATGAGGGATTTAGGTTATTTACATGTAATGGGGGAGTGAAGAGGTAAGAAGGTGGCCAGTGAATGGCTTAGTTTTTAGAGCATGTACAGTATATTGTTTTGTATCAACTTACGGGGAGGCTTGGTGAGCCTACTTCCCAAACTGTTTGATTCTTCTTCCATTTCCCACTTAGGCACCTAAACAGGCAACCTTTGTTTCCTGTAGGCTTACTTTGTGGTGTCAAAAATCCTTTTAATTGACTTCTGATCTGGAACTGAGTATGCATATGAAAGGCTTAGAAAGACACATAGCACAGGATCTAGTACATAGTAAACATTTAATAAATGCTTGTTGACTTGAAATCTGTCACTCTCCCTTGGCAGCTTTTGAATGAGGAGAAAGAACTGCAAGCCTCTGGGTAGTGGAAGAGGTAATGGCCATCTGCCTTATCTCTCTACCCAGTCACCACGTGGTGGTGAATGCATAGTGTCTCTGTCTCTGTTATGGTTTATTTTTTCCTCATCTTAAGTGGATGAGTATATGAGGTGTTTGGGACCAAGTTAAGACTCAATGAGTTTCAAAAGGTTGAAAGAACCCTCAGACCTCCAGAAAACCAGCGTCTATATCTGGCAGCTGCAAGAAGAAACAACCAGCTTGACTCAATTCAGCAATAAATTAACCTGACAGCCAAGCTCTGATCTGATAGCAAAGTAATAGCAACTCTTCCATCAGCTATTCGACATCTGTAAGTGAAATTGGTGGGTGATGGAAGGGTTTGGGAGAGGGAGCAGATGACTGATAGTCAACTCCCCCTAGGTACTGAGGTGGCATAGGAGAGTGAGATTCTAGTTTCAGAAGTAATTATACTTCAGTTTTTGTTGTGCCTTCTCAACAAATATCACTTTGTTAAAAACAAATTGTTATTAATTTGTTCAGTGATATTGGGGACATATTAACTTACCATTAATATTGTGACACACAGATGGGGGCTTGTGAGCAATAGTATTAGGAACCACACCCTAATTTTTCAAGGTTACCCCTAGGTTTCTGAGGGAGAAATAGCTAGCCTTGCTCTGAGGATACAACATGCTAGTGTGAGCTGGAGAGTGAATACAGATCATATGTGCTATATATATTTTTAAGGAAATTTCCTCCACTAAAGTCTTATTCTGAAGCTTTATCATAGCATGGGTGGGATATTGGGTTCTTAAAACCTGTGTTAGCAGGGGCAGGTTCTGGCCTTTCAAAAGTCTAGAGACTTATAGACCAGCTTAATAACAGGATACGTGTCTATCTTTCTAGGACCAGACTACTTAAGTTCAGAGACTCATTTGAATTAATTGTTTATGTCCAAAACAACTTACGAAGACATATACTAAGGCAAAGAGTGCAGTGGATAGCATGCTGTACTTGAAGTCCAAGAGACCTGAGTCCAAATCTGGCCTCAGAATGTGGCCCTGGCCAAGCCACATACTGTCTGCTGCTTCAGTTTCTCCAAATATAAAATGGGGACAATAACTCCTACCTCCAGGGTTGTGATGAGGATCAAGTGAGATAATGTTTGCAGTGTTTTGTAAAGCTTAAAGACCTACACAAATGCTAGCTATCATTTTTTAATTAGGATTTTATTTAAAATTTTTGAGTCAATGTTCATTAATGATATTGGTTTATATTTTTCTTTCTGTGTTTTGCCTTTTCTTAGTTTAGGTATTGGGGTTATATTTGTCTCATGAAAGGATCCTGATAGAATGCTTTTTTTCCCCCTCAATTTTTGTGAATAATTTTTGTGAGCATGGGTACTAACTGTCCTTTAAAAGTTTGATTTATTCTTTGAATCCATCAATACTGGAAAGTTTTTTCTTTGATAGTTCCTTTCCAGATAGAGCTATTTCCCTTCCTGTGATTGGGTTATTTAAGATCTCTATCTGGTCTTCTGGTAGTTTGAGTATTTTATATTTTTGAAGATATTTCTCTATTTCTTTTGTGTTATCAGTTTTGTTGGTATATAACTGTGCTAATTTGGATTATTCTCAGCTCTGATTATTGTTTTTGTTTTTTTCTGCATGTTCTGTGATTTCACCTTGCTCATTTGCTATTTTATTGATTTGGTTTTCTGTCTTCTTTAATCAGATTAGCTAAAGGTTTTTCAATTTTAAGTCTTTTTCAAAGAACCAGCTTTTAGTTTTGTTTGTCATTCCTATAGTTTCTTTGTTTCCAATTTATATTTCCTCTCTGATTTTAAATCTCTTCTTTTGTGCTTGTTTTAGGTTTGTTTATTTGTTGATGCTTTAATTTTTAAAAATGAATATTTCATTCATGAATCCTCTCTTTTTCTATTTTGTTAATGTGTGTTTGTAAGGACATGTTTTTCTCCTGAGCACTCCTTTAATTGTGTCCCTAAAATTTTAGTATGTTGTTTCAACATGATCATTTTATTTTATATATTAATCATTTGTATGATTCATTATTTGACCTCATTATTTAGGATTTCACTTTTAAGTCTCATTTGGGTCTGCATCTTTTGTTTGTGGTCCCTGAACCAACTTCTATTTTTATTGTATTATGTTCTGGAAAGGATGTATTAACTATTTCTGCTTCTTTTCCCCCATTTGTTTGCAACATCTCTGTGCCCTAGTACAAGGTAAATTTTTGTAAAAGTTCCATGTGATGCTGAGAAATCTGTATATTATTTTGCTCTTTCTCATTTAGAAGATGCCATCAAGTCTTTTGACTAGTTTCTCCAGCAATTTGTTCAGTTCAATTTTTTCCCTTTTGTTTATCTTTCTGTTGTACTTATCCAAAACTGAGAGAGGGATATTGAAGCCTCCTGTCAATATTGTATTCCTGTCTATGTAGCTCAGATAGGTTTCCTTTATGAATCTGGATGCTAAGCCATTTGAAGCATGTAAGTCTATTACTGATATTGCTTGGTCTACGGTTCCTTTCAATCATAATATAGTTTCCTTTTTATTGTTTTTTGTTTTTAGAATGTTTGTTTTTGCTTTGTCAGATATCATGATTATAACTCCTGCTTTTTTGTGTTCTCTTGACTCATAGTAATTTTTTTTCTTTTCCCTCAGTTTTATTTTATGTATGCTTTGTTTCTTGAATGCAACAGATTGTAGGGTTTTGTTTTCTTATCCAAACTATCACTTTTTTGTTTTATTGGATGGTTTAATCCATTCACATTTAAAATTATAAGAGGTTTATATTTCCCTTCATCTGTCTCTAAAATTGTTTTTTTCGAGTTATGATTTTTCCCTCTTCTGTTATGAACTTTTACTTTAGCTTTTTCTTTTACTTTACTCTTTTTTTAAGGTGACCCAATAACCCTCTTCCCCTCATTCCTCATCCCTTCTTATTTTTTACCCCTTTTCCTGTAGGATTTTATTTATTAGTTCTTTTTCCTCTCTTGCTTTTTGGACAGCTAGATGGCACAGTAGATAGAAGGCTGGACCTGGAGTCAGGAGGGCCTCAGTTCAAATTTGGCCTCACATGCTTACTAGCTATGTGACTCTGGGCAAGTCCCTTACCCCTGTTTGCCTCAGTTTCCTCCTCTGTCAAATGACCTGGAGAAGGAAATAGTAAACCACTCCAGTATCTTTGCCAAGAAAATCCCAAACAGCATCATGAAGAGTTGGACACAATTGAACTGAATATGGCTGAAATAATTTCCCCCTCCTTTTTCTCTCTTAATTGAATAGATTTGTCCCTCCCTCTTTCTCCCTTCAACTAATCTTATTCATTAGTTTTTTTAATTTCATTTTTTGATGCTCCTTTCCAAAAAGGATTTCTCTCACTCTCTTCATTACTTATCTTCTCTGTCTACTCAACACTCTCATTTTCTGATTCATGACCCTTATAATTATCTGATCTCTCTCTTTTCTCTGTATTCCTCATGTAATCAAAGCTTCCAAGGTATCCATTCTAGACTCTTCCCTCTAGAAACTTTCTGCAACTGCCCTGTGGAGCTTGCCGAATTCCCCTTTTCCATTGTGCCTCACTCCCAGAACAATGACAGTTGTTGCAGGTGTACGAAAGGGCATTGATAGGACCTCTCTCCCACTGCATTCCTGATTGTGCAGCCCTACAATGATCTATAGCCTCCCCTGGTTAGTTCCCACTCCCACCCCCAAGCATTTCCCTCAAAATCTCCTCCCTAGGTTTATTCTCTTCCACTCCCTAGGTGCTGGTTGCCTCCAGGGATTCCAACTCCTCCATTCCCAATGTAAGATAAGTAGGCTTTTCAAGCACCAAATCCTCCTGGCCACACCCAGTTTAAAGTTCCCATCTCCCTTCACAGACCATATCTTTTCACCCATAGGAACATTCCTCAGTGGAATCCCCTCCACCACCAAAGTAAGGCCTTTCTTTCTCCCCTTTCCCTTTTCAATCCTTCCCTCTCCTTCCTCACTCATTTCCCTATAGGCTCTTCTCTTTCTGAGACACAAAATGTAACCTTCTTCACATGGCTAGCTCTTGATTTGCCACTGGCACCTCATACACTCCTCTCCATCTCCCTACTTCCCTCACTGTCCTCTTTCATCTACTCTTCCATGTAATGGTAGTTCCACAAAAACAACAACCAAAAAAATCCCATTGCTTCACCTGTTGATGAGGTGTTACCGCATTCTATTCATAATGCCCACTGTCCACCTCTTTGCCGTTACCATCAGATTTCTGCTTTTACCTTTGTCTTCTTCTGTACATTTAGAAGTCACTCTGTTGCTACTGCTGCCCCTGCCTACTTCTTTTACTCACTCCTGCATTTCTGGTGTTTGAGAAGCAAGCAATCTCTTTAGCTCTGGTTTTCTTTCTAAAAATGTTCCAAGTACTTCTTTATAATTGAATGTCTATGTTTTTTTTCAGGCATGGTTAAGCTCAGATTTGCAGAGTAGGTCCTATATCCTGAGTTTCATTGCTCTTTGGAACATTCCTCCACTTTCTAGTGGGTACAGAATAGTCTCATGTCATTAAAGTTTCCTTGCTTTTCTATTTGAGCTATTACTATTATTATGATTATTACTATTAGTATTATTAGCATGAGGGACAGGATAAAGGTTTTTTAGGTCCTGTTGGAGAGACTCCCACACCCCAATAAAGTAACAGATCTTTTGAAGAAATTAAGATGAAAAGTTCAATGGAACATAAGGATTGTTAGATACTGGAATGGTTTATTATAGAAGGCCTCAAGTTTTCCCCATGGACATCCTTTATAGCAAGATGTTCATTAGCCAGTGGGAGTGTAGGTATCCTTCTGCCCAGATGATCATGCCAGCTCCTGTCCATTTTTCTGATTCTGTGCTAAAAGGGAAGAAATCCAATATGGCAGCTGAGTTCAAATTCCAGCTCTGCTGCTTGTCTTCTTTTGAAGTAAAGTAAGGTCAAAAGACCTTGACCTCTCTGGTCCTTCCCTTTTTCATCTGTAAAAGGAGAAAGTTTGAATAGATGGTTTCTTTGGATTCTGACTCTAAGGTGACCAAAGATGGGAAAGGACCTAAATCTTAATAGCCATCAAGAATGGAAATTAGAGAAGTCATCTTCTTGTTTAGGATTTGTGGATACCAAGTAATCAGCCCTGAGGTGGCACAGTGGACAGAGCCCCGGTCCTGGAGCTAGGAAGTCCTGTGTTCAAATCTGACCTCAGTTTAGCACCTCACTTACCTCAACTGCAAAATGAGAATCATAATAGCATCTGTATCCCAGGGTGTTTTTGAGGATCAAATGAGATAATATTTATAAAGTGATTCACATAATGCCCTGTACCTACTCTATGCTTATTTCCTTCCTTCCTTGTGGTCAGCAAGACTTGGGTTCACATACTGACTCATATAACTTTTGATTGGCCCAGGCTATAAATTGCAGAATGTGGGCTGATTTGCTTTGGTAGAAGCAATCCTCAGTAGGAATTCCTGACGTTAATGAAACCATATGCTTGGACCAACCTACTTCTCCTACCTTCACCAATCTTCAAAAAACAACAACTTAGAAGTAGATGGGAAAGACAAAAAGTGAGTCAATGAATTCAAGGTTGCATGTTACAGAGATAAGAGGTGTTCATTTTGTGAGGTGTATAAATGTAAAGCCTACTTATTAAGGAAAGTTGCTGCTTAAGGATAATTTATCAATAGTATTTGCTAGCACAGTAAATCCCTTGATGCCTCCAAACCTTTAGCACCGAATGGCTATGAAGTATCATTTAAAAATATGCATAAGTACTTATTTTTATATATTACTCTTATGGAAAGTCAAAATATTTCTGGACTTTTTTGGAAACATGAAAAAATTCCAGGTAAATTTATTTTATTTGGATTCATGAAAAATGTCTTATAGGGGCCCACTATGGGGCCCTCGATCACACTTTTCTGTGACTGTTTAGTCATTAGTCATCTGGAAAGTGACAGTCTCCCAGCAGGATCTGGAAAACTTGGGTTGCAAAAGTAAATTAAACTTCAGTGACAATTTTAGGTCTTTGGAAACGAAATAAAAAAGTTAATTGGCTGGGCACTGCACTCTGAGGATGTTAGAGGGAAAAAACATTTTTTTTTTGAAATTTGGGAAGTTACGATGTGAGACATAATGGGAAAACATTGGAAAATATGACCATTTCAATGACATTCCTTGATTCTAGCCCAATGAAAGTAGTGAGGGATCAGTGACTTTGTATTCAGTTTGATTCAATTCAACACACAAGTATTAAGGGCCTACTATGTGCCCATCACTGCATTGGGTTCCAGGAATACTAAGATGAAAATTAGACAGCCCCAGCTGTGAAGTAGCTTACATTCTACAGGGGGATCCAACATAAAAGTCCTGACCCCTTCACAACCTTCGATTCTTGAAATCTGAGTCAGTGTAGACACTATTTTGGGGGTGGTCTTTTATCTTTGTGTATGTTTTCTAGATATAAGATACAGGTAGAAAGGGACAGGTAGATAGATAACTCAGAGAAACAGAGTTCTAACCCTGAATTTCCTACTTGACTGCACTCCTTAGGACTTCTCCATCATACCCCCACTCCTGGGTTCCTTTTTCCCCCTCCTTTTTATTTTTCTTTTATGTGTTGTCTTCCCCTACTAGACTGTAAGCTCATTGAGGACAACCACTATCTTTCTTTTTCATATCTTTATCCCTAGTACTTAGCACAATGCCTGACACATAATAGGCAGGCAGATTACTATAAAATCCCACTTGTATGAGTGTTAATGGAGATAAGCCCATAGTATCTGACTATAGTTCCCAGAATCATAGAATCTTTGTCATCTTATTTACTTTTTAAGGCTAAAAAATGGTCATTGTGAAAAATAACAAAAATATAGTGTGACATAGATAATGTTAATTTGTGGTTTTCTAAGTCAATATGCCTCCAGGACATTTACGTGATGCTTTACAGTGGGTATAGGACTTTCAGTCGGGTCTAACTCTTCATGACTCCATTTGGGGTTTTCTTGGAAAAGATACAGTAGTGGTCTGCCATTTCCTTCTCCAGCTTATTTTACAGGTAAGAAAACTGAGGCAAATAGGGTTAAGTGACTTGCCCAGAGTCACACAGCAAGTAAGTGTCTGGCCAGATTTGAACTCAGATCTTCCTGACTCCAGGCCCAGAGTTCTATCCACTGAAGCACCTATAAAGTAGCTAATTACTTATTCTCTTTATTTTACATAGGGAGACTGAGGGTCAGAGGTATCTGTGGTTTCATAACCAATAGGTGTCAGAGGCAGGATTTGAACCAAGATCTTCTTTACTCAAATCCATCATTAAATCTTCTCCATCAGTGCTGTCAAATTAAAAAAGAAACCTATCCTGGAGGCATATTGACTTAGAAGACCACAACTTAACATTATCTATGTTATGTTGTATTTTTATTTTGTTAAACATTTCCCAATTACATTTTTTTGAGGCAGTGGGGTTAAGTGATTTGCCCAGTCACACAGCTAGTAAATATCTGAGGTTGGATTTGAACTGAGGTCCTTCTGATTCCAGGACCACTCCTTCCTAATTATATTTTAATCTGGATCAAGCAGCAGTTAGAAGTTTTGCTGACATCTCATAACTATACCCCAGCACCATTTGCAATGGAAGTCATGTTAATGGCACCCAGTTAGCAGCCATTAACTTAAAATGCCGTAGTATTCAAAGCAGGCTTTAATCCCTTCATTTTAAAGATGAGGAAACCCGGACCAGAGAGGTAAAACAACTTTACTAAGGTGACAAAATAAAATTCATTAAATGATGGTAAGCTTGCCCACATGTAAAAAAAATATTTATAGCAGCTCTTTTTTGTGGTGGCAAAGAATTGGAAATTGAGGAAATGTCTGTCAATTGAGGAATGACTGAACAACTTTTGGTATATGAATGTAATGGAATACTACTGAGCTATCAGAAATGATGAGTAAGCAGATTTAAGAAAAACCTGGAAAGCCTTATATGAACTGATGTTGAGTGAAGTGAGCAGAGCCAGGACTAATTGTACACAGTAACAGCCCTTTTGTGAGATGATCAACTTTGATAGACTTAGGTCTACAGGCAAGGATCTAAGACAATTCCGCAAGATTCATGATGGAAAATGCTATCCATATCCAGAGAAAGAACCGTGAAGTCTGAATGCGGATTGGAAAATAATACTGTTTTCACTTTTTTGTTTTTTTCTTTCTCATGATTTCCCCCCCTCCCTTTATTTTCTGATTCTTCTTTCACAACATGATTAATGTGGAAATAAGTCTGATATGGTTGTACATCTATAGCCTGTATCACATTGCTTGCCGTTGTGGGGAGGGGAGAAGGGAGAGGGAGAAAAAAAATTTGGAACTCAAAATCTTATAAAAGTGAAAGCTGAAAACTATCTTTACATGTAATTGGAAAAAAATAAAATACTATTAAATGCAAAGAATAAAAAAAAATAAAAACCAATGGTAAGCTTACAATCTAGCAGGGGTGATTAGACTTTTCACATACAATGATAGCAGAACACAGTATATGAAGTGTTGAGGTGAGCTGGACACCAAGGAGCAGGCTCTCTGATTTCCAGAGCCTTGCAGTGATCTGCACCAAGACTGGATGACCTCTCCTGTTGCAATGAGGTTTGTGTTCCTGAGACAGGCACTGTGTGTTCAAGGCTTCCTCTCCTGAGGCCGGCCATTGATCTCGTAGTCTCCAGATTGCTGTTTTCTGCAGGATGGAGGATTAGCATTTGTACACATTGGCTTGCTTCTGTGGAATTGAACTTACCACACTTGCCTTTTTGGGGAATGGGGGCTGAGGCAGTGGGATGAGTTACAAAAACATTGATCCTAATTCTTTGGGGAAAAAAAGGCACTCAGCTTTGTGAATCCGTATGAAGTGATGAGTGAGGTTTGAAAGACGTAAGCTCTTTCCCCCAATCAGTTCACAGTTAGGCCGCCTTTCTGGAATGGAAGTAGAGACACAGAAATGGAATCACTTTAGGTCAAATTGTTCTCAGTGTCCAGCCCAGAGGTGTGCTGGAACCAGTTCACATAGCTGCAGGGAGATGCTCACTCATTTCAGAAATCAACAAATACTAAGAATCAGGGCCTACTGTTTTGTTGATTGTCTAAACTTAAGAAAGTGATGGAGAAAATGTGAATAATTCAGATTAAACTTAAAAGTATATCATGAGTACTTTTCCTTTTCTTTTTCTTCGGGATTATTAAACTTTTACCAACACACTCCTGGTGCTAAGTGAGAAGGGGAACATATTCCCATCCTCCGAAGGGGTTCTGGTTTTTACCATCTGTTGTGGCATGCTTTGGATGGGAGCCCCAGAGCCTCAATCCAACAATCTCTCTCCTGCTAAAGGTATTATAAAATCCTAGATGTAGAACTAGAAGGTCATCTAATCTAACCCCCTCATCTTACAGATGAGAAAACTGAGGCCAGGAAAAATGAAAGACTTTGTTCAAGATCATATGAATAGTGAGTAGGAAAGTCAGGATTTGAATTCATAATCTCAGACTGTGAGCCCAGTGCTGTTTCCACTATAGTATAGTGTCTTTCAATCACTAATACCTGACATTCTGCTTTTAGAGGTTAATTATGTTAAGGTAACAAATTAACTCTTGTTAAACTGCAAACTCTGCTGGAATGGTTGACAAGCCAAGCCTTTATCAGCCACAGTGTGAAGCAGTTCAAAATAGCAGAAAGAATACTGGAACTGGGGTCAGAGGACCTGAGTTTGACTTTTGACTTTACAGCTGACTTCTTAACCCCTCTGAGCCTTAGTTTCCTTATTTGTAAAATGGGGATGATAATATTTATCACAGGTTGTGGTGATTAAGTATGGCAATATAGGTGAATACATGCTATTTACTAAATAAATGTGCACCATCATGATCAGTATTTATACTTCAGCATTAACTTTTCTTGTCTCGACAGCTAATTGATTATATTATAGAGACAGGCAGGGGGAAGTGCAATAAGATAGTAAGCATCATAGAAAGCTCAGAGGACACGAATTCCCCCACGAGCCATCAGTACACTCCCCACTTCAGTCCATCCTCCATTTGGCTGGCAAATTGATCTTCCTTAAGCACAGGTCTGACCACCTCACCTCCTTACTCAGTAAATTCAGAGGCATCCTGTTGCTGCAAGGAGCAAACACAGAATCTTCAGTTTGTCATTGAAAGTCCTTTCTTACCTTCTCAATCTTTCTTATACCTTCAGCGAAAAGAGTGAATTAAAAAGGGAGAAGAGGTACACCAGGCAGCTAGGTGGCTTAGTGGATAGACAGCCAATCCTGGAGTCATGAATTCCTGAATTCAAATCCAGCCTCAGACACTTACTAGTTGTAAGTCACTTAACCCTGTTTGCCTCAGTTTCCTCATATGTCAAATGAGCCAGAGAAGGAAATGGTGAACCTCTCCAGTAACTTTTCCAAGAAAACCCCAAAAGGGGTCATGAAGAGTTAGACACAACTGAAAATGACTAAATAACAGAGGTACAATATTAATTCTGTCACAGGGGATGATTTTTCTATTCTTTTAAAATAAATCAGACAAACAACTACTTTGTTTCCTCAGACTTGTTAAGAATGCTTGACTACTGATGGTCATTCCTGAGTGGTTCCCAATGCCATTAATTGAGGCAGCTCCCTCCCTAAAGCATAGACCCAATGAAAAGCAGTATTGAAACATATAATAGAAACCATGCAAATAAGCATTGCTTAGTTCATTAGAGGCACAGAATCATAGGCTTGGAGGCAACATCCAAAAATTATTGAATCCTCCCCTTCCCTGTGTCACTCCCCTCCCCCAACTTCCCAAATGGTTGGTTGGCTATCCTATTTTTAGAGGTTTTCTGGGATGGGGAATCCAAACCTCTCTGTTAACCATGGTCTGGATGACTCAAAGCTACAAATGTTAAACGTATTGGATTTGGAAATGCTGACTTAGGAACCCAGCTTGATAGTGACCCTAGAGATCATCTATTCAATTCTCTCATTTTATGAGAGGAGAGAAGGGCCTTGCCCAAGGTCATGGTTAATCAGAGAATTCTGATTTCAAATCCAGGACTTTTCCCACTAAAGCACACTGCTTTTCTCCTTCTCCTTAGTCATCCTCAAACTTACTTACCCTACCGACTTAGTCTAGAGAAATTGAAAAGCTTTAAAAATTTTTCTTCCTTCACATTTAGATCATAACCTTGAAAGTGCCCTTAGGTATCATCTATTACTGCTCTAACCATCCTGAATCTCAACAGAAATAATTTGCCCAGAGTCTCTTATGTACTAAGTAACAGAACTAGGATTTGGGTCCAGGATGTCTGATTCCACCAGTGTTTTTTTTCCACTAAATTTCCATTGGAAGATCATTTCTTACTAATTTCAAATATATACAGGGTGTCCCAAAAGTCTTAGTGCAGCCACTGGAACTTAAATTTAATAACATAAGCTATTAAAGCTTAGCTGCTTTAAGCTATTAAATCTTTAAACTGAACTAAGACTTTTGGGACACCTTGTATATCTTTACCTTAAAGATGAGAGACAGAGACACAGAGAGTCAGAGACAGAGAGAGAAAGAGAAGTCTTCCTCTACTTCCAGTCCCTGGAGGGAGTTTTTATATTTACAACTCAGAAAACATAAATTACAAGTAGGGAAGAACTAATCAAACCCATTGTGTTTGTTTGGATGGCCTATTTGGAAAGTCTTAGCATCTTGGTACCTTAGAGCTGAAATTGGATCATTTGCCCAGGGAAGGTAATAAGACACAGTAAGCAATGGAAGAACTGGCTTTAGAAAAATCTTTCTTTCATTCAGTCCATTGTATAAATGTTTTTATGGTCATGGAATGATAGAGTTAGAGTGACCTCTGAGATCTCTGGATGGCTGAATAACAGATGGAATGGGCTTTAACGATCATTTAGTACAATGGTTCTCTGACTTTTCGGTTTCAAATTTCATTTACACTCTTAAAAATGATTGAGGACCATCCCAAAGAGCTTTTGTTTACATGGGTTCTACGTACAGATATTTGACATATTAGACATTAAAACACCTAAGTATTACCATGAAAATAGTTTTGTCCTTCAGGACCCCCTGAAAGTGTCTTGGAGATCCCCAGGGGGGCCCTAGACTATGCTTTGAGAATGGATGAGCTAATCCAATTACCTCATTTCCAGATGAAATCAATCGGGCCCACAGAGGTTGTCTCTATCCACAGCTTTTTCTACAGTCCCAGGGGCTGATCTCCCTTTCTCATAGTCTTCACATACTTATGAACTCTTCAAAATTTGAGCATGTTAGCCATCAAGCAACTGTTCTGAAGTCAAGTTTTCTTTCTCTAAGCAATTTCTAATTTAGTCCTCCTGCTTGAGGCAAATCCAAATTAAGCCTATTTAACATGGTTTCCCCATCCCCCCCACCCCTCTTGCCTCTGACCCTTAACTCATTATCGATGCTCTATGACCAGAGTCAGCACAATAAACTAAATTTCTCTGGTGCGCCTGGAGTTGTTGGTGATCAGGACATCCCTCTGGTAAAGATATCTTGGTCCGCCATCCTATTTCTTAGGTGCACTCTAGATCAAACCTGTATCCCCTAGCATTGTCCTAGAATTGAACAAATTGTGGAATTTTTCATCCTGGATCTTCTACTCATTTCCTTTGTGATGTTGGGCAAATCACTTCCTTATTATGAGACTCAGTTTCCTCATCTGTGAAAGGAAGGGGTTGGACTTGATCACCTCTAGGATTCCTTCTAGGGTTAAAGCTATGCGAGCCTGTGATATGCTCCTGGAATTCTACAGTTGCAAACTCATGGACGCTGATGCAGCCTGGGAAAACGCTGAAAATATATGGGAAGTGCTAGAGAAGGGTGATCCCCAGGGCTTTTGAGGTCTGTAGTACATCTGTGCCTAGGCTTCAGATTCTTAGGCTTTGCCAATTCAAAGCTCCAGAGCATTTTGTCTAGCATTTTTCCCAATCAAATTACTTCTTAGAAAGTCTAGTCCATCAAATGCTGCCTCACTGACACTTACTTAGTGAAAAACTTCTCCTCATCGTCCCCTTCCTTCTCTGAGCAATTTAATGCTTGAGAAGCTTCAGGACCTTTTCCAAAAGCTTTTAAGATTCTCAGAGGAGGGAACATTTTGCTGAAAGTAAAAGAAGTCAAACATGTTCACAGATTAATTTTGGTCCTGGATTCTGACTTTGCTTTGTTGCAAGGCCCATTTTTCTGCCTTTGTAAAAGGCCTTGTTCTATCTATCACCTGTCCTCTGGGTAGTCTGCCTTTTTTTCCTCTCCTCACATTTACTTTTATTTTAAAGCTGATAAACACCAAATAAAATGGACCTTTCCACATACATAAGAACAGGAGGGGGAAAAAAGGATTTATGTAAAACTGCAGGAAGGACACTTATTACATATAGCTTGCTTTTCTTTTTAGATAGTAATAAATTTAAGCTGTAGCTTTCAAACTTATCCTGCTTGTCTGTACTTCTTTCTGGCTTTCCTTCTGTCTCCTTCTTAGATTTTTTTTTTGGGGGGGTGTCAGGGGAAAGAGAGAAACAAGATGCCTTAGTGGTGTTTTTTAAACTTTTGCTTTTTTAAATTTTTAAAAATTTTTTGCTACTGTATTAGAAAAAAAAGAAAAAGAAAACCCTTGCAACAAATATGTATACTCAAGCAAAACAAATTCCTGCAAAGATAGTTTACTTTGTTAAAAATGGAAGTAACAGAGGTATGGCTGCCTATAGGTTTCGCAATGAAGCTTCCTTAAGTGGACCACAGCTCCATGATCCCTGCAAAGAAATAGGATAATGAAGGGTTTCTTGGACCTACTAAAGCAATATAGTATTAATTTAAAAAAAATAGGTTTGGACCACTGATTTTATTAGAATTTGCGAGTCTTACAAACCTATGTCTCATGATTCAGATAAGCCACTTGTCTGTAAATTTGTAGGCTCATAGAATCATAGGTCTACAGCTGAAAGGAACCACCCCATTCATTTTACAGATGAGGAAACTGAGTGTCAGAATACTGTGACTTATCCAGGGTCTTATGGGTAGTAACCATTCCACTTAAGTGGAATTTAAAACTAGGCCTTATGATTCCAGAACCCAGATAGTCCTAAAGAGTGCCCTGAGAAATTAAATACATCACATAGCTATTGTGTGTTATTTATGTGTATTTGAACCTTCCTGAACTTTGGAATTTGAACTTCCTGACTGTGAGGTTAGTTCTCTATGCACTATGCTAGGTGCCTCTAGTCAAATATGAATTGACTGCTGTGGACTGTGTAGTCAATTAAAAGGTTAATTACAATAATAAGATCTCTATTCAGCCAAACTGGCCTTTTAATTCTTTACACACAGCACTCCATCTTCCTTCTCTCAGTTCCTTTTCTCTGTCTGTTTCCCATGGCTGAAATTCTCTTTTTCTTCCACTGTACTTCACTGAATCCCTCTCTTCCTTCCAAATGCAGCAAAAACACCATTTTCTACATGGAAATGGCCTAATCCCCCAACTGACACTGTACTCTCCTGAATTACCTTGCATTTATTTGTATATTGCTTATATTCTGTATATACTTATTTTGTACACACACACACACACACACACTTACATTCTTTAGGTATTTATGTAGGGGCTTGTTGTCCCTCACAAAGAATATAAGCTCCCTAAGAGTAGAGGTTGTTTTAGTCTTTGTATCTGCTTCCCGAGTGTCCAGCACTCAGTCTGCACACAATGTCTGACATATAGTAGACACTTAATAAATGATTGCTTTTTTTACATTTTCTTTTTTCTTATTTTTTTAATATTCATTAAATTTTTTTTTGATTCCTAAATTCTCATTCTCTCCCTCCCTCTACTCCCTTTCCCACCCATTGAAAAGGCAAGCTATATGATACCCATTATACATGTGAAGTCATGCAAAAACATTTCTATAGTAGCCAAGTGGAAAAAAAAAAGCAAGAAAAATAAAGAAAGTGAAAAACAATATGCTTCGATCTGTACTCAGAGTCTGTCAGTTCTCTCTCTAAAAGTGGATAACATTTTTTTTTGTCATGGATCCTCTGGAATTCTTATGAATCATTATTGATCAGAACAGCTCAATCTTTCATATTCATTATGCAACATTGCTGTTACTGTGTAGAATATCCTCCCGGTTCTGTTCACTTCAGTTTCCATCAGTTCACATAAAGTCTTCCCAAGTAATGACTGTTTTTTTTAAATTGATTTGTAATTATGGCAATAGAGATAATTGAGGCATTCATCTGGTCTTATGCCTCCTGGGTTAAATACTCTGGCAATGGAAGAGGGAGAGGAGCTTTTTGCAGGTCCCTCAGCTACACAAGCTGCAGTACCTATCTCTCTTTTTTATTATTATTTTTTCCCCTTTCGTTCATTTGTTTATTTATTTTAGTTTTCAACATTCACTTTTATAAGATTTTGAGTTCCAAATCTTTTTTCTCCTTCCCTCCTTTTCCTCCCCCCTCCCCAAGACAGCAAGTGATCTGATGTAGGCTAAACATGTCCAATTGTAGTAAACATATTTCCACATTAGTCATATTGTGAAAGCCGAATCAGAACAAAAGGGAAAAACCATGACAAACAAAAATACAAAAAAAGTGAAAATAGTATGCATTCAGATCTGCATTCAAACTCCATAGTTCTTTCTCTAGATGTGGATAGCATTTTCCACCATAAGTCTTTTAGAATTGCCTTAGATCATTGTATTGCTAGGAAGAGCCAAGTCTATCAAAGTTGATCATCATACAATGTTGCTGTTACTGTGTACAATGTTCTTCTGGTTCTGCTCACTTCCTTCAGCATCAGTTCAGACTCTTTCCAGAGTCCCTATCTTTCAATGTTGTCTTGAATATTTAGCTGCATTTTGGGCATGAAACCCAGCTGGCCTCCAGGAACCTACCAGAGGCCAGAGAGTGACCAAGGCTTTCTCCCTCTATTTTTTTTTTTAGGGGAGTGACCATGAAATACTTGTTAAAGCATTTTCCCCCTTGTAGTAGACATAATGACCTGATGGAATTAACCATGGTCTAAGTTGGGGACCTCCTGGGTCTTTGGTGTTCCTATTATTGCCACATCTCTGCCCTGCCTGCCTCCCCACCATCCTGCATGCTCATTAAAAAACTCCTTTTTTTTTTTGACTCTAAACCTTTGCTTGGGCTGCCTCCTTGGCTTCACCCACTTTCCTTCTTTCATTGTATCACACACATCCATCTTTCTAGGAGCAACTATAAGCCCACCTCTTTGAAGGAATCATTTCTCACTAATGCAGAACCATATACTACTTGATATACCCATAACACTTATTTTTATTTAAATTTTTATCAGTTGCTTTTGTTGTTGCATAGCCCCTTTTTCTCAATCCCAGAACTAGATATTGCTTATAACAAAGATTTTAAAAAAGATAGAAAAAAACTCAAATAGTTCCAAAAGCTAACCAACACATTAGCCAAGTCTGACATCATATCTAGGGAGTAGTCCTTCACCTTCAGCAAAAAGTTTCTTCATATCTCTTCTTTGGAGCTAACCTTAGGTATTATAATTTCATAGTATCCAGTATTAATGTTGCTGTTGTTCTTTTCTTCCCATTTACATTGTTATAGTTATATATGTGTTTTTTTTCCCCTGGTTTTCGTGTTTCTCTTTGCATCAGTGCATATAAGTCTTTCCATGATTCTCTGTATTCTTCATATCCTATTACATTCATATGCCATAATTTACTTTGTGATTCCCTGGTCAATGGGCATAAATTTGGTTTCCAGTTATTTTCTATTACAAAAATTTTTTTGGTATATATGTGACCTTCCTTTTTTATCATTAACCTCTTTGGGATATATGCGACATCTGAATCAAAAGATGTGGATGTTTTAGTAATTTTCTAACATGTTGTTCCTCACACTTTCATCCCTCATTGTGTCTAACTATTGCAATATAGGTGAATCTATGTACTCTGCATATATAAATCTTGCCTTCTTATGGTTCCACTTTAGATAATAAATTCCCTAATGATCAGGGGCAAGTATTAGCTACATTCTGTAAGTCCCCATAGCTCTAGGGCTCTGTTATATTCTTTATTCACTAAACAATAGATCAAATGGGCAGCTGCTTGTGTGATGTGACTTCCGGGCTTGAACAGAAGTATTTAAAATTCCTATAAACTTCCCACTTGTGGGTTAAAGCTTTGGAGGCCCTTGTTATCTATGAAGTATAAATCACTAAACTGCTATCTCTTGAGTAGTATTGGTTGATTGGATTAGCTATCTAGACAATAGTTAGGTACATAGCTCAGATAAGTTTTGAGGTGTTGATATTGTAGGGCTTGAAGGTTGAGTAGAGGAAAGCTCTATAATATGAAGTAGGCCTGAGCAGAACATAGCAGGACAGTGGTCATCCAAGGAGCAGAATGAGAACTCTTGACAATTTGAGAGAAGATGCCACACAAAAATGTAGGGATAGATGGAATGGAAAATAAGCTTTACTTACTTTCACAGGTTTGACTATGGATGGCCCAGTTAAGAAACTCTGGTTTATAATGACATGTAAAAATGGTGGTAATTTATAGATAGGTTACTTGGATCAAGGGCTTCAATACTTGACTTTGAGTCAGGAGGGCCTGGGTTTGAATCCCACCTTACTACTTGAGTGACCTTTGATAAGTTATAACCTCATTTACTTTCAGTTTCTGTAGCTGTGCAATGGGGATAAAAATTTCAGTAGTACTTACCTCACAATACTATTTTGAGGATAAATAAAATAATCTATATAGAGTACTTTTCAACATTTAAAATGCTATACATGGGGGCAGCTAGGTGGTGCAGTGGATAGAGCACCAGCCCTGAAGTCAGGAGAACCTGAGTTCAAATATGGCCTCAGACCAAACACTTGACATTTACTACCTGTGTGACCCTGGGCAAGTCACTGAACCCCAACTGCCCGAAAATAAATAATTAAATAAATAAATAAATAAATAAATAAATGAATAAATAAATAAAATGAAATGAAATGAAATGCTATACAAATGTCAGGGTTTTGCTTATTTGTTTGTTTGTTTTTTGGAGGAGGGTGAAGGAAAATTCCAGATATGTGATTTTATTAGGATGGAGGCATCCCTGCATGAAAATAGCTTCCATCAATAATGACTATTAATCAATGTATAATTTATAGCCTTAGAGAATTGCCCAGGGTAGAGGAAGGCTGAAGCTAAATCATCTATTCAATAAACATTCAATAAACAAAAAGAGCCATAAAACAGGCCTTGCCCTCAAGGAGCTTACAATCTAATGGGAAAGACAACAGACAAACTAATATGTACAAAACAAGTTATATATAGGATAAATAGGAAGTAATTAACAGAGAGAAAGCACTGGAATTAGGAGGGGTTTGGGAATGGTTCCTGGAAGAGGTGGGATTTTAGTAGGTCAGCATCACAGATTGGACTTGAATTTGTAGTCTTCTTGACTCTGAGGGCAAGCCTCTACTGATTATATCACTACATTATTATTATAACCTTTAATTAGTGTTATTATTTATTTATTATTATTCATTGCCACTACTACTATTATGCTGGTAGATTATACACGTATATTACAGACAGTATGAGTCATCTTTCCTAGGGAACCCTTTATAGCATCTTCATCAGAGAAAGAATGGATTTCCAACTCATTATAGCTACTAAGTCAGTTATTTTGAACATTTCATGACACCATCAGAAAGTAAAATACAGGGTGGCAGATTCAGAGCTTCATGAATGGTAAATTGATCATTCCAGTCCCCTGGAATGTTTTGTAGCCTCCAGCCACTGAACATGACTATAGGTTAAAACAAATTCAGGGTTTGCTTCGTCTTAAAGGCTTTCATGGCATGAGTATAGGGTTCCTCACACGGCTCAAAAGTGCCACACAATAAATGTCCAGGCTATAAATTTTGCCGGGCTTCCCAGCTGAATGGATGCCTTGAGTGGAGACAGACTGGCTGGAGCTAAAGTCGTTAGAGCTTTGATTTACCTCTTCTCTATTATTCAACCCTACAGAGAGTTTTGAGCAGCAATATCAAGGCATGCTGATTGGCTGGAGTTTATAGATAGAGACAAAATGAGCAATATTTAGCCTCATCAGCAGCATGAGACCTTGTAACAATATTAGTGCTGATGAAGTCATGGGGGTATTCTTTAGATGAGGAATTGAGAAATTCACAAATATACATGTTGACAGAATGGTCTCATATCCCTAACCCCCAACTCACTTTAGTTTCTGGGGATTTCTGGAAGCATCCTCAATGTGAATATATTCTTGGGAAAATTGAGTCTTCATCACACCTTAGGGCAATATGTAAGAAGAATCTGATACAGAAATGTTTGATTTGAATACCCCAGATATAAGGTACCCCAACTGGTGGTTTTTCCTGGTGCTAAAAAAAAACCTCAAGTGGAGGCTTGCCTGAGAAAAAGTGCCACTGGAACCTTTCCCTTTCTTTCTTTCTTTCTCTTTTCTTTTTTAATCAGCTACAGACAAGGCTGAGTTTAACTGGATGCTGCTGCATGTTTTAAATGTAGCTGAGTTGGCTATGGAGAACGAATAATTGCATTCTGCTCCCTGCCTTGTCTGTTTGAAACTAAAGAGTATATCATTCTAATCATTCTGAGTCTACAGCATTTTGGCTTTTTTTAAAAAAAAATACACACACACATATAATTCTTTCTCTTAGTTTTTCATTGGTTTTCATTTAGTATGTTTTTGTTTACTTTGATGTTGGTAAATCTTTTCTAATGCTGTAATTATAGGAGGAAGGCAGAATATGTCTTGCCTAAACATCTGGGAGAAAAATGCACTGTTTGATTTGTTTCTTTTTTAATTTGCAGTTAGGAAGAGGTTGATTAATCCCCTGTTAGAATCATATGTGCCATTTTATGTCACACCCATTTTTGAAGGGCTGCTGTGATAAATCCTTCTAAGGAGTTAACTGCAGTTTGTGTAGGGACAATGACTGCATGGCCATGTATCCCTATTGAAACACATCATTTACCTCCCAAGCTGGTGAGAAATTTTCCAAATTTTGAACTTGCAATTATGAACAGAGTTTCTATTTAATGGTCCATGTCATGGGTTATAGTCACCTGCCTGGTCCTTTGTTTGTCATCTTGGCTTTGGCTCCACGTTGAGTTAGAATTTAGATATTCATAAAAAACTAATATTAATTAGCTTAATAGTACCAAGTCCTGTTACACTGTAGCTAGAAACATTTTGGGTCATTCAAGCCTTTTGGAAAAAAATTTCCAAAGGAAAAGCATTATGTGTATATGTGTTTGTGTGCTCTCATATTAGAAGGCACTCAAATAGATCCCTTTCACTCTCTCCTTTACCCCTCTTGTCCCCATAACAACTGTGCAATTGAAGGAAGCTTTATCTTTGTTTCTGGATAGCAGTGATCTGAGTTAGTGAATCCAAGAGAGGTCTCTCAGAATCCTTCAGAGATAGTTTTACACAAGTTAGCTTTGTCATGTATGTGTGCGTTGATTTGTCACTCCTGAATTGAAATTGCTTAGTGTTTTCAATGCCAATAGAGATCCTAAATTTAAATGTCTTCTAAGCATTGATTCCAAACTCCACCCTTGCATAATAAATTTCTAATGATTGGTTTCTGGGCAAAAGGGTAAAATAAAGTGAAAATGTAAAATAGAACAGGACACATGAACACTAGAGGGTTAGGAGGAGAAGCAAAGCCAGAAAGAATGTCTGGGTTCATTGTATTTATTCCTCCTCTTGAGGAGAGAAGGAATGGCAAGTTAGAGGCCAAATTTCAATCCAACTGGAAGCTGCCGATGTCTCCCCCTTGGTGGTGGGGGCCATGATATGCCTTCATTTTGCAGTGTCTTCATGGATTCTACGAACATAATGAGAGTAAGTTCCCAGGTTTGTAGTATGGCTCCCGAACCTGCATGGGGGCAGTGTTATAACCTAAAAATACCTGATGATCAAAAAGTCATGGAAGTCCATCACTTTATCTGATATACCAATAAAGCACACCTAAAGCTTATTTGCATTTCACTTTTGTTTAAACCCCAAATAATATAGTTTAAATGCAAAAAAAGGAGAGAGAGAAAAGAAAAGAAAAAAAGAAATCAGTGGATTAGGGATCTTGCGTTTTTTCCCTTTCTATACACTGAAAGCTGCCTCATTGTGAAAAACCAAGTTTTTGAGTTTGCTGTTAAACCAATCAACAAGCATTTATTAGCTATACATACACTAAGAAAGAGGAGAGAAGAGAGAGGAGAATGGAGAGAGTGGAGAGAGGAGAGGGGAGAGGCGAGAGAGAGAGAGAGAGAGACAGAGAGAGAGAGAGAGAGAAAGAGAGAGAGAGAGAGACAGAGAGAGAGAGAGAGAGAAATAGAGAAATTCATTTCTCCCTTTAAACTCTGCTAAGTGGGCAGCTCAAAGGGATGTTTGTTTAAAAAAAAGTACTTAGCACAGTTCCTGGAACATAGTAGGTATTATATAAATGCTATTCCCTTCCCTTCCGTTCCCTCTTTCTGGCTCAGTGGTCAATCCTCTTTGACGTATATCTCTCCTCCTGCTGCTGTTTTGAGAACAAGAGATTGTCAGCTTCACCCCAAAATCCATCAGCACTAAACACATGTATCCCCTAGAAGAGACCAAGGGAACTTGGTTCAGCTCCATGCATACTCCATGGGATGTGCTCTAGCCAAACAAATCAGATCATAGCCACTGCATATTGAATTTGGCAAAGAGCAGATGAAATTTTGTTTACATAAAACCTGAGTGAGGTAAGTTGCTTATTCCAAAGACTTTATCTCCTTAAAGTTCTATGCACACAATAGCTGGTTAGTATATATTACCTACAAACATTCCCTGGTCTGCACCATCTTTAAAAAAAAAAAACCTTCCCAGCTGCCACTCTCCCTGCTCACCATCACCCTCTATCTCTATTCCCTTTCTCAGTCAAGCTTCTTCAGTAATTGTACTTAGTACCCCCACATTATTTCTTAGTTCTTCCTAAACCCTCTGCAATCTATAATCATTCAAATGAAACTATTCTTTTCAAAGTTACCAATGAACTTTTAATTGGCTATTCTAATGGCCTTGTCAAAAAAAATTTCTCTTCCTTCCTTCTCTCTAATGACCAACCTTTCCTCTTAGACACTCATTCTTCTCTGAGTTTCCATGAAACTTCTCTCTCCTAATTTTCCCCTTACCTATCTGACTTCTTAGCCCTTTTTGCTTATTAATCGCCCATGTTGAGCCTCCTCATTGTGTCCACCCCTCTCCCATCTCTGTGCTGGGCCCTCTTCTCTTTCTCTCCACTTTCACTTGGTTGACTCTAAGAGCAGTCCCTCATGGCTCCAGTTCTCACCTCTAGGCCCTCACTCCTCATTTCTCCACCCACAAAACCCTCCTTAGCAGTAAATGAAAATGTTAAAAAGTAAGGAACAATGTGGGGAAGGAGCTGCTAGAAACAGATGGCTTATCTGAGGGGTGATTTTTAAAAGTGATGACTCATGGGAAAAAAAGAAAAGATGGACCCTCTGAATGTAGTGTTTCAAGAATGTAGCTGAGTGCCTAGGGGTAGAAGTATGGATTCAGTAACCATCTAGTATCTCTTCTAGTCCTTCTGTTCTCTATTAGGAATACAAGATTCCACTAGAGTGATATGACAGGATTTTTTCCCAAACCTTTGGCATCCAGTGTTCTAATATATTGGATGATAAAATCAATACCCACAAAGATTGTAATTGTCTCAGATGAAGTTGAACTTCGAGAGGGATAAATGTAAGATCCTGGACTTGTATTAAAAATAAACTGAATATACAGTAATAATAATACTAATGTTCAAGTTTTTGGTCATGTCCAACTCTTTGCGACCTCATTTGGGGTTTTCTTGGCAAAGATACTAGAGTGGTTTGCCATTTCCTTCTCCAGCTCATTTGACAGATAAGGAAAGTGAGGCAAACAGGATCAAGTGATTTGTCCAGGGTCAGTTATCTGAGGCTAGATTTGAACTCAGGAAGATGAGTCTTCCTGACTGGCACTCTATCTACTGTGCCACCTAACTGCCTTAATAATACTAATAGCTAGCATTTATATAGCACCTCAAAGTTGGCAATACACTTTACAGATATTTATTATCTCATTTGAGCCTAACTATAACGCTGAGAGGTAGGTGCTATTATTATCTCCATTTTATAGATGAGAAAACTGAAGCAGACAGCGAGGTTAAATGACTTGCTTAGGGTCACACAGCTAGTAAGTATCTGGATCTGGATTTGAACTCAGGACTTCTGACTCCAAGACCAAATCTCTATCTACTACATTACTTGGTTGCCTAAGTATAGTCAGTATAGGCTTGGGGGATATATAGCTAGAAAGCAGCTTTTGATAAGGCCCATGGGTTTTTGTGGTCTCTTAGAGGTAGCATGGTATAATGTGCAGAGTGTTGGCCTTGGAGTTACTAACTGTGTGACCTTCCTCATTTGTGAAATGAGGATGGACTCCAAGGTCCACTTCAACCTTAAATCCTACAATCCTATGACTGCCAGCTGAATAAGAATCAGTAATATGGTGTGGGAGCACAAAGATGTAATCTTAGGCTGCATTCGTTGAAGAATGATGTCTACCTTTGGTTAGGTCCCATCTAGTAACCACACTCAGTGCCACAGGTTAGAAGGAACAAGCTGAAATGAGTCCAGAAATGGTGACTAGGATGATGAATGGTGAACAGGCTTGAACTCATACCATAGAGTCACTGGTTGAATGCCCTGGGGTTATTTAGACTGGCAAAGAGAAGACTTGGGAGACCATAGTAGTTGGTCTACTACTATAAAGCATTGTACTCTAGAAGAAGGATCAGGTTTCCTTTGCTTGGCCCAGGTGAGACAGCCAAAACCAAAGAATAGAAGTTACAGGAAGGCAGAGTTTTGGTAAAACATAAGAAATATACTTTTAATAATTAGAACATGCTTCAGAGTAAGAAGAGACAGACCTTAGAGACACTGGAGTTGAATGATCTCATTTCAGAGATAAGGAAACTAAAGCTGGAGATGGTAGTTGGCTAGCAGCGTGACACAGGGAGTCAGCAGCAGAGGTAGGGTTTGAACCAGGTCCTCTCGCTACAAAACCTCGTGACTGTTTCATGCAGCCCTCCGGCTAGTCTATGAATGACAGTGGGCTGGCTGGCTTTGGAGGTAGTTAGTATCCAGTCACAGGAGTTTTTCAGTCACAGACTGGATGACCCTTTGTCAGCAAGATCATAGAAGGGGATTCACATTCCCAAGAGGTACTTCCATTAGACCAGGGGTTCTTAACCTTTTTTTATTTGTCATGGACTCCCTTTGGTAGTGTAGTAAGGCCTCTGGATGGACCCCTTCTCAGGATAATGGTTTCAAATGCATAAAATCAAATACATAGGATTTCAAAGGAAACCAATTATATCAAAATAGAGTTAGCCAAAAAAAATGTTTTTCCTTAGGATAAGAACCCTTGTTGAATGTTGAAGTCCCTTCCAACCTTAAAATTCTGTGGCTGTAATGAATTGCTGTTGTTTTAAAACAATAATGGTGAGAATAAGGAACATTTGCATTTTCTTCCATGGGAATGATCCATATAAAGTCTGATGATGGACTCCTGCTTGCTGATTGATTGGGGGGAGAGTGAAGGAAGGAATAGGAATTAAAGAGTAGGTATCTTAGAGAGAGAATGACAAGCACTAGATTTCCTTGGAGTCAAAATGATCATTCTCACTGGCTCTCTGCTCCCCACCTGCCTTCAGTTCTGGAACTTAAACTGTTGGATGCCTAGCTTTTTTATCTATAGGCCAAAGGAGTGTGACTAACTCAGCCCTGTGTGGGGATATAGGAGAACTCTCTACAATCCCTTTTACACACCTTTACAGCTTGTGATTATATTCTGGGGTCTTCTGTGACTAGATTGGCTGAGATGAGAGGAGAGACTTTTTGTCTTACATACGTATGTTGAAACTAAAGCCAGAGAGGTTTCACCTTTAACAAGTGTGGGGAAAAAGCAGAGAATGGGGCAGATAGAAGGGTTCGGTCCATTCATTGTCCTTTGGGGAGAGGCAGTGCTAGCAGCCTTTAGAGACATAGTCAAAATCCCTGAGGGTGGACGAGCCAGAGCTGGGGCCTCTCTGGTGAGCTCCTCATGTCATGGTCCTCTTCAGGAACAAAGGACAAACAACAGCACTGACATCATTATTGATTTGTCTGTTACGCCCTGGACCATAGGAATGAAGGGTAGTGACAGCTGGCAGGCAAGTAATGCTTCCCAGCCCAGGGCCCAGAAGAATGGCTGCAGTTTCACATCCTCAGCATCCTGCTCACCAGAGATCAATCACCTCTCTGGGTTCTGAAAGAGTAGCCTTCACATGATGGCAATGGCTTCTGTCAAGATGTGGAAACTGAGGCAGAGTAAAATGACTTGCCCAGGGTCACACAGAGTACGTGTCTGAGGCTGGATTTGAACTCATGAAGATGAGTGCAGGCCCTGCACTCTATCCACTGCGCCACCGAGCTGCCCTTACCCGATAGCAGGCTTGCAGAAAATTAACCTTGCACTGCCCAACAGGTCGGGCTGATTCTCAATGTGATCATTGCTCAAGGCAACCTTCAAAACTTCCTTTACTGACTTTTGCTTGTAAATAAGGTATGTATGAGTTAGTCAGGATGCATCTCAACCATGAGAGGGCTGTGTGAGGATAGTCCCATATACGGGCTTCAGACAACTATGTGGAGTTGGTGAGTTTGTGAAATTTACAAAGGTCAGCCTCGGTTGATCGTTTTGTGATGGTCTTGTATGAATGACTCAGCCTCCATCACCACGAACAAGCTCTTGGGGTTCTGAGGAGATATACTAGCCAAATACACCCCACACTCAGGCTACAGGCCCTTCTGAAAACATCATTAACACAGTGCTTCAAGTTTTCCTGGAAACGTGAACTTCATTATTAAGTTTCCATGCTCAACTCTGGGCCAGTTGAAAAGAATCTTGAGCCACTTTAGCTACTTTCAAAAATGCTAAAAACTGCCAAGTCTTCCCTTTGAAGACATTCTGTCCTTTTTTTTGCCCCCTTTCCTTTGAACTCTGTGTACTCTGGTTCTCTACCTCTGCTTTGACCTCTCAGAGATGATTCTTGGATTTTTTCTTTTTTTTTATGTGAAACCACAGTAGAGTCACTCCAGATACAGTCTATATGGCTAATAACTATAACAATAGCTAACATTTATATAGGGATTACTACATGCCAGGTACTGTGTTAAGCACTTTATAATTGTTATTTTATTGGTCCTCACAACCACCCTGAGAGGAAGGTGGTATTATTATCCCTATTTTACAGATGGGGATTTACAGAGGCAAATACAGGGCAAATGACTTGCCCATGGTCATACAGTTAGTAAGGGTCTGAAGTTGGATTTGAACTCAGGTTTTCTTCACTCCAGACCCAGTGTTTTATCCATGGTACCATCTAGTTACCTCTAATGGTTAGAGGGCTGCACTAGGAATCAGGAAAATATGGGTCTGAATTTTTCCTTAAACACTCAGATGTAACAACTTGACTTCTCCAAACCTTAGTTTCTTCATCCGTGAAACAGGGGGTAATAGCACAAGGTTGTGAGGATCAAATGAAATAATTGATGTCAAATGTTTTGCAGACCCTAAGTCACTCTATGGATATTGGCTATTATTATCTTAGAAATAGTGGTACCACAGTAAGGAAGGCTGTGTTCACTCAGTATCCTTTCTTCTCCTAGTGGTTTAGAAATGAGACAGGGGAAGAGAAGGGCAGAGATACACCTGAATGTGCATATTCTTCTTCCCCCTCCCCACCTCCAGTGAAATAAAAACTCCTCTGGAGCAAAGACTGTGCTTTTTTTTTTAATCTTGGTATCTTCATCACCTAGTCCATAGGAAGGGCTCTATAAATGTTTGCTGGGTTTCATCCCTCAATCTAAGGAAAATTGTGGGAGCCCTGGGGAAGCACCCTAATTAGTCTGTAGGTACAAACTTAGGATGACCTATGCTTGGGCTGTGCTAACACATACAAACACAGCAGCTCGTGAGGTCAGCTGGAATGTTGCCAGTTGGAAATTGTAGCCAGTGAAAAAAACACCTGAGTTTCAGTCTAAGCATGGCCCAGATGTCAGAAAAACTTACATCTATTTTGGCAAACTTGAGGTGAAAATTTAAGTTTCCACGGGGCTAACTTTGGGGCACAACTCATAATTTGGAATTAGAACTAGGTGAAATTCAGCAGTTGTGTTTGACAAATCCTATACCATTAATCTACTGAACTTCATCTGAGTTTAGGCTTCTGAACAAGGAGGATTTAAAGATGAAAAGAGAATGTGGTATAGCAGAAAGATGAAGTAGGAGACAAAGAGCCCAGTCCTTCCAATAACTGGCTGTGTGCTTTTGATTAGGTATCTTAGCCTCTCTGAGTTTCCCAGTTCTTACAGTTTCCAAAGCTGTAGAATGAAGATATTGAGTGAGATGTCTTCTAAATGGGTTGCTTCTCATGCTAATGTTCTATGATTTTTCACTCTGACTTCTTGAAGATCTGTCTTTTATTTCCAGGACTGCCTTAAATGTACATAACTATATGATTCTGAAAAATACTAAAAAAAGATATGTTTGTGTGAGCAGTGGAGACCCCTTCCCAAACCACACCCCCAAACCAAAACGTCTGGGCTCAGAAAAACTCCATTTCACCCTCTGGTTTATATTGGAAACTCTCCAATTGGATGATAACAGAACATTATCATGTGCTCGGTTGAAAATGTCATTTGGTGATTGAGAAAAATGAAAGTTGGAGATTTAAAACATTCTACTAAAACACAGTGTGCTGCCTTTTGAAACATAGCAGATATTTTTGAGTTCTTTGGCTCAGTCAGTCAGCAAAAGATCAGAATTGGAGAATGTCAGAACCTCAGAGTGGGAGAGATTCTCAGAGACCATCTAATTCCATCCATTGTACACATGAGGAAATGAGATACAGAGAGTGACCAAGCAGGGACTGGGTGACCGCTTATCAGAAATGTCCATTTGTGGGGTCAAGTTGTATAGGACCATCAATTTAGAGATAGACAGTATCTTAGATGCAGGGGTGGGGAATCTGCGGCCTTGAGGCCACGTGTAGCTCTCTAGGACCTCAAGGGTGACTCTGTAGCCTTGAGGCCCGAGGTTTCCCATCCCTGTAACTAGTCTAACACCCTACTTTTACAGATGAAGAAGCTGAGTTGCTTGCCCTAGGAGACAGAATTGAAAGTTAGTTTCTCTGACACCAAATTCCGTGCACCTGCAAATCAATCAGTTCAATTAAATTCAATTCAAAAGTTTTATTAAGCACCTACTATGTGCAAGATATTATACTTAAGTATTACGGGAACAAAGATGAAACAAGATATAGACCCTTCCTATAAGGAGTTTGAATTTCAAAAGTGAGAATAAGAGAAGTATATAAATAGATAAGATATAAGGCAGGTACAAAAGCAACAATGATAATAGGTCCCATTAAAGGTTTGCAAAGCATTTTATCTTGTGACCCTCCCAACAACCCTATGCTATTGTTATCCTCATTTTACAGATAAGGAAATTGAGGCTCAGAAAGGTTAAGTGATTTTCCCAGATTTACACAGTTCATGAGGTACTACCTAAATTAATTTACTTAGTGCCACAACAATCAAATTACCAAAGAATTACTTTACAGATCTAGAAAAAATAAAAACAAAATTCATCTGGAGAAACAAAAGGTCAAGAATATTAAAAGAGGCAATGAAAACAGTGGGAAGGAAGAGGGCCTAGCAATTTCAGATGTCAAACTATTCTACAAAGCCATAATCATCAAAACAGTGTGATGCTGGCTAAGAAATGTAGAGGCTGATCACTGTGATGAGTTTCAAACCCATGGATTCTGACCAGTCCTCTATTTGCTGATCCAGACAAATTGCTATGAGAAATTTGAGAAGGGAGAGATGACTTTCAAATGGGAAGAATCTGAGAAGACTACATGGATATGGTGGCACTTTGGATATGACATGTTGCAAGAAAGAGATTTCAAATGGCAGAGAAGGTGAGGGAGGAGGGAGAAAGTAGTAGAAGGTGGAATAGCAGAACAGTAGTTGAAGACAGTAGTGAGGGATGAGACTGAAGAGTAGGTTTCAACCAGATGGTGGAACACCTTGAATGACAAGATAAGGAATTTATTTGATAGGCCTGGGGGAGACACAAATATTTTGACTAGGTAGTGATGGGATCAAAACTATGCCTTAGGAAAGTTGTTACAGCTGTATGGTCCATGATAGGCTCAACTGAGAAATGATGTTAGGAAAGCCACTTAGGAGGCTGTTATTAGAACAGATCATGTGAAAGGTTATGAGGGCCTGAACTAGGGTTATTTCAGCAGGCCCAGAAGGAGGATGTGAAAAGCACTGCAGGGCAGAAAATGACAAGATTTGGCTACTAGTTGGATTGGGCCTGGGGGTAAGAGTAGAGTGAGGGAGAGGGGAAAATCAAAGTTGACTCACATTTCAAGAGTAGCTGACTGGAAAAATTCATCAATTTCAAATAAGAAAATTAAGAGGAGGGTCAGCTTTTGAGGGGAAGAAGATAGGAAAGTAGATTTTAGGAACACAGAATCTGAACTTTTGCCAAACTGTTCATGTGGAGATGTCCAGCAGGCTGTTGGAAAAATGGGACTGGAGCTCTGAAGAGAGTCTGGGAGTAGAGATGCAGATTTGGGAGTCATTGACACTTCCAAATAAGTGTTAATAAGGCTGAGTGGAGAGAGCTGTCAAAGGGGAAAGTGCAGACTGAGAAAAGGTCAGGCAGAGGCTGACACATTTAAGGAGAGAAGATTGTGGAATCAGTGAATAAAGCAGGGAAGTGGCCAGAGAGGTAGGGAGAGAGTTACAAGAGGAAAGCGGGGAGTGACATAAGGTTGGTCATAAGGAAATTTTCTCTTTTTGCAACAGTAAAAGCTTTTTAAAAGTGGAATGGTGTTCTTCAGTGGGCAGGGAGTTCCTCTTCATTTGAGGTAGAAGGGAAGAAGCTGGCATGGAGAGAGAGATTAAAAATGCATAATCAGTGCAACAAGGTATGATCGATGGAGCAAGATCTTGAGGAAGAAATTTTGTAAGTGTGATTCAGATTTTAGTCAATTTCTGTGTGGGTGAAAGACATAAAATGAATGAATGAATCGCTAACATTAATGTAGTATTTTAAAAACTGTTTAGATGATTCCACTGGAATGATTCCTTAAACCATTTTTGCCATACTCTGGGTGTCTCTGATTATCTCAGGGGATGTTGCAAAATTCACAAAGCATAATTCATTATAGTTCACTTAAGATCTATGTATGTTCTGTAGCATTTTGGTGATTGGGAGGGATTCAGAACACAAAATTAAAATAAACAGAAAGAATGTGAAACCATAAAGAGGTTAGACATCTTTGCTTGTGGGAAATTAAAAGAATCTATGGATTAGTAAAAGTTAAAATGGTGGAAACTAGCATATTGACCCCAGTGTCAGAAGACATGGAAAACATAATTGTTAGCAGATTGTTTAAGGAGCCTACATTCAAGGAACAAGAATTTTGATAAGAGTTCACTTCTTGTATTTTTATGCTGTTTGCTGTTCTGTGGACAACATGCGTAAGACTCATATTTCTTATTAGATGAGATACAATCTCTTTTCCTTTCTGCATTCCACAAATTTCCTCTAAAATTTGGATCAGGGATTTATCATTTTATTGTACAATGACTGCCAGGGAGTTCAGTCCCAGAGGACAATAAGGAAGGAAGGAAGGAAGGAGAGATGCATCAGCTTATGAGGTCACTTGGGATTCCAGAGTACCACAATAAATTAAGGGCACCACAGCGAGTTGAAAGGATTCATGTTCTGGCCTGAACATCTAACTTAAATCTCAAGATGTAGTTCATCTACTGCTTTATTTACCAAATATTTACTGAATCTAAATGATAAAATGGAGACTGAGGTTGAGTTTACAAGGACTAAAGGATGTGGAAAAGATGTAATAGTTATTTGTTGGGTGTTCATTAAGGCCACAGCATGATGATAGGGTTGTTAGCAGTTTTTCTGTTTTGTTTTGTTTTGTTTTTTCCCTTGGAGTGCTATTTTCTCTATTAAGGATGTGTGATTCATATAATATAATATAATATAATATAATATAATACAATATAACATAACATAACACAACATAATATAACATAATAACATAACATAATGCAACACAATATATTACAATGTAATACCATGTAATACTATGTAAGACAATGTCATGTAATGTGGTGTAACGTAATATAATATAATAATACAGTGATTAATACTTCAAGGACCCACATTTCATCACTATGGATAGTCAGCCTCACAGAGGTACGTGGTCCTTTGTCCTGTATAAGAATTGCCCCTAAAGCATCGTCCAAAAAGGTCCACCCAGTCTCTGCATGAAGAAATCTTGTGAGGGAAAAGCTCCTGTGAGGGCCAGTCCATTCCACTTTTGGATAGCTCTATTTGTTAGGAGGTTTTTCATTACAATGCTGCAAATTTGCCTCTCTGAAACTTCTTGCTACCTTTTCTCTCTTCCTAGGACCAAATACAAATCAAATCCATTTTCCACTTGATAGACTTTCAAATTCTTGAACAGAGCTATCATAGCCCCACCAAATATTTTCTTGTCCAGGCTAATAATCCTCATTTCCTTCTTTATCTTCATATATAATGAACTAGAATTATTTTTTTTTCATAGTCCTATCCATTCTTTTCTAGATGGTCTCAGGTTTATCAATTTTCTTCTTAAAATATGGTTCCTAGAATTAAACAAGGTATTCCAGATTTCCTCTGACCAGGACAGTACCATGGGAATCTCCTCTGTGTATTCTTGTACAGTTTGCCTTTGCTTAAAATCACACAAACTTTTTGAATGTCATATACTTTTGACTCCTATTGCATTTACAATCCATGAAAAGCCCCAGATCTATTATTTAAAAAATGAACAATGTATACTTTTAAAGACTATTTTATTTCTTTGTATTGATATTGTTTTTATTTATATTGCCGTTATATCCTAACATATCTTTTCCCTTCTCCCTTCCCCCACGAAGAGAACCATCGCAAAAAGAAAGAAAAGGAAAAAAACATAAGCCAGCTCAGCAAGATTACCTGAAGCATTAGTCAGATCCAACATTATGTGCAGCATTTTGTAGTAGTAACCTCTGCAAAGAAGGTAGGGAGGACCATTCTCATAGCTCTTTTGCAGAGACAAGTTTGCTCATTGCCTTCATACAGCATTCAGTTTTGATTTTTGTTGTTCTTTTCTTTTATAACATTTTAGTCTTTGTGTGTAATGTTTTTCTGGTTCTGCTTTCTTCATTTTGCATTGGTTAATAGAAGTCTTGCCATGCTTCTCTGTATTCTTCATACTCATTGTGTCTTTCAGGTCAGTAATTTTCCATTATACTCATATACCACAATTTTTCTAATCACTCCCCAATTGAGAGATACTTCTTTTGTTTGCATTTCATTTTGCAACTACAAGGAATGATGCTATAAAATAGTTTGGTATATGTAGGACCACATATCTATATCTAACCTTTGATTTTCTTTGAACTATGTATCTTAGGATTAAAGAGTGTGGTTATTTTTAGTAATTTTTTCCCACATAATTTCCAATGGCTTTTCAGAATGGTTAGACCAATTTCACAACTTCACTAGCACCAGTTCTAGTGCTAGTGTACCTGTTTTTCAATAAACTGCCTACCACTGACTATTCTCATCTTTTGTCCTCTTTGTGAACTTCTTTGTGTGTGTAGTGAAACCCTAGCAATGTTTTGATTTGTATTTCTCTTATTATTAGATATTTGGAACAGACATCCATATGATTGCTAATAATTTGCAATTTGTTTGAGAATTATTTATATCCTTGAGGTAGCTAGGTGGTGCAGTGGATAGAATGGTGGATTTTGGAGTCAGGAAGAGAGGAATTCACAACATGCCTCAGGCCCTTATTAGCTGTGTGACCCCGAGAAAATCATTTAACCTCTCTCTGCCTCAGTTTCCTCATCTGTAAAATGGAGATTATAATAGCACCTACTTGTTGTTAGGCTAAAATGATATGACATATGTAAAGAGCTTTGTAAATCCTCTATGTTATATAAATGCTGCTGCTGTTGCCACTACAACCACTACTACCAATACTTTTACTGCTACTGCTGCTGCTGTTACTACTACTAACACTATTACTACTGCTGCTGCTACTACTACTACCACCACTACTGCTACTATTGCTGTTGCTACTGCTGCTACTACTACTACCACTACCAGCACTACTCCTCCTCCTCCTCCTCCTCCTCCTCCTCCTCCTGCTGCTGCTGCTGCTACTGCTACCACTGCTACTACTGTTGCT
Organism: Phascolarctos cinereus; assembly: GCF_003287225.1. Taxonomy (NCBI): domain Eukaryota; kingdom Metazoa; phylum Chordata; class Mammalia; order Diprotodontia; family Phascolarctidae; genus Phascolarctos; species Phascolarctos cinereus. Next base: position 324,079,340 of record NW_027555847.1, read on the forward strand.
GTTGCTACTGCTGCTACTTATTAACCATTGGGGAATATTCTTGGTCTTATGTATCTGTTTATGGAAATGATTTTTTTTTTGGTGAAAGTAGATAGGAGGCAGTGGATTCCCCCTCAGTGAAGGTCTTCAGGAAAAGGCTAAATGGGTTTGCTGTAATGGGGATTCATTTGTGGCATGTACTAGATTAGATGGTCCCTGAGGTCCCTTCCAGCTCCAAAATTCTATGAGTCTGCGAATGATTAATATGAACTCACAGATATGTCTTTCTCATCACTTCATATTGTCACACAAATAAAGCTTTAGCAATGTTTGCAATGGAGAATAAAGCAAAAGTTTAAGAAGAAGCTTAGATTATTAGGCTCTATTCGTTTACTGCCTGAGCCTGATTAAATTTTACCTTTCTGCATTTATTATAATATAACATATTAACATAGCATGATTTACTTCATTATGATGAATGCATTTGATAAAAGGCAAATTATAATTGTGTTTTTCATATTTAACAGCTGATTCGATCTGACACTGAGATGTAGTAAGCACAAGTGAAAGGAAACAAGATGAATCCATACTTTATTACATATGAATATTAATAATAGCTTAAGGAATGTACTGTAATGATGCTATCAACTCTTCACATTTATTAACATGAACCTGTACTACCTGCCTTTGAATGCGATAGCTCTAGAATTTCCAGGATTATCTTGATTTCAAGAACAGAATATGATTTTAATGAGCCTTTCCAATAATACAATTCTTTTTCAGATCATGTGGCACATTTTTGTTTCTGAGAATATGCACAATTCAACTCAACAGGTAAATTCAATAGACATTTATTAAGTACTGACTATGTGCCAGGCATTGTACCATATGCTGGGAAGAAAAAGACAATCCTTGCCCTCAAGGAGTTTATAATCTCATGGGTGAGGAGAACGCGCAAAAGGAAGCTGAAAAGGGTGGGTGAGTGGAACGATGTTCTGTGGAGTTGAAACCAAGCAGAAATGCTGATGTAAAAATGGAGAGTTACCTGAGCACAGTCTCTGTGTGTACTCTGTGTATTAAGGTACAAGTATAACAAATATCATAGGGCCTTATTTTCAAGTCAATAAACCATGATGAACTTTAGTTAATTTACCTTACCAGGTTTACTTATTGACTGGTAGAGAAGAGTTTACTCACAAGAAGCCCAGGTTGTAGACAAAGCTAACTTTGGTAATTTACTTTGGCAACTGAGGGGACGTTTATAACATCTCTAAGTGGCTTCTATAGATAAACCCTAAATCTGACTTAAGTGAACAGCTTCATTCTAGCGTCCAATACTTTGTTGTCTTCTGCCCTTGAATTACTTTCACTTAGCCTTTTCGATACTCATATCTTTCTAGATTCTGTGTTCCTAGGAGCAACGACCTTCTACTTTCCTACTTCCATGATGCTTGAGCATCTCGAGATGAAGTCACACCACTATGCCCACTGGTCATTTCACATCATATATTTATGTTCTATGTTCTCAATTAAGCCTTCATCGCTGCATCAGCCTTTTAATTCTTTCCTGGTTGTTTTTTTTTTTTTATCAAACTCCCTGCAGCAGTTATTCCAAATCTTCTAGCTCCAATGCTTCTACAAACCCCTATTTCTCAGCAAATGCCTTTGCTTCAGAATTCATTGAAAAAATAGAGGCAATTTGTTGAGAGTTCTCTCTTCTTCCTTTCTCTTTATCTCAAAAGCTGCCTACACCATCCCCTCTTCTCTTCATCTCTGATCTAGTCTCTGTTGAAGAAGTGGCTCTTCTCTTTGCCAAGATTAATCCCCACTTATGCTGTGTTCCCATACCCTTTGGTCTTCTATGCGAACTTTCTCCTTTAGCCATTTCCTCCCTCCCTCCCTCCCAACTTCAGTCTTTCTTTATCTACCAGCTTCTTTCTTTCTGCCTACAACAGGCCAAAGTCTCCTTTGTCCTTTAAAATACAATGACAACATCAGAATCCTTTTCATATGAATCCGAAAATCCTCCCATCTCCTAAGCTATCATCTTACACATCTTCTCCCTTTCACAGCCAAACTCCTAGAAAAAAGTCACCTGCACCTGTTGCCTCTGTTTTGTCACTGGTAATCTCACTTTCTTGGCTTTCAGGATGCTGCTCTCTAGTAGTCTGCCTCCTACCTGTCTAATTATTTCTGTTCAGTCTCTGTTCATGGATTATGGACCACCTCCAGCCTCCTAAGGGCGGATGTTCCCCTATCCTGGGGCCATTTCTCTTTTCTTTATAGACTCTCATGTAATGCTCTCAACTCTTATGGGTTCAATTATCATCACTATATAGATGAATCCCAGATATATACAAACATGTGTTGTGTGTGTGTGTGTGTGTGTGTGTGTGTGTGTGTGTGTGTACGAACATAACACCCTAATTTCTTTCCTGAATTCCATTACAGCACCAACACCTGCCTATTGGACAACTTCACCTCTCTTCCCCATCAGCATGGTAATTTTCTCCCTAGCCTATTCCAAACTTTCCTATTTTGTGACACCATAATCTTCCTAGTCACTCAGATTCATAACCTCAGAATCAACCCTGATGCTTCCTTTCCCTTTATCTCCTAATTCAATCAGCTGCCAAATTCAATCAATTCTGACCCCATGTTAGCTCTCAAATTCACCTCTGTCTTTTTGTTCAAACTGCTAAAAGGCTTAATCAGATCCTTAACATTTCTAGCCTAGACTATTGCAAAAGCTTTTTAATTGGTTTTCCAACTCAGAGCCTCTGTTTTCTAAAATCCATTCTCCATACAACTGCCAAATTAATATTCCTAAAATATTCCTCTGACCACGTCACTCCTCTGATTAAAAAACAACAGCAAACTTCATTAGTTTCCAATTACTTCTAGGACAAAATGTAAACTCCTGACTTCTGAAATTCCCCTCAATCTGGTTCTCATCTACCTTTTCAAATTTATATACTTTGTCTTTCTTTTTAAAAAATACTAATATTTTTTGCTTTTATGTCACCTTAATTTTTCAAATACATCCCTACTAGAGAACCATCTCTTTTAACAAAAACTTTTAAAAATGAGAAAGGAAAGGAGTAGTTCAGCAACATTAACTCATCAAGGAAATCTGACACTGTATACAATGTGTCATACCCATAGTTCCCTGCTTCTGCAAATAAGGGAAGGAGGTGCATAATAGGTTTTGATTTTAAAAATTCTTTCTGTTATTGTAGTCATTGTGTATATTGTTTTCCTTTGTTTTACTTGCTTCACTTTGCATTAGTTTGTGTAAATCTTCCCATACTTCTCAGAGTTCTTCATAGGCATTTTTTTATGTTGCAGAAATATTTTATTCTATTCATATTCTATGTATCAGTTCAGAGACCACTTCCTGTACTAGGCCTTTCCTGAGGTCTCCTCCCCCAAATTTATTAATGTTCTTACCCTACTCAAGTTATCTTTATTTTTATTTATTTATCTATATATGTTTGTCCCATTAGAATACAAGCTCCTTGAGGGCAGGGTCAGTCTTTCATTTTTGTTTTGTACTTTTAGCACTTAGTAAAATACCTTCCATATATTTGGTACTTAATCTAAGTTGAATTGACTTGAATCAATGGCGCTTATGTCTTTCCCTTCTCTTTAAAATACACAATTATTACTAGAGTACCTAGTAAGCAGAAAAAAAAATCTATTTTTTTTCCCTTTTTTCTTTTGCCTCCTATGTTCAGCTAGACAAACTTCCCCATTGCTGGGGGGAAATGTTCGAATTTAACTGATTATCATCAATAACGCCATCTTCAAATAATAAGGACAGTATCTATCCGTGTATACAGGGACAGCTAAGTGGCTACAGCAGATAGAGCTCTGGGATTGGAATCAGGAAGATGAATTCAGTTCTGAAGTCCACTTAATAGCTGTGTGATCCTGGTCAAGTCACTTAGCTTTGTTTGCCTCAGTTTCCTCATCTGTAAAATGAGCTAGAGAAAGAAATGGCAAATTACTTCAGTATCTTTGCCAAGAAAACCCCAAATGGCATCAGGAAGAGTCAGAGACAATTGAAAACCAATTGAACAATAACATATCCATGTGTACATACACAAACATACTTTTAAATTTTATTGTACCCACTTATTAGGTCTGTATGATAGAAGTAGTTCTCTTCCAAAAGAAGTAGCTCTCTCCTAAAAAATTAAAAAAAGACAGATGGACACAATCAATTAATAAATAATCATTTGTTAATCTAGCATGGGTGAGACACTATTCTAGGCACTGCAAGTACAAGTACAAATACTGAAACAATTCCTATCCACAAGAAGTTTACATTCCAAGGAACAGGGAAGTTAGATCAGATGGAATAACTGAATGCCACTAGTGCTAACTGCTCTTTCCTCTACTTCACCTTGATTTTAAGATGATCGTAAGAATAGATATTTTTGTAGGTTCTTAAATTATATATGAAAATAGTACTAACATTATCAAGAATTTGTGACATTTGTATAGCAGTTTTAAACTTTTAAAAAGTATTTGCAATTCAACAAACATTTCTCAACGACCTTCTATGTGTAAAGGTGTTCAGGATCCTTCCCTCAAGGAGTCTACATTGTCTTAGGGAATAACATGTGTACACAAAAGTACATTTATTAACCAGGAGAGTGTGGAAAAGCTTTGAGCAGGAGGTGACACCTGACCTGAGGCTTTAAGTAAAAGAATTCTGAAAGGTGAAGAGTGTGTATTTCAGGTTTAGGGAGAAGATATTTTTAACTGAGATACTGATGCTATGGGGCAGCTAGATGGATAGAATGCCGAGCCTGGAGTCAGATAGACTTGTCTTCCTGAGTTCAAATCTGTTGTCCTCAGACACTTGCTAGTGTTCCTGTGTGACCCTGGACAAGTTACTTCACCCTATTTGCCTCAGTTTCCTCATCTGTAAAATGAGCTGGACAAGGAAATGGCAAACCACTCCAGTATCTTTGGCAAGAAAACCCCAAAAAGGTCAGGAAGAGTCAGACACGATCAAAACTATGGAACAATAAAAACTGATGGTACGTTCAACACACATACGTAGGAAGTAGTTAAAGGTATGGGACTGGAGTTCAGGAGAGCGATTAGGGATGGTTATAGATAGATTTGAGATTTACTTGACTATACATAATTGAATTCAGAGGAGAAAGCATAGAGAGGAAAGATAGCTGAAGCCAGAGCCTTGGTAGACATGCACATTTAGGAGGAGGGCAATGGAAAACGATCCATCAAAGAAAAATGCAATTGAGACAGGCATCACTTTGCAAATTTGGCAGATGAGGAAACTGAGGTGTACATGGTTTGTGACTTGCCTATAATCATAAATGTGAATTTCCCCCAAAGCACTATACCAGGGCATTACATAGGATTCCTCAGTGGCACTCCAGCATTTACTCTAATCTCTTTAAAATGCCATCCTTATGTTCCTCTGACTTTCCATCTCCTTCATTTTTCTAAACATAAGGTTTCATCCTCTCAGAGCTCTTCTGAGAGATTAGTCATAGGGGAGCGCCCGTGTCCATGAACTCTTGGCGGGGCCTTTCTTGTTTACACAGAATGAATGGTGGGCGATTAGGTACGAGGGGATTAGTTCTTTGTTGGCCAGTTTTTTTCCCCCAATTTTCTTGTACCTCTCCTCTTTTCCCTGGGGCAGATTTCCTGCCGAGATAAGTCGGAGGAGACATTCTTAAGCCCCAGCATCTGCAGGGGGGTTAGGGGGAAGAGGGCAGTGGTGTGGAGAGGATAACGAGGTTGCTGTGTGCATGCCTATTACTTCCCACATGGAATGAATCCCCATCCGCTCTGCCTTGTTGCCATGCTGGTTCTCTCCAATGAACATTTTGTGGCGAAGGGCTTCATAGCAGCATAAAGTTGGGTAGTTTGCAGATGTGGCTATGATAACCTGCAGAGCACGACTTAAATACAGTAATTGTCTCTAGCCTGCTCTTAACTGTGGCGACATAGTTTTTGCCATGTCATTAAGGAAGAAATTACTGAGCCTTGGAACACAGCGAGTGAAGCTTCTGGCGTTAGTGGTCTCCCAGATATGTGTTGTGGTGCTTAATTGAACTCTGGCCCCAAAAAAGTTTAGGAAGAGGAGTTGAAGTTGTGTAGAAATGGGAGAAATGGAAACTGAAGACCAACATGGCCCTTTCTCAGTTTTGTTAAGATTAGAAAGAAAAGAAACTAAAATAGTAGTATGCCTTCCTGATTTTCTGAAGGGGGCAGGGCAGGTCACAAGAGCATCAGATTGTAGACACAAAGCTGAAAGGAAACTTTGATCTCAGCTAGGTGGCTCAGTGGATGGAATGCTGGGCCTGGAGTCAGGAAGACTTATCTTTCTGAGTTCAAATCTGGCCTCAGATACTTACTTAGATGTGTGACCTGGGCAAGTCACTTAATCCTGTTTGCCTCAGTTTCCTCACCTATAAAACGAGCTAGAGAAGGAAGTGGCAAACCGCTCCAATATCTTTGCCAAGAAAACCCCAAATGGGGTCACAAAGAGTCGGACATGACTGACCAGCAACAAAGTATAATCTTCTCATTTTACAGATGGGAAAATTGAGGCTCAGAGAGTAAAGTGACTTTTCTAACATAAGTAGTAGAGCTGAGATTTAAACCATCATCTTCTGATTCTAAATCCACTGTTCTTTCTACTCACTGTCACCTAAAGCTGAGTGCCCTTCAATAGCAACTTGAGCCTTACTTTACAAAGTTTTTCCCAACCCTATACATTTTCCATGGTCCTGGAAAAAAGGAGCCTATATTGGCCAGACCAGAGAGAGCAGACAGTCAACTATGCAACGTAATTTTAGAAGGAATTGTCCCTTCCTCCTTGCCACCTCCAAACTATCACCCTGGGGCAAAGCACCATTTGCCCTTTGTTAGTCATGGCTTTGATCAGTTATGGCTTTGCCCAGCACCGCCTTATCATTAGAATCTCTTGTTTTTGTTTTGTACAACAAAGATTGTGTTGCTTAGGGCAGAGGCCAAATCTTATATGAACATTGTAACTCCCTCACTATCTGGTAAGATACTCAGGACACAGCGGGCATTTAATAAATGTTTGTAATTGCTTCCAGATGGGCATTGATGAATGTAGGTACTTTATGCAAGAGGAAAAGCCTGTTGAGTTTAGTCCTCTCCCATTAACTCACTGGCATTAATTAACATATACTCTTAGATCAGGACCCCTTTCTCTTCAAAATGTCTACAAGAGATTTGGATAAAGGGTTGGATGCCATTCTTGTTAAATTCGTTATAGATAGGAAGCAGAGAGGGATAGTTAACAGAGTGGACAATGGAACTGGGATCTGAAAAGATCTAGACAGGAGGGAAAAATTGGCCCAAATAAAATGAAATTTAATAGGGACACATGCAAAGTCTGGAACCTAAATTTAAACAATTATAAGTGAGTTTGGAGGAAAGGTGTCAAGGAAGCAATTCACATGCAAAAGACTTGGGAAATTTAGTGACCTTCATGCTCATTGTAAACCAATAGCATGATACAGAAGGGAAAAAAAAGCTAGTACTAAATTAATGAAAGTAGAGTGTCTAGAATGTACTTTAAGATCATAAGAGATTCTTTGCTTCCCAGATGTAATCTTTAGGAAAACATGGTTCAATGATTCTTGAATACTAATATCAAATGAGAAAAAAGTCTTTGTCACTGTTATGGAGTAGGATATCTAGGGCTAAATCCAAATGGAAAAGAGATTTCTTGTAGGTAGTGAAGCCCTTTGGATGTTCCTGTTTGTGGATAGTATTATACTGTTTGCATCAAGCCCTCTAATACTATAGGGCAAGGGTTCTTATCTTACGATACCTGAACTTTTTTCTTTTAATATTTTAACAATAATATTTTAATATAATTGGTTTCCTTTGTAATCCTATATATCTTATTAATTTACTAAAAGCATTATTGTGCCAATTTAGGCCCCTCCCTCCCAGAAGCATGGGAAACAGATAGAAGAAAATACCCCGTAAAAACCACTAACCATCATAAATTGTTATGTATAATAATAAATAATAATATTAAAGTATAATCATGCAACATTATTGTGAGAAGGATTTCTTTGACTTTACCCTATGCCAGAGGGGTCCATGATACCATAAAAAGTTAAGATTCCCTGAGATTCAGCTTCCTCAAAAAGGCCATTAAAAAGTAATTGGTTTAATAAATGAGTGGCTGAAGAGGGCACATTGTCCAGATTATGACCTGGAATTAGACAATTGGCTTCATTAAGTTAGTCAATCACTGCATTTATCTTGGACAGGTATTAAGATGGACAATGTGCTAGGCCTGAACTGGAGGAAGACAGCAGGCTGGATTGGATTTGGGGAACTGTACGTGTTTTTGTTCATCCCAAGCTATTGCTGACATAAAAACCTCCCCCCCGCCCAAACATCTATGTTCTCCTGGTGATGCTATATGCTGAAAGTCTTGAAATGCCATTGTTAAAAAACCAAAAAATAAAATTTCAGGTGGACCAAAGGACAATGGAGGGTGTGATGGGTGTTAGGTAGGCCATAGCATACCACTAACAATGACTTTTATGTGAAATGTGGCATAGAAGATATCAGCAAGGAAATGTATGATTGAGAAAGGAGAGTGCTATATTGTGAAACTGAGGGGAAATAGATAAACAGTGAGAGGGCTTTACTAGTATCCAAGGAATCTTGAAAGTCCTTGGGGAAGGACTCCAGCACATTGGGTAGATCCTATCTCTATTTATGGGTTAACATGGACAAGAACTTCACAGGACGAAAAGGCCTGGATAGGTTGTGGTCTTCTCTCATGGAGGGAGTCTTCCATCCCAGGGAGGTGTCAAATCTATCCAAGTGTCTAAGTGACTAGGATTAGGGAGGTGATAGCCCTATTCTCCCTCCAGCTTTCATCATGACACATCTGTACTGCTCAGACCATGTGTAACAACAGTACACATGCTTTTTTCATTGCAACAAATGATTGTGAGGGGGCAGCTAGGTGGCGCAGTGGACAGAATACCGGCCCTGGAGTCAGGAGGACCTGAGTTCAAATCCGACCTCAGACACATAACACTTACTAGCTGTGTGACACTGGGCAAGTCACTTAACCCCATTGCCTAGCAAAAAAAACAAACAAATAAAAAAAACCAAATGATTGTCATCTCTGCTTCTCTGGATTCCTTCAAGACTCAACATAAATCTCACTTTTTTCAGAAAGTCTTTTCCAGGCTTCTCCCATTCCCTGTGCCCCAATTCCTTCCCTCTGAGATGATCTTCCACTGAATACATTTCATGTGTGCATGGTTATTTATGTTGTCTCTCCTCCATTAGAATGTGGGCTTCGTGAGGGCAAAGGCCACGTTTTTGCCTTTCTTTGAATCCCCGGTACTTAGCACATTCCCCACGGTGTTTGGGGGGGAATAAGTAAGCCCTTGTTGACTAACATCTTCGTTTTTCTCAACATTGGAGAGAGCACTGTGTGATATGGGATGGTAGAGGTCACAAAAGTTGCCAGATCACCTTTCCTTCTTTACAAAATGAAATCTGATTTCTCAGGTATAACAATCAAAAAAGCTTTCAGATCTGAGGTTATGTGCAGATAGCTCAGCTAATTTCAGTTCTAGACTCATGGTTCTTTATGTTCACTCACATCTTTCTCTGACCTCTGTTCAGGCACCAGACTGATTTGAAATTCATTAAGAATAACAAAAGATATGCCCATTTGAAAAGTTTATTGGAATGTAAACGAAAACAATATTGAAAGACTTCAGAACTCTGATCAATGCACTGTCTAATCCTAACTTCAGAGATCTGATAGTAAAGGATGCCTTACACTTTCTGACACATAACAAACAACAGATTCAGAGTGATGTATATATTTTCTTTTTTAAAAAATTAATTAATTTATTTTGATTTATCAACAATCACTTCCATAAGCTTTTGAGTTTTAAATTTTTCTCCCTCTCCCTCCCTTCTTCCCTCCCCAAGATGGCACGCAATCTGATATAGGCTATACATATACATTCCTATTAAACATATTTTCACATTAGTGATGTTGTAATTAAGAATTAGAATCAATAGGAGGAACCACCAGAAAGACAAAACAAAACAACAGAAGAAAAAAAATAGCAAATAGTATGCTTTGATCTGTATTCAAACTCCATAGTTCTTTCTTTAGATGTGGATAGCATTTTCCATCATGAGGCCTTTGGAGATATCTTAGATCCTTGTATTGCTGGGAAGGGTTAAGTTTGTCAATATTAGACATTGCACAATGTGGCTGATACTATGTGCAACGTTCTCCTGGTTCTGCCTCACTTCACTCAGCATCAGACCATACAAGTCTTTCCAGGTTTTTCTGAAGTCAGCCTGTTCATCATGTCTTATAGCACAATAGTGTTCCATTACATTCATATATCACAGCTTGCTCAGCCATTCCCCAGTGGATGGGCATCCTCTCAATTTCCAATTCTTTTCCACCACAGAAATATGATATATATATTTTCAGGCACTGCTAATGTATTCACTTGTTTTGCTTGACTTTACTTATTTGTTAAGAGTAAAAGTTCTGTTTGCAGTGGTGTAAATCAGTCACAAGTATTAGTGATGCAAAAAGGACGTCAATTGATTAAAAACCTATTATATGTGAAGCATCATGAGAGCTACTGGAGATACAAAGACAAAAATGAAAAAAAAATCCTTGCCCTCAAGGAGCTTACATTCTGTTAAGGAAAACATATATATATATACTTAAATAAATACAAAATGTACAGAAAATAAATACAAAGTAATTGGGGAGGTACAACTGGGGGAATCAAGAAAGGTCCCAGGTAGGAGGTATCTTGGGATTAGCTTTGAAAGAAGCCAAAAATTCTAAGAAGGGGAAAAATTTCAGGCACAAGGGACAATGCACAAAGTCATGAAGCTGAGAAATGGAAAATTGTGTATAAGAAACACTAATAGGCCACTTTTGGCTGGAATATAGAGTACATGAAAGGGAGTAATGTAGAATAAATCTAGGAAAGTAGGATGTTGCCAGATCATGAAGAGCTTTGAATGCCAGACAGAGGAGTCTGTATTTGCTCCTGAAGCTTCAGGGAGTTATTGGCATTTTTTTTTTGGCAGGGGCATTAAAGTAATAAGGTCAAACTTGCTTTACCTTTTAGTGGTGGCTTTGGAGAAGGGAGAATGAGACAAAGAACCAAATTAAGAGACTATTGCAATAGTCCAGGATAGAGATGATGAGGATTTGATCAAGGATGGTAGCTGTGTGAATGGAGAGGACAGATACAATAGATGTGGGGGGAGAATTGACAAGAGCTGACAACTTGATGATTGGGTGGGGAAGAGGGGAGAGAGAATGAAGAAACAGGAATACCCTGGAGATTTCAAATCTGGGTCACTAGAAGGATGGTGGTACCTCTGACAAAAAGAGGCAAGTTAGGAGGAGGAGAGGATTTGGGAGGGGGAAATGAATTCTTTTAGATATGTTGAGTTCAAGATGTGTATAGGACATTTATAAGGAAATATCCAATAGGCAGTTGGTGATGTGGATCTGCAGTTCAGGAGAGAAACTAGGGCTAGATTTATAGATCTGGGAGTCATTTTCAGAGAGATGACTTCTTTTTTTCCTTCAAGTTAGGCAGCCACTGAATTATTCCATCATTACAGAGATGTTGGCACTATGTGGTTGGATATAGCCTGCTATAGAGGAAAGAATGATGGTATTACGGTATGAAAAACTTGTATTCAAAGCTAGCCTCAGGGGCAGCCAGATGGCACAGTGGATAGAGCACTGGCCCTGGAGTCAGGAGGATCTTGGTTCAAATCCAGCCTCAGACATTTGACGCTTACTAGCTGTGTGACCCTGGGCAAGTCACTTAAACCCATTGCCTAGCAAAAAAGACAAAAACAAATAACCCCCCCCAAAAAAAACCCCAAACTAGCCACTACCCATTTCTCACAGTTTTCAACCCAGTTTATTAGGATAAAAGCTAGCCTTGTCACACATTTCTTGTATGACTGGGAAAGTGTGACTTTGTGACTTTAATGTTTCTAGGCTTCCTTTTCCTTACCTGTAAAAGGAGAGGCACGGATTATGTAATCTGTAAACTCCCTTCTACCTTAAATCCGTACAAATGTCAACTCTTGTTAAAATTCCAGACTGAGTTGGAGTTTGAACTTTAAAGGTATCTTGATACATTTGCTAGTGTATGAAATTCGGTCATCTCCTTCAGAAATTGTTATAGAAAAAAACCAGCTAAATGTAAAATGTCAGCCAGTTTGATCAGTAAAAGAAATCTCAATTACCTACAGCACTTCCTGTAATAGTTTTCATTCAAACTTGTGAGTGAAATGAAATCCAATCATGACATTATTAAATAAAATATTTCCCTTTCATATTAAAAGCATAAACTGATAATCCCATGATGACATTTACAATTCCCTATCCCCTGCCCAAATATTTACCGATTGCCAACAATTTATAGTACAGAGCTCAAGGAGCTTTTGAAGTAGTGGGAAAGACAAATCACAAAAGCACAGCTAAGATAGAAATAGTTACTGAGATTAAGTAGACTACATGCATGAATTTCATTGATGCAAAGAGGTCACATGAACACAGGATATTTTATTTTCTCAGTACTGTCATGGAGAATCTTCATACTTCAATGCTTCAAAAGATTTGTGGTGGGGACTCCCTTCATAAGTGCATATGACATCTCCCCATCAGAGGAAGAACAGGAATTCTTGTAGCTGGGATAAACTACAAGGAACAGTCCAGCTAAAAGTGCAGTTGTGCTGGTAGAGAAGCCAGCTTGTCCCCTAGAATTTCTAGTCTGCAACTTGCTGGAGTTAGAAAGGAAGGCAGTTCTCTCCCTATACCAAAGGGAACATGTGGTGACAGCCTGGAGGAGTTTGAAGGCAGGCTGTAGGAAGAGTATGAGATGAGGCATAGAGGTAGGGATCAAGTGCATGCTTCCCCACACCTCATGTCAGTCATGGTTGTAGTTCAGAAGTTTCAGTCATTCCCAGCTCTTTGTGACCCCATTTGGGGTTTTCTTGGCAAAGATACTGGAGTGGTTTGCTATTTCCTTCTCCAGCTCATTTTACAGATGAGGAAACTGAGGCAAATAGGGTTAAATGACTTGCCCAGGGTCACACAGCTAGTAAGTGTCTGAGGCTGAATTTGAACTCAGGAAGATGAGTCTTCCTGACTCCAGGCACTCTATCTACTGTGCCACCTAGTTTCCTCCCTTTGTGTTAATGCCCTGAGCAAAGTCTCTGGTTACCCAATGCTAGTTGCCTCTTGGCTTTCCATACTAGTTAGTTTACTATGAGTTGCTGTGGCCAAAACAATTCGTAACCTGATGGCTATCTTTCTGCTAATGAACCTCTCTGAATATAGCTAGGTGGGTCCTTGAGTGATAGACATACACTAGGCCTGTATTTTCCAATAAATACTGGAAAGGACCTAAGTAGGGGGTGGTTTGCCTTCTGCTCCCACAGGTTTTGAGAACTCAGAGTCTCCCAAAGTATTCAAGTAGGACATTAGTCATGAAGAGAGGCCGTGACAGTGTGGTATGGTGGATAGAGAGCTGCCCTCGGAACCATGAGAGCTAGGTTCATGTTCTGCCCTAGATATCTCTAGGCAAGTCAACTTCTTAGTGTTCTAAGCACCTCCCTGAGATCATACTACATACAAGTTGCAGAATAGGTATTGACTTTTCTTGTTAGAGGTATTTTCCTTACCTGAGAGCTTCCTATTTTTTGTGTCAATGAAATAACAGGTCTGGTCTCTATCCTTTTCAGAATCAATGATTTTGATTATATCAAATCAAATGTTGATTTGATTACTGTTCCCAGAGCAAAAAGTGAAGCCAGAAGTGGGGAGGGCTTATGTATTAGGTGGGTGGAGACAAGGAATTATACCTTTTGGTAACTTCCTACTCTAACTAATTGTTCTTGCTAATGAAGTGCTAGCTTCAGTTCCTTTTATGCTTGTGAAAAAGTGTAAATGTTTTCGGAATCCTCTCCATCTGGGCCCCTTTGATAGGTGTGGCACCTGTTTTACATAGGCTGTGATGGTTCTTTTTAGGGAGACAAGGAGGCCTTCCTCAAGGTTTAGTCTTTCCTTCCTAATAGGCAGGGTTTGGGGGGGGGAAGGGGGGGGTCTTTGCTTTCCTGTTGCCTGAGGCATAAGAAGCCTTTAGGGAACTGGTTGTGATTGGTTGGAGGTTTTTCAGAATTCCCACTCCTGTATGGGATGTCTTTCTTACTCAGCATTGTTGCCTTGGTGAATGTGGAGGTGGAGGGGAGAAATATTGCTTTTACTTAATAACTGTATCTTTAAAATTCCTTATTTTAAATAAATTTAATTTTTATTTTATTATCTTTCTATCATCTATCTCCCTACCTACTTCTACCTATTTCTCTGTCTCTGTGTCTCTGTCCTTGTGTCTGTGTCTCAGTCTTTCTGGCTCTGGCTCTCTGTCTCTCTTTCTCCTCCCCCCTTTCTCTCTCTCTCTCTCTCTCTCTCTCTCTCTCTCTCTCTCTCTCTCTCTCTCTCTCTCTCTCTCTCTCTCTCTCTGTCTGCCTCTGTTTCTCTCACTATCTTATATCTGTTGACTAGGTCTCCCTCTCCCCTATGCCCATTCCTAATATAGATAGGTACTGGAACTATCTGCTTTGTTTTTAACCTGGTCCTGTTTGATCCTCCTTAGACAACTTCTGACCTCCTGCTCCTCCTCTGGACTCACCATATTAATGATAAACTTACTGCAAACACCTGATTGGCTTAGCCCATTGCCACTGAGAACTCTAAAAAGATCTACCACTGCCCCCCTCGATTTCTTTGGTAGTGGGGTTATAGGGGTGCAACACTTCATCCAGCAAGAAAATTTATTTTTTCTTGCATTTTATAGTCCAACAATGCTTCACTGAATTCTAGTACCTCACCTGAATCACTGTCTGAACTAGTCCTGGTCCAAAACAGTGAGTATTCTAAGACAAAATTCCAGTTGTTTGGTCCTGTTTATACTCCTACAAACAGGTCTCCTTAATCATCATTATTAAATAGAAAGATCACATTTATTTTTTCAGAATCACAACATGTTTTCTAACCTCAAGGTGTGGGACTATGGTAGGGAAGGTGACATGGAATAGACAAAGGGAGAAATAGATGTGCCTTCATCTTTTATTGCTAGTATATAGTTCTCTCCATTGCCACTTTCCGTCTCTGTTCTTTAAAAAAGTTGATTTATTGATGCTTTTTTAAAAATTCTTATCATTCCTCCTTCCCTTTGTGTGCCATTCCCTAACAACCACCACCACAACAATAATAACTGTTACACAGTGCTTTAAGGTTTGGAAAGTACTTTACTTATATTATCTTATTTGATCCTCACAATAAGCCTGTGAAATAGTCACTTTTATGCCCATTTTACATATCAGGAAATCATAGATTTAGACCTGGAAGAGAACTCAGAGACCATGTAGTCCAAACTCCTCATTTTACAAATCAGAGACTGAGGCTAAAAGATTTTGAGACTTGCCCAAGCCCACACAGTAAGGGGCAAAGCCAAGACTTTAACCAAGGTTTTCTGACCACAGATTCAGTATCTTTCCACTGTTCCTCCTCCTTGACACCAGAAATGTAACTCTACAAAATCTGTTCTTCATTTTGACCTAGGAAAGTGTGTGGGGAAGGGGAAGATAGGAAGCAAGGCCAACAAGAGAAAACTATCCTCCTTTTGCTGTGTGCCAGGAAGTTTGTTATCACAAAATCATACCACTACTAGGTCTGTGTACAAAGATGATTAGGGAAAAAGGAAAAGAACCTGTATGTTCTAAAATATTAAAGTAACTCTCTTTGTGGTGGCAAAGAACAAATTGTAGAGATGCCCTTCAATTGGGGAATAGCGGAACAAGTTATGGTATATAAATGTAATGTGCTATAAGAAGTGATGAGCTCAATGACCTTAAAAAATATGGAAAGACTTGCAAGAAATAATGAAGAATGCAATGAGCAGAACCAAGAGAACATTGTATACAGTAACAGCAATTTTGCTTTAGGAATGACTTTGAGCAAATAAGTCATTTTGACTATTTTAAATACCCAAATTAACTATAAAAGATATATGAAAAAAGACACTATTTGTATCCAGAGAAAGAACTGATGAATAGAAGTATGTATAGAATAATTCTACATATATGTACCTATTTGTATCTAATGGTAGCCATTTTTTGAGTGGGGGAGAAGAAGAAAAAAAGAAATTTACATGATAACTTTATTAAATATTTAAAAGAAATAGCAAGTTGTACATAATAGATTTGCAGTTTCATGTACAATCATCTTTTTATTATTTATGTTATGGAAATGCTTGTTTTATTTCACAAATTAAAAATAAAATAAATCATAACATTTCACAGAATTGTTGAACAGATTAGTGAATGTTGAACTGGAAAGAACACTTCCTTAGTGACCTTCTAGTCTAGGAATTCTTAATCCTTTTTGTTCCATGCCTCCCTTAGCTGCCTTTTGAAGCCTATGGACTACTTCACAGAATGTTTTTAAATATATGAATTTAAATGTATGAATAAATGCAATGAAATAATATATATATATATTATATATATATATATATAATATATATATATATATATATATATATATATATATAGGGTTGTATAGCCTATATCAGATTGCATGCCATCTTGGGGAGGAGGGAGGGGAAGAAGGGAGAAAAATTTAGAACTCAAAGTTTTATAAAAGTGAATGTTGAAAACTAAAAATAAATAAATTAATCAAAAAAAAAGATTGGAAAAAATACATAGGGTTACAAAAGAAATCAATTATATTGAAATATAATTATCAAAAAAATTTAAACCAAAGTCATAGACTCCAGATTAAGAATCTTGATTCTAGTCCAACATCTTCATTTTAAAGATCAGGAAACTGAGGCCCCAAGTCGCAAAAGGATCATCCCAGGGGCACATGTGTCTGTAAGGAATATAGCTGTTCTGATATGAGTATATGCAGCTGATCTGACTCCTTGTATGATTCTCCATACCAGTCAGTCAGCCAGCTAGTTAGTGACTAAGCATTGATTAAGCTCCCACTAAGTGTCAGACACTGTGCTAAAGTACGGTCTTACATCATTATTGCTTGGTAGAAAGTAAAGTAGAAATCAAGTAAGCTGTTTGTCTGCAAAATGAGAAAAGAAAGGAAGCAAAGGAGAACATTTTCTCTTTGGTCTGGAACAGACCAATCCTTTCTTCATCTACAAAGACTTTTAAAATGTGACAGATATATTTTAACAGCAAATAGATTATTATCACCCCTATCTTTCTATGAAAAGGGGATACTAAGTCACTAAGCAGAACAGGCAGTGATTGAAAGTTAAGGATGAAGGGAAAGAATGGCTTCGTTATTGTTCTTCCTCCTGTCTGTCAAATCTTGCCTCCAAAGACCTAAATAAACGTCAAGGGGAGCCAAGATGCTAGCAATCTCTTGCTTATAGGGCATCTCTCTTCTTGTTCCAAGTAATTAAAGCTACAAAACACTATGTTTTTATCTTTAAAGGCAAGACTAGCTGATTCAAATGTAGTCAGAAAGCAGACACCCAATATGGGTGCCTATACATCCACCACAGCCAAGAATGACGGAATGGACCTTCTACAAGGGCTGGTAATGGAGTGCTCACAACTGTCTCTATGGAGATTAGGAACAAGGGGTGTTTTGCTCTCCTTGCTGAGAAGGCTTGGGAATAAGGCTAAATCTGAAGCTTTTGGATTTGAAAGTTGGAACCTGGCTCCTCCCAACTTTGTGACTTTTGAGAGCCACAAAGTTGCTGAAAGAAAGCCTACTTTATTGAAAATGAAGTGCCCTCAGCCCTGTAGCCCTCATCTGAACTCCCAAAGCCCTCATTATCTAGGCTGTTCCCTTGGCAATTAGTCATAGAAGACTTTGTGATGTCCTTTATGTAACTGTCTTGAGCAGTTTTTTCTTTCAGTAATTTTATGCCTTGTCTCTTCAACTAAATTCGAAGCTTCTTGAAAGCAGGAACTATGACTTCTATTCCTTTGTATCCCAAGTAATACCACAGTGCCACACACAAAACAGAAGCTCAACAAATCTTTGTTGTTTGATATGAATTCAGAATGTTAAACTATATTTTATCTGCATTAATATCTTTTTGTAGCCTCTGTAAATCCTTATTATATTTTTACTAATCCAGTGTTTTCTGGTAAAGTTATCTAGGTCAACTTGGCAATGAAGTAAAGTCTTCAGAACTTTTTTTTGAAAAATAATTTCTATTGGAATCTTTAAAAAAAATCACTTTCATTTCTCAAGGTATCTATTCCTCTTTGACTCAAAGAGTTATCCCTAAAAACAAAGAATAAAACAAAAAGAAAAAAAAAGCAGTTCCGAAAGATGAATCAATATAACATTGAAGTCAAATGATAGAGAAAGTATTGTATATCTATAGTTCCCTATCTCTGCAAGTAAGTGAGAAAGGTACATTTTTATCTCTTTTCTTCAAGGTTAAGATTAGTGACTATAATTGCATAGTGTTTAGTTTCAATTTGTTGTTGGATTCATTTCCTTTAGATAGAGGTCGTCATTATGTATATTGTTTTCTTGGGTTTGCTTACTTCACTTTGTATCAGTTCATAGGTCTTTGTATGCTGTCCTGTATTTTTCATATATATATATAATTTATTATGGAGTAGTAATATTCCATTACATTCATGTGCCACACTTTGATAAGTCATTCCCCAGCATTTCCTTTGTTTCCAGCTCTTTGTTATTTTACAAAATTTGGTATATATGGGTATTTTTTTCTGTCTGACCTCTTTGAGGATTATTCTTGGATCAGAGAGCTTTGGTCAGAGGGTACAGCAAAGCTTTTAGTAGAAACTGGTCTATCACTGAAAATACTTGAATTCAAATTCAATAAGTATTTATTAGGTGGCTCCTAAGTCCCTAGATGGTGGGGATATAAAGATAAGAACTAAAAAGTGCCTGCTCTCAAGGAACTTATATTTTATTGTAGGAGGCTGGGGTTTTTTATGTGTACAGCTAAGTATAATATAAGATACAATAGTATTGCCTCAAAAAAGAACCCAGTGTGTGCTGTAGGAATACAATCATACCTTCTTTTATTGTACTTCCCTTCATTGTGCTTTGCAGATATGGCGTGTTTTACAAATTGAAGGTTTGTGGAAACCCTGCACTGAGCAAATCTATTTGGCATCATTTTCACAATATCATGTACTCATGTTGTGTCTCTGGGTCACATTTTGGTAATTCTTCCAATGTTTCAAACTTTTTCATTATTGTTATATCTGTTATGGTGAGCTGTGACCAGTGATCTTTGATGTTACTCTTGTAATTGTTTTGGGTGCCACAAACCATGCCCATGTATGACAGCAGACTTAATCAATAAATGTTGTATGTGTTTTAACTGATCCACTAACCTGCCCTTCATATCTCTCTCCCTCCTCAGACCTCCCTATTCCCTGAGATGTAACAATATTGAAATTAGGCGGGTTAATAACCCTACAAAGGCCTTTAAGTGTTCAAGTAAAAGGAAGAGTCAACTGATAGGGAAACTTCATTGCTGCCTTATTTTAAGAAATTGCCACAGCCACCCCAACCTTTAGCAACCACCACCCTGATCCGTCAGAAGCCATCAGCATTGAGGCAAGACCTTCCACCCACAAAAAGATTACGATGCATTGAAGGTTCAGATGATGGTTCAGTATTTTTTTTTAGCAATAAAGTATTTTCTATGTTATAAAGCAGCACTTCTTAGGGTTCACGACGCACAGCTTAAGAAGTGCTGAAGGGGTCTCAAGAAGAAAAAGTTTAAGAAGCCCTGTTAAAGTATCATTTATTTTAGATATAGTACTACTGCACACTTAATAGACTATAGTATGGTATAAACATAACTTTTATATGCACTGGAAAACCAAAAAAAATGGAGTGACTCAATTTATTGTGATATTCATTTTATTATAGTGGTCTGGAATTGAACCTGCCTTATCTTTGCAGTATGCCTATAGTTGAGGAAGGAAAAAAACACTTTCTGCTGGAGGACTTCAGAAAGGACATTGGACCTGAGTTGAACCTTGAAGAAGGAGGATTCTGAAAGGTTAGACAAAGGAGGGAATGTCAGGCACAGGGAACAACCCATGAAAATGAACCCTGTGAGACAGATTTCAGTTAAATAAATTAAAGTTATCTACAGTCATTTGAAAAAAATGCTCTAAATCATTATTGATTAGAGAAATGCAAATCAAAACAACTCTTGAAGTACCACATTACGTCTATCAGATTGGCTAACGTGACAAAATAAGAAAATGATAATGTTGGAGATGTGGGAAAATTGGAACACTAATTGGTGGTGCTGTGAACTGATCCAATCATTCTGGAAAGCAATTTGGAACTATGCTCAAAGGGCTGTAAAACTGTGCATACCCTTTGACCTAGCAATACCACTTCTAGGTCTGTATTCCAAATAGATCATATAAATGGGAAAAGGACCCACATGTACAAAAATATTTATAGCAGCTCTTTTTGTGGTGGCAAAGAATTGGAAATTGAGGAGATGCCCATCAATTGGCAAATGGCTAAACAAGTTGTGGTATATGAGTGTAATGTGTACTATAAGAAATGATGAGCAGGTGGACTTCAGACAAACCTGGAAACACTTGAATGAATTGATGCTGAGTGAAGAGAGCAGAATCAGGAGAATATTGTACATAGTAATAGCCACATTGTGTGATGACTGACTCTGATAGACTTAGCCCTTCTCAGTAATGCAAGGATCTAAGACATCCCCAAAAGACTCATGATGGAAAATGCTATCCAAACCCAGAGAAAGAACTATGGAGTTGGAATGCAGATTGAAGGATACTATTTATTTTCTTTCTTTTTGTTGTTGTTTTGTTTGTTTCTTCTTTCTTGTGGTTCCTCCTATTGGTTCTAATTTTTCTTTACAACATGACTAATGTGAAAATGTTTAATATGAATGTATGAGTAGAGACTATATCAGATTACATGTTGTCTTGGGGAGAGGGGAGGAGAGGAAGGGGGAGAAAATTGAAAACTCAAAAACTTATGGAGGTGAATGTTGAAAACTAAAAATAAATTAATTAATGGAAAAAAAAGAAAATGAACACTGTGAGAATGCATGGCATGTCCTCTTGAGGGAGATGGTATAAATCCAGTCTGGCTAGAATGTAAAGAGAATGAAGGGGAATATTGTGAAATAAGGAAGGAAACTTAGGTTGGATCTAGACTATAGAAGACCTTAAAAGTCAGGCTAAGGAATTTCTACTTTAACTTATACGCAATTGGTAACTGCTGCAAATTTTTGAGGAGGAAAGTGGCATGGTCAGGTCGCTGCCTCAGGAAGATTATTTTAGTAATTCTGTGAGCAAAGGATTGGAGAAGGACAGATTGGAAGCAGGGAGACCAGATATTAAACCATGCTAGAAGTGATAAAGGCCCGAATTAGTTAATGGTTCTGTGAGTGCAGAGAATAGAGCTAATATATGAGAGATGCTGTGAAGGTAGTCAATCAGATTGGGCAAATACTCATTTGGGTGGATTTGGAGGCTGAGGGAGAAGAAAAGTCAAGAGTAACTCAGGGGTCATGAGCCTTGGTGGCTGAGGATGGTTGTACCCATAACAAAAAAAGAGACATTTAGAGGAAGCACAGGTTTAGAGAAGAAGATGATGATGATGTTTGAACATATTGAGTTTGAGATGACAGCCAGATATCCAGGTGGAAATGTCAAGAATGTAGTTGGCAATGTAGAAATGAAGATAAAAATTATAACAACTTTGAACCACTAAGTCATTTTGTCCATTATAAATACCCAAATTAACTACAAAGGACATATGAAGGAAGATACTATCTGTATCTGGAGAAAGAACTAATAAATAGAAGTATGTATAGAATAATTTTACATATACACATATGCCTATTTGTGTATAATGGTAGCCATCTCTAGGACATGTTGAGGAGGAAGAAAAAGAAAAGAAATTTACATGATAACTTAATTATGTATTTAAAAGGAATAGCAAGGTGTACACAATGGATTTGCAGTGTCATGTGCTATAACCTTTTTATTTTACTGTTATAGAAATGCTTGCATTATTTAATAAGTTAAAAATTATAATTACATCTGGATATAAATCTGAGTTGAGGTATTAATCGAGTACATGGGAACTGACCAAGAAAAAAAGACAAAGGTCAGGGATAGAGCCTTGGGAGACACAATCACACTTAGGAGAAGAAAGACAGTGAAGCTCATGAAAGAAATAAAGAGGGAGCAGTTTGCTACACAGGGTGAAAGAGATACAAGGGACTGCATTGCCATAGAAGCCCAAGAAGGAGAACTCATCTAAAAGGAGGTTATGTCAAAGGCTGCAAAGAGTTCAGGCAGGATGAATGATGAGAAAAGGTCATCAGGTTTAGCAATTACGTTGTTGGGGAAGTCGGGGGCAAGCCAGTTCAGTGAAAGGCAGGATAAGAGGGCTCTGAAACAGTGAATCAGTGGTAACAAAGTGGAAACAGTTAGCTAGTTACTTTTAGTAGATGTTGAAATTTGCATACAAAAGGCAAGAGAAGCTTTTTCAAACTAGACAAACTGACATTTTAGTTAAATTTCTTTCATACTCTGTAAGGTCAGGAATTGAATCTTATTTTTAAGATTTTAAATTTTAGAAATAAGAAGGTTCTTCAGAGGCAATGTGGTATAGTGGAAAAAACCACTGACCACTTGCCAGAGGACTTGGGTTTGAATTCTAGCCTTTGATGACCTTGGGCAAATCACATGATTTCTCTGGACCTCAGTTTCCTCACCTGAAAAATGAGGAGTGGGACTAGAGATATCATCTATAATCTGGTATAGTTCTCTTTTGCTACACATAACCTAGCCCCCTCCTACCTTTCAATTTTTCATATGCCTTACTCTTCGTCACATACTCTTCAGTCCAGTGACACTGGACTCCTGACTGCTCCACAAACAAGACCCCTCATCTTTCAGTTCTGGAAATTTTCTTTGGCTACTCCCATCCCTGGGATGCTCTCATTCCCCTGCTCTAATTATTGACCTCCCTGGCTTCCTTTAAGTCCAAACTAAAATCCCATTTTTTACTGGAAGCCTTCCCCAGCCCCTCTTAATTCTAGAGCCTTCCCTCTGTTAATGATTTCCTATTTATCATATACATACATATATTTATATATCTTTCTTTGTTTATATTTATTTGTGGTTGTCTCTCCCATTAGATTTCAAGTTCTTTGGAAGCAGGGACTGTTTTTTGCCTCTTTTTGTATCCGTAGTACTTAGCACAGTGCCTGGCACATAGTAGGTGCTTAATAAATATTTTCTTGATTGATGTAAGCATTTAGCTAGTGTAATGGATAGGCCACTGGGCCTTGAGTCAGGGAGACTTGAGTTCAAATTTGGCCTCATACAATTCCTAGTTTGTGATGCTGGGCAAGTCACTTAACCTTTGTTTGCCTCAGTTTCCTCAACTGTAAAATGTGATAATAATAGCATCTATTTGTCAAGGTTGTTCTGAGGATCGAATGAAATAACTGTAAAGTGCTTAATACAGTTCTTGGTATATAGTTGGCACTTAATCCTTCCTTCCTTCTTCCTTCTTTCTTTCTTTCTTTCTTTCTTTCTTTCTTTCTTTCTTTCTTTCTTTCTTTCTTTCTTTCTTTCTTTCTTTCTTTCTTTCTTTCTTTCTTTCTTTCTTTCTTTCTTTCTTTCTTTCTTTCTTTCTTTCTTTCTCCTTCCTTCCTTCCTTCCTTCCTTCTTTCCTTCTTTCCCTCCTCCTTCCTTCCTTTCTTCTTTCTTTCCTTCTTTCCTTCCCATCTTTGCACCTTATTAATATCTGTTATACAAATGAATGAATGAGGTAACTCTACATGGTGGGGGAAGGGAGAGGGAGACATTAAGATACAGAAGAAAGATATCATTTAAAAAGGGATGCAATGTAAAGATTCTGAAGACTAACTTACTTAATTTCATGTCAGACTGGCCCAGCATGTTTTCAGTTCTACTTTCTGCCCAAGCAGCAACAGTGTAGTGGAGAGCTTTAGAACAGTAGTCAAGATAGTTCGTTTCTAGTATAGAATCAACCATTAAGTAGCAGAATTAAACTTGAGTCTCAATTTTCTCAATTGTAAAGAGAGACTCCAAAGAAGTCAAAGAAAGAAACAGAGTTCCAGTATATGCCAAAACATTCTTGGCAAAATGGTTTGTGGTAGCAAAGAACTGGAAACAAAATGGGTACCTATCAGTTGAGGGATGGCCAATAACAACAGCTGCTGTATATGAATATAACAGTGCCCGACGCCTACTAGCTTTGCTTATGAGGTCAGGAGGGAAGGAACGAAAGGACTTGAGATTCAGGCTAAGTCCCTTGTCCCAGCACAGATATCAGCTATTGTTGTTTATCCTTCATTTTTTGAAGAGGACCAATGACATCCCAGGGTGATGTCTTGACTTGCTTGCAAATTGAATTTAAGTGAGGTAGAGTTGTGCAAAGTCATCAGCTTCATTCTGTCTTCCAGAGTCAGTAAGATGACCAGCAATGGCCTAGGATGCAGTGGGACGACCTTGGTGTTTTTGATGTCCAATCAAGTTCCAAGCGCTCCACAGTGCCTGCTTCAGCTGCCTTCATAGTAGAACAAATTGTTCTCATCTGCCCATTCTGCCAAGGGCAGTCTTCACATCCTCTGAACTCACTGACACATTTGAGGTTACCCTCAACCTGGTTTAGCCCGTCTGCTGAGAAGTTTTCACCAGGGTATGGCTGCTGCACATGCTATGACTTCTTGGAGCCACAGGTGAGAGTTGGGTGAAGGTGAACAAGCAGCCCTGAAAAGGACTGAGGAAGCCCTCACACCAAAGGTGCTAGTCTTCCCTGAATACCTCATACGCCAGAGATATCAGCTAGAGAAATATGGAGTTCTTCCCCTTCGGACATGGGGTTCATGTTCTTAGTTCCTGCTTTCTATGATCATTAAGATGAATCTCTCCTCATAGGTTCAGCTTCCAGGAGGGGAACTGGTAAATATTTAACAGCTGGACCTCTGGGGTTGGGGGGGGGCGGCGCTGAAGCACATGACACCAAAAAGCAGTTATGCAAAATCAATCATTACAACAATGAAATCAGACGCCAGCCTTATAAGACCCTGGACCCAGGATTATATCAGGCTCACACATGGAGGTGGATGTAGTGGCCCATGTCCTGGAATGAGTTGGCAGGATCTATTTTCCCATCCTTGTGCACCTCTTGAGTCTCCAATTTGGCTGTTTCTTTGTGCTTGGGAAAGGGTAGGCTGCCTGCTTAGAAACCCGAGAGGTTTGTGAAGAAGGCAAAGTGGCAATTGAATTCCTAAAGCATTCACAAAGCTTCTCTGGCTTTTGAATAGGTTGGCTGCTAAAGCAATATGGGAAGTTACAAAGTGGGAAGACCTGTTTTGTTTTGTTTTTCAGCTAGTCCGTGAATAGATATTCCTGAACTAACTTTGGGACTAGCTAATGTTCTATTTCTTAGTCTCTAATAAGGCCAGGTGTTCCTCTAAGTCTTAGCCAGTCCAGCCCAGCCCAGCTACATTAGGGACCACACCTGTGGCCAAAGACAGACTGGGTAAGCTCTCTTGCCCTATCCTCATGGCAAGCTACCAGCCTGCCAATTCTTTTCTGAGCTAAAGAAGTCATTTATTTGGTCTTGTTATCTGTACAGCCAAAGAGAGTTATTCATTAGCAAGACTATTAAAGGGTGGGGCAGAATAAAGGGACAAGGTATAAGTTTAACTGACTTCCAAGGGATGTGACAGAATGTCACTGTTGCTTCCTTGAAATACATAGCCAGCCTTGGGGGTCACTGAAAAGCAAATGGGGGAAGGAGAATAAAAATGATAAAACTCTTAGTTTCAACTCTGCTGTTCAAATTAACAAATATTTGTTAAATATCTGCTAGCTTGCTGGTACAAAGCACTGGGTGAGGATGCAAAGCAAATAATAACAATAATGATAATGATGATAATGATAGTAATGATGTTGGCATTAATATGAGAGAGAGCATGGTATTATGGAAAGCGTACTGGATTTTGCAGCTGGATGACCTAGCTTCAAAGCCCTTCTCTGCCCTTTGCTACCTATGTAGTCCTGGGCTGGTCATTGACTATCTCAGGGCCTCACTGTCCTAACCTGTGAAATAAGAAAGTGGGATTAGATTGGCTCTTTGGTTGCCTCCAGCTCTAAATCTATGATTCCTGGGGGCAGCTAGGTGGCACACTGGATAGAGCACTGGCCCTGAAGTCAGGAGGACCTGAGTTCAAATCCAGCCTCAGACACATAACACTTACTGGCTGTGTGACCCTGGGCAAGTCACTTAACCACTATTGCCTAACAAAACAACAATAGCAACAAAAAACCCATCTGGGTCCAGTGGCAAGATATAAGTCAGGAAGACTGGAGGCGGCACTGGATGCAGTGGGAGACCTTGGCCTTTAAATCCATGATTCCTTTAATAAATGCCTATTGATTCTCTGATCTCCTATCAGTGCTTTTCAGTTCACAAGGCACTTGACATATGCTGTCTCATTTGGTCCATATAACAATCCATTGTCACTAAAGAGAAGACCAACCCCATTTTACAGAAGAAACAGAGGCTTAAAGGATTAAGGGACTTGCTTATGGTCACACAGTCAATAAATACCAGGGATAGGGAGGAATTTGAATCTAGAACTTCCTCTTCTAGCTTCAGCAGTCTAGCTACTGTGCCAGACAAGGCAGTGTACTTTCTGGAATTTATCCTTTAATTGGGGTGAGTGAAGAAAATGTATGTATGTGGGTATGTGTCTGTTGGAGATGAGAAAGTCACCTTATATTAATTTCTGCATTGCATTAGATTCAGTACAGGAAGTTTATGCTGGGAGATTTGTTTTTTCTACCTACTTGCAAAATTCAAGACCTTAAAAATTCTGGTTGTTTCCTCTCCCAAACTCTTCAAACATATAAGGTAGATACAAGGACCTAATCATCCAAGTTAAGTTCACAATTCCTTGTGTATTCTATGTTAATGCTTCCAGCATGATTTCCAACACGTTAAAGGTGACTTACTCAGCATTATTATGTTCCTGCAGCTGGAGCCATTAAGCTCTGGAGTGGGAAACTCCTTATCATGATCATCATCCAGTAAGAAAATAAAAAAGTGAGCAGAAATATGCATTTCCAAACATTCATGAAAGGGATAGGGAAATGCAATTGTGATTTCACTGGAATAGGGACCATCCAGTGAGGAAAATTGTCCCTCTAAAAATAAGCAACTCCTCTGAAGCTTATATTTAGGCTTACAGCAATGGTTCCCAGAATTTTTCGTCTTAGGACATTTTTATACTCTTAAAATTTATTGAGTCCCCCCTTCCCAAAAGAATTGTTGTTTCTATGGGTTATATCTATTGATATTTACTATATTAGAAATTAAAAAAATTTTAGTATTGTTAGGGAAATAGTAATCCAGTATATGATAAACTGAAAGATCCAAGCTTTGGGGACAAAAACTCATTATTTGACAAGAAATTCTGGGAAACCTGGAAAACAGAATGGCAGAAAGTAGGTATAGACCAACATCTCGTACCATATGCTGATAGGGTCAAAATAGGTACATGATTTAAATATAAAGTAAATACCATAAGCAAATTAGGAGAGCATAGAATAGCTTACATGGCAGATCTATAGATGAGGGATGAATTTAGGACCAAACAAGATATAGAGAGCATTATGAAATATAAAACAGATAATTTTGATTACATAAAATTAAAAAGTTTTTTGCATAAACAAAATCAAAACAATCAAAAGCAGAAGGAAAGCAGAAAACTGGGGGAAAATTTTGCCGCAAGTATCTCTGATAAAGGCCTCAGTTCTCAAATACATAGGGAACTGAGTCAAATTTGTTAGAATACAAGTCATTCCCCAGTTGATAAATGGTCAAAGGGTATGAACAGGCAGTTTTCAGACAAATCAAAGCTATCTATAGTCATATCAAAAAATGCTCTAAATCACTATTGGTTAGAGAAATGCAAATTAAAACAACTCTGAGGTACCACCTCTCATCTAGTAGATAGGCTAATATGACAGAAAGGAAAATTACAGATATTAGAGGGGATGTAGGAAAGCTGGGATACTAATACACTGTTGGTGGCATTGTGAACTGATCCAACCATTCTGGAGAGCAATGTGGAACTATGCTCAAAGGGCTATAAAACTGTGCATACCCTTTGAACAATATCACACTAGGTCTGTATTCCAGAGAGATTTAAAAAAGGGAAAAAGATGTGCTTGTAAAAAAATATTTATAATGGTTCTTTTTGCCATAGCTAAGAATGGGAAATTGAGGGAATGCCCATTAATTGGGGAATGGCCGAACAAGTTGCAGTATGTGTTTGTGATGGAATATTGTTGTGCTATAAGAAACGACAAGCAGAGTAAATAATTTCAGAAAAACCTGGAAAGACTTACATGAACTGATGCAAAGTAAGCAGAACCAGGAGAACATTATATACAGTAACAGCAATATTGTATGACAAATTGCGAGTGACTTAGCTATTTTCAGCATTACAGTGATCTGAGATAATCTCAAAGGATTCATGACGAAACATTCTATTCACCTCCAGAGAAAGAACTGATACTATCTGAATATAGACTGAAGCATTCTTTCTTCTTTCTTTCTTTCTTTCTTTCTTTCTTTCTTTCTTTCTTTCTTTCTTTCTTTCTTTCTTTCTTTCTTTCTTTCTTTCTTTCTTTCTTTCTTTCTTTCTTTCTTCCTTTCTTCCTTCCTCCTTCCTTCCTTCCTTCCTTCCTTCCTTCCTTCCTTCCTTCCTTTCCTTCCTTCCTTCCTTCCTTCCTTCCTTCCTTCCTTCCTTCCTTCCTTCCTTCCTTCCTTCCTTTCCTTCCTTCCTTCTCCTTCCTTCCTTCCTCCTTCCTTCCTTCCTTCCTTCCTTCCTTCCTTCCTCTTCCTTCCTTCCTTTCCTTCCTTCCTTCCTTCCTTCCTTCCTTCCTTCCTTCCTTCCTTCCTTCCTTCCTTCTTTCTTTTGTCTTCTTATACAAAATGACTAATATGGAAATGTTTTACATGATTGCACATGTACAATCCATATCAGATTGCTCACTATCTTAGGGAAGGGGGAGGGCCAGGAGGGAGGGATAGAATTTGGAACTCAAAAACTTTTTAAAAATGTTAAAAATTGTTTTAAAATGTAATTGAGGAAAAACAAAATTTAATTTTAAAAAACATTTTGATCTCATAGACCACCTGGAAGGATTTTAGGACCCTTTCAGTTCCCCTGCCCCACCATCCTCTAGACAACACTTTGAGAACCACCATCTTCAAGAGCTGATTGAGGATACTGAGAATTTACGTCACCGATTTTGTGTCAGAGGTGGGAAATGAACTCAGGCTTTTCCCTCCCATTATGCTCCCCTTCACAATGACAGGTGCTAAACTTTAAAAACTAAAGGAGGAAAGTAAGAAATGATTTCAATTCCACCCCCCTGCACCCATTTTGTTTCAACTCTTATGTTTCTATTTTCTGTACTTTTTGTTCACATTGTTACCAGGGTTTAGAACATTTTATTTAATAAGTTGCTTGGAGAAAAGTCAATTTTGATCAAAGAACAAGACAAATGTATTATTATTCTCAGCAAGGTACATATTCCAATCTAATGTGCCACCAAGTTTAATTGGAGATGAGGGAACAGGAAGAAAAGAAAAAGAATTGGAGGAAATCAAAGAAATAGCTCACCTCTTTGGGGCCAATATTATATTATTACTGGGGCAAATAGTCCATTTTAATTTGTTTGGGGTGAAGGAATAGCTTGAGGGGATGATAGTAGGACATATAGTTGAGGCTGTAGGTTTGTTGGTTGATTGTTTTAAGCTGGGGAAAAAAGGGCATGCTTGAAGGCAGTAGGAAGGAAACAGCAGAAAGAGAGAGGTGGAAGATTAGAGAGAAAGAAGATAATCAAGGAAGGATTCTGCTGAAGAAAATGGGAGGGGATGAGAGCAATGGTGCATGAAGATGAGTTGGTCTTGGCAAGAGGGGCCACCTTATTATCAAACGCTGAATAAAAGGAAGGAGTGGGGATATAATATTAAGGGTTTTTTGAGATAAATACAAGGGAAAAAGAAGATGTTTGTGATGCATTCTTCAGTTTTCTCAGTAGGCAAGGTCCTCACCTAAGAGAAGGTACTGTAGTCTACCTCTAATGATGACCTATGCTCAAGAAGTGACAAGAATAGATTATGATTAAAAAAGGAATGGGTGGGTCATGTAGTGAAAATGAGGGATGAGGTGGACATCTGAAGTTCTGTACTGGTTGTCACAAAATATAAAGACCTAGAAGAAGATCTCTTCATGATGTGAGGCTTTATGGAGAGAACAAGAATTCCATAGGATGGAAAGACATGGATGGATTACCATGTAAACACAGAGTGCCCAAGTCAATGAGATCATGTAGATAACAAAGCACAGAAACATGTTGTGGTGCTTATACACAAGGAAAGCTTTTTGGAGTTTTGAGTTCATCACTGCAGTCTTCCTACTGAGGTTTGGACAGAACCCCTACCCTACTTCACAAAACTCTGGGTTAATATAAGCAGTTATGCTGCAAAATCACCCAGATACAAACAACTACAATAGCCCATCATAAATCTGATTGTTTGAAAGAGATTTAAGATCTATTTTTGACCTAGGCATTGTCTGAGAGTATATGAGATACTCCCTCCTAGTAAGACATGCATTAAGGTTCTGATCTTCCTTCCATGGAACTACTATCTGGGGAAAAAGAGTTATTTGGGCCTGGAAGATCATTCTTTGGATAAAAGATATAAAACACCCTTTCTTTCCCTGTTAGAGTAATGATTTTATTTTTAAATACAATTTTGTTTTCAGTTATGAATTCTCTCCTTCCCACTTCCCCCCTCCCACCCATTGAGAAAACAAGTACAAACATATATTGTCATGTAAAACAAATTCCTTCATTAGCCACATTCTCTCTCTCCACTGCCCCAACTCCCCAAGCCCAGATGCTTCAGTTTGCTCTCTGAGTCCAACATCTACTTTTGTTTGAAGGTGAATGATGTGTTTCATCATGAGTCCTCTGGAATTATGGTTGGTCACTTGTTGAAGAAAGTTTCTTGGTCTTTTTCACTTATTAAAGCAAACTCTCCATGGCTCTTCCTCATTCATTAAGTCAGATTTCTCTGAGTGTAATTATTCTAGAGCAATAATTATTACAGTGAGCTGGCCTTGAAGCAATAAGAACCTGCATTCAAGTCCTGATTCAGATAGGTAATGGCAATATGTCCTTGGGTAAATCACTTAACTTCTTAGTTCTCTAGGTAATGATCTTAATTTTTTAAGGCAACTAGGGTTAAGTGACTTGCCCAGGGTCACACAGCAAGTAAGCATCTGAGGCCAGATTTGAACTTAGGTCTTCTTGACTTCAGGACTAGTGCTCTATCTACTGAGCCACCTAGCTGTCCCTAATCATCTGATTTTTAAGTTGAAGAGAAGACCTAGGGAATTTTACCACCAGGAAGTTCCCTATAAAAATGACATCATAAATATTGTCTCCATTCCTAATTAGTACACTTACTAGCAGGGTAAACTCATGGGATCAATTCATTATCAATCAATCAGCAAGTATTCACTGAATATATAATGTATAGGTATTGTTCTAGGCTCCAAGAAGGCAGGATACAAAGAAATATAATATAGTCCTTACTCTGTAGGTATTTAACAAAGGGTTGGAAGAAATGACTTATTGTACACATATGAATGGTTAATTTATATCCCAGTTATATGATAATTCAAGACCACAATACAAGAAATACTAAATAGTTATACTATGTTGTACAATGCTAGATGATCAATACGGCTAATAAATGCTGTAGGAGTTAAAAAGAATAGAGTTCTTCTAGCTGAGGGTAGTCAGGGAAGGCTTGCAGTCTGTTAAGTTGGAACTTCAAAAATAGATAGGTCTTTTCTATCACCGCTTAGAAAGTGAAACTTAATACTTTTAAGATATTTTTAATATCCCAGTTAATTGAATGAAGAATTCTGCAAATATACTTTCTCATTGCTCACCTGGAAACTCAAGGATTACTTAATTAAAATGGTCTTAGAATATAAATTCACCTAAGATAGGTGAAGTATGGCTTCTGGGAGCCAAGATGGTGGAGTAAGAAGTTATTGACTCTCTTCACCTCTGAAAGCCCAGAAAATATTGCCCCAGAAAAAATCCTGGAACAGCTGAACCAACAGAGAGATGGAGTGCAACGGTCTTGTAGCCCAGGAAGTTTGGGGGATTAACAGGAAAGGCCCCTCTTTCTCTGGGGGAGGGAGAACAGTGCAGAATGGGAGGCATCCCAGCAAGCTAGTGGAAAGTCCCACCTCAGGATACCAGAGGGAGATCCTGAACCCCAGGGTGGTGGAATAGGCAAGCATCAACACTAGGACACCTGAGTGCCTCAGTATGGGCAGGGGAGCTGGTGGACACTGGTTCAGAAAATCACCATGAGCTACAGTGTTCTCTGGCAGCCAAGTCTCCAAGTGCCTCAGCAACAGTCTGGGAAGCACAACTCTAAGAGATAAAGCTCCACGCTAAGAGACATTCTCCAGCAGTGAAACATTCCCATGCCAGGCCTGGGTGAGCAGGAGCCAAAGAAAGGATTGCAAGGCCTGTGTGAGCAAGGCATCTTCCAGGGGCCAGACTCCCCACCTCTACCACTAGAGCTCCAGTGTTGCTGATTCCAGTCCAACACAGGCAAGCTGCCAGAACCCTACAGCCTCCAACTGCCAGCACCTAAGGCCCCAGCACACAAAGTCAGTGACCAGGCCTCAGGCTTCCAGCACAAAAAGCTTGGGGCAGTGCCCCCTGTTCTCCAGCAGGAGAGCTCAATTTTTTTTTAAAAAAGTCATGAAATAAGCAAACATCATGAGCAAAAAGAAATGTACAATGACCATAGATTGTTATTATGGGGACAGGAAAGATCAAGGCAGGAATTCAGAAGAGGACAACATTGTCAATATACCCACATCTGAAACATCAAAAGGAATGTGAACTGGTCTCAAGCCCAAAAAAGCCTTCTTGGAAGAGCTCATGAAGAAATTTAAAAGTCAAATAAGAGAGGTAGAAGAAAAATTGGGAAAAGAAATGAGAGGTATTCAAGAGAGAGTCAATAGCTTGGAAAAGGAAGGACACAAACTAACTGTAGAAAATAAGTCCTTAAAAAAACAATTGGCCAAATGGGAAAAAAAATACACTGAAGAAAACAACTCTTTAAAAAGTAGAATTGACCAAATAGAAAAGGAGGCACAAAATCTCACTGAGGAGAAGAACTCCTTTAAAAAGTGAAATAGGTCAAATGGAAAAGTAAGTACAAAATCTAATAGAAGAAAACAATTCATTAAAAATTAGAATTGGGCAAGTAGAAGCTGACTCTATGAGAGAGCGAGAATCGGTCAAAGAGAAACAAAAGAATGAAAAAATAGATGAAAATATAAAATGCCTCATTGGTAAAACAAGTGACCTGAAAAATAGATCCAGGAGAGACAATTTAAAAATTGCTGATCTCCCTGAAAGCTATGATGAAAAAAAAGAGCTTGGACAGCATCTTTCAGGAAATCATCAAGGAAAACTGCCCTGAGGTCCTAGAACCAAAGGGTAAAATAGTTATTGAAAGAATCTACCTATCACCTCCTGAAAGAGATCTCATATTGAAAACACCAAGGAATATAGTAGCCAAATTCCAAAATTACCAGGTCAAAGAAAATACTGCAAGCAGCTAGAGAGAAACAATTTAAATATCATGGAACCACAGTCAGGATTACTCAGGACCTTGCAGCTTCTACATTAAAAGATTATAGGGGTGGAATATGATATTCCATAAGGCAAAGGAGCTTGGATTACAATCAAGGATCAACTACCTAGTGAAATTGAGCATAATCTTTCAAGGGAGGAGATGAGTGTTCAATGAAATAGGGGATTTCCAAACCTTCCTGATGAAAAGTCCAGAGTTCATCAAAACATTCGATCTTTAAATACAAGACTCAAGAGAGGCATAAAAAGGTAAACAGGACAGAAAAAAACAACAAAATGTTATTAATAAGGACAAACTGTTTACATACCTACAAAGGAAGATGACACTTGTAACTCTGGAGAACTGTATTGTTATTACACCATTTAAAAGAGGTATACATAGACTGAGGTGGTGGGTATAAGTTGACTTTGATGTAATGATAAAAAAAAATCTAATTAAGTGGGTTAAGTGAGTCTAAGTAAGTGGATTAAGTGGAATTAATTAAGAGATTGTACTGAAAGAAAAGGAATGGAAGGGGCAGACAAGGGTAAATTATATTAAATGAAAAGGCACAAAAACCTATTACAGTTGAGGTAAAGAAGGGAGGGAGATGAGCATTGTTTGAACCTTAGTCTCATCAGATTTGGTTCAAGGAGGGAATAACATAATTAGTTAGGTATAGAAATCTAACTTACCTTTTGAAAATAGGAGGGGAAAGGGAAAAGAAGAGGGAAGAGAAGGATAGAAGGGAAGGAAGAAGTGGTAAGGGTAAAAGGGAAGAAAAGGGAGGGGGCTAATAGAACAGAGGGTGGGCTGAGAAAGGTGATGGTCAAAAGTAAAACACTACTGAGAAGGGGAAAGGAGAAAAGAGAAAGAAAGGCATTAATGAGGGTTAGAGGGAAGAGGATAGAGAGAAAGACACAGACAGTAATGATAACTGTGAATGTGAATGGGATGAACTCTCCTGTAAAATGGAAACAGATAGCAGAATGGATTAAAAACCATAATCCTGGAACATGTTGTTTACAAGAAACACATATGAAACAGAGGGATACACACAGGGTAAAGGTAAAAGTCTGGAGAAGAATATATTTACTTCAGCTGAAGTAAAAAAAAAGCAGGGATAGCAATCCTGATCTCAGACAAAGCAAAAGCAAAAATAGATCTTATTAAAATAGATAGGGAAGGAAACTACATCCTACTGAAAGACATCATTGACAATGAAGTAATATCATTACTAAACATGTATGCACTAAGTGGTATAGCATCCAGATTCTTAGGAGAAGTTCAGGGAGTTACAGGAAGAAATAAACAGCAATACTATACTAGTGGGGGATCTTAACCTCCCCCTCTCTGAATTAGATAAATCTAACCACAAAATAAACAAGAAAGAAGTTAAGGAGGGGCATAGAATTTTAGAAAAGTTAGATATGGTAGAATTCTGGAGAAAATTGAATGGGAATAGAAAGGAATATACTTTTTTCTCAGCTTACACAAAAGTTGACCATGTTCTAGGGCACAAAAACCTCATAATCTAATGCAGGAAGGCAGAAATATTAAATGCATCCTTTTCAGATCGTGATGCAATAAAAATGTATGTAATAAAGGGACATGGAAAGATAGGCTAAAATTAATTAGAAACTAAATAATTTAATCTTAAAGAATCAAATGACAAATCATAGAAACAATCAATAACTTCATCTAAGAGAATGATAATAATGAAACAACATACCAAAACTTATGGGATGCAGTGTAAGCAGTTCTCAGGGGAATTTTTATATCTTTTAAATGCTTACATGAATAAAATAGAGAAAAAGGAGATCAATGAATTGGGCATGCAACCAAAAAAAACCAACAGAAAAAACAAATTAAAAATCCCCAATTAAATACCAAATTATAAATACTAAAAAACCAAAGGAGAGATTAATAAAATTGAAATTAAGAAAACTATTGAACTAATCAATAAAACTAAAAGCTGGTTGTATAAAAAAAGTAAAATAGATAAAGCTTTGGCTATTTTAGTTAAAAAAAGAAAGAAGAAAACCAAATTACCAGTATCAAAAATGAAAACAGTACATTCACCACCAAGAGGTGACATTAAAACGATAATTAGGAACTATTTTGCCCAACTGTATGCCAATAAATTTGATGATCTTATTGAAATGGATGAATTTTTACAAAAATATAAATTGCT
Source organism: Phascolarctos cinereus (assembly GCF_003287225.1). Taxonomy (NCBI): domain Eukaryota; kingdom Metazoa; phylum Chordata; class Mammalia; order Diprotodontia; family Phascolarctidae; genus Phascolarctos; species Phascolarctos cinereus. The sequence continues at coordinate 324,115,432 of NW_027555847.1, forward strand.
CAGATTAACAGAAGAGGAAGTAAAGTACTTAAATAACCCCATCTCAGAAAAAGAAATTGAACAAGCCATCAATGAAGTCCCTAGGAAAAAATCTCCAGGACCAGATGAATTTACAAACAAATTCTATCAAATACTTAAAAAACAATTCCAACACAGTATAGACTATTTGGGAAAATAGACGAAGGAGTCTTACCAATTTTTTTTTAATGATACAAATATGATGCTGATACCTAAGCCGAGAAGAGCCAAAACAGAGAAAGAAAATTATAGACCAATTTCTCTAATGAATATATATGCAAAAATTTTAAATAAAATATTAGCAAAGAAGTTACAGTAACTTATCATGAGAACCAGTTAGGATTTATACCAGGAATGCAGGGCTGGTTCAATATCAAAAAAAACTATGAGCATAATTGATCATATCAACAACAAAACTAACAGATACCACATGATCATCTCAATAATGCAGAAAAAGCCTTTTGCAAAAATACAACACCCATTCCTATTAAAAACACTAGAATAAATGGAGTCTTCCTTGAAATGATAAGTAGCACCCACCTAAAACCTTCAGCAAGCATTATATGTAATGGGGATAATAAGCTAGAAGCATTTCTAATAAGATCAGGGTTGAAACAAGGATGTCCATTATCACCAATGTTGTTCAATATGGTACTAGAAATACTAACTTTAGCAATAAGAGAAGAAAAAGAAATTGAAGAAATTAGAATAGGCAAAGAAGAAACAAAGCCATCACTCTGCAGATGATATGATGATATACTTAGAGAATCAAGTTAAAAACTACTTGAAATAATGAACAACTTTAGTGAAGTTGCAGGTTATAAAATAAACCCACATAAATCATTGGCATTTCTACATATTACCAACAAAGCCCAACAGCAAGAGATAGAAAGAGAAATTCCATTTAAAGTTACTGTAGACATTATAAAATATTTAGCAGCCTACTTGCTGAAACAAACCCAGGAACTACATGAACAAAATTACAAAACATTTTTCACACAAATAAAGTCAAATCTAAATAATTGGAAAAACATCAGTTTCTCATGGGTGGGCTGAGCTAATATAATAAAAATGATAATTCTACCTAAGTTAATTTACCTATTCAGTGCTATGCCAATCAAACTAGCAAAAAATTATTTTATGGAGCTAGAAAAAATAATAACAAGATTCATTTGGAAGAATAAAGGTTCAGAATATCAAGGGAACTAATGAAAAGAAATGTTAAGGAAGGTGGCCTAGCTGTTCCAGATCTTAAATTGTATTATAAAGCAGCCATCACCAAAATTACTTGGTACTGGCTAAGAAATAGAGTGGTGGATCAGTGGAATAGGTTAGTTACACAAGGCACAGTAGTCAATGACTACAGTAATCTACAAACCCAAAGACCCCAGCTTCTGGGATAAGAACTCACTATTTGACAAAAACTACTGGGAAAACTGGAAAAGAATATGGAAGAACTAGGCATAGAGTAAAATCTCACACCGTATATCAAAATAAAGTCAAAATTAGTACACAATTTAGATATAAAGGCTGATATATAAGCAAACTTGGAGAGCAAGAAATAGTTCACCTGTCAGATTTATGGAGAACAGAAGAATTTATGACTAAACAAGAGGTAGAGAACATGATGAAATGCAAAATGGATCATTTTGATTACATTAAATTGGAAAGTTTTACACAGACAGAACCACTACAACCAAGATTAGGAGGAAAGCAGAAAGCTGGGAAAGAATTTATACAACTAGTGTCTCTGATAAGGGCCTCATTTCTAAAATATATAGAGAACTAAGTCAAATTTATAAGAATATAAGTCATTCCCAGTTGATAAATGGTCATAGGATATGAACAAGGCAGTTTTTAGATGAAGAAATTAAAGCTATCTATAGTAATATGAAAAAATGCTCTAAATCATTATTGATTAGAGAAATGCAAATCAAAACAACTCTGAAGTACCACATCACACCTATCAGATTGGCAGACATGTCAAAAGAGGAAAATGATAAATGTTGGAGAAGATGTAGGAAAATTGGAACACTAATGCATTGTTGGTGGAGCTGTGAACTGATCCAACCATTTTGGAGAGCGATTTGAACCTATGTCCAAAGGGCTATAAAAATGTGCACACCCTTTGAGCGAGCAATAGGGTTGAATCCCAAAGAGATCATAAAAATGGGAAAAGGACCCACATGTACAAAAATATTTATAGCAGATCTTTCTGTGGTAGCAAAGAATCAGAAATTGAGGGAATGTCCATCAATTGGGAAATGGCTGAACAAGTTGTGGTATATGAATGTAATGGAATACTATTGTGCTATAAGAAATAATGAGCAAAAAGAAAATGATAAGCAAGAAGACTTCAGAAAAACCTGGAAAGACTTGTATACTGATGCTGAGTGAAGTGAGCAGAACCAGGAGAACATTGTACACAGTAGCAGCCACGTTGTGTGATGACTATTTTTGATAGACTTAGCTCTTCTCAGCAATGCAAGGATCTAAGACATCTCTAAAAGTCTCATGATGGAAAATGCTATCCACATCCAGAGAAAGAACCATGGAGTTGGAATGCAGATCGAAGTATACTATTTGCTCTTTTTTTTCTTCTGTTTTGTTTTATTTCTTCTTTCTTGTGGTTCCTCCTATTGTTTCTCATTCTTCTTTACAACAAGGGTAATGTGAAAATGTTTAATAGGAATGTATATGTAGAGCCTATATCAGATTGCACGCCATCTTGGGGAAGGAGGTGGACAGGGAAGGGGAGAAAATTTAAAATTCTAAAGCTTATGGAAGTGATTGTTGAAAACTAAAAATTAATAAAAAAAAAAGATAGGTTAAGTGTGCATGGGGTGGGGAGGTTGTGGGATGGTCCTCCTCTTTGCTTCCCTCCACCCTCATTTATATTAGCAGTCTAGGTTCTTTGACTAAGCTTGTCCACTGGGTACTCTGCTAGCCCTGTATTACTAGATTGCAAGAAAGACGCAATCCTCTTTCGAATCTGGTGGAAAAACAAAAGGGCTAGATACATAGCTTTGACTTTCCCATCTGGATACAACTCAAGAAGCTCCAAAGAACAGGCATGTGAATCCTTATGTTAGAATACAAAAAGTTTACAAGACTTGGAGTTGAGGAGGACCCAGGAAGTCAAAATTCTAGGTGCATTGAACCTTCCAATGGATTGTAAGTTAAATAAATGCTCAATCAATCAACCAACATTTATTAAGAACTTATTGCATACCAGACACTATGCTAAATGCTGGGGATATAAGGAAAGACAAAAACAGTTGCTCTCTGTTCAACACTGAAAAACTTCAGAATGTTTTATTTGCCTATTGCATAATATCTAAGAATCGTTCATCATTCAGTGACATAATGCACATAAAGCTCTTGGCAAAACTTAAAGGCTTATATTAATATGAGCTAGCATTATTATCATCATCCATCATCATCAATCACCTTTGTAAGAGCAAATGTGACTGAGTAGATAGAGAGCTCCAATTAGAATAGGCAAACTGAGTTCAAGTCTCCCTTCTTCTATCTACTAGTTATGTTACTCTGGTCAAGTCATTTAATCTATCACCCCCAATCAACTCTTCTAAGACTGTAAGTTGCAGAGCAGTTTCCAATCTGTACGGTCAGAGAAAGTTTCTTCACTTGGAGTTCCCAATACTAATGAAATAATAATAGAAACAATAACAACAGTGATAATACTAATAGCAGCTTGCATTTTATACAGTCCTTTAAGGTTTGTAAAGAGTTTTACATATATTAACTCATTAATCATAGGTCTGATAAAAGACACTTGTTTTATTTTTCTTTAACAAAACTTTCTTTTTGTACATGATTACGAGTATTGGTCATATGATTATATGGGGTGTTGGGGTGTTCTGGAAGGACCAGCACCTCTGATATAAGAGTTTGCTGAGCCCTTTTCAGGGCTGCTCATCCACTTTTGGTATCCACTCAATTCTCGCCTGTGACTCCAAGATATGCAGCAGCCACACTCCAATAAAACCATCTTGGCACACAGGCTAAACCAGGTTGAGGGTAACCAACAGTCCTCAAACCCATCGGTGAGTTAAGGGGTGTATAAACATGTGAATAATTCCCCCAGCAGAATGGTCAGATGAGAACAAGTTGTTCCAACACTCAGGAAAGTAGCTGAAGCAGGCAGTGTGGAGCCCTTAGAACTTGGTCAGACATCAAAAGACACTGAGGTCATTCACTGCATCCTGGGCCATTGCCAGTTGTCTTAACTTTTGTCCTGCTGCTGGACTTTGAAAACTCTAGAAGAGAGAGTGAGGCGTATAACTTTGCACAACTCTGCTTCACTTAAATCCAATTCATGCATGAGTCAAAGTATCAACCCATCACCCACTATTTTACCCCAATATCAAGATGTCATTGGTCCTCTTAGAAAATGAAGGATGGGGGCAGCTAGGTGGCATAGTGGATAGAGCTCTGGCCTTGGAGTCAGGAGGACCTGAATTCAAATCTGTCCTCAGACACTTGATACTCACTAGCTGTGTGACCCTGGGCAAGTCACTTAACCCCAATTGCCTCACCAAAAAAAAAAGAGAGAATGAAGGATGAACAACAATAATAATATGATTGTATGTTTATATGAATGTGTCTGTGATGTTGATCATCAACCTAAGTCTATTTCATCAGAAAGATTTTTCCAGCTTGTTGGACAGACGTTTGACCTGATTGATATGTGATTCCCTTGAAAAGTAGCTCAGGTTCTTGGTACTTGGGTATCTCTTACAGAGGTGCCATGGGTTCCAATGAGAATTTCATTTCCATAAAGTTAGAATTTCATACTGAACAAAACTAAACCAGGTAATTTAGGATAGGAAATGTTGCCACTAGAGCTGGCCTTATGCACCCACCACTATAGGAGAGAGCTAGTTGGCCAGACATTTTTTAATTGTACTAATAAACTGTACATTTGTCATAAATATATTGCTTTCTGTTTTTCAGATAAGCTGGGCAAAGCTCAGTTGTAAACACCAACTTGGCATAGTTTATTAAAGCTCATAAGAAATAAAATATTCTCAAACCTCTTAAGAGCCCAACAAAAGGAAAACAAAAGCATCCCCTCATCCCTACTCCAAGCACAGCTTTCTAAACAGCTTGCCAAGCCCAAAGTAGAGCAAGAATGTAGTTTGTTGCTGCCAAGTTCAGATATCATAAATTTAAATATGCATTCCTGCTACTCAGAGACTTGAGGATGACTTACCTCAGTCACTTAAGAGAAGAGCTGATTCTCCCAGGGCAGACATATATCAGCCTTGCCAATAGGTTTTTAAAAGTCCAAGAACCCACAAAATGTTTACTAGCCTACAAAATGCTCATGAGCCCCAAAGTCTTTCTAGCTTCTAACATCATAAGATTAAATGAAGGCCTACAGCTAAATATTTATGCCAAGTTGAATCTTAAATATAAATCCCTCTCTCCCTGCCCACCCTCCACCCAGTTCCCCAATGAAAGGAACTAAAGCAGAAGGAAAAAAAGAGATACACTGTGTTTAGAAAAGCCCTATTTGAACACAGAGTAAAAGAAAGAAAGCAAGGATAAGATCTAAAGTAGGGAAAACCATGATAATAGTCATTTGGTCCTTCAAATATCCACCATAATGAGGCAGGTGACCCACCATTAACAAAATAGGCATTTTTCCCCCTACTAGTGGGGGTTAATTTCTTTTTACCCCTAACCTTGAGATGAATGGCACTCATTTGAGATGAGGATGCAATTTGTTGTCATGTAAAAGAGCAAAACTAGCTAACCCACATTGGACCAGTGGGGTTTTTTTTAATCTTTTTTTTTTCTTTGAGCCCATTATTTTGAGGTTCACTAATGTGCTATCATCTAAACTGAGACAATCAGCCATAGCGAATTTGGAAAGATAAGCAAAGAAAAGAATGGGAGGCAGAGGAAGGTGAGATAAATGGTACTTATTGAAAAGACAAGTTCTTGTTCCTATATTCTTTAGGTCCTGACCAGGTACTATCTGGAGTGAATATAACTTACTCCAATAGAAATTAAATATTATAGATATAGAAATCAAATGACATAGTCTTTCCTCCCCCCAAGAGAATCCATCTTGATTATGACTTGCCAGCAAAACTGTTTAAGTGGAAAAAGATTTTAACCTCATTTTAATCAAGATGCCTGAATGGAGGTTCATTTTAGCTGCTTCTCTACTCAAGGAACCTTCTTTGAACGTGGAAACACCAGAATAACCACTTACGTGTTTATTGTTTGTTCAGGGCCACGCTGCCACCAGTGCTTCTGGACGGAGAAAGAGCCTTAACTAGAGTGGGCAACTGGGTATTTGCTCAGGGAAATGAAATTAAAAGATTGTTGATAGCACTTCCCATCCTCCAACAACAAAGAAATAATCGACCTTATCACCTAATTGGAAAGACCAGTTAATTAAAATAGTAAGTTGGCAGATGGTAATTTCCTCCCTCTGTCTTGGGGACCATAACTCAGTTAAGTTCCACCCCTGCTCAAAGAACATTTTGTGCTGATCATCCCAAGCACAAATTGTTCATAATGGCTCTGGCAAGGAAAGACAACTTTCAGTTACACATGGTGAGACTTCTCAATTCAGTTGGACAATTCATTTATTTATTTAATTCATTTATTACAGACCTATTATTCTCCTTGATGATGACTTAATTATTCATAGGAAAAGTATTTATTGAGTACTTGATGTGTATTATACAATGGAAAGATCATTGAATTTGGAATCAAATGACCTGGGTTCTAATTCCAGCTCTGTCACTGTCTGTGTAGCCTTGGACAAGTCATTTAATCTTCTTGGGCTAAAAAATCCATGATCCTGTGATCCTATGACTCCAAATTCCAAAATTGCTGCCCCCAGAGAGCTTACAATTTAGTCAATGTGAGGAGACAATAAAACATATTCCCAAAGGCATATGATACAAATTAAAGAGCTATAGAATGCTGTGAAAATTTATAGGAGAGAAGGATTCATTCCAACTCAATGGATCAAGGAAAGCTACATGAGGGAAGAGGTATATTGACGGTTTCCAAACTGATTGTTCAGGATCCCCTCCTCTCCTTCCTCTCTTGAAATTTCTGATGCCTATAGTTAGAGTTAGTCTGTTTTCTGCACATAGTACCAGTCATATGTTTTGGCCCTGACTAGTAATATTTTGAAACTTCTCATTTCCTTCCTTCCTTCCTCCCCTCCTCCCCTCCTCCCTCCCTCCCTTTCTCCCTTCCTCCCTCCTCCCTCCCTCCCTTTCTCCCCTCCTCCCTTCCTCCCTCCCTCCATTCCTTCCTTCCTTCCTTCCTTCCTTCCTTCCTTCCTTCCTTCCTTCCTTCCTTCCTTCCTTCCTTCCTTCCTTCCTTCCTTCCTTCCTTCCTTCCTTCTTTTCCTTCTTCTTTCCTTCTTTCCTTCTTTCCTTTTTTCTTTTTTTTTAAATTTTTTCTCTTTCTTTCCTGCATATGTCATCCAGGCTGAAAGTACAGTGGCCAGTCAAGGACACAGTTCCAATACTGACTAGCATGGAAGCTTTAACCTGCTCTATTTTTCTGACTTGGGTCAGTTTGTCCCTCCTTTGGCAACCTAGTGGCTTTCTACTCCCAGGAATCATGATGTTGGTTCAGGACTTTTATAGGATAGATTATTGGTCCTACTTCAGGTCAGAACTCTCTAACTCATTCAATCTACCAGCCTCAGCCCCAGCCTCAGCCTGCACATCCCTCAACTGCATCCAGTAACTTCTTTCATTTCTAACACAGGGAGATTTGAGTTTGTGCCTGCTGTTTTTAATGTAACCAAATTATATTTATGTACTGTGAGTTGTACCTGGAAGCTTCTAAGAAATGAGTAGAATTTGAAAATTTTAATGCTCAAACACAAGCAAATGCAAAACTATTTATCTAGGTTCAAAGGGCAGTTATGTATCCAGCAGCAACTTTCACAAGCAAAGTTTCTTCAGCCCAAGTGAGCATTCTTTTTGTAAACAGAGACACAGACATTTCAATCAATCAAAAAGTGCTTTATTAAGCACCTGCTAATATGCTAAGACTATGCAAATTTTGGGATGTACAAAGATGTTTTCTATCTCTAAATACCTTTCCTTTGTTTGTAGCCCACCAGGGGAGTCACCGAAAGGCTAAGAAACGCTCAGCTCTGAACTCTCTAATGCATGAGATTTTCTTTGCACTGTGTTATTGCATGTGGTTATATTTCACCTGATACTCACTATAACCTACCCTTTCTTTAGGGCACGTGGCAGAGTGTTTCGTTTTCTTACTGATGCTTCTTCATTCTTTTACTAGGCTTTCATATGATTCCAAAATGCTGGCTTGGTTCATCTCAGTGACCTAGAGGTGAAAGGTTCCGCAGCCCATTACTAAGCCTCTAATTCTTCGGTCCCCTTCTCTGCAGAGTTGGAAAGCAAGTGCTCATCATTTCAGTTCTTTCATTTGTTGTTGCTTTTCTTTGTACACGTCACTTTTTGCTGAGGTCCCAAGGCTGCCCTTTCCACGTCAGCTCATTCCCAGCACTGTTATTATACTGTTGGGATAGTCTAGAAAAAATAAATTCCCAACTGAGCAAATTTTAGAAGGGGGTGGCAGAGATGGTGCTGGGAAGAGACTGACTCTTAATGATCAAACACATAGCTGCCTAAAAATAAGGCCACTCAGACCAGAAGTCTGGCTCAGAGATTCAAACTTAGAATGATGGAGAATTGTCTAGGCTGCATCTGAGGGATACATGCATCTTCATGTGACATTTTAAGAAGTTCATTGAAAAGTTGGAAAAGGATCGGGGGATAGGGATCATAATAGCGAGAGGACTCAAAACCATGCTGCACCAGGGGGATTTGAAACTGGGGATGTTTAGGGTAGAGAAGAAAAGATTTATGAGGAGTTATCAGCTGTCTTTAAAACTTGAAAGGCTCTTATGTGGAAAAATATCAGATTTGTTTTGCTTGTTTCTCAGAGGGGAGAACCAAGACCAGAGGCCAGAAGTTACATGGTAAGAGATTTTAGATAGATATAAGGGGGAAATAATTAACAGTTTGAGCTTTAACAGAAGAGAATTTTCTACCCTAGAAAGTGGTAAGTTATTTCTCTCTTGCTGATTGTGTTTAAGTAGAGCTTGGGTGACTCATGACTCATGAGGATTCATGCTTCAGGTATGAGCTGGACTAGATGAAAGGTCCAAAGACCCTTCCTCAATAAAAAGCTTCTGAAATTATATGACATTTCCTTTGTGTAGCTCCTGGGAGAATAGAGATACACAGAAAATGTTAAAAATGTCAAATGTTATTCAAGTTCTGGGGCAGCTAGGTGGTGCAATAGATAGAGCACCTTCCCTGGAGTCAGGAGGACCTGAGTTCAAATGTGATCTCAGATACTAACTAGCTAGCTGTGTGACTCTGGGCAAGTCACTTAACCCTAATTACTCCCCAAAAAAAGTGAGGTTGGAGCCAACAGAGAGCCACTGAAGCTTTTAGAGAAGGTGAGTATCACATCAATCCAGGTGTGAAGTGATGAAGATATAGACAGGGATGGAGGCTATGGAACTGGAATAGAAGGAGAAAATCTGAGAAAGGAAGGGACAATTTGAATATTCAAGCTTTACTTTGCTGAGATGGGACTCTGAGCAGCTATGCAGTCATACCCTTTTATAGCACTGGTCCTGGAGGCAGCCCTAGCACCTGCCTCAGTCTGGTATTTGAGGCTCTCCACAATCTGTCTCCAGCATCCCTTAGCAGTGTCATCTTGAATTACTCCCCCTTGCATATTTACTACCCTGGCCAACTTGGACCACTCCTCAAGTCACAAACCCCCTCCTACTGTTTCTGCTTTGTATTGTAAAGGAAAATTTTACATCAATAGGACTTGATGATAGAGTATACATGAGAGTTAAAGGAGAAGGGTAAATCAAGGATAACACCAAGACTTTGAGTCTAGGAGTAAGCTGACAACGTTCCCGTGCATGAGAAACTTAAGAAAGAGAACAGGTTAATGGGAGAAAGCAGTAAGAGCAGTTTCTGAAATATAGAGTTTGAAGTGAATAGCAGGATATCACATGGAAACCATACTAGTAAAATGGAGTTGGAAATAGGATTCTGTCTTGGGTGGAGGAAGACAGTGAAGAAGCCAAAGGAGTAGGAATTACATGCCCCCAATTAGATCGTATGAATTTCCATAGAAAATTCATTCATTCATTCATTCATTCATTCATTCATTCATTCATTCATCACTCCTTTGCCTGTTATGTGTAAAGCACCAAGCCAGATGTAGAATGTATAAAAGCAAATAATACCTTGTATTTATATAGGACTTTAAGATTTCTGAATGATTTTCTTCAAAGCATAAGTAGTGTAAATGTTATTAATTTAATTTTACAGCTAAGTCCTGAGAAGTTGTTACTTGCCTCAGGTCACATTGTTCGTACTGGAGCTGGGATTTGAACCCATTATCCTGACATCACAGCTGTCTCTCAAACAAGATCAATTGTCTGTCTTCAGGAAGTTTATGATTTAATGGGAAAGATAAGACATGCACAAATAACTTCAATTTAAATTAGAATTGTATAATTTGATTCAATCCAGTCCAACTTCATTTAAGACAGGTGTTCTTTACTTTTTTTGTGTGCATCATAGACCCCTTTGTCACTCTGGTGAAACCTGTGGAATGTTTTATTCCAGGAAAGTTTATTACATGAATCTCAAAATCATATTTTTGAACTAATTGAAGGAAATATTAAATTTCATTTAGAGATTGATGAAAATAAAGATATGTTTTTCCCAGTTCAATTTCATGTACCTTTTGAAATCTATCCACAGACCTCTCGGGGATCCAAAAATCTTGATCCCTTGATTTAAAGGTTAAATTTCTCCAAGGAATTGCATTGAAGGTGGGTAATGGGGCCTGAGAACATCCCTGCACAGTAAAAGAACATTTTATATTGCTAGAACCAGGGAAGCTTCAGGAAAGAAGTAGAATTTGGGGTGAGGTTTAAAGAATGGATAAGATTTCACCAGTTGAAGACAGGGAGTGGGAGAGTGTGTTCCAAGTATAGGAAATGAAATGAACTAAGGAACAGAGGCAGAAACAGTATAGGAAGGTTTGTGGCATGAAGAGTGGTCCAAGTTGGCCAAAGTGGAGAAAGTACAAGGAAAGTAATTCATGATGATGCTGTAAGCAAGCTGTATTGAACAGATTTGTGGTTTCATACATAATTCTCTTTTAATGTTTTATTTCATATAGAGTAATAATCACGAGCTTATTTTTGTAGGATAGCAAGGGGGGGCAATATTTGGAATATCTTTGGAATAAAAAAAAAGATGATGTTGTAAAGGTATTCTGGAGACAGACTATAGAGAGCCTTAAATACCAGACTGAGGCCAGTGCTAGAACTGCCTTCAGGACCAGTGCTATAAATGGGTATGGCTGCATACCTATTAGGTGTCCCATCTCAGCAAAATAAAGCTTGCATATCCAAATTGTTCCAGCATATTGGCCTCCCTTGGTGTCTTTCATGGGCTCCACCCATTTCAGATTGTGTAAGCTCCATGGTCAGGAACTAAATCTCCTTTGGATATTAACTCATTTTCAGTAGTTTACAGGAAACCAGCCTTAGGTTTAAGATTTGCAAGAAGAATGAAGTATTTCTTTATCCCTATGCTCACCTTCAACCTCCCTTCCCCTTTTGAGAAATTTCCCCATATCCCTTTCACTGCCACCAACACTTTCAGAGGTGATTATCAGGGACTCTGAGTCTTCTTGAGACCAGTAGATGACCTGGGCCCAACCTTTTGCTCCTTTCTGCCTCCTGTTCCCATCTCACCTCCACTCCCTTTTCTTTGGCCTGTTCTTGAGCCATACTCTCAGGGGCTACCTCGTCAACCTCTTGGACCCTTTTATGTTTGTTCTTGCATGCAAGGGGTAATGGGAAGACTGAAGCCCAGAAGGGCATTTGGCTTAAATTTCAGACTGAGAAGTGGTAGCTGGAAAGAGATTACTGTATTTATAAACTCCCAAGCTTAGAATAGTAGAAAGTTTTTAAAGGTTGAATGTCTAATCATGTCTGAGCCTGAGGAATGTGGAACTCCTGTGAGGAATTCTGCCCTGTGAAGATAAAAATAATAAATTGTTAGCTTCTCCTACTTTATCCTAAAATGATCTCCAAAAGGTCTTCCTTATCTCTTTTCCTTGCTCTGTTCTAATTTATTTTCTTTGGGTCTAATTTAGTTCTTCTGAATCTTCTATGTGAAAAACGGTATTTGATCTGCTGAGTTTTTTGAAACTTGAAGCATACTGTATCCTTTGCTTAAGGACTGAGAACTAGAAGAGATGTTAGAGGTCATCAAGTTCAAACCTTTCATTTTATAGATTTGGAAACTGAGGCCTTGAGAGGCAAAATAATACTTGCATGCATTCAAATATATTCTTAGCCTGTATTCAATACATCAATACAGGGACTCTGACTCGAGATGCTGTGTCTTTTCCATTGTACTATATTACTTCCTTTTGGTCTTTCCCCTCAAATATCAATTAAGAAAGCATTTATTAAGCACCTATTGTGTGCCAAGTATTGTTCTAGGCTCTAGAGATACAAAGACAAAAATAAACAATATCTGACCTTGAGGATTTTACATTCTACTAGGAAAAACAGCATGTTCACAGATCAATCAATAAACATGCATTTATTATGTGCTGACTGTATGTCCAACAGTATACTGGATATAAATACAATGAATGAAACATTACCTGTCCTGAAAGAGCTTATATGTTATGGGGGATGGGGTGATAGAGAGATAAGATAAGCAGATAAAATAATAAATAGGATAAAATATGAATAAATAGGATAGGGAGGTAGGATGCTAGCAATTTGGGGGATCAGGAGAGGCTTTGTATAGGTTTGAGCTGAGTCTTGAAGGAAGAGAAGTATTCTATGAAAAGATGGGCTGGGGTGAGGAAGGGAGCTCATTCCAAGTATACATCCTATGTCAGATAAAATAAAAGAGAAGATTTTATTCACATTATCACCTGGATAGCCTTTTCAGATGATTTGGCCTTCTTTTTTTCCCCTATTAAGTTTGGACTCTGAGTCTGAGACAAGTTAATGGAAAGCAAGTGAGTTTTTCTGACACTGATCACACAGTACTCAAATCTACCAACATCCAAGAGATACTAGAAAGGAATGGGGAAGATTCCCTTTCCTGGAGTCAGATCTTATCATTTCTCAAACTTTCTTAACCTCTTTTGACCCAGTGTCTGAGAATTAGAGGCATGAATGGAGCTCTCTCTCCAGAGCCGTCCCAATGTATGCACATCACACCATTAGGGCAACCTTCTAATGAGAGAACTGCTATTCTTTAAACAAAGCAAAGAAATCCCAATCGTCTTTAAAAATGTATTTGTCATGGAAACTTGGGGAATCCAGTTTCAATCTGATAAGTGATTTAATACCATGTCAAGCAGTTTGAACCCTAGACATGCTGGAATGTAGAAGCTATTCTGTAAAATGGTAGTATTCCCTTTGTCTGGCACCCAGGTCAGTTAGAAGAAAGAAGCTGGGTCATTTGTATTGAATTTTCTCTAGAGCAAAGCAGAGCAGAGCACATGATCACATTTAAATATTTTCCTAAAGAGTCTGAAAAGATAGTTCTAAGGAAATTGCCTATAGAGCAAAAAGAGATGAATATTTGGCAATTACCCAGACATTTTAATCAGTGCAGACAGTCCAATGAGAAATTTTTGGCAATAAACATACTTGAGGATTCTACAACTTATGTCATCCTTATGTGTAAAAGTATTGAATTTTAAAATTTAGCATACATAAACATTTTAGTACATGTATTCAAATATATATACATGTATAAAATATATACATATGTGTGTATACATACATACATACGTATATATATTACACACACACACACACACACAACACACACACATATATATATATATATACATATATATAAAATTTAACTTTATTAAGGATTTAAAAATTCTCAGGCAAACTTTGTTTTAAAAATTCTCACATGATACTGAGATGTATTTAAAGGAGGAGGCTGTCCAGGAAGCAATTCTTTGAAAAGCTGTTTTCTGTGTTCACCAGTTCTTATTAGAAGAATCTATCAAGTTTGTGTCATGGCACTTTGTTATTTTAAAAGGAATTTACAAAATCTAGGGAAAGTTCAGAAAAGAGCTGCAAAAATTGCCATAAGAGGGGATAGAATAAGACTATGGGATCATAGGACAAAAAATTTAAGAGCTGAAGGAACCATATAAAACATCTAATTTAATCTCTTCATTTTACAAATGGGGATGCTTTGGACCAAAGAGAATGTTACTTGCCTAAAGCCATACTGGTACCAAGTGGTAGAGTCA